>NC_134534.1:167506562-168131562 GCF_050624435.1 Tenrec ecaudatus
TGTCCTGGAGACCGGACCATCTTGGGTTGGATCTCAGCTCTGGAGCTTTCTGAGATGTGTTTCCTGGTGAGGAACAAGGATTGGGAGTCTGGGTTGCTGGGGCCCTGGGGTGGGGGCTGTCTCGAAAGCCAAGGTCTCTTGCTCTCTGGCCTCTCCTTAGGCCTGACGAGGGCTAGTCACTGCTCAGGCCGCTGCTGGCCATCACCATATTAGGGCATAAACTCCGGGCAGGCTGTCTGGGTGCCAAACGGGCCCCAGCTGGGCCGGCCCTGCAGCCTCACAGCACCACAGCTGGGCTTCGACTGGGGCCGTGTCCGAGACTAGGGGTCAGAGGAGACTAGAGGATAAATGGGGGAGGGGACCTGGTGAGGTGAATGGAAGGGACAAGATGGAAGAACATGCCCCGCAGTCCCTCCCCTGCCGTGGCTTCGCACTATGTGTCCTCCTGTCCAAGTTGGCTCTGGGGGGGACCCCCACTGCACAGGTGAATCCACAGCTGTGAGGACCCTGTCCCTTTTAGTTGTCTCAGCCTCCTCCCTGGTAGACCCTTCTCTAGCCTGGTCAGCTGCCCCCAAGAGTCAGGCCCCTATCTCCTTGGTTGCACTGGTCTCCTCCAGGCTAGTGTTAAAGCAGGTCCTCCCACCTCCTGGGCCCTTCCTTGAAGAATCATGAAGCACTGCCACCAGGAGCCAGGAATTGGCACCAGCCACTGTCTTGGACTCTAAGCCACACCACCATCAGCCCCTGCTGCTGGCTGGATCAGGGTTGGGTCTGAGGGGGACAGAGTGGTGGGGAGCTGCTCAGGGAAGTTATGGGAGGGGAAGTGGGAGCATCCTCTTGTTTCTCTCCCCTGCACCTCCTCTCCTCTCCCCGCTGCCCCTGGCCCCTCATGAATACCTCTGCTAGGGACCTGCTCACAGGTACTGCACTAGGGACAAACCGTGCCAGACGGGCCCCAGCACTAGGGAGTTAGGCCCCCGAAGTTCCAGGAGGGTGGGAGAATGAAGGGTGAGCTGAGAGAAGGAAAAGAGATTGGGGAAGTGTGGGACCTCTGGGTGTTATGGGCTCCCAAGGGAAGAGAGTGATGGATTTTAATGGGCATCTTGGTTTTTACTGGAGGACTTCCTGAGGCAGTGGGTTTGACCTTTGGCAGACTTGAGAGGTTGACAGGAATCTACTTTAGCAGCAGAGGCAAGGGTGTTGGGGTCACTCCAACAGACAGGGAGCAGCGGGAGACAAAATTGGGCTTCGTTCTGTAGGAAAGGGTTTCTGGAGAGAACGGCATCACGGGAATGCAGGGCTTTGGTGAGCAGGGACAGACTGGAAGGGGATCAAGTTAAGGACAGAGAGACAGGCCAGCTCTCTAGTGAAGTTTTTGTTATTTCCGATAGTGGTGCAGACCAGTACTTATGAAGAACACGTAACGGCATGCTTGCTCATTGTGGGCATATAGCATTGTGGACATATAGCAATTGTGAATGCCAAATGGCTATACAGTTTTTAAAACTCTTGCTCTCAGTTCAGCTCGTGAGTACAGAGCTCGTGAGTACAGATCTAGTGGGATCCGAGACACAGCAATAGCTAACTGGCCTATACTGTTTCGTGTGTGTCAGACATGGCTCTAAGTACTTAACTGGCATAGGTGTATGGGACCTTTACAGCGAATGAGAAAACACTACCATCATCCCCATTCTATAGATGAGGAAAACGAGACACAGGGAGGTTAAGTACACGCGTGATCAAACACCAGAGCTGAGGTCAGAACCCAGAGATTCTAGGTCCAAAAACCTTGTGGCCTTACCCACCGTACCACTCTGCTTCGCACTAAGGAGAAGGCATAACGATCTCAGATCAGGGGTGGAGGGAAAATGACTGGATGATAAAAACCAAAACCATGAAGGAAGAAAGGGTCACGAGCCAGTGCAAGAGAACATATACCAGGCAAAGAAGGGAGGAGGTGGGCAGAGTCGAAGAAGGGGAGGGAGTGCCTGGTCTGCTTGCTGGCAAACGCACATTGGGAGAAGAAACTCCATTTTCCTGCAGGACGCTAGGATGGGACATCAGGGCAGAGAACTGTGGGGGTGGGGTGTGTGGGGGGCTGTACTGGGTAGAAGTGGAGGGCCTCGCCTGGTTTTGCTCAGCCCCCTTGAGGGTCTCCAAGTGTCCCAGTGCCCGTACCTCCCCACCCATAGGGAGCTGCTTCCTGTGCCTGGTGGACGTGGTGCCGGTGAAGAATGAGGACGGGGCCGTCATCATGTTCATCCTCAACTTTGAGGTGGTGATGGAGAAAGACATGCTGGGCTCCCCAGCTCGGGATACCAATCACCGCAGCCCCCCCACCAGCTGGTTAGCTGCAGGTAAGGGCATCCCAATTCAATGGCTAGTTCAGGAACATCTCTCCCTGCCGGAAGGCCTTGAGGTTGTCCCAAGACCTTTCAGAGGTTTGGGGAGCCTGCTGAGAAGGCAGCCGGGGCCTCTTTAGTCCAGGATGAATAGATGGGGCGAGGTAACAAGGCCCAGCATTACAGATCCCTGAGCAGGAGAATCCCTCTTTCCTAGGTTCATCTACTTGAGTTGCCCCCTGTCGTCCTCTGGCACTGCCCCTCCGGGCCTCCAGCCCGTTCCTGAGCAGCCCTTTGTGGGGGCACACCCTGCCTGCACAGCCCAGGCCACCTCCGTGTGCCCCCTCTCTTCTTAAGGAGGCTCTGTTATGCATGGACCCTGGTTTTGCTCCGTGTGGTTTCTGACGTCTGAGTCTGGACGGCTTCCCATTCCCTCAGGTGACCTGAGCTGATCTAGAAGAGGGGTTCTGAAAGGCTTTGAAGGTTTATTTACCCTGCTGGCCTCTCTTCATCCCTAATGATGCTTACCCCCCACCTGCACCCTTGGATGACTTCCTGGGCTTTAATGTTCCCTCCTTCACGGCAAACTATTGTACTCCTTGTCTCTCGAATGTTAAGATTTCCGGCCACTTGTTTTATAGATGGTTTGAAAGGCTGAAGGGCTGGAGGGTCCAGTGGGGAGGTAGTGCAGGCACCCCCATTCACAGGTGCTCCATTGACTTCCCCCCACAGCTGCGCTCTCCCATGCTGCTGTCTCCCACCTCCTCTAACAAATGGTGCAGAGGGGTGTGTGTGTAGGGGTGGGGGGTGGTTGGGGGTGGCAGGGACCATCCAGCCTTGTGGTATTAAATAAGGGCTATGGGGGTCCACTGTGCCTGCTCAAGAAACAGTGGTCTAGATGATTCCAATGCTTAGATGAAGATTTGATTCCAGAAATATTTGGAAAATTGTTACCGCTGGGTGTACAATGGGGTGGGATGGAGGGTCGGTCGGGGCTCTGGGACTCCAGCGCCAACTCCCCACAGGCCGTGCCAAGACCTTTCGCCTGAAGCTGCCTGCGCTGCTGGCGCTGACCACCAGGGAGTCGTCCGTGCGACCTGTGGGCCCGGGGCCCCCAGGGGCCGTGGTGGTGGATGTGGATCTGACGCCCGCAGCGCCCAGCGAGTCTCTGGCCCTGGACGAGATGATGGCCCTCGACAACCACGTGGCTGGGCCTCTGCCCACCGAGGAGCAGCGCGCGCTGGTGGGCCCCAACTTGCCCCCCGGCCCCGCCTCGGCCCCAGGCCCACACTCGCCGCTAGCTCACAGCCTCAACCCCGAAGCTTCTGGCTCCAGTTGCAGTCTGGCCCGGACCCGCTCCAGAGAGAGCTTTGCCAGCGTGCGCCGTGCCTCCTCGGCGGACGACATCGAGGCCATGCGCGCTGGGGCGCTGCCCGCGCCCCCGCCGCGCCATGCCAGCACCGGTGAGGCTCAGCCCGGGACTGCCCCTGGGGCCCCACGGGCTTACCTCCCACCGCCTCGTCTTCCTGTGTCAGGACCTCACTGGGCTTCCTCGCTGTCCATCTCTGCCTTGTGCCCAAACAAACAACCCGCCAAATGCACTGTCCTCAGTCCATGACTCCTAGTGATTCCCATAAGAAGGAGCAGAACTGACTTGGTGGGTTTCCCAGCCTGCAAGTCCTCACAGGGACAGAAAGCCTCATCTTTCTCCCACAAAGTAGCTGGAGGCTTTGATCTGCTGACCTTGTGGTTAGCAGAATGAGTAACCCACTATGCCACCAGGACACCTTTGGCTTGTGCCTAGGAGGTGGAAATCCCATTAACCACTTATTTAATCCCTTAAGTGGCCTTTTATTCCATTAAGTAGCCATTCATCCTATTACGTTCCTGTGCTCACAGAGCCTCCACAAGGCCCTGGATCTGGCTTTCCGGGGCAACCTGTAGGAGGATGACCAGGGGAGTCGGAAGGACAGGAGAGGCACCCTGGGCCCCGGCGGCCCCTGTTCTCTGGTTGGGTCTACTGTACATGGATCAGCCCCTTCCTGGGAGCCTCTCCCTCTCCGGTCAACACTCAGTTTCATTTTGGCTCCATCCGTTGAGGGAGTGGGTGCGGTTGGACTGGCTAGTTCTGGAACCCTGTCTCCTGAACTGATCTCCTCATTGAACCCCCCATACCTGGCAGCCCTGACCTGTGTGGGGGCCAGTGTCCATCCTGGCTCTTCCCACTGATGGCCTGGCTGCCCTCTGACCCCTGCCAGATGGCCTCAGCTCCCTCTCCCTCTCCACCCCAGGGGCCATGCACCCCCTGCGCAGCGGACTGCTGAACTCCACCTCAGACTCGGACCTTGTGCGCTACCGCACCATTAGCAAGATCCCCCAAATCACCCTCAACTTTGTGGACCTCAAGGGTGACCCCTTCCTGGCTTCACCCACCAGTGACCGGGAGATCATAGCACCCAAGATCAAGGAGCGGACCCACAACGTCACTGAAAAGGTCACCCAGGTAGGCTACCGCTTTCTCAATTCTCATCTCACCTTAGAGGGGCTTGGAGGGAGGGAGTGGCATGGGCAAGCATCTGGCCAGGGAGGGGGTGGGCAGTACCCAAGATGAAGAAGAGGGGATGGAGGGGGCTGACCAGTAAGGGCTTTGTGAGGTGGCATCAGAGGGGCAGTGTTCACGCTGTGGTGGGTGAGAGCAGCCGCAGTGGGCCTGGGGAGAGACAGACTGGAGGAGTCGGAGGGGGGGGGACTGTATACAGGGAGTGACTTGGTGGCTGTGTAGTTAGGGCCCACAGGGTGAGGACAGGACACTGAGGCTGGGGTGAGAGGGCCGGGATGGGTGGCTGAGGCAGCTAAGGGGAAATGTCAGGGTTTGGCCTGGGTGCCTGTGAGGTTGGAATTGGGGGCCAAGTCAATAGGAGATTTTGGATTAGAAGGGATTGCGAAGGGGAAGTCGTCGGGTCAATCAAGAGGACTGTAATTATGTTAGGCCAAGAGGAGGAGCCAAGCAGAGGGAGGGGGGGCCAGTGCTATTGGGTATGATCAGGATGGCCTGGGGTGCCCACCCAGCTCCACCCTGTAGAGAGGAGGGGTAGGTTTGGCGTGGGTATAAAAGATATTGAGATCAAGTCCTTGGGTCCTGACCAGAGGAGACTAGCAGTCTTTTGGGGGCATAGTCTACTACTGACTCTGGCCCAGGGCCAGTCTGGCCTCCTGCCCTCTCCTGAGCACTGAGCTCTCCTGGTAGCACAAAGCCATCTGTCTGCGATGCCCCCTCTCCCCAGTCCATCCCAGCTTCATCTCCTCTCTCATCAACTGCCCCCTGTGAGAAGCCTGTCCTGCTATTGCTGCTGCCCCCTCCCATCCCCCTTCCATGCAGCTCCCTGACTGGCGTGGGTGCGGGAGCTGCCCTGGCCTGGCTGGCCTCCCTGCCCAGTCCTGGCTCTGCGCCTGCTGCTCTGAGCCCTTGCCAGGCTCCAACTCCTTGGCCTTGGCTCTCCCACTGTCCTCCTCACTGCAGGCCCCGAGCCTTCCTCCCTGACACCCCACCGCCCACGCTTCTGGCATCTGTCTTGCTGCTGCACCCAGCCTGCTGCCTGCCAGGGTGTGGGTGCAGGTGCGGGTTTGTGTGTGTGTGTCTGTGTCTGCATGTGTGCCTGTGCCCCTTAGGCTGCGCTGGTCACACTTGCTGCCTCTCCATCTCTGGTGTCTCCATCTGACTCTGGCTCAGCTCTCACTCAGACCAGTAAGGCGGGTGTCGGGGAGACCATTAATCTGCGGTGACAGGCCAGCTGCGGGGGGGGGGGGAGTTAGAGGGGGAGCAGGGCTGCAGGAATGGCTGCAGCAGCGCCCTGGAGCAAGCCGTGGGGGAGGGGGCCATGGTCCTGGCACAGGGCTCAAGGGCGGGCATGACGGGCTGGCGGCGGGGGCGGCGGGAGGAAGCCTGGGCGGCGGGTGGGGGTAGGGAACCGTGGAGGAGGAGGGGCTGGCTGCTGGAGCGGAGGTTCCGACTGAGGACTGTGGCCGCCGCAGCTGGGCTGGTGGTGGGGCCAGATCCCAGCACCCTGGCAGTGAGGCCCACACAAGGGGCCCATGAAAAGAGTGAGCTGGGTGGGCTACTGCCCACTCATTCGGGCAGGGTGACCCCAGCTCTAGGGGCCCACCCCCAGCCAACCTGGCTTTATGCCAGAGGCTGCCCCGGGGGCTTCTGGGGGGCAGCCTGGCCTGGGACTGCTGAGCGGGCTCTGGGGGCCAAATCCCCCATGGCAGCCACAGCAGGGAAGGCCAGTGGGACAGGGACTCTGCCAGCCCGGTCTCAGAAAGGCCGAGTGAGGCGGGCTGTACGCATCTCCAGCCTCTTGGCCCAGGAGGTAGGTGACCCCCTCTCTTCTTCCTACCTGGGTCAGGTTCCTGAGCCAGGAGGCCCATAGTTGGGCAGAGGGTGGAAGCAGGCTCGGAGAGGGCTTCTGAGAAGCAGGCTGTTCAGGGGCTTGGGGTCTGCGGTCACTCTTGGCTTGCCTTGGACTTTCTCCAGGCCCGGTGGCTTCCGGGGGGGCAGCCTTCCAGGGCTTCACTGTGTCGTGGTGTTCATGACCCCTAGCCCCCTAGCTCAGACAGCGAAGGGAGGGGAGGACAGGAACGGAATGGGCACAAAGTGGTGCAGGGAGACTGAGGGAGGGCTGGCAGGTCAGGAGAGGTTTGCGGCAGCAGACATGGGGGGGTGCTTGAGCCCCGGCTACTCCTCATGCCATAGTGGCAGGTGGGCCCGGGCACAGGGGGCATGAGGGTCCAAGGTTTGGAGCTGGAGCCCAGAAGGGTTGGGTCAGAGGCCTCTGGGTGAGGGCATGCTAAACCAAAACCCTTCTGGACCTCTTCTAAGGAGTCCGGGAGTGGGGGTGGGGGGCTGGTAGCTGGGTTGTGTTCCCCAGTCTGATGACTCTGAGCACGTATGGGGAGGCCCCTCTGCCTCCAGCTGCTCTCCAGGAACCTTTGGCAGAGAGAAGAAGTAGCAATACTCCCACCTCCCCCCCCATCACTACCACCTCCACACCCCAACTCTTACACCTGAGCAGGCCCCGGTGCAGGTGTTCCTCCCTGTTGGGAGACAAGTACAGGCAGGGGTTGGAAGGAGTCTTGCGCCTCTCAGGTGAGGATCCAGGATGTGACTGTATTCTATAGGGAAGTGGGTCAGGAGGGGTTAAGTGCCTGATCCAAGGCCATATGGGCAGCAGGTGTCGCAGAGCTGGGACAACGCCTGTGAGATTGGGGTCAGTGGGCCTATGCTGGGCTTGTGGGCCCATGCTGGCCTCTGTGTGTGTGTATGCGTGTGTGTACCTGTGCAGGCGTGTGTGTGCTGATGTGCGCTGCCGGTCAACTTGGAGGTGGGTCCCTGATATATTTGCTCTGGCATATCTCCCAGGGAGCCTGGGCTCTTGGGAGAAATTCTGTTCTAAGGGCCAGGACCATGGTCTACTCCTTTAGCTGCAAGGGTCTTGGCTGATTCTTACTCTTTAACTCTCACTGAACTCCCAAAGACCACACACCACCTGTGAAAATGTTTCCTGCCTTAAGGTGGGGCAGCTTGGGCTGCAGGCAGGTTAGGGGGAGGAGCCTGTGAGCCTTCCCACAGGCTTTTCCTGCCCAGTGGCTTCCTCATGCCTTGTCTCCAGCATCCATTGCTCGAGGTGGCAGGTCCCTGATATAGTCCATCTCAATGTATTTCTTCCTTTAGGGAGTGTCCTCCAAGTCACTCTCTTTGGTGAAGCCGTGTCCAGAGATCCCTGGCATGTGTGTTCGTGGGCGAGCCCAAGGCTGGGTCCCTGCCAGGTGGGGCTCTGGAGCAGTGCTGGCCTCTGTGGCTCTTGAGGGGGCTAGGTGAGGGTGAGATTCCAGCTCAGACCCGAGGAGTTTGGAGCAGAGGGTTCTTGGGTCAAGTCACAGGTCATGAGAGAGCTGCTGAGGGGCAGGCAACTGCGCTAGGGGCCAAGTGGGGGCGTCAGCCTCGCGGCTCATTGTCACACTGTTGTGCCCATCTGTGTGAACTGTGCAGGCTGTGCCTGCCTGGCTCCTTAGAGCTGGCATGAGTCCCTGTCCCTTAGCTGGGTTAGGTCTTCTTGTATCCTTCTGTGGGGCTGGCCAAAGTCTGCTCTGGGTCAGGGTGGGCTGGGAGGTCAGAGAGCAGTTCGTATCTTGCTCTCTCCTACTCTGGGAGGCTAAGGGGTCTGAGCAGGGAGCTGATACCGTGGGGCCAGATGGGCCTCCCATCATCATACATGCTGAGATACTGGCAGTTGTGTAGGCTAGGAGCCTCTGTTCTCCAGTCACTTGCTAGGCTGTGGCAATCATCTTGGATGGGGAAGGTCGCATGGGAGAGCTGTAGCCTGTGAGCACGGACTTGCCTTGCTTGTGGGGACATTTGCTTTTGGGTGTTATTGCTTAGTGTTCTGAACTTGTGTGCTGGCACTGCCAGTCTGGCTGGGACCAGCTGGGGTCTTCAGGTTGTATGGCTTTCTGGGAAGTGTACTCCACATTTGGCGGAGAGGTAGACATTCAGATTGAACCTCCCCCCACATTTTTTTTTGGCTCCCTGCCATGCTTGCCCTCTTCTCCAGAGGACTCAGCAGAGATATCACCCTTTCTGACATCCCATGGCCTAGCCGCCTTCTGGGGTACCAGCCCCCACAATGAATGGGTCCAAGGGGGTGGTTGTATAATTGAGGGGTAAAATTAGAGACATCAGACAAGATAAGGCATGCAAGTGCTTACCTTTGCAGTCTTGACTTCATGAGCCAGGTCTGCACAGAGAGAGCGAGCAATGCAATTTCATGAATCTATGTAATTGGGGGACGCTCAGGCCACGCTAAGCACATATGTAAGAGGAAGGGGTTGTACAATAGGCATACGCATAACAGTGGGGGGACAAGCTAGGGACATACATGCAACAGCAAGGGGAGGCACTAGAGGCACACATGTGACAGGAAGGCGGACATTAGAAGCAAGATGGCAGCCTAACCTTGGTCGACTGTCTGAGTTGGCTTGACCTTAGGTGTCTTTGGGCTCTCCTTCAGGGGCACCCTCCATTATCCTTCTCAGAAAGGAGTGGGCCCTACTTCGGGTGGGGCAGACAGTAAGGTCTGTTTGCTCTGGATGGCTGACAACCTTCAGGCAGATAACCTTCAAGCAGTTGACCCTCCGAGTGTGTAGTCAGGGACCATGAGTTTGCAAACAGCACCTTAGATTTGGCATGATTATTGGGGGACATCGTGGGGGGTAACTTTTACTTAGGAGAATGTGAGTGGGGTGTAACTCCAACCCATGGACATGAAGGAAGGTTTCCTCCATGGGAGTCTTGGCCTCTCAGGCTCCTTAACATATCAATGTCGAGAGTTTGTCCACATACATTCTCTTCCCGGGTCTGTTTCCCACACCGACTCAGTCCTGCAGTCTGTGGGATAGCACCCCTCGATGCCCTTTCCCTGCACGCAGGTGCTGTCCCTGGGTGCAGACGTGCTGCCGGAATACAAACTGCAGGCGCCGCGTATCCACCGCTGGACCATCCTGCACTACAGCCCCTTCAAGGCCGTGTGGGACTGGCTCATCCTGCTGTTGGTCATCTACACAGCCGTCTTCACGCCCTACTCTGCCGCCTTCCTGCTGAAGGAGACGGAGGAGGGTCCCCCGGCCCCTGACTGTGGCTATGCCTGCCAGCCTCTGGCTGTTGTGGACCTCATTGTGGACATCATGTTCATCGTAGACATCCTTATCAACTTCCGCACCACCTACGTCAACGCCAACGAGGAGGTGGTCAGCCACCCTGGCCGCATCGCCGTCCACTACTTCAAGGGCTGGTTCCTCATTGACATGGTGGCCGCCATCCCCTTCGACCTGCTCATCTTCGGCTCTGGCTCTGAGGAGGTGGGGCTGGCAGGGAGGCAGAGAGGGACCAGAGCACATGGTGACAGTTGGGAAGGTGGTAGGAGGGAGTTGGAGGGCGAGGGCAGAGAGAGATGGGGAGCTGAAGGGGCCAGGCAGTGCACTACTCAATCTCGCTTCTTTCTTGACTCCACCCTCAAAGACCCATCATGTCTCCCCGCCATCTACCGTGCCACCCGGTATTCCTGATAGCCCCTTGAATCAGTTATTCTCTCTATGCATCCACTCCTCCTGTGCTTCATGGATGGGCCACCCAACAGAGAGCAATAAAAAACTCACGCTAAGGTGGTAAGGATAAAAACATAAAGATACAAATAATGTGTAAGAAGGGACAGACCCCAACAACATTAAAAAAAACCTGGGAAGAAATTTTCGTCATGGAACCAGTAAGAGATACTTGTACCCAGAACAAATTCAGGTCCTGTCAATTGGGTAGTCAATTAGCCAAGTGTTGAGTTTGACCCCCGTATAATCCAGATTACAATGGTCTCTGCCTGATCGTAAGGCTGATAAAGACTTGCTGTTGGGCTCTCACCATCCCCCACAGCCCTCCACAAATTGGGCGTTCCTAATTTCTCTGATGCTTCTCTCCTCACCATATTAGAATGTTTCAATTGTCATCTCTGGATCCCACAAGCTGGTGTGCTTTTTCTGCGTGGACTTAGTTGGCTCTTCGCTTAGACAGCCGCGTGTGCGAATATAATCCCTTAAGACCCCACACACTATTCTGACTGATAGTTGGGCACAATCAGCTTTCTTCACTACACTTTGCTATAGCACCCTTATCTTCAGTGAAGACCCATCAAGTCACACAAAGGACCCCGTAAGCTATTAGGTGTGCCTGTGACCACCCTACGATCCTGTCCTCACCCTGTCCCTCTATCACAGTGCTTCTCAACCTTCTCAGGCAATATATCTGATGCAGATCACATCTGCATCCTTAGCCTGGAGTTCAAGGCTGTTATCAGTCTAGAGCAGTGTGTCTCAACCTTCCTAATGCCACGACCCTTTAATACAGTTCATGTTGTGGTGACCCCCACCATAAAATAACTTTTGTTGCTACTTCATAATGGTCATTTTACTACTGTTATGAATCGGACAACCTCTGTGAAAGGGTCGTTTGACCCCCCCAAAGGGGTCGCGACCCACAGGTTGAGAACCCCGGCTCTATCAGACACTAGCACAGACCTGTAACACCACCTCTGCCCTGGCCTCCTTTGCTTCGTAAAAGGTCGTAGAAGTAGGTTTTGGGAGGAGATTTGTGGGCTCTTACCTCAATTCTCTCCCCCTTCCCCCCTCACCCCCCCACCCCCACCCCCCGCGGATGAGGATAGTAGAGCTACTTAGCCCACTGTCAGTGTGCCCTCACACTGGCGGTCCCTCTCCCTCCAGCTGATCGGGCTGCTGAAGACCGCCCGGCTGCTGCGGCTGGTGCGCGTGGCGCGGAAGCTGGACCGCTACTCGGAGTACGGCGCCGCGGTGCTCTTCCTGCTCATGTGCACCTTCGCGCTCATCGCCCACTGGCTGGCCTGCATCTGGTACGCCATCGGCAACATGGAGCAGCCGCACATGGACTCGCACATCGGCTGGCTGCACAACCTGGGCGACCAGATCGGCAAACCCTATAACAGCAGCGGCCTGGGGGGCCCCTCCATCAAGGACAAGTACGTCACGGCCCTGTACTTCACCTTCAGCAGCCTCACCAGCGTGGGCTTCGGCAATGTCTCTCCGAATACCAACTCGGAGAAGATCTTCTCCATCTGCGTCATGCTCATTGGCTGTGAGTGCGCCTGCGGGGAGAGGAGGCTGGGGTGCGCGGTGGCTGCCTGGAGGGTGGGGAGAGGGAAGGGGGTGTGTGTGTCATGGGGCAGCCAGGCGGGAAAGTGAGGTAGGGCAGGAAGAGAGATGAGCGTGCTTGGTATGTTTGTGTGCATCCTCGCGCTTCTGTGTTGCCACCCTGCGCATATGCCACGAGCGAGCGGTGGGTCAGCGCAGGGGCTGAGGGCGGGCCCTGCAGGTACCGACAGGCCTGTCCCTCCCCGCTCCCTGTCCCCAGCGCTTATGTACGCCAGCATCTTCGGCAACGTGTCGGCTATCATCCAGCGGCTATACTCAGGTACTGCGCGCTACCACACGCAGATGCTGCGCGTGCGGGAGTTCATCCGCTTCCACCAGATCCCCAACCCGCTGCGGCAGCGCCTGGAGGAATACTTCCAGCACGCCTGGTCCTACACCAACGGCATCGACATGAACGCGGTGGGCCACTGGTGGGGGCTGGGGCGCGAGTGGGGCAGGGAGGGCGCCCCTTGGCCGAGCCAACTTGCCATACCTGGCGGTCTAGGCGGCCTCTTAGGAGCAAGGACATCCTGAGAGGTGTGATGCCCACTTGCCCATTGGGCACGACAAGGAGCAGAAGGGCTCCCGTAGGCAGGCACTTCCTGAGTCACAGCTTTTACATTTAATCCTCATCACCTTAACCCAGAGTGGGTGCAAGTGGACAGGGAAAGGGCGACCTAGGGTGGTAAGAGGTGGCACGGCTCAAAGAGAAGGAGCCAGAATCCTGTCTAGCTCATCCGGCATGGAGTCTGGGAAGGGCCTGGGCCCTCGGAGTTTCCCAGAGGAGTAGGCTGGGGAAGGGGGTGGGGTTCCAGGGCTGTGCTCCAAGAACTGCAAGTGGATGCTGCGTTTCCTCCCCCTCCCCCCAGGTGCTGAAGGGCTTCCCGGAGTGCCTGCAAGCAGACATCTGCCTGCACCTGAACCGCTCCCTGCTGCAGCACTGCAAGCCCTTCCGGGGGGCCACCAAGGGCTGCCTGCGGGCCCTGGCCATGAAGTTCAAGACCACCCACGCACCACCTGGGGACACGCTAGTGCATGCGGGGGACCTGCTCACTGCCCTCTACTTTATTTCCCGGGGCTCCATTGAGATCCTGCGGGGCGACGTCGTGGTGGCCATCCTAGGTATGGAGGGGAGGGAAAGTGCTAAGGCAGAGGCATTAGGAATGTCCCAAGGCAGGCAGCGAAGAGAAGCTCCATCTTGGTGTGTGTGTATGCGTGTCTGTATGTGTGTGTGTCTCTGTGTGCATATGTGCATGCATGTGTATGTGTATTTGTGTGTGAATGTGTGTATATGTGTATGTATACATGTGCATGTATATGTATGTATATATGTGTGTATGTGTGTGCTGACCTCTGCCTCATTCTCCTTCCCAACAGTCTCCCCACCAGCAGTGAGCCCCCTCCCCGACTGCTTCTTTAAATCAGGGTGAAACCAACCCTCTCACGGGGGTAGTTGGTGGCAGGAGAGAGGCCCATTTGGGGATGTGAATTGGGTCTGTGAAAGGAGAGCTGGTGGTGCTGTGAGTTAGACTTTGGACCGCTCACTGCAAGGTCAGCTGTTCAAACCCAGAAGCTGCTCTGTAGGAAAAAGATGAGGCAAGGTGCCACCCGATGTCCGGTCAAGGTGCTGTGACTTGTAATGGGCCCATTGGCTGGCCTTTGGGCATTGAGTCTGTTGGGGGCTATGGGTGCCACACCTCATGCTGCAGCCCTGTCACCCTCCAAGACCAAGTGCTCTGCCCCTTGCCTCTCACCGCTTCCACCTCCCCCATATCTGTGGACAGGTGGGCCTTCTCCCCGGGGAGACCCTCCTTTGCCGGCCTTAGTCCTTAGGGAAGGTTCATCCCCTCTCTTGTCTGCATGGTCAGATCCCATAGAATTTCATATCGCAGGCAGCAGAGACGCACTTCCTCTACGAATGTACCCCCCCCGCCCCCCGTCCCTGAAACGGAAGAGTCCCAGCAGTCCTTGGCCCTGTTCTGTTAGAGCCAGTGGGCCCGACACATGCTGACACTTTCTGCCTGGCTCGCTAAGCTATGCCACCCTGTCTCCTTTCACTCAGCTGATGTGGTCTGTCGTTCGGGAAGTACAGCTGGTGGCTGGGAAGGAGGGTGTTTCTGATGCGGGGTCTTGGGGGTAGGAATCCAAGTAGACTGGAACCCTTGCGGGGAGCGAGCCCTGTGGGCAGGCCCCGGTCACCAGGAAAGCCCTGACTGCCCAAGGCTCCCGCCTGGCCTCCTGAAAGCTGAGAAGGACCCAATAGGTTGGGTGCCTGATTGGGTTGGGGATGGACCCAGGAGGGAACACTGGGGGAGGGGAGTGGTGGGGCAAGCTGTCTGCCATCCTCCCCTTGAGCACACCCCACTTTTGCGGCAGGGAAGAACGACATCTTTGGGGAGCCCCTGAACCTGTACGCGCGGCCTGGCAAGTCCAACGGGGACGTGCGGGCCCTCACCTATTGCGACCTGCACAAGATCCATCGGGACGACTTGCTCGAGGTGCTGGACATGTACCCCGAGTTCTCTGACCACTTCTGGTCCAGCCTGGAGATCACCTTCAACCTTAGAGATGTGAGTGGCTCCCTGCTGGGCTCTTGGTCCGCTCCCAGCAGGGTGGCCCCTTAGCCTCCTTCCTTGTCCCACCGTCCTGAGGCCAGACCCAGCCAACTGCCAGCCGCACCCCTGGCTGCCCTGCGTGAATGAGGGCCTGGGCTTGCCTGGCCGGGTCCAGATGTAACAGGTGCTGAGCCTACTTTTGGTTGCAGACCAACATGATCCCTGGTTCTCCGGGCAGCGCAGAGCTCGATGGCTTCAGCAGGCAACGCAGGCGCAAGCTGTCCTTCCGCCGGCGGTTAGACAAGGGTGAGGCAAGGAAAGGAAGGGCTGCTGCCCTGCTCATGCCCGCCCTGCAACCGTACCCCCTCTTGTGTCCCCTTCCCCTCCTCCTATCCGTATCAGTCCAGCTCAACTTCACCTCCTCTGGCCGGCCAGTTCCCAGGCCTCTCTAGTCCTCATGGGGCGGGTCTGTGGATGCTGCATGGCAGAGAGGTGGTGGTCTGGGCAGTGGGCCCGCAGGCCCTGGGGTAGCCATGCTACTATGAGTGGAAGAAGTCCCACCTATCCACTCTGGTTCTGGGGCTCAGTCAGCTTGGGGTGGGTGGGTGGGGTAGGTCACAGAGGAAGCACCCTGCGCTCTCCCACGTCACCTACTCAGAGGCCCTTCTTGTTCTTTGTTTCTTGCAGATATGGAGCAGCAAGGGGAGGTGGCATCCCTGGGGCCTGGCCAGGCAGGGGCAGGGTCCAGTGGCCAGGGCCAGCCAGGGGGAATGTGGGGGGAGACCCCATCGAGCGGTCCCTCCAGCCCTGAGAGCAGTGAGGATGAGGGCCAGGGCCGGAGGTCCAGCCCACTCCGCCTGGTGCCCTTCTCCAGCCCCAGGCCCCCTGGAGGGCTGACCAGTGGGGAGCCCCCGAGTGAGGACGGTGAGAAGCACAGCGACACCTGCAACCCGCTGTCAGGTATGGGGCCATCCAGGCTGGGCAGGGAGCCGGGCTGGGGAAGGTAGGGATTGACCTAGGGTCATCTCCACTCTCTGGCTCCAGGTGCCTTCTCCGGAGTGTCCAACATCTTCAGCTTCTGGGGGGACAGCCGGGGCCACCAGTACCAGGAGTTGCCTCGCTGCCCTGCTACCACCCCCAGCCTCCTCAATATCCCCCTTTCCAGCCCAAGTCGCCGGCCTCGAGGCGATGTGGAGAGCAAGCTGGATGCCCTCCAGCGGCAACTCAACAGGTGAGGCCAGGAAGCCGTGCAACCTGGTCTCTCTCTTTCTGTGTGTACAGGTGTAAGAGGGACTGAAGTAGGGCCTGAGTGGGATCTTGGTGTCCTGGTGTGGGTTGCTGGCAGGGTTTAGGCCCGTATGTGTGTTCGGAAGCTGGGTCTTCTTCTTCCATCGGAGCTGAACGGCAGCAGCCACCACAGTGGTTACAGGGAGCTTAGGGTGGCCAGCTGGCTCCTCAGGAGAGTGGCCTCGAAGTTACAGAGAACAGTCTCCTTTTCTGTTCAGACTCAGAACACCTCCTTCCACCTGGCCGGCGCGTCTATCTGCCCTGTTCCTTCCACCCTCAGACTAGAGACCCGGCTGAGTGCGGACATGGCTACTGTGCTGCAGCTGCTACAGAGACAGATGACACTGGTTCCGCCCGCCTACAGTGCTGTGACCTCCCCGGGACCCGGTCCCACCTCCACCTCCCCTCTGCTGCCTCTCAGTCCCATTCCTATCCTCACTCTGGACTCGCTTTCTCAGGTACGAGTCAAGGCTCTAGCCCAGCCTCTCCTGGCCCGAGCCCGCCCCCCATGGCGTCTGCCTGGCCTCTTGCCTCTGCTGTCAGCCCCCCCCCCCCACCCGCCCCTTGCCTTGGGCTCTATCCCTGAGGAGGCTTCCAGCTCTGTTTGCATGCTTGCAGAATGGACCACGGTCTAAGGACCACAGTTCCTAGTCAGACATGGTATGGGGGTGGGGTGCTGCCTGCCCGTGTAGCTTTGGGACAGGACTTGGCTACACAGGGTCTGGCCTGCCTTGCTTGTTGAGGCCAAACTCACAGGGGTGCTTCCTGGGCCCTCCTCTCCACCTTCCTGTTGGAAAAGGGGCCTCAATTGTGTGTGGGGGCACCTCTGACTCATTGCCCAGGGGCCCCGAGAAAGGACTTCTCCAGCTTTCTGCTTTCCCTTCCTCCTTCCCTCCCTCTCTCCCTCCCTCCCTGCCTCCTCTGGCATCTGCTCCCCCTCCCATATGCTGCCTGCTCCTGTTTTCAGACACCAGGGCCCACGTCAGCCAATGTGCCAGTCTCCCCTCACAGCCTCCCTCACTGAGATCACACCAGCATGCTCACAGCACACACGTACCCTCTGCCTGCGTCTCTTCTTGGCCTTCGCAGCCCCGGCCCTTTCTAGGTCTCTGGTTCTTGCTCGACTGTAGGAAGGAGCCTTGTTGCTTTTTCTGCCCCAACTCAGGGCTGTGTATCCTGGGCTGAATTTGACCTCAGTCGTGTTCATGTATGTGTGTTCAATTAAATCTTTAATTTGGAAAATGTTTTTTGTTCCAAATACCCAAAGGGTTTTTTTTCCCCAAAAAAACTTTTTGGAAAGACCATTTTTTCCCTTTTTCCAAAACCATTTTGTTGGGAGCTAATGCAGATATCATATCAGTTCCATAATTCAACCAAGCAGTATTGTACAATGGCTCCCACAATCCATTTCTCAGTTGTGTTCTCTAGGGAAGGAGGAGGAGGCCAGGGTCTGGAATGTTCCTGGGTCCCAGGCAGGGTATTTTGAGTCAGACTGCAATGCTCTCTGCTCCCCTTCTTGGCTCTTGCCAACTGGAAACGAATGTCTCTCATCCAATCTTAACACCTTTCTTGGGGTGGAGGGTGGGGGGTCTCATCTGTCTGCCTTGAACTTTCTCTGTCCCAGATTTAAGACCGCCTCTGTGTCCCACCCTTCCTGTCCTGTCCTCTGTGGGTCCTTGCTCACTAACACTCAGTGTTCTTTTCAGGTTTCCCAGTTCATGGCGTGTGAGGAACTCCCCCCAGGACGCCCAGAGCTCCCCCAAGAGGGACCCACCCGACGCCTTTCCCTACCGGGCCAATTGGGGGCCCTTACCTCTCAGCCTCTGCACAGACATGGCTCCGATCCAGGCAGTTAGTGGGGCTGCCCAGTGTGGACATGTGGCACATCCAGGCACTGGGTCTGGCCCGGGGCCCCTTCCCTCCAGTGCCCAAGTGCTGGTGGCCGTGGCTATAGCCCAGCTCCTCCCAGCCCTCAGGACCATCTCCTTCTGCAGTCTCCTGGGCCTCAGTGGGAGGAGCAGGGGCAGGGCCGGGCAGTGGAAAGGGGGCCTGTGGTCCCACCCTGTCCTGGGGGCATTAGCTGGTCTAACTGCCCAGAGGCACCGGCCTGGACCGTAGGCACCTCAAGGACTTTTCTCCTATTTACTGCTCTTATTGTTAAGGATCATAATTAAGGATCATATGAATAATTAATGAAGTTGCTAATGACTATGAGTAATAAATAATTATCCTGAGGAAACTCCAGTGGTACTGGGTGGGAGGGAAGGTACAGCCTTTATCATGCTGGGCTGAGTGTCTGCAGTCAGGATATACTCTATGTGTGCAAGCGCATATGTGTATACATACCTGTGCACTGGCCATCTGTGCTGGAAACCAGTGCACATGGCATGGGCTCCCTGTAGGCCTTCCCAATGCTGGTTCTGCATTGACTGCAAGAGTCCACTATATAGTTGTCCCCTTACCCAACTCAGAACCCCACCCCACACTGACCTTGACCTGGTGGAGCTGAAGCCCTGATCTACATGCCGCCTCTCAAACTTGGCTTGATTTTGATCTTATTCCAGATGCATTTTGACCCTGGATGATTGGGTCTCGGTGCGGAGTCACCTTTGGGCACACTGGTTTTCCTTATTATGATCACACTTTGGCAGATGCCTGGCTGTATACACTGGATCACTGGAAGATTTACACTAAAGAGGGAAGGGATTTCCTATTAGTGGAGAAACAAGTCTCACAGATGGCCCGGGGGGTAGTGAAAGGGTTTGTGTTGTGTGTGGTTGTGTGTGATGGGTATGTATGTGGTATGGTATGTGGATGGAGTGTGTGGATGTAGTGGTGTGTGGTGTGTGTGTGTGTGATGGTTTGTGTGCATGTGTATTGTAAATATAAACAAATATGCTGGGTTTGCATAGCTGGTCCTGTGAGGACACAGTTCCGGGGAAGAGTAGTATGTGCAGTGGATGCCCTGGGGCCAGCGGATGGCCACTGGGAGGAGTCTGCAGGCTCCATGTGGGCAGGCTAGGTGTAAGTGAGGGTAGGACCTAAAGGCTTTCAGGGTCCGCAGGGCTGTGTCTGTCTCACATGACCCTCACAATCACTGACTCTTCCAGGTATGTTTTGGTAACTTAGCTCTAAGGACAAATGGAATATTTCGGGGAGTAGAGGGAGCTGGTGCCTGAGTAACCTGGAGTAGTCTCTGCAGCCCAGAGAAGGTAAGAGAGATGGGGGCATCTTTTCCCTTAGCTCAGGTGGTTCAGCCTTAGAATCCAGCTCCCTTACCCTGTGGGTCTGAGCTTGGAGGCCTCTGCTGGAGCTCCTCAGGTGTCTTGGGGAGCAGGGGAGAGTTGGGATTAAGGAGGCCACAGGGGGCTGACAGAAGAGCAGCTTTGCATGAGAGAATACTTGTGTGAATGCCATCTTCTCATGGATGTGGGGCTCACCACATGGGCCTCTTTTGGCAGTTGATGTGGGCTACATGGGGCAGACTGTGCTCATGGACGATGGAGGGCAGGAATAGCAAGAGGCTGACAGACATGAAGGTATAGCCAGACTTCAAGCTCACTTGGCACTCTGGGGATATGTGAGCAAGGTCAAAATCTTCACTCTCTGGTCTTGGCTCTGTCTTTGTTACCATATGTACTTAAAATGCCTTCATTCTGTGAGCTGCAGCCTGAACTTCACACACAGTCGTGTCTAGGAGCAGAGTGCGGCTGTAGAAGCCAGACTCTGTGGGTGGGGGTGGGGGAACCACATGAGAGAACCAGGACTGGGTGTAAGTTGGGCCATGAAGGGAATAGAGAGACCTTTTTCTGCACCATCTATGTTTTAGATTAGCCACAAAGCTGCTCAGTTCTTTTTGGGCCCCAGGCCCCAAACCTTCCTCTTGCTGTCCCTTTATCAAGCATGATGTCCTTCTCCAGGGACTGGTCTCTCCTGGTAATGTGTCTGAGTACATGAGATGTAGTCTCACCTTGTTTTGCTTTTTATAAATACCTTTATTGGGGCTCTTACATCTCTCACCACAATCCATACATTCCTCCAATGTGTCAAGCATATTTGCACATATGCTGCCATCATCATTTTCTTTTTTTTAGGGAAGAGGCATTTTTATTTTTTTATTTTATTTTTTAAATTTTAACAATTTATTGGGGCTCATACAATTCTTTTCACAGTTCATATATATACATACATCAATTGTATAAAGCACATCTGTACAGTCTTTGCCCTAATCATTTTTTCTCTTTTCTTCTTTTACATTTTATTAGGAACTCTTACCACAATCCATACATATACATACAGCAATTGTATAAAGCACATCCATACATTCCCTGCCCCAATCATTCTCAAGGCATTTGCTCTCCACTTAAGCCCCTTGCATCAGGTCCTCTTTTTTTTCCCCCCTCCTCCCTCTCCATTCCCCCCTCCCTCATATGCCCTTGGTAATTTATACATCGTTGTTTTGTCATATCTTGCCCTATCCGGAGTCTCCCTTCCCCCCTTCTCTGCTGTCCCTCTCCCAGGGAAGAGGTCACATGTGGATCCTTGTAATCAGTTCCCCCTTTCCAACCCACTCACCCTCCACTCTCCCAGCATCGTCCCTCACACCCTTGGTCCTGAAGGTATCATCCACCCTGGATTCCCTGTACCTCCAACCCTCATATGCACCAGTGTACAGCCTCTGTCCTATCCAGCCCTGCAAGGTAGAATTCGGATCATGGTAGTTGGGGGGAGGAAGCATCCAGGATCCGGGGGAAAGCTGTGTTCTTCATCGATACTACCTCACACCCTAATTAACCCATCTCCTCTCCTAAACCCCTCTATGAGGGGATCTCCATTGGTCGACACTTGGGCCTTGGGTCTCCACTCTGCACTTCCCCCTTCATTTAATATGATATATATATACATATATATACATACATATATACATATACACATATATACACATACATACACACACTTATATCTTTTTTTTTTTTGCATGATGCCTTATACCTGGTCCCTTGGGCACCTCGTGATCGCACTGGCCGGTGTGCTTCTTCCATGTGGGCTTATTTGCTTCTGAGCTAGATGGCCGCTTGTTCACCTTCAAGCCTTTAAGACCCCAGACACTATCTCTTTTGATAGCCGGGCACCATCAGCTTTCTTCACCACATTTGCTTATGCACCCATTTGTCTTCAGCGATCCTATCATGGAGGTGTGCAGTCAATGATATGATTTTTTGTTCTTTGATGCCTGGTAACTGATCCCTTTGGGACCACTCGCTCACTCAGACTGGTGTGTTCTTCCATGTGGACTTTGTTGCTTCTGAGCTAGATGGCCGCTTGTTTATCTTCAAGCCTTTAAGACCCCAGTCACTATCTCTTTTGATAGCCGGGCATCATCAGCTTTCTTCACCACACTTACTTGTTCACACACTTTGGCTCCAGCTGTTGTGTCGGGAGAGTGAGCATCATAGAGTTCCAATTTAATAAAAGAAGGTATTCATGCATTGAGGGAGTGTTTGAGTAGAGGCCCAAGGTCCTTCCGTCACCTTAATACTTGACCTATAAATATAGACACATAGATCTATTTCCCCATCCTCCTATATATATTTGCATGTACATGTCTTTGTCTAGACCTCCATGAATGCCCTTTGACTCCTAGCTCTTTCCTCCATCTCCCTTGACTTTCCTCGTCATTCTCAAAATTCCACTTGGGGTTCTGGAATCAGCTCGGTTTCCATTTTTCCCTCCCCCTCCCTCCCCACTCCCCCTTCCCCTTCCCCCTACAACCTTAATAGTTTTAAAATAATTATTTTATCTTATCTTACACTGCCTGGCATCTTCCCTCACCCACCTCCCCATTGCCCATCTCCCAGAGAGGAGGTTACACATAGATCTCCAAGATGGGTTCTCCCTTTCTGCACCCACTTCCCTCCCAGTGTCGCCATGCCTACCGCTGGTCCTGAGGGGTTCATCCATCCTAGATTCCCTGTGTTTCCAGATCCCTACTGCACCACTGTACATCCTCTGGTCTAACCAGGTTCGCAAGGTAGAATTGGGGTCATGATAATTGGGAGGGAAGGAAGCGTTCAAGAACTAGAGGAAGGTTTTGAGTTTCATTGTTGCTACACTGAACCCTGAGTGACTCATCTCCTCCCCACTACCCCTCTGGAAGGGATGTCCAGCTGTTTACAGATGGGCATTGGGTCCCCATCACGCACTCCCCCTCATTCATGGTGATGTGATTCCCCTCCCCCCTGCGCCTTTGTTGTTTGAGACCTGGTCTCCTCTTCCCTTCCTGATCACACATGTTGGTGTGCTGCTTCCGTGTGGGCTTTGTTGCTTCTGGGATAGATGGCCGCTTGTCTGCTTTCAAGCCTTTAAGTCTCCAGACGCTATATCTCTCAATAGCCGGGCACCATCAGCCTTCTTCACCACACTTGCTTATGCACACATTTGTCTTCAGCGTTTATGTGAGGAAGGTGATCACACAATGATTTTTTTGTTCCTTGGTGTCTGCTACCTGGTCCATTCTACACCTTGTATTCACTTAGGCTGTGTGCTTCTTCTCTGTGGGCTTTGTTGCTTCCGAGCTAGATGGCTGCTTGTTTGCCTTCAAGCCTTTAAGACCCCAGATGCTATATCTTTTTGATAGCCGGGCACCATCAGCTTTCTTCACCACATTTGCTTACACACACGTCTGTCTTCAGTGATCATGTCGGGAAGGTGGGTACCACGTTCAGCCTTCATTCTGGTTTCAGTAATTCCTCTCAGTTACCTTGCCCTTGGTCACTCCCTACCAGTCCTCCCATCCCCCCCACCCTCCACTGGTTTTGAACCACTTGTTGTTCCCTTGTCCCTGTGTTGGCCAACACCTTCTCCCTTCTCCTACCTCCCACGCTCTCATGTCCCTCCAGGACCGTTGGTCCCGTTATTTTCTTCTCTCATTGTTTGTCCAGCCTATCTTGTCTAGGTGGACCTGCTGACATAGTAATATATGCATACAAATGCAGATGGCTTTGACAGCGTCCAAGTGGCACATAAGAACATGGTTTCAAAAGCAGCAACACCAACATGCTGATAAGCAGAAAATCCATTAACATACAAAATTTACAAGGTTAAAAAAAAAAGAAAAGACAAACAAAAAGATAGCAAAAAAAGAAAAAAATTGCTAGTAATTCAAGGTCTGTTTGTTGGCCTTTAGGAGTGTTTTCCAGATGAATCTTGTGGGGTGCCACATCCTGGCCCCGAAGTCCATCCTTTATACTCCCTCGGGATCTCTTTGCTCTGCTTCCCCTGTTGCTCCATCGCACGCCTCCAGTGTTTGCCTCAGTGTGGTGGGGTCAGCTCAGTCGCACATCCCCCACTGTGTCTCAAGTGCTGTCCCTTGTAGGGCCATGGGTCGGTGCAGGATGTCGCATCTCGCAGTGTGGCCAGCTGTATGGTCCTCTCTGTACGATGGGCCCTTTGAGCCAGGCTATCATCCTGTGGGCTTGGTGGGCCCAGGTGTACTCCACTACGTCCTTCCTCCTTCCTTTGTTTCAGCTTCCTTCTGGGTGTGGTGTGGTGGGTCAGTTCATTTCCCACACCAGACGATCTATTTTCATTTTCTGTGGTATTCCCTTCGAATGTGGGGGTTGGGCTAATTCTGGATTGGGCCAGTGTATGGTCCAGCCTCTTTGAGTAGTCCTCTGTACTTTATGTTGCCCTCCTGGTTTGGTGTGTTGTGGTGGGGTCCGCCATCATCATTTTCAAAGTATTCGCTTCCCATTTGATCCCCTGATACAACTCCCCATTTCTTCCCCCCTCCCCTGCCCTCCCTCCCTCTGAAACCCTTGATAATTTATAGATTATTATTTCCATATCTTACACTGTCCTCTGTCACCCCTCACCCACTTTCCATTATTCAACTCCCCTGGGAGGGGGTTCTAATTGATCCTTGTGATCAATTTCCCCCCACCTCCCCTAATCATCCTGGTATCTTGACTCTCATTGTTGGCTCTGAGGGGGTTATCTACACTGGATTCCCTGTGTTGCAGGCTCTTATCTGTAGCAGTGTGCATGCTCTGGTCTAATCTGATTTGTAAGGTAAAATTGAGGTCATGATAGTTGGGGGAAGGAAGCACCAAAGAATTAGAGGAAAGTTGTGTGTTTCATTGGTGCTATACTGCCCCCTGACTGTCTCATCTTTTCCCTGTGACCGCTCTGTGAGGAGATGTCCAATTGTCTACAGATGGTCATTGGGTTGCCACTCCATGCCCTCCCCTCAACCCCCCACCATTCACCTTGGGTATGGTTTTGTTCTGAGTCTTAGATGCCTGATACCTGATCCCATAGACACCTCATGATTGTACAGGCTGGTGTGCTTCTTCCATGTGGGCTTTATTGCTTCTCAGTTAGATAGCTGCTTGTTCAAGGTTTTAAGACCTCAGGCGCCATAGCTTTTGATAGCAAGGCACCATCAGCTTTCTTCACCACATTTCGTTTATGCACCCATTTTTTCTTCAGCGATTGTGTCGGGAAGGTGAGCATCACAGAATGATGGATTGTTAGAACAAAGTGTTCTTGTGTTGATGGAGTACTTGAGTTGAGGCCCAATGTCCATCTGCAACCTTAATTCTTAACATATAGATATAAGTATATAGATCTATCCCCCTCTCATTATATATATATTTACATATGTACATACCTGTATTTAGGCCTCAATAAATGTCCTTTGCCTCCTGGTTCTTTCCTCTATTTCCTTTTAGTTTCCTCTTGTCCACCACCATGTTCCACCTTCATTAGGGTTTAGTAATTCCTTGATGCTACATTGCCCTTAATTAAACTCCACTAGGCATCCTACGACCTTCCTTCCATTGATTTTAGTTTACTTGTTGTTTCCCTGTTCCTGGGTTGGTTCTGCCCTCCCTCCCCCACTTTCTCCTACCTCCCTACTCCCGTATCCTCCTGGAACTATTGGTCCTGTTCTTTTCATCTCTGAATTATTTATCCTATCTTATCTAGATAGACATGCAGATACATTAATAAGTGCAAAACCAGGCAAAGCCAAATAAAACAACAGAGGAAGTCAAACCCCCCCCAAAAAAACCAAAATGACAATAACAAAAAGAAAGCCACTGACCAAAATGGAAAAGCCTATAAATAGTTCAAGGTCTGTTTGTTTTCCAGTTGAGTCTGATGGGGTGCCACACTCTGTCTCCAAAGTCTCTTTTTGGTATTCCCTGGGGATCGCATCACCCTGCTCCCCCTGTTGCTTACTGCATACCCTCAGTGCTTCACCCCAACGTGATGGGACCAGACCATGCTCTATTCCCGCACTGTGTCTCCAGTGCTGTCCCCCGCAGAGCCATGATTCAGTGAGGAATGCCATGTCCCATGGTGGGGCCAGCCCTATGGACCTCCCTGTGCATTGTCTGCTCTGAGCAGGAGCATCGTCCTTGGGGCTTGGTGGACCAGGATGCCCTCTCCTCCCTCTCCATCCCTTTGCATTTCTCCATGTGCTCTAATCCGACTCACCTTTCTCCCCAAGCTGTAGCCCCAGTGCTGTCTTCTGAAGTGCATTCTTCTGAAGTGTGGGGAGGGGTGTCCACATAATTGGGATTGAGGCTGGCCCTGCAGACCTCTCTATTGGCTTCCTGGTACCGGCCCGTATGTTGTATTCATGTCTTGGTGCATTGCGTTGAAGCCTGGTCTCTCCTCTCCTGTGGAGATAGAAACAATACTCTACCCTTGGGTGGGTTACTGCCCTGCTCCCCCACTGCCCATGCCTTTCCCCCCCTTTTCTTCCTTTCCCCCTCTTAGTCAGTTGGCTGCCGTATGTATCCCTGCACTGGGTTTGGCCCCTGTCATAGTTGCTGGAACCATCCTTGTTTTCAAGGAGCATGCTGGCTGTACTTCCGAGACAGATGAGTTTGTTCGTTTGGTAGGCCAGGGCACTTTTGGCCTTCTTTGCAAATGCATCCGTCCTTCCTCGGTCCTCCTTATTCAAGGTACAAAATCCCGTGGCTTGGGTCGGGCTCACCTTAGTCCTCAAAGTAACATCCTTGCTTTTCAACATTTTAAAGAGGTCTTGGGCAGCAGATTTACCCAAAGCAACACATTAAAAAAAAAAATCTCTTCTTTGCTTCTTCCATGAGCTTTGTGGATTCAAGGAAGATAAAAATCTTTGACCATGTCAGCCTTTTCTCCATTTATCATGCTGTTAGCTACTGGTCTAGTTGGGGGGATTTTGCTTTTGTTCACATTGAGTTGTCATTCCATACAGAAGGCTGCCGTCCTTGCCGTTCATCAGCAAGTGCTTCAAGTCTTCCTCACTTTCAGCAAGCAAAGCTGTACCATTTGCATAACACAGGCTGTTAATAAGCTTCACTCCAATCACGGTATTGCAATCTTCTTCATATAATCCAGTTCCTCAGATTAGTTTCTCAGCAAATAGATAAGTATAATGAGAGGATGCAATCCCTTCTTGATTTTTTTAAACCTTTATTGGGGGCTCTTACATCTCTTATCACAATCCATACATTCATCCAGTGTGTCAAGCACATTTGTATCTATGCCGCCATCATCATTTTCAAAGCATTCTCTTCCCACTTGAGCCCCTGATATCAGCCCCTTCTTGATATTTAACCCACACAATATTCCCTTTTCTGTTTGCACAACTGTCTCTTGATTCATGTACTAGTTCCGAATGAGAACAATGAAGTGTTGTGGATTTCCTATTCTCTTATGGTCCAACTGTGTGTAGACCATAGTTGTTATGGTTCACACAATCAAATGCCTTTGCGTAGTCAATAAAACACCTTTCTGGTATTCTCTACTTTCAGTCAAGATCGATCTGACATCAGCAGTGATACCTTGTTCCACGTACTCTTCTGAATCTGACCTGAACCTCTTATAGCTTTCTCTCAATATACTACTGCAAAGTATAACAATGCACTGTAGTTGGATGATCTTTAGCAAAATTATACTTGCATGTGATATTAACGATACGGTTCTGTAATTTGAGCATTCTATTGGGTCACCTTACTTTGGAATGGGTACAAATATGGATCTCTTCGAGTCTGTTGGCCAGGTGGCTGTCTTCCATATTTTTTGGTGTCAAAGAATGCATACTTCCAGTGCTTCCCCAGCTTGTTGAAATGATTCAATGGGTGTTCTGTCAACTCCTGGAGTCTTGTTTTTGGCTCATGCCTTCAGTGCAGTTTGGATCTCTCCCTTCAAGACCATTGCTTCTTGATCATATGCTACTTAAAAATTAATTGGGATTAATAACTATATCAAATATTTCCATATTTCAATCACATCCATCAGAATTGTATACTTGCTACCACAATCAGTTTCCAAACATTCTCTGTCTAGATGGACCCCTTGATGTCATCACCCCTTCACCCCACTACCACCTCTGTGTCCTCCTCCCCTCCAAACCCATATTCCATTTGCTGACTCTATAGGTTCATCAGTCCTGGTTTTCATACCCCCCAAAATGAAAAACATATACTGCAATTTCAAAAGGGTGACCCCCATGACATAACACTCCAAGATACCCCCAAATATGTACAATAAACAAACAAACCAAACAATACACCCCCCCAAAATATAAAATTTTAGAAACCAAAAGAGTAAATCAGTTCCAGCATGCATCCTAGGGGAAATCTGCTGACAGATTTTAACTGTTCAAGTCAGGCTTCTGCCTTTGATCTTCTGGACTCCACTCTCCAGTGCATTCCGTTTAGTAACCACCTACCCCTCAATTGTGGACAGAGGGGGTTCATCGGGGGTTTATTTCCTATCTAGTTCCACCAATGAATCCTGAAATGCTACTTTTTGAAGTGGTAGGATGTCAATGAGTGCCTTTGGCACAGTGACTCTGTGTACTCTGTCCGTCTTCTTTGATGCTTGCTGCATCATGCAGTATTTTGCCCATAGAATAAATTTTTCAAAATTGCAACTCAAAGTTTGATTGTTTCTTTAGTTCTTTCAGTTGAAGATATGCTGATCATGTTCTCCCTTGTTTTTCTAACTCTAAGCCTTTGCACATTTCATGATAGTACTTCACTTTGTCTTCTTGAACTCTCCCTTGAAATTTTCTGCTCAGCAATTTTGCTTATTTTTTTCCCATTTGCTTTCGCTACTCTACAAGTGTCAGAGTCTCAGCATCCATTTTTATCCTTTTCTTTTCCGTATCTTTTGAATGGCATTTTGCTTTCTTCATGCATGATGTTCTTGATGTCCTCCCAGACCTCATCACGTCTTCTATCATTAGTGTCCAGGGCGTCAAATTTGTTTTTGAGATATTCTCAAAATTCAGGTGGGGCATTCTCCAGGTTGTATTTTGACTCTCGTGGACCTGTTTTAATTTTCTTCAGTTTCAAACGGGCTTTACCTGTGAGCCACTGATGGCCTGTTCCACAGCTGGCCCTTGTTTTAGCTGCTGATAGTGCGCAGCTCCACTGCCTCTTTCCACAGATGTAGTCAATTTGATTTCAGTCCCGTGTATTCTGGACCGAATACCTTTTGTGTTGTTAAAAAAATATTTGCCGTGAAGGAGTCGTTGGTCTGGCGAAACTATATCATGGATCTTCAGCTTGGTGTCTATCACCACGGCCATAGTTTTCAATGACTCTTCCTTCCTCTTTGTTCCCACCTTTTGCTTTCTGATCACCAGTAATTATCAGTCATCATGACTGCCCGTCTGATCAAGTTCAGACTGAAGATGCTGGTCAAATTCTTCAATTGTCTGCCTCACCAGCTTTAATGGCTGGTGCATCAATTGGAATTATAGTTGTATTGACTGGATAGATATTAGTTGTATTGCGGATAGATATCATCCTATCACACTCAGTATTGGACTTCAAGATGGATCTTGAACTTTCCTTATTGATGATGAATGCAATGATATTCTCTTGAATCTGTCATTCCCGGTACATCTATGGCTGCCTGGTTCAAAAATGGCCCATACCCGTCTCTTTCAGCTCCCCAAACACCTGGGATATCGATCCTTGTGTGTTTCATTTAGTCTTTAATGACTTCCAGGTTTCTGAGATTCGTCTTTCATCTATACCATGTTCCAATTAGTAGTAGATGTTTTCAGCTGTTTCTTTTCATTCCAAGTTACGCCTCCTTAGCAATGCAGGTCTTGGAGGTTTTACTCCATCCACATCATTATGACCCACTCTGCTTCGAGAAGACAGTTTTTCCTCACTCACAATCTGAGCACCTTCCAGGCTGTGGGGCTCATCATCTGGCCTGATCTGCTGCAGTTCACGAGGCTTTCAGAATCTGACGGTGCCCCTCTTCCATCCATATGGTTTTCAGTGGCGAATCCCTCTGAAGTGGACAGCTTCTCTGCACTCCGTTCTTAGCCTGGAAGCTCTGCAGTTACCTGTTCACGTTGGGTGACCCTGCTGCTATTTGAAAATTCCAGGGACATAGCTTCCAGCATCATAGCAAGACACAAGCCACCGCAAGTGTGGCAGACGGGCAGACAAGTGGTGGGTTAGAAGTTAGAAGCCCTGAGATTACTTTTTTTGGTCAGGCTTAGCCAAGCACTCTATCTGTTGAGTGAGGTGGTTGCACTTAATTCCTACTGCATGCCTGCTGGAGCTTGGCGCTCTTGCTATTAGGTTGTTCAATCTTCATAACACCTCAGATAGGTGGGCATTGTGATTCTATTTGAGGAAATTAAGGCACAGTCAAGCTCAATGACTGGCCAGAGGTCATACGACGCATAGATGCAGGGTCTATGTAACTCTGAGACACAATTTTATGAACACATTGGCTGCCGGCTGCCGATGGTGGGTTCAGACCTGGGCCTTGGAGCCTGAGCAGTAGGCAGGGATGCAGTGGGTGAGGAGGGCAGCCCAGTTAGAGAAGGTGCATTGAGACTCCCCTGATTCTCATTCCTGGTCTGCTTAGGCCCTCCCCACACCTGGCCAGGTGACAACTCACTTCTCTGTCAGCTTGGTGGTAATGAGTAGCACCATAAACGAGCTGGACCTGTGACATTGGAACAATCTCTTGGACTGATGAAGCGCAGGCTCTGGAGAGTGTCTGCCCAGTGCAGAAGACTGGCTGGACCTTCCATAGAAGGCTCCAGCCCCTAGGGGGCTACCTCCCTGTGTTAGTCTGGGTAGACCAGAGAAATGCATAAACACGCATATGTGTATAAGAAAGAGCTTTATATACAAGAGCAATTGAATATTGAGAAAACATCCCAGCCCAGTCCAGCTCAAGTCCATAAGTCTGATATTAACCCATATGTCCAATACCAATCTATAAAATCCTCTTCAGACTCACAAAACACATGCAATGACACAGAATGCAGGGAAATCACAAGCCAGTGGGTGAGAAGTCTTGGGGATCCAGCGTTGTTGTAAGCATCTCAGTGTTGGCAGGGGTCTCCACGTGGCTTCTTCATCTCCTAGAGCTCTGACTGCATCAGGGTAGGCCCCTGTGGTTTCTTTTCAGGGATGTCTTGCAGGGAGTGAACTGAGAGAGAGTATCTCCTGCCTCCAAGGAGGAATACTGGAATTCCCAGAATCCTCAGGGGAAGGTGATGCCCACACAGTGGTCTCATTGGCTATCACTTGATTGACAGGTTAGACTCCACCCTTTCACTCATAAATTGACAAACGATTTTATAACTACCACATTCCCAATCCCCACTACATCTCTGGGATGTGGAGGTCCTTGGGTATGTTTGGAAGGAATGGGTGGAGCTCCACCTTTTGTAACTCTGTAACTCAAGAGGTATGTAGGAGCACAAGCTCCATCTCAGGCTATTTCCCCAGGAGCAATCCTGTTCACTGGGCATTGACAGCTGCTGGGGGTGGTGAGCCTCGGACACAGGGTGGTTCAGCAACATCATGGTCCTCAGTAAAGAGAAGGACAACAGGTCAGGAGCCACTCTGCATCCCAGGCAGGTTCGGAGATCAAACAGAAGGGATTGCTTCCTCCAGGAGCCTGAGGCAAAACTCTAGAACATTTGCTCCTTTAGGGGAGAGATGCACTTATTATTTAGCAGGGTTTTCAAATAGTGTCTGACTCAGGCATGTGCTCAATAACTACTTTTGGATGAATGAAAGAATTGCTCTACTCACTAGGACAGCGACCTTGGGATAGACCGGGCAGGTGGTAGCCATAGAAGTGAGGCTAGAGAAGGCCTGGCACGGCTGATGGGAGAAGAGCCCATCCTCCATGGCTGCACCCTGGCCCTCTAGTTCCCATGTGCCTGCCTTGCTCATCCTCAGGCCTACTCTGCCCTGTATGCCCTTGCGCTCCATGTCCTCCACATCCTGGCCCCCCATAGTCACAGGAATTTTGATGGGGAAAGGGGGGCAGGGGCGAGCCATTGAGTGCAATCTCTCCTCTTCGTGTAGCAGTTAGACACCCAGTTCGTAGGTGGCCCCGAGGCAGAGACTGGCCCACCACAGAGCTCTCTTCTGCCAGAAGACTGGGAGGAAGCAGGAAGGGACCGTGGAGGGAGAGGAGAGAGGACCCGTGGAAGACCTGGGGCAGAGTCTAGGGACTCAGTAGTCAGAGATGGAGTGGGAACTTAAGGAGAGACAGGCTGTGTGTCCTTCCCCACCCAACCTACATGTTAGAAGTAGGGTCGGGAGGGGTGGGGTGCGTAGACCCTTTTTCTTTAGATGTGCTGCTCCCGGCTGCACCTCCACTTGTGAAGCACCGCCTCTCTTGACTAGTCCGGGCTCTTGTCCCTGCTCTGCCCAGCAAGGGAAGCTCCCACCTCTCCCCGACAATAAGGATGACTGGCATTCATTGAGTGTATCCTTGGTGGCAAGTATTGCTCCAACACCTAAAACCATCCAGGAGACCGAAGTCACTTGCCCGCGCTGCAGGGCAATGCCACAGAGTGTGCTTCAAGGGAAAGCAACAAAGGTTGACCGTGGTCCGTTCGCATCGTTTACATTGTGCTGTGATCCATACGGAAGGCTGCAATCCCTGATAGTCAACAGCAAGTGCTTCACGTCCTCCTCACTCTCAGCAAGCAAGGCTGTGTCCTCTGCAGATCACAGGTTTTCAATCATCCTTCCTACACTCCTGATGCCACATTCTTCTTAACATAATCCAGCATCTCAGAATATTTGCTAAATATATGGATCGGATAAGTATGACAAAACAACATGACCTTGATGTACACCTTTCCTGATTTTAAACAATGCGTATGTGATAGCCTGTTGAACTATGTACAGATTCTATGTAACAATGAAGTATTTTGGAATTCCCATTCTTCTCAAAACCATTCATAGTTTGTTGTGATTCACTTAGTTGAATGACTTTGCATAGTCAACAAAAACTAAAGTAAACATCTTTCTAATATTTTCAGCTTTCAGCCAAGATCCATGTGATGTCAGCAATGATATTTGTGTTAGGCAGGGTTCTCTAGAGAAATAAAACCAGGACATGTATGATTACATATGTGTAAGAGGATAGGTTTACACAGCAAGAAGGAATATAACAGCCAATTAGTCCACACAGCAGGACAGAGGACTCAGTTCAACTCACTTCCGTGGAACAGTTAATGTACTTCAAGTCCTTCAACTCACGAGGGCTGCTGGTACAAAGTCAAGGATGCAGGCAGCAGAGTCCTCCCTTGGGCAAGGCAGGCAGAGTCTGCCCACAGGCAGCAAACAGCAGGATGGGTCACCAACAGTCGAAGCTCAGGAGCGTAGAGAAGCAGACCCAGATTGAACACAAGCAATGCAAGGTGACAGGATCTACCAGCCTCAAGCTCAAGCAGCGTGGTGAAGCAGGTCTTGAGCCTACTAATCACCAGGACATTGAAACCATTGATGTGCTGGCCGACTCCAGCAGTGAATTTAAGGGTGCCATAATGCTGGTCTGCTGTGATTTCAGATTCATTCAGCAGGTGTGAGGAACATGTGGGATTAATAAAGTCGCAGTTTGATTGGAGGGCAGAGATTAAATGGCTCAGCAAGGCACCCCCCCCCCCCCTTGCTCTCTGGGGATCAGACAAGCATGCAGTTGCTTTAGCTAGTTCTCTGCCTCTAGGTGCTCATACAGCTCCATCAGCTTCTCACATTCCGCTGTGGGGGGAGATGCCCATGAGCCTCCCGGAGGCCTTCCCTGGAGTAAGCCTGCACCTGCCTCCCCTCAGTCTCAGTCCTACCATCCTCGTGCGCCAGCCGCTCGGCCTCCCTCTCCAGCATGGCCCGCTCCGTGTCCACCTCCATCACACACTGCAAGGGTGTCTTGTCACTAGGGGGCATCTCCCGGGTCAGATGGTAGATGTCAATATGCTCGGGGATGGGCACTTCCCGTTTCCCAATAGCAGAGAGCAGCATGGACTTTCCAATTCCGTTTAAGCCAATAAGACCATAGCATCGGCCTGAGTTTAGTTCCAGTTTGGTGTCACTGAGCAGCTCTTGGCCATGAAAGGTGAGCGAGAGGTTGATGATGTGGACGTCAGTGCTGTTGGGGTGAGAGGCGAGGACCCCAGTGACAGCTCGAGCAGCAGCCTTCTTCATCTCAAAGTCCTCTCGCTCCTTGGTCAGCAGATCCACTCCTGGGGTCTCTCTGCCACCGGACTCCTCGTTTTTCTCCTCTGCTACCCATGCTTCTGGGACAGCATCTCCGTTTTCTTCATGAAACTTGCTGGGTCACTGCCAAGCTTCAGTAGCTTCCATCGTTTAAAACACTTTCTTTTAAAAAATTCTTTTATATAGTTCAACCTTATTAAGAGGGTTTTGCAATCAATTTTAAAGCGTTGTCTTCTTTCTCATACGAATCTTTGTTATTTTCCCCAACCTCCCCCTCCCCCCCCCGCCATGCCCCATAGGGAATTATTAATCCAGTTACTATCTCTATAGATTTCTCTATCCTGGAGTTCATATACAGAAAATCATACAAAACAACAACAAGAAAGAAACAAAAAAATGAAATCCAATCTCAAAATGGCAAAACAGAGAAAAATCCCCATCAAAAAGAAAGCAGAAAATATTAAAAATGGAAACTTTGAAATGGGTCAAACAACAACCACCTCCACGAAAAAGACCAAACTCACAGCCAAAGCGTTGACTCCGACTCTTGGCGACCCTAGAGGACGGGACGGGTGGAACTGCCCCTGTGGGTCTTTGAGTCTCTTTACGGGAGCAGAAAGCCTCCAGTGTCTCCTTTGGGAGCGGCTGGTGGTTTCAAACTGCTGACTCTGTGGATAGCAGCCCAACACAGAACCACTACACCAAGAGGTCTCCAAACGAGGCAAAAGGAAGATCAAATGATAAGGTGTTACTTTTTCCCTTTTAACATTTTTAAAATTAAAAGATCATTTTATTGGGGACTCTTACAACTCTTTTTTTTTAACAATTTATTGGGGCTCATACAATTCTTATCACAGTTCATACATATACATACATCAATTGTATAAAGCACATCTGTACAGTCTTTGCCCTAATCATTTTTTCCTCCTCTTTTCTTTTTTTTACATTTTATTAGGGACTCATACAACTCTTATAACAATCCATACATCAATTGTATCAAGCATATTTGTACATATGTTGCCATCATTCTTTTATAGACATTTACTTTCTACTCAGCCCTTGATATCAGCTCTTCTTTTTTCCCCTCCCTCCACACTTTTCTTCTTCAGGTGTTGTGCTTTAACTGACTGTATCAGCTACGATTGGCTTCACAGTGCTCTCTGATACCAAGGCTGTTCCTGTCCCCTGGCTCCTCTACAACGGCCAGAGGGGATTCACCGAGGCTTAATCCATGTGGGGACCCTGCTAATGGATTTTGGGCTTCCACTGTCATCGATAGCCTTCTGCCAACTGGGTGTTCACAACTTCAGATTTGGATTTTATTATTTACAATCTTTCGATCATACCACTGGTGTGCTTTTTCCATGGGGACTTAGTTGATACCTCTCTCAGATGGTTACTTGTCTTAAGACAAGCTTTTCTGACTCCAGATGCTATTCTGTCTGCTGGCCGGGTATCGTCTAATGTCTTCACCACACCTCGCTACAGCACCCATATCTTCAGTGATCTCTTCATGAGGGTGTGTATCCAGTAGGGTCGTGTCATACGAACTAATTGGTCTTAGGTTAGGGCTATGATTAAGTGTGAGCTCAAAATCCATTCATTTATCTATGATTTATATATGCATCTGGTTCACTCCAGAGACATCCTTATCATTTTATATTAGAGAACGTTTTAAATTATCCCCTTGGCAATACAATAATGCTATGGATAAAAACAAAGACAAACACACTGCCCTTGAGCTAACGCCAATTCATCACCATCCTATAGGACAGGGTAGAACTGCCCATGTGAGTTTCCGAGCCCATAACTCTTTCTCTCACAGAACAGCTAGTGGTTTTGAACTGCTAACCTTGCAGTTAGCAGCCCCACGTATAACCATGACACCACCAGGGCTCCTATTTTATTGACAGTGTCATTTAAATAAACATCATTTTATTGGGGGCTCGTACAGCTCTTATCACAATCCATCCATCCATCCATCCATCCATCCATCCATCCATCCATCCATCCATCCATCCATGTGTCAAGCACATTTGTACATTTGTTGCCATCATCATTCTCAAAATATTTTCTTTCTACTTGAGCCCTTGGTATCAGTTCCTCATTTTCCCCCTTCCCTCCCCCAGCTTCTCATCCTCACGAACCCTTGATAATTTATAAATTATTATTATTTTTTCATGTCTTACACTGGCCAATGTCTCCCTTCACCCTCTTGGGAGGGGGCTATTTGTAGATCATTGTAATCGGTTCTCCTTTTGGATAGTGCCATTAATTTAGCCAATGGTACGGAACTGAAAACGCTTTTGAGAGGAGGAAATGATACACATATGGTCTGGATTCAGGTAGCAATACATGAATCACTGACCTGTACAGATCAAAAGCTCACTGGACACTATTTACACGGACAATGGGAGTTGGGGCTGGGGCAGAACTCTCAATAGCACCCACTCCCAAAGGCAGGGCCATGCTGCCAGACTCGTACACGTCATAAAAAAGCAAAGAGGGCATTACAATAGTAGCTACATGGTAGTCCTGGGCCATCATTCATTGGGAACCCTCAAGCCAGAGTCCAGTGACCACCAATTCCACGACCTTAGGATAGTGACCGTCTGCTTCTTCTCACACTGGATGTTTCAGTCTTAAGTCCAAGGGCATAAGTATGGTGGTTCTTTAAATCTACTACAGGGAGTTTGCTCGGTGGGGTCTCCACACCGAGTCCTTCTGGTGTGGCCTATGAAGGATGGTGTGTGCCTTTAGAGGACACCCTCTTTGTCTATAGCTCATGGACTGGGTCACCAAGGCTGGATAGAAACTAGGTGAAAATTGGCTAATTAGGAACATAATGCCTTGAATTTTTCCCGTGGGTTCTAGATCAGTATTGTAAAGCTTTTTTCTCATTGGCAGCTTGTCACACCTGGTTTACCCACCAACAGAAGTGTAACCCCCTTCTCGGAGACAGGTGTGTCCGTCCTTCCCATCCTACCCCTCCACCCTGAGTCTTGACTTGAGTTCTCAGTAAAGCTTGCCAATCCCTTTGGAGGAGTAATTTGGGGTGACCCGAGAACAATGTCGTATGGCAGATATTGAATGCGCTTCTCTGTCTTGAGAAACTGGCTCTGGTTGAGGTAAGGGCTCCCCCGTTGGAGTGGGTTTTCTGATAGACAAAGGAAGGGGGGATACAGCTCATGGGCACCAGGCAGGCTCATTACCTCATTGCTTGGGAGACCAGATTAGACTACCTGTCCTGAGAGCAGATGCCCCCCTTCATTTTGTTGTCTATCCTTACAGAAGTAGAGTCAAACAGTAGTTATCTTTTCGTAATTGGCTAACTTCACTTAGCATAATGGTCTCCAGGTCCGTCCATGTCATGAGGAGCTTCAAAGTGCCATCTGTTTTTTCAGGGATGCGCATGTACCAGAGTAGCATTTGGGCTGTTTCCAACTTCTTGCGATTGCGATCTGTGCTGCAGTGAACATGGGAGAGCGTACATCTGTTTGTGTCCTGTCTCTTACTTTTTTTGGGCAGTGGAGATATTGCTGGCCCATTTGGGCTTTCTATTCCCAGATGTTTTAGGTAGCACCAGATTGCGTTCCACAATGGTTTGGGGTTGCTTTCTTCTTTCTAGGTCAGAGGGCGTGGTGATCAACCACAGGTAAAGGTTGTGCTTTTCAGGCGCTGCCCCACACTATTCCTGTAGGAGCCCTTCCAAAGCTCACTGGGCCTTACGGCTGGGCCCCTGTCTCAATGCAGTGGCCGCTTCCACATTCAGCCACATTTTATTTACTGTGATATTAGTGGCATTGTTGGACAGTTTCCACATTCTGTTGGGTGGCCTTACTTTGGAATGGGGGCACACATATGGTCCTCTCCCAGTCAGTTGGGCAGGTGGCTGACTTCCACATTTCTTGGCATAGAAGAGTGAGTACTTCCAGGGCTTCATCTTTGTGTTGAGACTTTTCAGTTGGCATTCTGTCAATTCCAGGAGCCTTGCTTCTGGCTAATGTCCTTACTGCAGCTTGGACTTCCTTCTGCAGTAGCACAGTTCTCGATTGTACGCTACTTCTGGGAATGTTGCGTGTCGACCAGTTCTTCTTGGCACAGTGACGCTGTGTGGTCCTTCGACCATCTTTTGATGCTTCCTGCATCGTTCAACATGTTGCCCACAGAATTCTTGCAACTGGAGGCTTGTATTGAATTTCTTACTTCACTTCCGGAAGCTTGGGATATGCAGTGTGTTTTCCTTGCTGGTTATCTCAGTCCAGGTCTTGGTGCATTTCAGTATAATCCTTTGTCTTCTTAAGCTGCCCTTTGAAATGTTCTATTCAGCGTTTTTATTTCATCAGGTCTTCTATTGTCTTTAGCTACTCTACATTCGAGGACAAGTTTCAAACCCTCTTCTGACAGCCACTGATTTTTTTTCCCTTCCTTGTCCTTTGAGTGACTGCTGCTTCATGGAGGATGTTGTTGGTGTCCCCCCGCAGCTCATCAATTCTTCTGTCATTAGAATTTGGTGTGTCAAATTTGTTCTTGAGATGTTCTTAAAGTTCAGGAGGGACATACTCTAGCCTGCATTTTGGTTCTTGTGGGCTTGCTCTAGTTTTTTCAACATCAACCTGAACTCACATACAAGCAGTTGATGGTCTGTTCCACAGTCAGCCCCTGGTCTCGTTTTGGCCGATGATTTTGAGCTTTTCCATCATCTCTTCTCACTGAGGCGATCAATTCAATTTCTGTGGATTCCATTGGTGAGGCCCATTTGCATAATTGTCTATGTTGGTGGAAAAAGGCATTTCCCATGAAGAAACTGTTGGTTTTGCAAAATTCCAGTGTGTGCTATCCAGCTTCATTTCTATTATCAAGGCTATATTTTCTTTCTGTCCCAACAGGTTTATTGACATCAAATTCATATATCATACAATTCAGTAGTTTAACATGCCAAGAAGAGTTGTACAGTCATCACCACAGGCAATTTTAGAATATATTCTTCATTCTCGTACTCATCATTATTAGACCCCCATTTCCTGATACAACAACCCGAACTCTAAGAATAATAATAATAAAAAAGAAAATAGAAAAGGTAGAAAATAGAAAAGAAAGCAGAAAACATTAAAAACTAGGACAAAGTAAAATAGATAATAAGGAAGATCACATGATAAGGTGCTAGATGTTAACTGCATCTGCGAGAATCCACTTTCCAATGTAGTCTACACATTGCTTAGCAACGCTCTTCACAACGCTGGCCCATGGTCAGAGGGGATTCCCCAGGGGCTTAGCCCTTGTATATTTCCCCTTCCTCCTTTTTTTTTTTTTTTTTTTTTTTTTTAGTGAAACATCTCTAAAATTGGCCAAAGGGAGATCAAATGATAAGATATTACATTTGGACCCAACTACATCTGTCATCATCAACTTCACAATGCCCTCTGCCTGATAACAGGGCTCTGCACATCACCCCACTATGGTTGGAGGGGTTCACTGGAGGCTAAGCCCATGTGGGGACTCTGCAAATGAAGTTTGGGCTTCCACTGTCATCCACAACCTCCTGCCAACCAGGTGTTCACAATTTAAACTCTGATGCCATTCCTTTCTGTAGATTTCGGTTCTATTATTTATAATCCTTGGATCACACTGACTAGTGTGCTTCTTCCATGTAGACTTAGTTGAAACCTCATGTAGATGACTACTTATTTGAACAAAAGCCTTTAAGACCCCACATGCTATTCTTTCTTTTATTACTATCATTTAAAAAATTCTTTCTAATAGCTGGGCACCATCATGGTTCTTAAGCATATTTTGCTAGAACACCCATATCATCAGTGATCTCATCATGAGGTCTAGCGTGAAGCAGGGTCATGTCATAAGAACTAATTGTTCTTCGATTGTAGCTAGAATTAAGTGCAAGGCCAAAATCCATTCATGCATCTATGACTTATATATGTCTCTGGTTCCTCTTAGTTGGTTCCCCTCATTGTGGTTTTCTGTTAGAGAACATTAACAATCATCCCCCTGGGACATCATTTCCACTGCCATCACGTCAATGCCGACTCACTCACAGTGACCCTTTAGGGCAGGGTAGAACTGCTCCTGTGAGTCTTTGGGCTTGCAACTCTTTAAAAGAGTAGAAAACCCTCAACCGATTACAAGGATCTACAAAAAACCTCCTCCCTGGGGGATGGACAACAAAAAAGCAGGTGGAGGGAGACGTTGGACTGTGCAACACATGACAAAATAATAATAATTTATAAATTCTCGAGGGTTCATGAGGGAGGAGGAGTGGGGAGGGAGGGGAAATGAGCTGATACCAAGGGCTCAAGTAGAAAGCAAATGTTTTTAGAACGATGGTGGCAACAAATGTACAAGTGTGCTTGACACAATGGATGGATGTATGGATTGTGATTAGAGTTGTACGAACCCCTAATAAAACGATTAAATGAAGAGTAGAAAAGCCTCATCCTTCCCCTATAAGGCTATATTTCTAACTACCATTCCTTCCTCTTTGTTTCCAACATTTGCATTCCAGTAATTACAAATGCATCTTGATTGCATATTTAGTTAATATTGGACTGAAGAAGTTAGTGAAAATCTTCAGTTTGCTTCATCACGAGCTTCAGTGGTCAGTGTATAGCTTTGAATAAAAGATGTGTCACCATAAACACTGATACAATCTAACAAAATAATTGATTTGTTGGGGGGAAGATGACAGGTCAAATGCTAAAGATATGTTAGAAAGAGCAAATATTAGTACAAAAGATAGGTTCTAGGTCACAAATGACTTTACATGGCTTAATTTTGAGAGTGCATAGACTAAGCTATACTCTAGGTTAAACAGATTTGGGGCAAGAAGTGGGAAGCCTAATACATTCATCAGCTGTTGGAAAGTAGTTGGGAGATGCGGAGAGATAGCACACGAGACCAGACTATGTTCTGGGTCATGAGGTTTTACGATGTGGAGAAGTGGAATAGGTGATTAAGGGGGGCAGGTGTCTCCTTGTAGGAGGAGTGGATATGTCTGGAAAGAGACCTCTCCTTCTATACCAGAGGAAAGGAGGAAGGGGTGGGTGTACAGGAATAGCTTGGCGATTCTGGGGTGTGAGACATATTTTGGCAATTTGCTAAGTGCAATGTCTCTTTAATCTAAGAATTTATGGGTGCTATGAACCACTACTAAGAATCTGACTCCCCAAGGCCAGGGTGTACTGGTCTCCTGAGGTGCTTTATGGCGTAAAGAGCAAGGGAGTAAAGCAAGTCACGGAATGTAATGTTCTTTCATCTTTATGTTTTACATTGTTTCATGCTCGCTACTTTATAATATTTCTGCTAGAGAACAGAGCAATCTTGTGCTGCAATTCTTCTCACAAGAGCAAGAACACTGACTTTATTGTCATCACTGTCAATTTGGGCATAAAAAGAAGAATTCAACTCACCTCGGTGGAGAAAAGAATTGACTATATTATATCTGTATTTTGCTGTGGAGAAAGAATTCTCTTGTCTGCTGAACTGAAGCAGTTCTGCTGTGCAGAGAAAGGCAAGAGCCACGGAAGATATCTTTGATGATTGCTGAATGAAAATTAGGCATGTGCTAAAAAGCACCCACTCTATTGTTGTTCTTCAAAAGCGGAATCTCTTATACTCATAGATGACGTTACAAATGGAACCCACAGAGAGCCTACCTTAAAAAAAGAAAAGACAAAGACAAAAGCAAACAAACAAAAACCCTTTGCCAGCAAGTTGATTCTGACTCATGGCGCCTCTATATAGGGTTTGCAACCCGCCTCCCCCTCCCCCAAACTCATTGCCATCCAGTTGATGCTGACTCATAGTGACTCTATTGGGCTTTCGAAATGGTTAACTGTTTATGGGAGTAGAAAGCCCAGTCGTTCTCCAGCAGAGCAACTGGTGGTTTGGAACCGAAGACCTTGCGTATCCGAGGCTGTCGATCTTTAGGGGAGCAGATAGCCTCAACTTTCTCCTTCAAGAGTGACTGGTGGGCTTGAACTGCCGACCTGGCGTTAGCAGTCCAATGCTTACTCAACAGTGCCCCCAGGGCTCCACCAAACAAGAAGGACGTCTGTGATCTTTGGCCACAGATTCTCCAAACTTTATTTAGTGACGATGGGAAGGAGATATCAGGCCCCCTCCTTTTCCAGAGAAGCAGGAGGCAGAGGCACAGACAGACAGTGGTGTCAGGAAGGCAGAATTAGGTGGAGTTGGGAATAGACATCATCGCCATGCAGCAGGAAGTGATCAAATGACTGCCAAGGAGTCCAGCTTAGTGCCTTTGGAGAGCGTGTCTGCACAGAGGGACTGGCCAGTGGCCAAGAGGCAAACAAACACTGAGACTCCTACACCATCAGACACCCAATGAGCCAGCAATTTCACTTCTAGGGATTTCTCCTTAAGGATGGCAAGTTTTACAGAGATTACAAGTTTTTCATTGCAGGCCTACACACACCATAAAAAAATACGCAACAGCTTTAATTGAGGATTGGTTAACTCGATTACAATATATAGGTATGCGTATGTCTGCTTGTGTTATGACTCCTGCTTCTTTAGGATACGTACCCAGAGTAGGATGGCTGGCTCTTATAGAATTTCTATTCCCAGGTGTTTGCAGTAGGGCTGCATTGCTTTCCACAGTGGCCGCCCACTTTTACAGTCCCACCTGCGGTGTAAGAGGGTTCCAATCGCTTTGCAGCCTCTTCAGTATTTGCTATTTATTTTGAACTTAGCTGCTTTTGTTGGGGTAAGGTGATATCTCATTGTTGCTCTGATTTATATCATCTGGATGGTTACTGATCATGAGCACTTCTTCATATACAAAGGGGGTACCCCTTCCCTGCAAAATAAAAACTGGAATAAAACTCTGCTAGGTGGAGCTTTTGCAATACGTATCCCCCACACCCCTATCCCCGTGAGGCACACATCAAGCGACTCTGAGTTAGTGCACACAGTGGTGTCATCTGGGAAAGTTCTCTCTGATCACAGCGATGTTTTTTTGCCATAAAAGCAGTTTTACTCAAACCTTGGTTTTTAGTGATAGCCAATTTAAGAGAACAGTTTGCGGCTGTGAAATTTTGTTTCCTGCTTGGGAAAAATGCCGCAGGCACTGTTGTGATGCTGAACACATCTTACAAGGACAGTGCTATGGGGAAAAGTGGCTTTCCTCATTTCACAAAAGGTGAAATGTGGATTGATCACAAGCCTTGTGCTGGATGTCAGCCAAGTTCCCAAATGGAGGAAAATGTCAACTTGTCATGCATTTGGAGTTCATTCCACCAGGCTAGACTGTTAATCAAGCTTTCTATTTAAAGATTGTGTAACAGTGTGTGTCAAAAAAGTCCTGATTTGTGGCAGACGGGGGACTGGTTTTCCCACATGACAATGCACCTGCTCAGGCAGCCACCTCAGTGCACCTGTTTTTGGCATGCCTCTTTTTCCCCACACACCTGCCTCACCTGACCTCACTCCGTGTGACTTCTTTTTGTTTCCACAAATGAAGAGGGACATGAAAGACAGCAGTGTGACAACATAGAAGAGGTGAAGAAAAAAAACAAGAAAGGTGCTGTCAGCCATCCAAATCGATGAGTTTGAAAAATGTCTCCAAGAACGGAGTCACAGATTTCACAAATGTATTAAGTGTCAGGGAGAGTACTTTGAAGGTGATAAGGTTGTTTTGTAAAAATATTTAAATACATAGCTTTGAAAAAAATTCTGGTTGGGGGGGTATTTCTTGGCCATTTGTATGATTCTTTGGTGATCTGTCTGTTCATGTCCTTTGCTCACTTTGTAATTGGGCTATTTGTCTTTTACTTATTGTGGTGTGGCAGCTTTTGATAGATTTCAGGGGCTGGTCCCTTGCCCACGTGTCCTTGCTAAGGATTTTCTCTGCCCTCATGGATTCTCCTTTCACTCTAGTGATGAAGTCTATTGATGCACACCAGGGTCTTATTTCCGTAGGTCCGTCCCAGTTGTCCCTTTTATCATGCGTTTTGTTCATTGTGTTTGATAGTGTGTCTGTGCTGTAATAGGGCCTTTAGCGTTGTCTCTTTTCTCATTGATGATCTTTTAGCTCTAGGATTTGCAACTAGGCTTTTAATCTATCTTGAGTTCAGTTTGGTTTTTTTTTTTTTTTACATAGGGTGGATAATGGGTCCTGTTTCATTTCTTCCTAGATGGAAATCCTATTATGCCAGTCTAATTTGTTAAAGAAACTATGTCTATCCCATTTTATGTTTTCTGGTCCTCTGGAGAAGATCAGTTAGTTTTCTGTAGTAGTTGAATTTATTTCTCGGTCTTCTGTTAGGTTTCATTGGTCTGTGTATCTTTCATTGTACCTGTACCAGGCTGTTTTAACTACTATGGCTGTGTAAGAGGTCTTGAGGTCAGGCAGTGAGAGGCCTCCTAGTCGGTTCTTCTTTTTAAGAAATTCTTTGATTATCCTGGGCCTCTTCCCTCTCCTCATGAAGCTAGTAATTGCTTTTTCCATTTCTTTAAAGAAGGAGGTTGGAATCTGGATCAGAATTTCATTGTACTTGTAGACTGCTTTGGGCCATATTGGTGTTTTCATAGTATTAAGCTTTCTTACCCATGAATATGTAATATTCTTCCATTCGTGTAGCTCTGTTTGGTTTCTGTAACAGTGTTTTTGAGTTTTCTTTGTACAGTCTTCTATTTCTCTAGTTAGGTTCATTCCTCACTATTTCACGTGTGTGTGTGTGGTTATTTTAAATGGTGCTTTCTTGATTTCTTTTTCAGAGCTCTCTGTTAGCATAGAGGAATTCAGTTGATTTTTGTGTGCTATGCTGGCGAATCTCTTGATGGTTTCCAACTTTTTTTTGGTTGAGTCTTAGGGATTTTCTATTTATAAAATCATATCATCTACCAACAGCGAGAGTTTGGTGTCTTCTTCGCCAGGCTGGATTCCTTTGATTTCTTTTTGTTGTCTAAGAACTCTGGCTGTGTGTGAATGCCACACTCTGGCGTGGAGGAGGGAGCCAGTGGAGAGGTCTGGGAGGCTGGCCCCAGTACTAAAGATTAAGTGGATGCCTGCCCCTCCCCTCAGAATAATTTATTTCAAAGGACAACATTGATTCTGCAGCTCCCAGAGAGGGACATATCTGATCAGAGCACACGGGAGCAGATGAAGGGGAGGAGGAGAGAGTGGAGCACAGCCTGGCCCACCAGGCCATGAGGAAGATGCTCCTGATTAGAGCAGCCAGTCCACAGAGAGGACAACGACAACATGGCTGGCCCCACTATGAGACATGATGCCCCTCACTGACCCATGGCGCTACAGGGGACAGCACCGGAGACACAATGTGGGAATTGCACCTGACCTGATCCCACCACACCGAGGCAAATCACTGGGGGAGTGCAGCGGAACAGCAAGATTACTGAGCGGCAAGGTCCCCAGGGAATGCTGAAAGTGGACTTTGGGGCCAGGGCATGGAGCCCAACAGACTGGACTGGAAAACACTCCTAAAGGCCAACAAACAATCCTTGAACTAACTACAGGCTTTTCTTACTTGATGTGTTTTGTTTTGTTCTTTGTCAGTGGTCTGTTGTTGTTTTGTTGTATACTGTTGCTTTGTTTTCCTCTGTCTTGTTTTTGTGCATGTTATTATCTCCACAGGTCTGTGTAAATAAGATAGGCTGGATGAACTATCTGGAGGAAAAACAACGGGACCGACAGTTCTGGGGGTACGTGGGATAGGGGGAGGTGGGGGAGTAAGGAAGTGGTGTTAACAAACCCAGGGACAAGGGAACAACATGGGATCCAAATTGGTGGTGAGGTGGGAGTGGTAGGCCTGGTGGGGAATGATCAAGGGTAAGGTAATGTAACGAAGAGGTATAGATGTAACCCAGGTGGGGACGGAGCATGATAGTGGAGCAGGAGGAAAGTCAAGGGAAATAGAGGAAAGAGCTAGGAGGCAAAGGGCATTTATAGAGGTCTAGGCAAAGACATATACATGCAAATATATATATGAGGATGGGGAAATAGATCTATGTGTCTATATTTATAGGTTTAGTATTAAGGTGGTGGAAGGACCTTGGGCCTCTACTCAAGGACTCCCTCAATACAGGAATACTTTCTTCTATTAAATTGGCATTCTATGATGCTCACCCTTCCGACACAACCGCAGAAGCCAAAGCGGGTGAACAAGCAAATGTGGCGAAGAAAGCTGATGGTGCCCGGCTATTAAAAGAGATAGCGTCTGAGGTCTTAAAGGCTTGAAGATAAACAAGCGGCCATCTAGCTCAGAAGCAACAAAGCCCACATGGAAGAACACACCAGCCTGTGTGATCACGTGGTTCCGAAGGGATCGGTTATCAGGCATCAAAGAACAAAAAATCATATCATTGGGTGCACACCTCCATGATAGGATCGCTGAAGACAAATGGGTGCATAAGCAAATGTGGCGAAGAAAGCTGATCGTGCCTGGCTATCAAAAGAGATAGTGTCTGGGGTCTTAACGGCTTGAAGGTGAACAAATGGCCATCTAGCTCAGAAGCAACAAAGCCCACATGGAAGAAGCACACCAGCCTGTGCGATCACGAGGTGTCAAAGGTATCAGGTATAAGGCATCATCACACACACAAAAAAAACTTACCATAGTGAATGAAGAAGGAAGTGCAGAGTGGAGACCCAAAGCCCATTTGTCGGCCACTGGAGATACCCTCACAGAGGAGTCTAGAGGAGGAGACGAGTCAGTCAGGGTGCGATGTAGCACCGATGAAGAATACAGCTTTCCTCCAGTTCCTAAATACTTCCTCTCCCCTACTATCATGATCCGAATTCTACTTTGCAAGTCTGGATAGAGCAGAGGTTGTGCACTGGTGCACATAGGAGCTGGAGGCACAGGGAATCCAGGGTGGATGATACCTTCAGGACCAGGGGGTGAGGGGCGATACTGGGAGGGTACAGGGTGAGTGGGTTGGAAAGGGGGAATCGATTACAAGGATCTACATGTGACCTCCTCTCTTGGGGATGAACAGCAGAAAAGGGGGTGAAGGGAGACGCCAGATAGGGCAAGATATGACAAAATAAGAATCTATAAATTATCAAGGGCTCATGAGGGAGGGGGGAGCGGGGAGGGAGGGGAAAAAAAAGAGGACCTGATGCAAAGGACTTAAGTGGAGAGCAAATGCTTTGAAAATGATTAGGGCAAAGAATGTACAGATGTGCTTTATACAATTGATGTATGTACATGTAGGGATTATGATAAGAGTTGTATGAGTACCTAATAAAAGGTTTAAAGAAAAATAATTATGATGCTAAAATAAAACATAAATACATGTGTAGAGAAAAAAAAAGAACTCTGGCTGTGACTTTCAACACCATGTGGAATATGTATGGTGGCACATGCGTCTTGTCTGACTCCTGCCCTGAAGGGAGGGCTTCCTCCCCCAATGGGTGGGATGTTGGCCCTTAGTTTTTTGTGTATGGCCTTTATTGTGTTCCTCATTTGCTGGGTGCTTTTAAAAAAAATCAGGAATGGGTGTCGGTTATTCCCATATACTTTATGCATTGATATGATACTATGTGTCTTCTTCCTGCCATGCCCCCTCTCCTCTCTTTGATGGTTTCAAGTTCAGTGCCTTGAAGTTCATGGACAATTTCCATTATCTTTTAATTCCATTTTCTCCCCAGTTTTTTGAAGCCCCCTCAAATTTACTTAATCCATTTTACTGATGTACAATTCATGCCCCATACAGTTTAATGGTTTAGATTTATTAAAAAGTAGGGCAGTCATCGCCACAATCAATTTTAGAACACTTTCATTATTGCTGTATCCATTATTATCAGCTCCCCATTACTCCCCAACACCCCTGCCATAACCATAAGGAACTACTAATCTAGTTGCTGTCTCTATGGGTTTACCTATCCTGGGTTTTTTTAAAATTTTTAAATTTTTTATTATTTTTTTTATCCTGGGTTTCATATAAAGAAAACCATACAAAAAACCCCAAGAATGTCAACAAAATAAAACACGGATAATCTAGGAGGAAGCACAAAATAGTAGAAACTGGAAGAGAGGAAAAGTAGGTCAAAAGGGAAAACAAATGATAGTATATTGAATTTTAAACGAACTATAACTGCAGTAGGAGCCCTGGTGGCACATTGGTTATGCATTGGGCTGCTAATCCTAAGGTCAACAGTTTGAAACCACCAGCCACCTCGTGGGAGAAAGATGGGTCTTTCTACTCCCATCAAGAGTTACAGTCTTGGAAACCCACAGGGGCAGTCCTACCCTGTCCTATGAATTGGCAATGACATGATGGGCATCCGTTGGCGTTTACTTATGTTGTAATCCACTTTCTAATGTGCTTTGTTTGAGTGCTACGCTATTCATATCTCTGATCAATGAAAGGGAATTCAAAGGAGGACTAATCTGCATGATAATTCTGTAAATGGGTTTTGAGCTTTCATTGTCATCCATAGCCTTCTGCAAATTGAGTGCTCAGAATTTAAGTTCCAAAAGAATTCCCTCCGCCGACTTTGGATTTTTATTGTGTGTAATCTTTGGATCATCAAGGGACTTAGATGATACCTCATTTGATGGAAGCTTGTTTTAAGACAGATTTTTTTTGCCTTTTAAGGAAATTAGTTTGTTTATTTTAATAATTTCATCAACATACAATTCACAAATCGTACATTTCTGTAGTTCAATCACATTCAGCACCACAATCAACCCCAACAGATTTATTCTTCCTTGTACTCCTTGTTATTAGTGCCCTGTTTCCCACCAGCCTCCGCTGCCACATTGCTTTGAATCTACTAATCCAGTCGTTGTTTCTATGGTTTCATATCTATGAAAACATATGATGTCCAAACAAAATATGAACAAATGACCCAACAACGACAGAATGAAACAGAGAGAAACCTCAATAGAAAATAAGTAGAAAACATGAAAAATTGGAGCAATTATACATTGGCTCAAGAAAGATATCAACAAGATTTCACACTTGGACTTAACTACAATGAAAGTAACCCATCCTACAATGTACTCTGTTCGACAACAAGGCCTTTCCCATCGCTGGTCCATCGTCAGAGGGGATTCGCCCGAGGCTGAATCCACACGGGGGAACCTGAAAGCCGCTTTTGGATTTTCACTGTCGCCCACAGCCTTCTGCAAACCAAGTGTCCAGAATTTAAGCACAAATTCCATTTCCTCTTCTGTGTTTGGATTTATTATTCACAATTCTGGGAATCACACAGGCTGGTGTGCTGCTTCTATGTAGACTTAGAAAACATCTCACTTAGATGGCTGCTTGTTTTAAGCCAGATGCTTTCTGAGTGCCAGGCCCAACTGATGTCTTTCTGATAGCCAGCCACCATCTGAGTTCTTTACCACACTTTGCTACAGCACTACATCGTAAGCCATCACTTGAGAGGCCAAGTACTGAGCAGGGCCACATTTCCACATTGTTAGGAACTAATTGTTCTTACATTAGGGCCTATGGTTAAATGTGAGCCCAAACCCCATTTGTGTATCTAAAGTTTATATATCCCTTGATCACTTTAGAGACAGCTTTATCAGTTTATTGAGAAATAATGGAAGCAACCTCCGTCAAACATTTGGCAATTCTAATAATAGTGTCATTAATCTAGCCAATAATCTAGGATTTAAAGTACTATTGAGAAAAGAAAAATATACGTCTATAGGAAAGCTTTATAGACTAAAATTTATGGGATATTCACTTACCTAAGTTAGAAAATAAGTAATGGAACACTTTAAGGAAGCAATGATGGTTGGAAACTAGGCAAAAATTTCAATAATACTCATTCACTAAGGAAAAGCTACGTTTGTTAGGATAAGACATGATCATATGATTCTTATCTTCTGTTTATGGGTGGGTTACATTGTTTTTTTAATATTGAGCCATCTTTGTGTGCCAGATACAAATCCTCTTTGATATGGTGTGTGTGTGTGCATGTATGTTTTCATTGTTAGAGTCTATTGGCTGGTATTTTATTGATAATTCTTGTACCCATATTCATGAGAGAGACTGGTCTGTAGTTTTCTGTGTAGGTATTGTCTTTGCCTGGTATTGGTATTAGGGTTATTTTCACGTCATGCTATAAGTTTGAAAGAGTTGTTCTTATATTCTGGGGTAGTTTGTGTGGAATTAAAGTCAGCTGTTTCTGAATGAATGGGTAATTCCCTGATGACGCCATCTGGCCCTGGTATATATATATATATATATATATATATATATATATATATATATATATATATATATATATATATATATATATATATATATATATATATATATATATATATTTTTTTTGCTGGAAGTTTTAAAAATGACCTGATATAGTTCTTCTTTGGTTATGTACATGTTGAAGTTTTCTATATCAGTCTGTGTTAGTTTGGGTAGATCGTACCTTTCCAGAAAGGTATGTATTTCTTCTAGGTTTTCAAACTTGTTGGAGTACGTTCATAATAATGTGTTTTTAAGAGATTTCATTTGGGTCAGAGTGGATTTAATGGCACCTGACCAGAGGTCAGGTGCTTTCCCACAAAATTTTTAATTCTCAAAAAATGGTTTCATCTCCTTTCTTCCATTTTTCCCCCGTGAGAGATTTAGAAATATTTCTTAGAAATGCATTTTCTGGTGCCAGCTTTCCCATCACTGTCCTGGCCTCTAGGTGACCTCAACTCTGGTCCTTCCTCAACTCCCAGCCTGAGTGTGAACAATCCCCTGATATCGGAACTGATGCGACCTTGGGCTTCTCTAAAGGACCTGCTATGAGAAACCATTCAAAGAAAAGTGCACAATCCAAGTGTTCACGTGATGCATACCATTCGCTAAAAGAAACTCCCTTGGCAGAGTTTCAAGCGATTTCCCATGAGATCAGAAATTAGAAATGCCATTTTAAAAAACCAGATGGTCAGAAGATGCCAACACACAGAGAGGTAAAAACCCTCTAAACTGCAGGCCATCGCCCTGGAGACATTAGCATAGACAGCTGGGTGGAGATTTAGTATTGTAATGAAACAAACGCAAGGTCATCTTTGTATCGTTTGCTGAGCACACTTAGCCTGTAATAATATAAAATTGCCTGTCTAACACGATTATGGTGAAGTCCTTACCCTATGAAAGAAACGCGAAAAACTTGTAGAGGCAGACAGAATCTGGGGAAGGACCCTCTGTCTCAGGCCTGTGATACAGTTACCATCTTCCCTTTCGATTTGGACTCAGTACGTCTTTATTTAGGATCCTTGGTCGTGCAGTTGTTCGGCTTTGCTAACCTCAAGCAGTTCGAAACTACCAGCTGCTTGAAAATAAAAGAGATGCGCTTTCCGCTCCCACGAAGAGTTACAGTCTCAGAAACCCACCCAGGGCGGTTCTTCCCTGTCCTCGAGAGTTGCCTACAGGGTCGAGAATCAACTCGCTGTCAGTGAGTACTAGTAGTCACGGTATGTCTTTATTGGCTTAGGTCCCTCCGGCCATGAACCCAGCGCTTTGCTGGTGACAAGTGGAGTCAAGAACTACGATGAGAAAGCCTGCAACCTGCCCACGCCCCAGGCTCTGCTTGGCAGTGATTACTGAGCCCAAATATTGAGAGGGCAGGGCCTCCATACTTGGCAACTCAACCCGCCACCGATGTCCCGGGAGAAGAGCCACCTGGGACTTTGAATGAGCAAGAAAGCAACATCATGTTAAACCTCTGCGACTAGGGGGTTGCCGGCTGTGCTGCCAGCAAGGCTCACTCTCATCAACAAGTTGCCAAGCTTTTTCACACATCTCTAAACATTTCAAACACCACATGGAGATATCATATGCCTTTCCATTCTAGAGACGCAGAAATGGAGGCTCTGAGATTTGAAGGACTGGTTTTTTTTTTTAATGAATTGAATTGTGCCTGCCAGAAATTTGTGTTGTCAACCCTAATTCATATACACGTGGAGATATTCCTGTTTGGGAATTGTTCTTTGTTCTGTGAATGAGGCCATACAGTAAGGGGAGTGTCTTAAAGCCATTTGTTTTAGAGATCTAAACAGAGCAGACTAGGAACAGAGACAAGAAAGCACAGATGGGGCAAGAGAGATGCCACACCACATGAAGACTGCCAAGACACCAAGGAACAGAAGCTGAAAAAAGACAAGGAGTTTTCCCAGAGTCAACACAGAGAGAAAGCCTTTCCCTACAGCCTGTGCCCTGAATTTGAGCTCGGAGTTTCCTAACAAGATTTCTGTCATTAAAGTCACCCACTGGAGGACTTTCTGCTAGATGAGCACTAAGTCATTAAAACAGTCCTGAAGGTCACACGGCTAGTACAGATTGGAAGTCATATTTGCATCCCCCAAATGTCTTAATTCCAAAGCAAGTTTCCAGCACTCCATGTTAATTCCCGTTCTGGAAAGAGTGTGGTCAAAGTGATTCTGTTTGTGGAAGGTTCTTTTTAACTCCAAACCCAGCCTGCAGAACAGAACCCAAAAGAACCTCTTGAAATCTTGAGAGTTTCCCTTCTTAGTCTGTTCCTATAAGTTTCCAAACCCAGCAGCCACAGTGCAGCAGGAAGAGCAGGTCTGACTACCGTCTGGATGCATAATGGTCAACCAGAGAAAGAGCCAGGGAGAGAAATATGACCACACACTCCTTTACTCAGGCACCTTCACCCCTTTGCTTCTTTTTTTTTAAATTAAAAAAATTTTTTTTCACCCCTTTGCTTCTTAAAGTTTAAGGCTCCTTCCCACAAGCACAAGCTGAGCTAGAAAATCCCTGAAGTCTCATTCGAATGCCCTAAGCCTGTGATTTCATGAAGTAGCTGAAGAGTCATGAGACTTTAAACGCGGTCATAACAGAGCCAATGGGCTGGGTTAAGTTAGGAACGGAAGGACAGCTGGAGTCTAGAAAGCGGCTTAGAGGTAAGTAATGGCTAGAGGAGAGACAGGGGCTCTGAACTGCAGCAAAATGCCAAGTCTTGGGTCTCAGAAGGCTGGCGGAGCGAGAGAAGACAGGACTATCAGGAGATGGATGGAGATCGGCGTTGTTAAGTTCACTGTAGACGTGTGTGTCACAAGGAATAGGTGGTTCACCTAGGAGTGGGGCTGGGGCCCAGAGGCAGTAGCTCGGTGCTGGTGTGTACTTCAGTGAGTGAGCATGAAGGCTGGTATTGGGAGCAAGAGAAGGTTATGACCCAACTGTCTTGCTAAGTGCGACGGGAAAGGTGGGAGGAAGTGACTGTCCCTTAGAGAGTGACTTGAATGGAGCGGTGTGGGTTGGTTTCCTCCTTCTTGGAAACCACCCAAGAGCCTCCAGCCCAGTGAAAAACAGAAACACGATGACCCTATCTGATTAAACCATCAGGGAATTCAAACTCGGAACGACCCAATCCCGGACACAGTGAAAACTGAGTCGGGGCACAAGGGCGGAAGGACCGCTACAGAAAAATCCCAGTAAGAGGAGGTGACACGCTCACAAAGAGAGCTGACGCGCTTGTCTGACCCGGACAACCCAAACTTGCAGCGCAGCTTCCTGATACGGAACTGAAGCCCAAGAAGCAGAAGTGGGGGTGAGAGGGCAATTGTCCTGACAAGCTCTCTTTGGAGGAAATAATCTGTCTCTGTGGGTGGCACCTCTCCAGACCCGCTTCAAGGACAGACTTGCGGCCCCATCACTGGGAGGCTGTCAGCGAGCAGCCTGCACAGATTCCTTCAGCTTTCTACCTCTCTGGCCAGGGTCCCTATCAATGACTGATAGAAGCCAAAGGACAACTCTCACGTGTCTCTCAGTTCCAGAACTCTCTCTGGGGTCAAGTCAGGCTCCCGGGCCTGCACCACAGCTCAACTTCTCTCTTTGTCCAATCCTGCCGCTACCCTGACCTTCCAAAGGCAATGAGCGTCCCGAACATGAACTTCATTGCAGGAGGCTGCTCTCTGGAGAACAGCCTGTGAGACTTTGCGGTGGGCAAAATAATGGACCTCTAAGTTCTAGTCCCTAGAACACGTGACTAATCTACCAGACGCGGCTAAAGGGACTTTGCCGACACAATTGTCTGAGTGGGGAGATGATTTTGGATTATCCAGGTGAGCCCAATTTAACCACAAGGTCTACCTATTGAGATAGTTCTACAAATGAACATAATAGTGAAAGGGCTCACTATGTATGCCAAGAAATTTGGAAGACTGCTACCTGGCCAAACTGACTGGAAGAGACTCATTACAAAGAAAGGCAATCTCCCACAGAATGCACAGATTATTCAACACTATCACATGCAAGTAAGTTTTTGCTGGAGATAATTAAAAAAAAGAGTTGCAGCAATACAGTAACGAGAACCTTCCAGAAATACAAGGGGGCTTTATTTGGAAGAAGAAAATCATTCACGAAGAAAGCAAAAGGCCACTAAAAAGACAGGAAAGAAAGAAAAAAAATAACGAGGATGTCAGAAGAGACTCTGAAACTTACTCTTCATTGCTCAAGCAAAGGGAAGAAATGACGAAGTCAAAGAGCCGAACAGAAAATTTCGAACGTCAGCTCGAGAAGACAAAGTAAAATATTATAATGAAATATGTGTAGAATTAGAAAACTTAAGAATAATAGAAAAATGAGAAGAACACACTCAGCACATCTTAAACAGAAAGAACTCAAGAAAAGGTTCAAGCACTGAGTTGCAATATTGAAAGATTCTATGGGGAAAATATGGAATGGTGCAGGAAGCATGAGAAGAAGATGGAAAGAATATACAATCACTAATTGACATTCCACTGTTTCAGGAGGTCGCATATGAGCTAGAACCAATAGTGCTGGAGGAAGAGTTCCAAGCTGCATTCAAAGCATCAGCCAACAACGGGGCTCCGAGAATTGATGGAATACTAATTGAAATATTTTCATTAGCTGATGAAACACTGGAAGCACTTACTGGTCTATGCAAGGACATTTTGGGGACAGCTCCTTGGCCGACTGACTGGAAGAGATTCATATTTGTACCTCTTCCAAAGAAAGGTGACCCAACAGAATGCTCAAATTATAGAACAATATCATTGATATCACATGCAAGTAAAATTTTCCCGAAGATCATCCAACAACGGTAGCAGCAGCACATTGACAGGGAGCTGCCAGAGGTTCAGGCTGGATTCACAAGAGGATGTGGAGCAAGCGATAGCATTGCTGATATCCGATGGATATTGCTGAAAGGAGAGACTACCAAGAGACGTTTACTTATATGCTATTGACTATGCCAAGGCATAACAAACTATGGATAAACTTGAGAAGAGTAGGTATTCTCAAATACTTCCTTGTGCTTCTGTGAAACTTGTACATGGACCAAGAAGCCATCGTGCAAACAGAACAAGGGAATACTCCATGGTTTCAATGCCAGGATTGTATCCTCTCACCAGAGTTCTTCAATCTGCATGTGGAGCAAGTCATCAGAGAAGTTGGATTACGTGACAAATGTGGCCTCAGGATTAGAGGAAGGTCTATTGACAACCTTTGATATGGAGAAGACACATCCTTCCTTGCTGAAAGCGCGGAGGCCTGCAAGCACTTGCTGATGAAGCTCAGGGACTGCAGTCTTCACTATGGATTATGACTATGACTCAATGTAAAGAAGACCAAAGTCCTCACTAATCCATAGGTAACACTGTGATAAATGGAGAAAAAGATGGAAATTGTCAAGGATTTCATCTTACTTGGATCCACAATCCATACTCGTGGAAGCAGCAGACAAGAGATCAAAAGATGGTTTGCATTTGATAAATCTTCCGCACAAGATTTCTTCAGTGTATTGAGAAGCAAGGATGTTACTTTGAGGATAAGGTGCACCTGACCCAAGCTATGGTATTTTCAATGGCCTCATAGGAATGTGAAAGTTGGACAATGAATATAGAAGACCGATGAAGAATAAATGCATTTGAATTGTGCTGGAGAAGAATATTGGAAGTACCATGGGCTGCTAAAAGGACAAATCAATCTGTCTTGGAAGAAGTATGGCCAGAGTGCTCCTTAGAAGAAAGGATGTCCTAATCATGGAGAATTGCAACAAGCTTACAAGGTAGGCATAAAGTTAGCACTCATCAACATTAACTTCAGTCAGGAAGCCTTGCGCCATTGTTTGACCACCTTCCAGCCACAGACCCTCATCTTTGGCTGCAAGGTTGTGAGTTACACAACTACCCGGACTTCTCAACGAGCCTCTTCTGATTCAGCCCTGGGAACCCGGTGAAGTTCCCACCAGCACAAAGCACCTGGACCCCCTGCTACAAGAAGCTCAGTGCTCTTGACAGGGGCTTTACAGATAAGCTCTTCTAAATCTACCCATCAGGCACCACAGAGCTGCTCAAAGCAGCCACTGTGGTGCATAGCAGATACTACTACATGACTGTCCTGGTGCACTAGGGATTCCAAATACGGCCAGATGACATTGTCTATGAGTGCCTCTGTGGTAGTGACACAATGTGTTGTCAATTTGAGACTTGAGTGAATGGGCGGAGTTTAGCTGGTCAATCAGGTTGCAGGTTGATGACCTCATTTGGAGTTGCTAAGGAGACAAATAGCTCACTGGAGGCGGGACACTTGCTCACTCCCTGTGAGACATTACTGACAATGAGCCTGATGGAGCTACACTGATGCAGCCAGAGTCCTGGAGCTGGAGGAGCCACATGGAGACCCACGCCAGTGCTGAGATGCTTCTATTGTCACTGGATCCACAAGACTTTCCACCCACTGGCCTGTGATCTTCCTGCATTCAGTGTCATTGCATGAGTCTGAAGAGGAGTTTATAAATTGGTATTGGACATATGAGCTAATATCAGACTTGATCTGTAATTGCTCTTGTGTACAAAGCTCTGTTTTTGGTTTTTATTTATTTATTTTTAATTAAATCAATTTATTGGGAGCTCTCACAGCTCTTATAACAATCCATGCATACATCCATTGTGTCAAGCACAATTGTACATATTTTTCCATCATCATTTTCAAAGCATTTTCTTTCTACCTGAGCCCTTGATATCAGCTCCCCATTTCTCCTCTCCCTCATGGACCCTTGATAAATTATAAATTATTCTTATTTTTATATCTTACATCATCCACTGTCTCCCTTCATCCACTTTTCTATTATTTGTCCCCCAATGGGGGCATTATATGTTGATAATTGTGATTGCTCCCCTCTTTCTTCCCCATCTTCCCTTACCCTCCTGGTATCTCTATTCTCAATATTGCTCCTGAGGGGTTTATCTGCCCTGGATCCCCTGTGTTGCAGGCTCTTCTCTGTAGCAGTGTACATGTTCTGATCTAGTCAGATTTGTAAAGTAGAATTGGGATTATGATAGTGGGGGAGAAGCATTAAAGAACTAGAGGAAGTTGTGTGTTTCATTGGTGCTACACTGCACCCTGACGAGCATCTCTTCCTTGTGACCCTTCTGTAAGGGAATGTCCAATTGTCTACAGACGGGCTTTGGGTCTCCACTCTTCACCCCCCCCCCCCCCCACCCTTCACATCGGGATGTTTTTTGTTGTTCTGGGTCTTTGATGCCTGAGACCTGATCCCGTCGACACCTCGCGATCACATGGCTGGAGCGCTTCCTCCACGAGGGCTTTGTTGTAAAGTTCTTCCTCATACACATGTCAGTCTCCTTGGATTTGTTTCTCTAGTCGGCCAGGGACTAGCTCAGCAGGCAAGATCCTAAGACGGGCAGCTCTTGTTCCGTAGCGTCACAGGCAGTGATCTGAAAGAAGCTCTCCTCCTCCTAGTTCTGGAACAATTGTGTCAAGTACAGTGATGCAACTGACCGGGCAGTACATCTGTGAGCTGTATTTCTACATTTCAACCAGCCCTGCACCCCATCCCCAGAGCTGCAAAACCAGCACCAGATATGCACGGCCACAGCAACCATCTGGCAGTCCATCTGGACCAAATTTTCCTGTCACTCCCGCATCCCTCAGGTGGCTGAGTTATATGGAGTCTTTAGAGCAACTGCACCCTAGACAACTCTGACAGCGAGGTGGAGGCTTGTGGCTTCCACAGCCACATCCTGTCCTTCCTGAACCCATCTGGCTGGTATGAGTCAATGACACTGTGCAGCTGATCTGGAAGCACGACTTTATCTGCATTCCCTGCCAGCCAGGAGAGCCAGGCCCACTGGTGGGCTACATCATCCAGAGGACATCCTGTGCTCCTTTGACCTAACGCGACCAGGGTGCCAACATAAGATCACTAAGGGCATCTTTAAGAAGGGGGGCCAACCCTACCTCACTGACGATGCGCTGGTGATGGATGAGCTGTGGTTAGGGGTCAATGAGTTCGCTCCAGCCCGCAGAGACCCTCTGCACAAAAGCACCGGTTCTGCACCATCCTCACGATGGTTCTTATGGCTGAGTCCATGGTGGCAGCCGTTGTGTCAATCCATCCTGTTGAGGGTTTTCTTTTTTTTCTACCCCTCCACTTCAGCAAGCATAGTGTCCTTTCCAAGGACGGCTCTTTCCTAAAGCAATGAGACGAAGCCACCATCTCGCTTCCCAGGAGAATTCTGGCTGTACTTCTCTCAAGGCAGATTTGTTTTTTGCTGTTTTGTTTTGGGCAGTCCATAGGAATTTCAATATTCCTCACTAGAACCACAATTTAAATCTATCCGTTCTTCTTCAGCCTTCTTTGCTCAACGCCCAACTTCCACATGCATCCAAGGCAATTGCAAATACGATGCAGTGACACTAGGGTTGGGGAAGGGTCCCGAGTGAGGCAGTGGTTGTGTGTTGTGCCGCTAACTCCAGCGTACGCAGTTTAAGAACAGCAGCCGCTGCACAGGAGAAAGACGAGGCCTTTCCACTCGCATTAAGAGTTATGGTCCATGAGGCTCACAGAGCACTTCGACTTTGTCCCGTCGGGTTGCTGTGATTCGGTATCAACTCAAGGGCAATACGTTGGCTTTTTTTTTTTTTTTTTGGAAAGGGAGTGGGCCAGGGAAAGAAAAGTGAAAGAGAGAGAGAGAGAGAGAGAGAGAGAGAGAGAGTTCTGATAAAATGGTGGCCCAGACAGACACACTACCTAAACCATCTACAACAAAGGTGGAAAAATACAAACAGCTATAGAGGAAAAACTTGGAGTCCTGAATCATTAGCAAAACAAAAAGGCAAGTGAGCCAAATGGATAGAATTACAGGCAGAACCTGTCCTCACAGACATCAAGCAAACCAGTGAAGCCTTCATCCATGGGGCCAAGCCAAACAACCCCATCCACAGCACAGGGTGGGGTCCACCCAGCACCTGGCAATGAGAAAAGTGGAATACCTTCAAGCTGCCCACACTCTCCTGATAAACTAGATGCACCCCTCAGACTGTTGTATCCCTGCTCCATATCCTCAGGGATTCAAGTGGGGCTAGGAGATGGCACAGGCAGGTTGGGTCCATGGCACTGCACAAGAGACTGTTGTCGGGTGTACTGACCCATCTGCTATCCCCTATCCTCATGACTCCCAGACACATGGAGTGGCCATGGGCCACAAATTCCCATGCTCAACTGTGGCTGGTGCCTGTGACTGAGAGACTCAGTGTGGGACGTTTCCTTTTTGTGAAATGAAGGAGCAGGACTAGAGGATTGGGGCACAGGCACTTAGCCAATGAGCAAAGTTGCGGGAGTCAACACAGGCTTTTAAAAACCAGCAGAGCGGAACTGGAGTTAGTGCACAACCCACCGGTGTCCTGAACAGTCGCCACCTTCCACTCTCACATCTTTGAGTGCACTTCTATGGTGTGTGCCTGTGGCCCTGCCATGCTCTTATGTCAACTTGAAGGTGTACGACAGTCTAGGAGAGGAACCCAACCTGTCAATCAGGCTACTTGCTGATGATGCCTCCTTACAGATGTGGCCTTCTTATAATTGGGGGAACCTAGGAATCTCCCCCTCTCTCTGCCCCTTCACCTGCCTGCTTACTGGGACTCTGCTACTGACCCTGAGAGCTGCTAGAACTCTGTCCTGTCTCCACCAACCTTGGTACCCACCAGCCTGTGATCTTCCTGCATTCTCTGTCATTGGATGTGGCTACATGAGTCTGAAGAGGGGCTTAGGGTAGTCCCTAAGTATTGGACCTATGGACTTCAGTTGGACTGGGATGAGACACTTCCTTGATATATAATTACTTCTTGAAATAAAGTTCTTTCTTATACATAGATGAGTGACACTGGATTTGTTTCTCTAGTCAAACTGACCAAACACAGTAGGCTCTCAGAACAAGGAGAGACAAAAAAGCACAGAGAAAATTGTAGAAATTGAGAAATGAGTTGCTTGAAGAAAAACTCCTTAGCAACATGGAAGAGGAGAAAATAACCATTCAAGAAGCCCAAAGACCCCCAAACAGGATAGACCCCAAAAGAAAATCACCATGACATATCATAATCAAATACAAAATCATAATCAAACCAAAGTCAAAAAAGAATTCTGAGAGGAGCTTGGGAAAATAAAAAGTTACCTTATATGAGAGAGGGGGGAAGGGGGAGGGAGGAGGGGAAAAAAAAAGAGGACCTGATGCAAGGGGCTTAGGTGGAGAGCAAATGCCTTGAGAATGATTGGGGCAGGGAATGTATGGATGTGCTTTATACAATTGATGTATGTATATGTATGGATTGTGGTAAGAGTTGTATGAGTCCCTAATAAAATGTAAAAGAAGAAAAGAGAAAAAAATGATTAGGGCAAAGACTGTACAGATGTGCCTTATACAATTGATGTATGTATATGTATGAACTGTGAAAAGAATTGTATGAGCCCCAATAAATTGTTAAAATTAAAAAAAAAAGTTACCTTTCAGGGAACCAATAAGCTTAAGCTGTGAAGGAAAGAAGGCAATGGTATACATCTATATATCTATATCTGAAAGGATGAACTAGACAGTCAAGAATCTTTTGCCCATCAAAATAATCCATCAAACATGAGGGTAAAATAAGGACATTTCCAGATAAGGAGAAATTAAGGGAATTTGTGAAAACAAGACCAAACTTACTGAAAATGCTTTGGGAAATTCTTTGGATAAAGAATTAATAGCAGATACCAACTGGAGACCATCGTACATGCCAGAAAGAAATCCACCCAATAATTGTAGTTCAAAGAAAAATGCATGTATTAGTCTGGGTTGACTAGAGAAACAAATCGAGGGACACTCATATATATATGAAAAAGCTTTATATCAAAGAGTTATTGTATATTAAGAAAACATCCCAGCCCAGTCCAGATCAAGTCCATAAATCTGATATTAGACCATATGTGTGTTACCAGTCTATAAATTCCTCTTCAGACTCACACAGCACATGGGATGATGCCAAATGCAGGAAGATCACAGGCCAGTGGGTGGAAAGTCTTGTGGAGCCAGTGGCTGTGGAAGCATCTCAGCACTGGCAGGGGTCTCCACGAGGCTCCTCCAGATCTGGGGCTCTGGCTCCATCAGCATAGCTCCATGTAGCTTGTTGGCAAGAAGAAGAAGCAGAGAGAGCGTGTTCTGCCTCTAGGAAGGAAGACAGGAGTTTCCAGAATCCTCAGGAGAAGGCCATGCCCACATGGAAGCCAAATTGGCTATAACCTTGACAGGCTAGACTGCACCCCTTCTAGCCTGATTGACAGGCTAGAATCCATCCCTTTGTTCAAGTTGATAGGAGATTATGTAACTGCCATGGACCACCCCTTGACAACTTGACTTCTACACAACTCTTTTTTAAAAAAATCATTTTATTGGGGGCTCATACCACTCTTATCACATTCCACCCATCCATCCTCTGTGTCAAGCACATTTGTACATTTGTTGCCACCATCATTCTCAAAACATTTTCTTTCTACTTGAGGCCTTGCTATCAACTTCTCATTTTTCCCCTCCCTCATAAACCCTTGATAATTTGTAGATTATTATTATTTTTTATGTCTTATGTGGACGGATGTCTCCCTTCACCCACTTTACTGTTGTCCGTCCCCCAGGGAGGGGGTTATATGTAGATCATTGTGATTGGTTACCCCTTTCTACTTACCTTCCCCTGACCCTCCTGGTATCACTACTCTCATTATTGGTCCTGAGAGGTTCATTTGTCCTGGATTCCCTGTGTTTCTGGCTCTTATCTGTACCAGTGTACATCCTCTGGTTTAGCTGGATTTGTAAGGTAGAATGAGTATCATGTTAGAGGTGTGGGGGGCAAGCATTAAAGAACTAGAGGAAAGGTGTATGTTTCATCGGTGCTATAATGCACCCTGGCAGGCTCATCTCCTCCCCCGTGACCCTTCTTTTAAAAAAAATCATTTTATTAGGAGCTCATACAACTCATCATAATCCATACATGCATCAGTTGTGTAAAGCACATTTGTACATTCATTGCCCTCATCATTCTCAAAACATTTGCTCTCCACTAAAGCCCCTAGCATCAGCTCCTCATTTCCTCTCCTCCCTCCTTTCTCCTTTCTCCCTCATGAACCCTTGATAATTTATAAATTATTATTTTGTCAATGTCTCCCTTCACCCACTTTTTTGTTGTCCATCCCCCAGGGATGAGGTTATATGTAGATCCTTATAATCGGTTCCCCCTTTCCACCCCACCCTCCCTTCTCCTGGTATTGCCACTCTAACCACTGGTCCTGAAGGGATTGTCTGTCCTGGATTCCCAGTTCCTATCTGTACCAGTGTACAAATCTAGCCAAATTGGTAAGGTAGAATTGGGATCATGATAGTGTGTGGGGAGGAAACATTTAGGAACTAGAGGAAAATTGTATGTTTCATCGTTGCTACACTGTACCCTGACTGGCTTGTCTCCTCCCCGCGACCCTTCTGTAAGGGGGTGTCCAGTTGCCTAAAGATGGGCTTTGGGTCTCCACTCTGCACTCCCCCTCATTCACAATGATTTTATATTTTTAGTTCTTTAATGCCTGAGACCTGATCCTATCAATACCTCGTGATCACAAAGGCTGGTGTGCTTCTTCCATGTGGGCTTTGTTGCTTCTGAGCTAGATGGCCGCTTGTTTATCTACAAGCCTTTAAGACCCCAGACACGATATCTTTTGATAGCTGGGCACCATCAGCTTTCTTCATCACATTTACTTATGCACCCATTTGTCTTCAGTGATTGTGTCGGGAAGGTAAGCATCATGGAATGCTAGTTTAATAGAACAAAGTGATTTTGCATTAAGGAAGTACTTGAATGGGGGCCCAATGTCCATCTGCTACCTTAATACTAAACCTATAAATAGATGCACGTAGATATTTTCCCTACTGTCATATATAAATATATTTACATATGCACATGGCTGTATTTAGACCTGTATAAATGCCCTTTGCCTCCTGGTTTTTTCCTTTTACTTTCCTCCAGTCCCACTGTCATGCTCAGCCTTCATTTGGGTTTTAATAATTCCTCTTGGTTACATTGGCCACAATCAAGCCCTATTGGGCCTCCTACACCCTCCTCGCCATCGATTTTGGATCACTTGTTGTTCCCTTGTCCCTGGGTTTGTTTTGTTTTTTTCCCCTTTTTTTAAAAAACATTTTATTAGGGGCTCATACAACTCTTACCACAATCCATACATATACATACATCAATTGTATAAAGCACATCCATACATTCCCTGCCCCAATCATTCTCAAAGCATTTGCTCTCCACTTAAGCTCCTTGTATCAGGTCCTCCTTTTTTTCCCCCTCCCTCTCCATCCCCCCCTCCCTCATGTGCCCTTGGTAATTTATACCTCGTTATTTTGTCATATCTTGCCCTATCCGGAGTCTCCCTTCTCCCCCTTCTCTGCCGTCCATCTCCCAGGGAGGAGGTCACATGTGGATCCTTGTAATCAGTTCCCCCTTTCCAACCCACTCACCCTCCACTCTCCCAGCATCGCCCCTCACACCTTTAGTCCTGAAGGTATCATCCACCCTGGATTCCCTGTGCCTCCAGCCCCCATATGCACCAGTGTACAACCTCTGCCCTATGCAGTCCTGCAAGGTAGAATTTGGATCATGGTAGTTAGGGGGAGGAAGCATCCAGGATCTGGGGGAAAGCTGTGTTCTTCATTGGTACTACATCGCACCCTGACTGACCCATCTCCTCTCCTAAACCCTCTATGAGGGGATCTCCATTGGCCGACACTTGGGCCTTGGGTCTCCACTCTGCACTTCCCCCTTCATTCAATATGGTATACACACACACACACACACACATCCATATATCTTCTTCTTTTTTTTTTTTTTTTGCATGATGCCTTATACCTGGTCCCTTTGGCACCTCGTGATCACACTGGCTGGTGTGCTTCTTCCATGTGGGCTTTTTTGCTTCTGAGCTAGATGGCCGCTTGTTCACCTTCAAGCCTTTAAGACCCCAGACACTATCTCTTTTGATAGCCGGGCACCATCAGCTTTCTTCGCCACATTTGCTTATGCACCCATTTGTCTTCAGCGATCCTCTCATGGAGGTGTGCAGTCAATGATATGATTTTTTGTTCTTTGATGCCTGAAAACTGATCCCTTCGGGACCACGTGATCACACAGGCTGGTGTGTTCTTCCATGTGGGCTTTGTTGTTTCTGAGCTAGATGGCCACTTGTTTATCTTCAAGCCTTTAAGACCCCAGTCACTATCTCTTTTGATAGCCGGGCACCATCAGCTTTCTTCGCCACATTTACTTGTTCACCCACTTTGGCTTCAGCAGTTGTGTTGGGAGAGTGAGCATCATAGAGTGCCAATTTAATAAAAGAAAGTATTCATGCATTGAGGGAGTGTTTGAGTAGAGGCCCAAGGTCCTCCCGCCACCTTAATACTTAACCTATAAATATAGACACATAGATCTATTTCCCCATCCTCATATATATATTTGCATGTACATGTCTTTGTCTAGACCTCCATAAATGCCCTTTGACTCCTAGCTCTTTCCTCCATCCCCCTTGACTTTCCTCCTGCCCTACTACCATGCTCCGTCACCACCTGGGCTACAGCTATACCTCTTCTCTACACAACCTTACCCTTGATCATTCCCCACCAGGCCTGCCACTCCCCCCTCTCTACCATTTTGGGTCCCATGTTGTTCCCTTGTCCCTGTGTTTGTTGACACCCCTTCCTTACCCCCTTACCCCATCCCCACCCCAAATCCCCCCCGGAACTGTCGGTCCCATTGTTTTTCCTCCAGATAGTTCATCCAGCCTGTCCTATTCAGACAGGAGACACTAACATGCACGAAAACAAGAGAGGAAAACAAAGCAACAGTATACAACCAGACAACAAAGCAACAAAAACAAATCACTGACAAAGAACAAAACAAAACACTTCACAAAAGAAAAGCTTGTAGTTAGTTCAAGGATCGTTTGTTGGCCCTTAGGAGTGTTTTCCAGTCCAGTCTGTTGGGGCACCACACCCTGGCCCCAAAGTCCACTTTCAGCATTCCCTGGGGACCTCGTCGCTCTATTCCCTCCTGTTCTGCTGCACTACCCCAGTGCTTTGCCTCGGTGTGGTGGGATTCCCACACTGTGTCTATGGTGCTGTCCCCTGCAGGGCCATGGGTCAGTGAGGGACGTCATGTCTCATAGTGGGGCTGGCCATGTGGTCCTCTCGGTGGACTGGCTGTTCTAATTGGGATCATCATCCTCAGGGCCTGGTGGGCCAAGATGTGCTCCACTCTCTCCTACTCCCCCTTCATCTGCTCCTGTGTGTTCCAATCAGATATGGCCCTGTCCTAGAGCTGCAGATTCAATGTCGTCCTTTGAAATAAATTCTTCTGGGGGGAGGGGCAGGTGTCCACTTAATATTTGGTGCTGGAGCCAGCCTCCCAGACCTCTCCAATGGTTCCCTATTCCATGCCAGAATGTTGCATTCACACCTTGAGGCACTGTGTTGAAATCTGGTCCCTTTTTTCCAAACCACTTTTAAATAACATTTTAATCCATTTGTTGGTTTTTCTCAGAAAAACAAACCCGGTGACCCTTGTATGTGTTTGTAGATAGGAAGAGGTTACTGTTGAGAAATGGCTTATACACTACATTGTCCAAGGAGGTAAGTCCAGTCTGGTTCAAGTCCCACTTCTCCTGACTCAAGGAAGCTGACAAACAGGAAACAGGATGATAGTGTGTGGACGGGATGGTGTGTGTGTGTGTGCGCGCGTGCGCGCGCAGGCTGGCACATGCAGAGGTGAATGAATCCAAAATCGGCCAAATTAATTCGCCTCTGATAGTCTGTTGATAACTCCTGGGATTGTCAGGGGCCTCAACAGGAGATCAAGGAACCAGGTACAAAATCCTGCTCCAGCAGTAGCCCTGGTGGTGCATTGGTTATGGGTGGAGCTGCGATCCTCACGGTTGGCAGTTCGAAACCACCAGCAGCTCCGCGGGAGAAAGACTGAACGAAATATCTACTCCCGCAAACAGTTAGTGTTGGAAACCCAGTGGGGCTCCCTATGAGTCAGCAATTACTCAATAGCAGTGAGTGTGGGGCTTGAGAAGGCGAAGGGAGAAGAAGATGAGACTCTGCTTGGGTCTGTCTCAAATACAGAAGACCACACCCCAAAGGAGGGGTCCTTAGGCCGCGACTTGATTGATCAGTTATGAGCAGCGGGACCCATAATTACCTAACGCTCTTTGACATTTTCGAATGCTTGGTTTATTCACTGCAAACACACATTAAACAACCTAATAATCTTAAAATTAACTCCAAGTATTAAGTATAGGAATACCAGGGCAAACACCCGAGTGTCATGGAAACACACACACTTATTATTTCAACACCACACTCCCCATTAGCATTGCCGTCATCGGCGTACTCACCCGGCAGAGTTGGAGAGAGCAGGAGTTGATGTCTCCTTGGTTCCCAGCTCTCTGAAAAGTCAGGGTCTCTACCCGGGTTTATAGGCAGTTCAGCTGGCCTTTTGACGTCATTCTGGAAATTCCACAGCGTTAGGTCAGGTCTTATGGGGTTGCCCGGGCTTTCTGGGGTGGCTTTTCGGGCCATCTGTTGGCTTTGGACAGTGGCTCAGTATGGAGGTTGGGCCTGCATCTTATACCTTTCATTTCTCTCCCAAAACGGAGCTTCTCGGGTCCACCTCTTATAAGGCAGCTCAACGTCTTGGAAGAAAGCTCTGTGAGGCTGCAGCCCCACCCTGACCCGCAAGTGTCTAATTGACACAATCCCTCATCACCACACCATTCCTGATGCATTTTACTATACATTTAGTTAACTTTTGTCCTTAAGTCATTTTAATAGCACGCACATGCACTCTTAACCTTTAAAGGCAAACAGCAAAGCTAAATTAATTAATCACAAGCTAAATTATAGAGGCCATCAAAATGCATGAGTTTTAGCAGTTGAACAAGGCCTCATTTGACTCAGCTATTTTGACATTAAAACTTCAATGGACTATTCCTTATCAACCATATAGCATGACTGAGAAAACAAGAGGAATCAACTTGACCCTCAGTAGGACTGAAATAGTCACTGACATCTGAACCGTGGTTGAGCTTATAGAAACTGTCAAAGCGAGCTGATACCAAACAAACAAGCTAAGCCCACTTAAACAGGGATGACCATACACAGAAATGGCTTCGACCGTGCTCACCACTCACCAACTCCTCCCTTCGAGACCGCAGGCCTCTACCATTAGCCTGTTAAGACTCACAAGACACATTACCTGTTCTCACTTGTTATCCTATCAAACCTGGAAAGCATCAACATTTCTCTGTCGCCTGGTGAGAGCAAGCCTCGTTGCTATTTGGTCAGGATTAATGAAACATGAACACATTACAGGGACACATCGCGCCGGATTCAGCAACTTACCAAAATGCTTAAAGAAGTAATTAATGTGATACCGGCAACAATTGTAATGAAGATATACTGGGGAACGAAGAGGTGAGCCGTGAGGTGGCTATTCAAAGAAACCTTTTTTCTTTCACAGCTTGGTCCACTTGGTTGTTCACTTAGTTGAGAGTCATGAGCAATATTGAAACAAATTCGGAACACTCCTGCTTTATGCCTGCGCTCTACGAAGTCTCCCATGGCTCAGTTTCCTCAAAGCCACCTCTCTGAATTGTGGCTGGGCCTGAAAGGGGGCATTCAGAGCCTCAGCTCTGGTGAAGGCCCACTTATAAATTTTACCATGAGCTCTGATTGCTCTTGCTGAGGGGACAGATACATGAAGAGCCTGTGCTTAATAAATAAAGATCCGGTTGTTAGCCACAACCATTTCCCAAGTTCCCTAGTTACATGAGTATGTGTTGTGTTAATAAAGTACTAACAAGGGGACAGGTGCATTGCCAACCGTCTAACTGAGCATGGCCTTCCTAGGGAAAGTGCAGGAATATAAAATAATAATAATAACAACAATAAAAAGCTTGATTCCCCAAATGGTCACACAGAGGGAGCTCAACACAGGCATGGCTATAAACGGCTACTCACACAGCTTTACATTCTGAATGGTTGTTTCTCTTTAACTTAAGGCACGACTGCTGGTCATCTGAAAAGTCAACAGAATGGGAAGAGCTGGTAACTGGAGACACCTGGACGGGATACGCGTTTTATTTTACTTGTCCCTTTCCTTCCAAAAACTACGGGGTTAGGGAGAAGGTGGGGAACCGACCATCACCCCCTGCCCCCGCCCTCCAAGGGGGACAAACAACCGAAACTATGGGGAAGGGGAGGGAGACAGCGGTCAGTGTAAGATATGAAAATAATAATAATTTATCAAGGGGTCACGGGGGGAGGGGGGAAGGGAGGGAAAAAAGAGGAGCTGATAGCAAGGGCTCAATCGAAAATAAATGTCTAGAGCAGAAGGATGGCAGCCTATGTACAAACATGCTTGATGCAACTGATGTGTGGATTGTGATTAGAGCTGTAAGAGCCTCCAATAAAAAGATCATTTAATAAAACAAAAAATAAAAACCACGGGGTATTAATGCTCCCTTTTGATGCCCCTGGAGCTGTGGTCGTGCAGTGGTTCTGTGGTGAGCTGCTAACCCCAAGGTCAGCAGTTCGAAACCACCAGCTGCTGTCCTCCCATCAAGTCACAGGGGGCAGTTCTGTCCTGTTCTCTGCGGTTGCTCTGAGTTGGCAGTGACTTGATGGCAGTGAGTTTGGTGGGCTGGTTGTTTGTTTGTTTTAATGCTTCTGATGCCATTACTAACTGAACGACATCATCTGCTTGGTTAATTGGTTTTATGCATTAATTAGCATTCTCTACATTTATCCAACATTTCCGACATGCTCATTTTTGTACAGGTGTCCTTTCATGAAGGAGTCCCAAGGGTGCTGGGGGTTATCCCTTGGGCTGTTCACAGTGAGGCTGGTGATCCAAACCCATCACCTGCTCCTCAGGAAAACGATACAAGGCTGTCTGCTGCTGTGGAGAGCTACAGCCTCAGACACCCCACGGAGGGGGCCTATCAGAAGGGACTTCATGGTAGTGTGTTGGATTTTTGTTGTGTGTGTTATCTCATTAAATTCTTAAAATAAATCCACCGGGTAGATGCCACTACTCATTGTATCTTAGAGATAAGAAACGTGGTAAAGTAACCTGTCCCAAGTTACATTGTAAATATACTAGGGGCTTAAAAAAGAGACAGATAGGAATATTATCTCCAGGGGGGAGGGGGGTTTGGTGGGGGGGGTGAGGTAAGAGGGAGACAATGTCAAGGAGCCCATGTAGAAGAAGGCTGTTTGGGAACGGGTTGTGGGCGCAATGGTACATTTACTTGACATGGTATGAGATATGCATTAACTCCCAATGAATAATCATTTTTTTATTTGAAAAGAAGAACATGTTCTGGAATCTGTTGTGGTGAAAATCACACACATCTTAATGTAATCAAGTGATTACATTGTCTGATAGGTGAAGTATATCCCAACTGAAAATAAAGAGAATATGTTCTCCGCTTTACGATGATGGAACCAAGACTCATAGTATTAACTAGGTCAAGGGCACACAGCTGCTGACACATCCATTGGTGCCAGGATTTAAATCCGGCTAATTCTTTTAAAACACAGAGCTTTTCTGGAGGAAAAGGGGTCGGCTCAAGCTGGAGGATTGCGGTCGTAAAGAGCGGTGTGCGGACTTTCAGAAGGCGTGCGGGCTCTTCCTTCAGGCGCTCTCAATCACAAGCACCCTGCCCCTCTGACCTTTCACGCTGACACATTTCCCCTCTTGATTATTTTAAACGAAATCCTGGGATCACACTTGCGTTGATGTACTTCTTCTGCATGGACCGGTCCTTGGCTCCTTTAGATAGCTGCATGCTTGAGGTCAAGCTTTTAAGACCCCAGGCATTCAGACACAACCTTTTCTGACAGCCAGGCACCAACTAATTTCTTCACCATACTTTAGTATAGTGCACAATTTTCAGGGATTCTTTTACGTAAAGCTAGTATGGAGTAGGGATCATTAGAGAAGATTAGGGATCATTGATGTGGATCTCGGAAGCCTTTAAGGTCGGGGCTTAAGTCTATTGACAGTAAGTGTCAGTATAGTGGCCAACACATTCTTCATTTTTAGAGAGAGTCCAGGCAGAGTCTGCTGGCTCTGCACCTCCCATCCCACCCCATTCCTCCTCTTCCCAGAGCCAGGCCAGGACTGAGATGGAGAGACCCCAGAGACAGAAAAGCCTGGCTGACGGATAGTGTGCAGCTACTTACTTTTATCGGGTGGCTTCGATGTTCTCAGCTGCTCTCAAAGACTGCTTATTCAGCGACAGTTGCCTCCTTTAGCCAAGCCATGGACAAAACAAAAAAGTTCTTAGTTCAATCTTTGCTTGTTTTGCTTCCTCAATATGAAAACATTACCCTTTAGCTGGGCAAGAGTTCGAGATTTATTATCATGCAAGACTCATTGAAGTTTGAAGCAAATTCAGATTTGTGTAAGGGGACCTTGTAAAGCAACCAAACCTTGGTATGCCATGCCTCATACAATCCATTTCAAACCATGAAGAAGCATACCTTCCCATGTGCCACTGTTACAAGAGACGAGGAACCAGTTTGAACGGCTAAACATCTTACAGAAGCACCAAGGCTTAGGAAGTCTCAAATAAAGCGTGGATTTTCTGTTCTCCCGATCCAATGACATCATTTCCTGTACCCCCCTACATTCCACTGGCAAATCCATCTTCTTATTTTCTTTCATTGCACCTACACTGGCTATGAGACCCACAGAAGGACTTGGGCAGCTTGCGCTTCCTCTCCCGAGACAGTGACCAGCTTTATCGTTCCAGAAGTGGAGAGTGGGGGGGCTCATGATCACCAAGATGAAGAGATGGTGGCGGAACACATCCTTTGACCCAGGAGCCCTGCCCTGTGAATCTTTTGGACTCAGAAACCAGAGAGACCTGTAACACTGGAGATGGCACAACGTGGCAGGAAGCATCACCGGGCAATGGCAGCAGGAGAACCAGGAGACCCGTAGGAGACGGTGCCATCAGTTTTTCAATGCAGGGAGTGAGAGAGCTGAATGCCTTTGGGCGGGAGGCTTGCTGGTGGTGTGGGGCCCAGCGACACTTTACTAACGAGCTCTGTGGCAAGCAGGCTGAGCTTCGGGGCCCAGGATCCCTGGGCCAGAAAAAGGTCTGCCCGTGAGCACAGCTGACATCAAAGAGTCCTGGTTGAAGAAATGTATCCTGAATCATTCCTGATCTTGAATGGCAACCTGTTATTTTCCCTAGTAAACTTCATAACTATCTGTGAGTTCTGTGTGGTCATTGCAATGAATTACTGAACCCGGCAAAGAAGTAGGGATGGTTGGTGTCAGAACTGGTTAAAAAGATTGGAGAAAGGAGGTGTGTCTGACCTCTGCCTCAAGGAATCAGCCTTGGGCTGTTTGATCTGGCGCCTCCTCCTCTGTGAAGTTAGAGGAGACCTAATGCCCCACCAGGGCATTTACTTTTACAAAGAGAAAGACAGAGCCAAGGTCCACCTCACCTGAGTTGATGCAATACCTGCAGAGGGATGAGACACCTGTTCCAAGATCTGACTGCCCAGTGACTCAAAAATAGGGAAAAACTCACTGCCATCGAGTCTATGCCAGCTCATAGGGACCCTATACTCAGAAATAGACCTGGGTAATTTGTGAAGAAGAGCACACATCCCCTATTAGCCATAAATGGGGTTCTCTGCAGTACAATGGGGTTCTCTACACACAGCATTTCTGGGATGGAATTTACATATTTCTGTCAAAAATAGTTCATTGAGTGTCAGCATGTCCTGTGATTGGCTTATTTTATGGCCCTAGAAGGGACTGGTCAATTTGCTATGCAAATAGGGGCATGTAAAACCACTCAATAAGATTGAGTGACTTGTGGTAATTGATTGGGTCGTGGTTCTGCTAAGAACTCCCTGACATGAGCTTGCTTATGAAACTTGCCAACCATACAAAGTGGAGGGGACCTCACTATCATCAAGAAGAGTCTGCAGCAAAATATATTCTTTGGACCAAGAGTTCTTATACCGAGGCCCTCCTAGACCCTGAATTGTTCTGTTGCAGACAGTGCAGGATGACACAAATCTCCAGTATGCACAGCAGAGCCCGCATCTGGGACATGGTGGCATCAGGGTGAGCAGTGGGAATTCACAGATAGGCAGGCCAATGTGGTGAGCTTGTTGATCCACAGAAAGAGTTTAACATGTACCTCTCCTCATCCCACTCCATGCTTGCCAATAATCTCATCTTCTGTCCCCAGGCGGGAGGGCAAAAGAAAAGAAACTGCCCTTGGTCCCTCATGCACATCATGAGTGAGAGTCTTTTTTTTCCAAACAGCCCTTGTCTTCACTTCCGCTTCACTCTCAGCCCCATCTTCAAGAAATTTATAGCCTTGTTAGGAAGACAAGCCGAACACACTTTCTGTCTTATTTCCCCAAAGGTGAAGAATGACACCTTCTCTGTAACTGCCACCAGTAAGATTTGTCCCCCAAAATAACTTGGTTTATATTAGGTCTGTTTCATATTTTTTACCCGTAACATGAATTTTAAAATTCTCTTTTAAAGTAGGAAAAGGGCAAGCTCATCCATGGTTCTCTTTTGCCAAAGGGCATGTGGATGCTGGCTCCATGGAAGGGCATGTTGGGGGTTTGGCTTGAGTCCTCTTGGCCCTGAGTCCCTTCGGGGTGGGCACTCATTGTTCACAACACCTACTGTAAGCGCCATCTCACTCACACAGCTCCTAGAGCTGCCTCCACTGTTCAAGTCTTGTGGCAGCCATTTCCAGTGGTCTGACTCTATTGACTGCTGTGCAGGTGCTATTGTGCATCAGTCTGTGACTTAGGTTGAGTTTCCATCAGATTGGCCTGTCTGAGAGCCTACGGGTGCAATGGGACCCTGGCAGACTCAGGTTTCGATCGATGAGTGCCTTTCCTAAGTGGATCAATCTTACCCCTGAAAGAGTTCTGAAAAGAAAACCAACTTTGATATGTGATAGTCATGTGGCTCCGAAGTCCCCTCTTTGCAATCTCCTTTCCAGCAAACAATACACAACATGAAAATTGCAGAGGGAAGAAGACATGGATCTGCCTCCAGTCCAGACAACTCTTGAGCTTTCTGAATTCCCCAGGAGGAATGAGAGCTTAGTCCTTTCCACTTTACAGGTTGGCCTAGAGTTAATCACATCGAGCAGTATTGTACAATTGCTACCTCAGTTCCAAAACATTTTCTTTCTTCTTGAACTCCTTGATATCCATTCCCTTTATCCCCTCCCTCCCCCATCATACCTCCAGAACCCATATTATTAATTTTCCCCTATCATAGTTTTTATTCCCATATCTTACATGATCCAACATAACATTCACGTACAATCTGTTGTTCGATCCTATCCAGTGGGGTTACACCATCATCAATGCCATCAGCTCTCTATGTTCCCCTTCCCCCCTTTCTTCTCCTACCGCCAGGGAACCATTACTTCTGTTACTGTTTCCGAAGGGTTATCTATCTTGGCTTTCATGTACCAAACAATCTTAAATATACAAATGAACCTATGCAAATCTGACATGGTTTAATGAGATGAAACAAATGAAAACCATAATAGTAAGTGGAGGAAATATTAAAGAACTAGAGAATAATTATGTGGTTCATCAGTGCTATACTACACCCTGGATTTTTTTTTAATCCCTTCTGTGTGGTCCTTCTGAGAAGGGGTAATACTTAAAGAAAACCCCCAAAAGATCTGTATGAGGAGAAGTACAGAACACTATTACAAGAAACCACAAAGGACCTTCACAAATGGAAGAACATCCCAGGCTCAGGGATAGGAACGATTTCTTAATTGAACTTACCTAAGTCTATGCCCAGACGTTTGATCTCAGAAGTTAAGCAGGGTCAGGCCTGGTTAGTACTTGACTGGGAGACTGTCTGGAAATACTGGATGGTGTAGGCTGAAGCCACCACTTGTCTGTCAGTTTGTCATGTTGTGGTGGCTTGTGTGTTGCTGTGATGCTGGAAGGTATGGTACTGCTCTTTCAAATACCACAGGCTCACCCAAGTGAACAGGTTTCGCTGGACCATCATCCCTACTAAGAAGAGACTGTGAAGAAACATCGGTTGTCCACTTTGGAGCAATTGCCTACTGAATCAAAACATTGTCAGATACTGATCCTTAATGAGGGGAAGCACAATATCATCAGAGATAGTGTCAGCAGGGACCTGAAATATGACTGAAAAGGAGCTGTCTTCCCAAAGTAGGGTTGACTGTGATGACATGAATGGAGTAAAGCCTGTGGGAGGCAAGCCTTCCGGATCTTCATCTGCTGCAGAGGCACAACTCAAGAGGAGAAGAAACAGTCACATATATTAATTAATAATTGGAAGTTGGAATGTATGAAGTATGAATCTAGGAAAATTGGAAGCTGTAAAAAATGCAATCAAATGCATAAAGATCAATATCCTAGTGGTTAGTGAGCTGAAATGAGCTAGTATTGAATCAGATAATCATATGGTTTACTATGTCAAGAATGACATAATCAAGAGGAATGGGGTTACATTCATCATCAATAAGGATATTTCAAGGTCGATCTTAAAGTACAATGCTGTCTGTGATAGGATTATATCTATCCACCTTCAAGGAAATCCAATCAATACAATTATTATTCAAATTTGTGCACCAATGCCAAAATCTAGTGATGTAGAAATTGAAGAATTCTACTAATCCTTTCTGTAAGAAATTGATCAAACATACAATCAAGATGCATGGATAATTAATTGGCTACTGGGATGTAAAAGTTGGAAACAAAAAGGAAGGAATAGTAGTTGGAAAAAATGTCTTGATGACAGAAATGAAGAGGGAGATCAAATGATAGAATTTTGTAAGACCAACGACTTGATCATAGCAAATATCTATCTCTTTTCAAGAACACAAAAGGTGACTATACACATGGAGTTCTCCAGATGGGATACACAGAAATCACATTGACTGCATCCTTGGGAAGAATTGATGGAGAAGCTCAATATCAGTAGCCAACACCAGGCCAGGAGCTGACTGTGGAACAGACCATCAATTGCTCATATGTAAGTTTGGATTGTGGCAGAAGAAAATTAAAACAAGCCAATGAGAGCCAGAATATGACCTTGAGCCTATTCCACCTGAATTTTGTGAACATGTCAAGAACAGATTTGCTACATTGAACTCTAATGTCCAGAGATCCGATGGGCTGCGAGGACACCAAGAACATCATTAATGAAGAAAGCAAACAGTTGCCAAAAAAGACAAGAAAGGAAATATCAAAGTGGATGCCAGGAGAGACGCCGAAACTTGCTTCCAATCACAGAATAGCTAAGGCACATGGAAGAAATGATGAAGTTAAAGAGCTGAATAGAAAGTGTCAAACGGGGTCTGAGGAGACAAAGTAAAATGTTATAAAGAAATGTGCAAAGACCCAGATTCAGAAATCCAAAAAGGAGGAACATACTCAGCACATCGAAACTGAAAGAACTCCAGGAAAAAGCCAAGCTTGGAGTTGCGATCTGGAAAGATTCTAAGGGCAAAGTATGGAATGCTGAAAGACGCACCAAAAGAAGATGGAAAGAATATACAGAGTCACTGTAATAAAAATGACTAGTTGATATTCAATCATTTCAGGATGTAGCATAAGAGCAAGAACCAATATTACGGAAAGAAGTTCAAGTGGTGTAGAAAGTATTGGCAGAAAACAAGACCCCAGGAATGCATGGAACACCAAGTGAAATGATTCAACAAGCTGATGAAGCACTGGAAGCACTGACTCATGTATGCCCGGAAATGTGGAAGACAGCTGCCTCAGTCTGGGTAGACTAGAGAAACAAATCCACAGAAGCTCATATATGTATGAGACAGTTTTATAGAAAGAGCAACATTAAAAAGCACCCAACCAGTCCAGTCCAAGCCCATAAGTCCAACATTATTCCATATGTCCAACACTGATCTACAAAGTCCTCCTCAAACTCACAAAACACACGCAATGATGCTGAATGCAGGACAATCACAGGCCAGTGGGTAGAAAGTCTTTGAATCCGGTGGCGGTGTAAGCATCTCAGCGCTGGCAGGGATCTCCATGCAGCTTCTCCAGCACCCAGGGCTGCATCAGGGTAGGTCCACGTGGCTTCTCCTCAGGGCTGTCTCACAGGAAGTCAGCCTTGCCAGCTGAGGCAGAGAACTAGCTAAGGCAGTCACACACTGGTCTGAGCATTAGAGAGCAAGAGACAGAAAGGTGAGGCTCGCCAAGCCATTTATCTCTCTGCCCTTCAATTAAGCTACCCTTCATTTAATCTCACATGTGCTCATTGGCCAGGTTGGCACAATAAACCTAACTATCACACAGCTACTTGGCCAACCAACTGGAAGAGATTCATATTTATACCCATTCCAAGACTCGACAGAATGTTCAAACTATAGAACAATATCATTGATATCCCATGCAAGTAAAAATTGTGCTGAAGATCATCTAACCCAGCACATTGACAGGGAGTTACGAGAGGTTGAGGCTGGATTCAGAAGAGGACATGGAACAAAGGATATCATGGCTGACGTCTGATGGATCTTGGCTGAAAGCAGAGAACCCCAGAAAGATGTCTACTTGTGTTTTACTGACCATGCCAAGTCATTGAACTCTGTGGATCATAACAAACTATGGGTGAGCTGCAAAAGAATGGGAATTACAGAACACGTCAGTGATCCGGGAAGCCTGGTGGTGCAGTGATTAAGTATTGGGCTGCGCTCCACATAATCAGCCATTCAAAACCACCGGCAGCTCTTCTGGAGAAAGACTGGGCTTTCTACTTCCGTAAATGGTTACAGTTCAGAAATCCACAGGGGGTGGAGGGAGGCGTCATTCACGGTCAGCATTGACTCGGTGACAGTGAGTTTGGTTTGGGTTCATTGTGCTCATGACTTGTGCATGCGTCAAGAGACAATTGCACCAACGGAACAAGGGCATCCTGCATGGTTTAAAATCAGGAAAGGGGTGTGTCAGGGTTGTATCCTCTCACCATACTGATTCCATCCGCATGCTGAGAAACCGGGTTAAAAGAAGAATGTGGCACCAGGGTTGCAGGAAGGCTTATTAGCAACCTACGATATGCAGATGACACAACCTTGCGTGTTGAAAATGAGGAGGACTCGGAGCACTTGCAGCCTTCGATCTGGATGACGCCTCGATGCAAAGAAGACCCAAGTCCTCACAACGGAACCAATAGGTAACCTCATGCTGAACTGAGAAAAAGTTGAAGTTGTCAAGGATGTCTTACATACTTTGAACATGTTGTCTGGTGAGACCAGTCCCCGGAGAAGGGTATCATATTTGGTAAAGTGGAAGAGAAGCGACAAAGAGGAAGGCGCTTAAAGAGATGCATCGACACAGTGGCTGCAACAATGGGCTCTGGTGTAGAGCCAATTATGAGGCTGGCTCAGGACAGTGCAGTGTTTTGATCTGTTGTGCATAAAGCCACTACGGGTTGGAGCTGACCCAGTGGCACCTGACAACAACAACTGAATTGTGTGACTCTGGCTTACATAGTTCTTTCTGGGTAGAGCTCCTCTCCAGAAATGGCATGGGGACGGAGGAAGCATATACATTCCAGCCTTGGGATACTTTTGGCCCGTTTCCCTCCATTGAACAATGGAGCAAAGAGATGTTGCTTTTTGAGGACCCTTCCTGAGTTTCTGGGATTCTAGGTGATGCCCAAGGGAAAGATATTTTAATTGCAAACTATTCTAGTCTGGGCTGTAAAGTGAAGATAGGAGAGCTTGGAAATGTAAAAAATTGGGTTGTCATGGTCTGTGTATGGGGATTTTTCATTGTTTTGATTCACATCTCTCACATGGGAAGTAATCACAAGCATTTATAAATGTGTTTGTTAGCCACTTGAATGCATTTTTTGTGAACTGTCTCTTCAAGTCATTTTCCTACTTTGGGATTGTATCGTACGTTTTCCTTGTGAGATATTTTAGTGTTCTATAAATCTTAGAGATTAATCCTTTGTCAACTGTGTTGTTGCAGAATATATTTTCTCTTTTTACTCTTTTGATGTGTGTCTTTTTACTCTTTTGATGCACATAAGCGCCTTATATTTAGTACATCCCAGTCATCTATTTTGTCTTCTGCAGTGTGCACTTCCTTTATTATGCTTGATAGGATGTCTATGCCTTGTCCCGGGGCCCTTACGTTTGTCCCTATCTTGGTATTGGTGACTTTTGTTGATCTGGGGTTTACATTCAGGTCTTTGACCCACCTTGAGTTCATTTTTGTTATATGGAGTGAAGTCTTGCTTCATTCTTCTGCAGATGGAAGTGCAATTTTGCTAGCACCATTTGTTGAAGCGATTGTCTTTCCCATTTAATGTTTTCTGGCCTGTTGTCAAAAATCTTTTTTTTTTTTTTTTAACTATTGTGACTGTGTAATAGGATTTGAGCTTGGGCTCTAGGAGACCTCCTGCTTTGTTCTTCTTCCTAAGGAGTACTTTGTTGATCCCGGGTCTTTTCTTGCTCTTGGTGAAGTTACTAATTAGTTTTTCTATTTCTTTAAAAAATGAAGTTGGGATCTGGACCAGAATGGAATTATATTTGTAAATTGCTATGGGTCATATTGACATTTTCACAATATTCAACTTTGATATCCATGAACATGATATCTTGTAGTTTCTTGTAGTAACTGTCAGGCAGAAGTGGGAGTTAGCAGGGCAGGTGCATTAGGAGATAGAACTGGTGAAAACATTCCACGGGCACTACGTGAGGCCAGATCACACCCCCTCCCCCCCACACACACACCTCACCCCCCCTTCCCTTTAGTGGCCTTCAGGCCCAGGCGCAGAAGACTAACCATTACAGATAACGTTGAATGCTGTTGCTTAGCTCCGGACCTGCAGACAACAAGCTCCAGTGGAAAATTCCTCAGCAGCTCCCTTCCCCCAGACCTGCACTATAAAGTCCTCACCTCCCTCCCGGCATGCAATTTCCCCCACCCTGATTTAGGGGCCCGGGAAGTTTGCCTGGGAACTCTGAAATAAACCTCTGAAGCTGTTTTCTACCTTTGCCTTCTTTCTTTCTTTCCGTCACCAAATAAAGCTCACAGCAATGTCTGTAGTTTGCTTTGTGCGGGTTGCTTGTTTCTCTGATTAGTATTTCGTCTAAGTATTTTATCCCTTGGCATTATAAGTGGTATTTTAAAAAAAATAGGCATAATTTATTTTTCAAGATGAAAGTAATTATTTAATTCAATAGGAAATTATATGAGTTTCTACCATCTAGGTTACCTATTCTATTGAATAGCTAATGTTGTTGTTCGCTGCCATCCGATCAGTTCCGACACATCCTGACCCTATGCGCCATGTAATGAAGCACTGCCTGGTCCCGCACCACCCTCACAATTGTAGGGGGGTTTATACATATAAAATCATGTCACCTGTGAATAGTGAGACTCTCGCTCCTTCTTTGACCAATGGTATTCCTTATACTTCTTTTTTTTACAAGGGCTCTGGCTAAGGCTTCCAGAATGATGTGGAATAAGAGTGATGATGGGGGCATTGAAAATAGTGGAAATTCTAGGGCTCTTAGTTGTGCTCATGTGAAACTTGTACACAGACTAAGAGGTGGTCTACAAACAACAAAGGGATAGCGTATGGCTTACCATCAGGAAAGGTGTGTGCCCGCATTCTCTCCTTTACCCATGTTTATCCAATCTGTGTGCTGAGCAACTTATCTGAGAAGTTGGACTATGTGAGAATGGTGCTTCAGGATGGAAGGAAGGCCCATTAGCAACCTGCAACACGCAGATGTGACCACCTTCTTGGGACTTAAAAGCACTTGCAGATGGAGATTAAATGCTGCAGTCTTCAGAATGGACTGCAACTCCGTGTTAAGAGAACAATAATCCTCATAACTGACAGCCTCAGGAAAAACAGAAAACAGATTGGAGTTGCCAAGGGTTTCATTTTGCTCGTATCCATAACCAATGCTCATGGAAGCAGCAGAAAAGCAATCAGGAGATGTATTGCATCGGGCAAATCAGATCACAAGACCTCTGTAAAGTACTGAAGAACACAGATGCCACCCTGAGCACGAAAGTGCCGCTGACCCAAATCATAGGACTGTCCGTCTCCAAATGTGCACGTGGAAGTTGGGAAGTGGATAAAGGAGACCATAGGAGAATGGAGCGTTGGAATCGTGGTGCTGGTGAAGACTAGATTCCCAGAAGAACAAACAAATGTGTCTTGGAAGAAGCACACCCAGAATGCTTCTTAGAATGAGGATGGAGAGACTTCCTCTCCTGAACTTTGGATGTGCTGTCAGAAGAGATCGGTCCTTGGCAAAGGCACGATTGCTAAAGTAGAGGGTCAGCACAGGAGAGGACGTCCCCTGGCCAGCTGAGTTGACGCCATGCCTGCAACAATGGGCTCAACTCGAACAGCCACTGTGAGGGTGGCCCTGGATTTGGCCGGTTTTGGTTTTGTGGTTTATGGTGTTTGCTGAGTCCGAGCAGACCGAACTGATGGCACCTGGTTCTTAGAGGTGGTCTGAGGTGATTGATCTAGAAATCCCAAAGCCTCGCATGGTTTCTCTAGAAAACGCAACCGAACACCCTGAGTGCAGTCACAAGTGATCACATCTTGCATAGAGCTGACTGTCGTGGTAAAGACCCTTTGGGATTAGACGCTAGAGAATAACTTGTCGCCAGAGCAGGGTTTCAAAGGCATTTGGCTGTGGATTGCGATAGAGTGTCAATGGACCTGGTCCTTAATGGGGTGGAATGAAGAGCCTTTTGTGTTTCAACCAACCTCTCTGACTCTCAGAGGTGGTCTGAGGTCATTTATCTCAAAATCCTAAAGCCTCATATTGTTGTGCTTGATGACTTTAAAGATTAACAGTTCAGATTTGTTTCAAAATTCTCTGTTTTTTTATGTTCCGCTCTGTGAGAGAAAAAGGAGACTTTCTACTCTAGCCTTGCACCCTGTCTTGCGGGATTGCTGGGAGTCAGAATCCACTTGATCATGGGAAACTGAAGAATGGGAAGAAAGTGTATGTGGACCAATTCTTTATTCTCATATTTTAGGAACCTGGGAGACCAGGGTTCTGGGTGGAGGAAGGGCTTCACACTGGCGAGTTAAGGGACGAGTCCCAGTCACATCCTCAGAATTAAAAATTATCCCTGCAATATCCTCCCATTATAGTGCTCCCTTCAGGTACTTCTTATAAGCACATGGCTGGTTGCCATCTGGATGACAGCTTTATCTATAGGAGCAGACCTGTTACTATTGCTCTCCTTACTCAGGGGACAGTCACTCCCCTTTACCTGTGCCCAGCACTGCTGATAGGTTACTCCTCCAATGAACTTAGGGACCTCTAGGGTTAAGGTACCGCCCACTTTACTATGTAGGCGGTTATGTGTAACTAAGGGGGCTTGTATGCCCGGAGACTATAAAAGCTGGTTTAAGAATACATTCTCTCTCTCCCAAACCTGGTTCCTGATACCATGGAGGAAGTGAGCACCCTCAAACTTTTATCTGCCTCTTAATATCTTCCCTTCAATTACACGACAATCCCGCAGGACCCGTCCAGATGTGGGCTGGATCCCACACTTGATGGTAATGATTTTGGGTTTTGGTTTGCTGGGCAGTACTGTAGGAACCCTGGTGGTATAGTGGTTATCTATGCACTGGGCTGCAATTCTCATGGTTGGCAGTTCAAAACCACCAGCAGCTCCATGGGAGAGTCTGGGATTTCTATTTCTGTAAACACTGACCATCTCAGAAACCACAGGGGGCGGCTATGCGTCAGCATTGACTCGGTGGCTGAGTCTGTTTCTTAGGGGAGCGCAGTCCTGTAAGGACGAGTTAGCATCGATTGCACTGACATCTAGTGGCCAATAGTTGTTAGGACTGTGGAATTTTGCTCCTTTCCATGTCTAAAACCAACAAAATAAAACAACAATGTCACTGCTACCGAGTCAATTCTGACTCACTGCTACCCTACAGGGCAGGGTGAAACTAGTAGTTTCCAAGGCTGTAAAATTTAAAAAAATCCTTTTATTGGGGGCTCGCACAACTCTTATCACCATCCATCCATCCATCCATCCATCCATCCATGTCAAGCAAATTTGTACATTTGTTGCCCTCATCATTTTCAAAGCATTTTCTTTTGACTTGAGCCCTTAGTATCAGCTTCTCATTTTGTTTTGCCTACCCCCTCCTCCCTCAAGAACCCTCGACGATTTATGAATTATTATTTTTTCATGTCTTACACCGTCTGATGTCTCCCTTCACTCACTTTTCTGTTATCTGTCCCCCCTGGGAGGGGGTCACATTTAGATCATTGTGATCGGCTCCCCTTTTCTCCCCCCACCTTTCCCTTACCTTTCTGGTATGGTTACTCTCAATATTGGTCCTGAGGGGTTAATCTGTCCTGGATTCCCTGTGCTTCCAGCTCTTCTCTGTACCCGTGTACATGCTCTGGTCTAGCCGGATTTTCAAGGTAGAATTGGGGTCATGATAGTGGGGTATGGGGGGGACACACTAAAGAACTAGAGGAAAGCTGTATGTTGCATTGGTGCTATACTGTGCCCTGACTGGCTCATCTACTTCCTGTGACCCTTCTGTAAGGGGATGTCCAGTTGCCCACAGATGGGCTCTAGGTCTCCACTCTGCACTCCCCCTCATTCACAATGATATGATTTTTTGTTCTGGGTCTTGATGATGCCTGATACCTGATCCTACCGATACCTCATGATCACACAGGCTGGTGTGCTTCATCCATGTGGGCTTTGTTGCTTCTCAGCTAGATGGCTGCTTGTTGATCTTCAAGCCTTTAAGACCCCAGGTGCTTTAACTTTTGATAGCAGGGCACCATCAGCTTGATTCACCACATTTGCTTATACACCCACTTTGCCTTCAGCAATTGTGTCAGGAAGTTGAGCATCATGGAATGCCAGTTTAATAGAACAAAATGTTCTTGCATTGAGGGAGTACTTGAGTAGAGGTCCAATGTCCATCTGCTACCTTAATACTAAACCTATAAATATATGCACATAGAGCTATTTTCACATTGTCATATAAATATATTTACATAGGTCAAGGCTGTACATCTTTATGGACTCAGAAAGCCACATGCTCTCCCACAGAGCCTTGGGTGGGCTCAAACTGCTCACCTTGCTGTTAGCAGCCCTATGTGTAATCCACTATACCACCAGGGCTCCTTTCTGCTTCTAAGTATCCTAGTAATAAAGAATGATGCAGGGAGCATCGACCGAAGATGGAAGAAACACAGAGTCATTGTGTCAAAAGGAATTGATTGACGTTCAAACATTTCAAGAGACAGCAGAAGATCAAGGAGCAGTGGTGCTGATGGAAGAAGTCCGAGCCACACAGAAGGTGTAGCAAAAAAGCAGGATTGCAGGAACTAATGTTATACCAACGGAAATGCTTCAACAAACTGACACAAGGCAGGAAGTACTCACTAGTCCAGGGCAAGAAACCCGGAAGACCAACCCCTTGGACGAGATTCATATTTGCGCCCCTTCCAAAGAAAAGTGACCTGACGGAATGTGGAAATTAGCAAGCGCTATCATTCATATCTTTTGCAAGTAAAAATTTGCTGAAGATGATTAAAAATCAGTTGCAGAAGTACATTGACAGTGAGATGCTGGAAATTCAAGCTGGATCCAGAAGAGGCCGTGGAAAGAGGGATTTTGTTCGTTGAAACCCGGACAATATTTGCTTGTGTTTTACTGACTACGCAAAGACACTCAACTTCTCCAGCACCACAATTCAAATGCATCTATTCTTTCCCATCTTCCTTATTCCATGTCCAACTTTTACGTGCTTTTGAGGCAATGGGCACATGAACAAAGTGGCTGTGGTGTCAGGGATGGAGGCCAAGCATGGGCTCAACAACATGGACTTCCCTCACCAAGGCTGACTTGGTTACTGCCACTGCTGAGTGCCCCATCTGCCAGCAGCAGAGACCAACATTTAGTCCAAGATATGGAACCATTCCTCGGGGGAACCATTCCATCGGCAATCTGATGGCAGGTGGATTACACAGGGCCACTTCCTTCATGGAAAAGGCATTATGTTGTCCTTACTAGAATAGATACTTTTCCTCTGGATATGGCTTTGCTTGCCCTGTGCTCAATGCTTCTGCCAAAAATACCCTTTGTGGACTTTGAGATGTTGTATCCCGCACGGCATCGCCTCAGATCAAGGGTCTCATTTCACAGCAAATGAAATCTGGCAATGGGCCCATGCTCATGGAATCCCCTAGTCTGGCCACGTTCCCTATCACCCTGAAGCAGCTGCTTGAGAGAACGATGGGCTGGATTTCTTGAGACACCACTATGGTGTCATCTTGGTGCCAACACCTTGTGTGTTTGGGGAAGTATTTTCCATGGGGCTGTTTATGCTCTAAATCGTGTCCAATATGTGGTGCTGTTTCTCCAGTAGCCAGGGTTCATGGGTCCAGGAATGGGAGGGGCATTACTCCTAAGGATCTACTCTCATTAGGTTTTGCTTCCTGTCTCTACAAGACTAGGCGCTTGAGGTCTGAAGATTTTAGTTTCAAAGGGAGGAATGCACTCACCTGGAGAGACAGCATTAATTCCATTCAACAGGAAGTTAAGACGCCTCCTGGTCATTTTGGACACCGCATGCCTCTGGATCAACAGGCAAAGAAGGGTGTTATTGAGCAGTGTGATGGACCCCAATTAACAATGGAAAATTGAATTCGTATTAAGTAATGGAGTAAAGAAGAACATGTCTGGAATCCAGGAGATTTCTTAGATCATCTCTTAGTTCTACCATGCCCTATGATTAAAGTCAGTGGTAAATTACAGCATTCCCGTTCTAACATGACTACTAATGACCAAGACTCTTCAGGAATGAAGGTCTGGGTCACCCCACCAGGCAAAGAACCACAACCAGCTGAAGTACTCCCTGAGGGCAAAGCAAATACAGAATGGCCGGGCGCTGGGTGGTGGGGAGAGGAGAAGGTCATTCTAAATACCTGTTACAGCCACATGACTAGCTGCAGAGACAAGGGCTGTAATTGCTAAGAGTGATTCCTGTTTGTATGCATGCGCCAACCATTTTTGTTTTGTTTGCTTATAAAATACAAGATGGAAAGTGGGGTTAGTCCGTTCTCGGTTTTACACGTGTTTGCTGTATCAGGTTAGGTGGAAGTGCGATTCGACTTGTTTGGAGAAGGCGTATGCTTAAAGTGTTTTGGTCTGAAAGTGACTAAGTCTGTACAGGTGTTTTTAGTGTGTGTAGCTGGAGCTCTGGGTTACATTTGACTAGTGTGTCAAAGGACCGGCACATTGATAGTCTGGATAGAGTTCCTGTCTCCCGCGTGTCGACACCACTCTGTATGCCCAGCAGCAGTGAGAAACATCTTCCCATAGCCACCCTAGAGAGGCTGATAGCCTTAGCCTGCTTGTTGTTGTTTCAGGTACCAATCGGATCGTCAAAGCACAGTGGGGCTGTGGTTTAGGTAGCACCAGAGGCCTCTTCAGGGCTGGAATGGGCTAGGTGTGAGTGGAGCCCAAGCGACTGAACGTCTGTGGATTCGCCTCTCTCAATCTGCCTACCTCCCCCAAAGGAAGCAGCACTGGTCGGAGGAGCAAGAGGGTTTATTGTGAGGCCTTCACACTGGCCTATATGTTCCGTTGTAGCTCAAAGGGAGAGGTGCCAAACAGCCCCCTGCCTCTTCAGGAATCCAGCGCTGGACATAATTGGGGCGTCTGTCCTGGGGCCACACAATCACAGGGTCTCTGGAGGCCAAGGATGGGTCTTCTGGGAAGAAATTGAAGGGCCGCAAGAGAAAGCCTACAGAGTTTCCAGGTGTGGCCGTATTGGGAATATCTTCTGAGTGAGGGATGTGGAGGAAACCAACTGTCACCCAGGCCACTAGGTCCTGTGGAAGAAAGGGAGTGGTAGATGGTTGGCACAGAGAGAAGAAAGGAGCTTGGATCAGTAGGGACTGTGCTGGGCTCTGCCCACCAGAGACTGCTGTAGCTCGTAGGCATTTTTCTGCGCATCTAGAACCTTCTGTAGCTCTTCAACCCCGTTTGAGAGGGGGATTCTCTGTATGGATCTCAAGCAGAGAGTAGAACTCCCTACTGGGGAGGTGGTTTGGGAACTAAAGCTGGAAGAGGCAGGTGAAGAGTTGAGCAGGGCTGGGGGTGGGGTCAGTACCTCATTTTCAATCTTCTCATTATTTTTAAGAAATTCTTCAAAAACCACAGGCGGGTTCCAGGGGTCGTTCTGGTTGTAGATGCTGCTGCTATGCAGCTCGGACTCCCGGTACTTGGTGACTGCCAGAGGGTACCTGCAGGGGCAGAGGGGTACCTTCCAGATGGCTCTGGATCTGGGGCTGGGGGTAGGGTGTGTTCCATTCACTCCCAGGAGGCATCTTTAGGATCAACGATGGGGAAAAGTTATCACCTTCCCCAATTTATAGATTATCTCCTGAGGGTCAGTGTGTCAGCCACTGTTAGCACAGACTCAGGGTTCTCAGCACGGGGGTCTTCACCCTGCTCCCCCAATGCACACTCACACACACACACAAGTTGGTTTTCTTCAAAACAACTTGCAACGTTTTAGAAAACTGGGTTTTCTTCAAAACAACTTGCAACGTTTAGAAACGTTTGTATACAGGCAGCCTGAGTTCACACACAGGCAGAAGCACAGGCACCAACACACAGACACACGAAGACACACACATGGAGAGCTACGTGGACCCACAGTCTCCCCAAAAGGAGTCCCTGCCTCCTCCTCCTCCCCATGGACCCCACAACTCACCTGGCCCAGGTGATAGCCTGCTCCTCCTGCCAGTCCCAAGGCAGCACTTGGTCGGCCATGGAGTGAATCTGCACTCGGTAGCTGCGCTTGTGGCCCCAGGCATTTTCCTCTGGGCTACTGAAGAGCAGGTACTTGGGCAGAGGCCGCCGAAAGCGGAAGGCAGCTTGGCGCTCGTGGTGGAGCTGGGTCTGTGCCAGAGTGGGCTGCACCATGTGGTGTCCTGGGCTCCAGGGGTTGGTGATGTTCTGTAGCTTCATCCCTAGCACCTGGAAGCTATTTTTGGTCCCTGGAGGTGCACAGAACAAGAGGAGAATGAAGATGGAAATCCTGCCCTGGCACATGAGCTCATGATGCACTGGCATTGCCACCATGAACGACATCCCGAGGCAGCCACCACTAGGGGTAGAGAGATTTTGTGGGGTGTGTGCCCAGCTGGGTGTGGGGCCTCAGGGGCCAAACATATGGCGAGGAACTGGATGGCTATATACGTTGTCAGGGCGCCTGTGGCAAATCTGCTGTGATTCTTTCTGGGTAGCACTTCTGTGGAGCTGCTGGTATGAATGATTCAACATTCTGAGTACACATTTCTAGCTAATCCCCAGGCAGTTGTAATTCCGTGCTGGAATGCCTGCCTGCCTTACCTGTGAGAGACCTGGGTTCAAATCCTGATCAATGCACCTCAAGCAGGGCTGCCACCTGCCCTTCAGGGAGGTGTGGGTCTTGCTGTGATGCTGACCTGGGTTGAGCAGAACCTCTAGACTAAGACGGACTAGGAAGAGAGGCTTAGCAACCTACGTCTGAAAATCGGACAGTGAAAACCAGGCACAGCTGCTCCTGGGCGTGGCACGGGCCGGGTGGCATTGGTTCGGTTGTGCACGGGATCGCTGCTCACACGGGAAGAGCAGCTTTGAGCAAGGAGACGATTCCCCAGGTCATGTCTGGGGCCCCCAAGTTGGCACTATTAACTCTCACCCTCTTTCTGGGCACAACGTCTAGCACTACAGGGTTTCCCAAAGCAGGCTGGGTAAATGCTATGGCTTGATGCACCAAGAGAGTCTGGGCATCCCTGCCTGGGAAGGCAGCCTGACCACAGGATCCCGAGCTGCTCCCCACTTCAGTCCTACCTGCCACGTCGAGGTCAATGCGGTAATGCACCAGGTGAGTGTGCATGTTGCCAATCAAGTGGGTGTGCAGGCGTGTGCCATGGCGCAGCCCCTCTGGGGTGTAGAAGGTGGCGTGGACGTAGCCGGTGGCATGCATCTTGGCTTCCATGACGCCGTTGGGGTAGAAGATGAAGTCCCAAATGTAATCGTAATTGTAGACGGTAGAAGTGGTTCGAAGCACCAGCACCTGACCCTTCAGGCCTGCATAGAAGTTGAAGCCTCCGCTGAAGTTGGAATCAAAGTGCCGCCGAAGGGGCACCCCTGTGGGCATCTCGAAGAGGCAGAGGGCCCGGGGGTAGTGTGTGGGACCATCAGCATCGTAGTAGTGGAAGGCATCCACAAAACTGGCCGTGTCTGGGCAGTCGATGCCAGGGGCTAACTCATGTGTGACTGTGCCTAAGCCCCAGCCGACGTCGATGTACTTGGTCTGCATACCCGCTGGCGTGTGCCCCCCATACATGGCCACTGCCTCCTGCACACTCACTTCGTAGGCGATGCGCTCCCCTTGGAAGCGCAGGTCCAGGACCTGCAGCCCGGTGGAGGAGCGCAGCCGGAAAGCGAAACTCCAGCCCCCATACAGCACAGCGTTGCCCTCTAGTCGGTACCTGGGGCCCTGGGGCTGCACCAGGCGAGGCCCGTTCACAGTGACGGGCATGGGGAAGGTCCCACGGGGCTTGTATGAGGAGAAGAAGGGACGCTCCTCACTCTCCTGGGGCCCTGTGTCCTCTAGAACGACCGCATCCACCTCCCCGGCAGCATACTTGTGCGCCAGTTCTTCTGGGCTCTTGTAGAACTTCCCATTGTACCACAGCAACTCTACCACCCAGTCTTGGGCATCTGGGCTCCCATGATCCATGAGGACCTCCAACCCAGTGGGGTGTAAGAAATAGCCTTCCACATCTCGCTGCAGAATCAGCCAGCTTCTGCGCTGGCCAGAAGCCAGGCCACGGGGCGCGACGTCAGTAAAAGTCAGGCACCGGTTGCGGCAGTTTTGAAAGGAGAAGCCCGTGGTGTCCAGGAAGAACTGGTGCAGAGGCTTGGTGGCTTCCTGCAGGACTTGGTTCAGGAGGATGTATTCAACACTGGAAATGGGCCGAGAAGCCCAGGATGGGTGGTGCCCTGGCCTGGGGGGCAGCACTCGCTTATAGTAAGGCCACGGCAGGGGTCCCACTGCAAATTCAGTGATATTGGGCTTCTCCTGGGCGCCAAAGAAGATAACCACACGGGCTTCCCGGACAGGACGCCTCTCATCTTTGTCCAGAAATTTCAGCACATGCTGCTTCTTGGGCAGCAGCATCTCAATGAGAAAGATGGAGTTCTTGGAGGTGGTCAAGGCTTTGGCAGGCACCAGCGCCAGCTCCCTCTGGGACCACAGGAAGTCGCGCACAGCTTTCAACTCCTCAGTGCTCAGGTCTGCGAATACTCCAGCCTTGCTGCGCAAGAGCCACGGTGTGGGCTCCACCACTGCCAGGGTCTGTAGTGCCAGGATACCAGCCACGGCCAAGGCAAACACGAGTGCCTCTGGACCCATGGTTCTGGAAAGTGGTAGAGGATACGGAGTTAGTTGTGCAATGAAAGTCAATGATCTCTCCCAGTCGGGGGGCTTTGGGTCAAGTGTTCTTAGCCCTGTGATGTCCAATTTACCTAGCTTGTTTCTGCTACTCTAAGTTGGGTACATATACGCACAGTGGTGCTAGGCCATTTCCACCCATCATCTGCGATGCTAGCTGTCTCTTTGCTACCTTGGGGACCAATTCTCTTTGACACTGTGGATTTTCTTGAACTCCATCATGCCTCCCTTTTCTGTACTTTTTTTCTTATTCCAACGGGACCCTGCACTCTTCTTTCCACCTTAGCATATTACAGCCAGTGGTCTAAAAGGTATCAGAGTGTCATTAAGAGCCTGCTCCCCTTAATTCTAGGCCGAATCTAAGAACAGTTCATTTTACCTGGTCCAGTTTGATGCATGTCCTCTCAAAGAGTTCACTGAAGATATGGGTGCTCTAGCAAAGTGTGGTGAAGAAACTAGATGGTGCCCGGCTATTAGAAAGTATAGCATCTGGGGTCATCTAAGTGAGGCATCAATTAAGTCCACATGGAAGAAGCACACCTGGTGTGTGTGTGATCTGAGGATTATAAATTATAAAATCCAAATCCAAAGGCAGGAATGGTATCAGAGCTTATGTGAACACCTGGTTCACTGAAGGCTATGGATGACAGTGGAAGCCCAGAATCCACTTATATGGATTAATAAGGCTCAGGTGAATTTTCTCTGAGGACAGTCCAAGGATGTGAACTGCTTTGTTGTTAGACAGAGAGTATTTTACAGTCAATTATGGCAGGTGTAGTTAGGTTCAACTATAGTATCTTATCATTTAATCTCCTTTTTGACTCATTTTAAAGTTAATTCAGGTTTTTGTTTGTTTTAGTGAAGGGGAAGTAAACGTGGAGCAAGCCTCTGGTGAATGCCCTCTGACCATAGACCAGGGCGGTGAGCAGCCTCACCATCATGATGAGTATTGGAAAGTGGATTATTGCAGTTGCCATTAGAGTAAAATTGAACACTTTATCATCTCCCTTCTGATTTACTTTAAAGTTGTTCTAATCTTTAATATTTTCTACTTTCTTTTTTAGATTTTTCTGTTTTACTTTGTTATTGTTGTTAGTTCTTGGGTTTTATTTTGTTCTGTTTCTCTGTATATGAAATCCAGGATACGCAAATCTATAGACTGTAACTGGATCAATGGTTTCTTAGGGGTGTGGCAGGGGTGTGTGAGGCAGGGGAGGTTGAAGGGAAGTGGGGGAGCTAATAATGATGAGTATAAGAAAGAAGAAAGGTTCTAAAATGGATTGGAGTGACTGTATAACTCTTCTTAATATGATTCAACTACAGAATTATATGAGATATGAATTATATGCCAATAAAACTGTTTAAAAAGAAAGACCCAGCCTCGAGAACAATATTCCTGCTCAGAGCAGCCAAAGCACAGACAGGACCGTATGGCCAGCTCCACTATGAGACAGCACATCCCTCACTGACCCATAGCACTACAGGGAACAACACCGGAAACACAGTGTGGGAATTGTACCCCATCTGACCCCACCACACTGTGGTTAAACACTAAGAGTGTACAACAGAACAGCAAGGGGAACAGAACAATGAAGTCCCCAGGAATACCAAAAATAGACTTTGGGGCCAGGGCATGGCACCCCATCAGACTTGACTGGAAAAACTCCTAAAGGTCAACAAACAGACCTTGAACTATTTACAGGCTTTTTTTTTTGTTTTTTTTGTCATTGATTTTGTGGTTGTTGTTTTGTTTTGTTTTGCTCTGTCTTGTTTTTGTGTATTTATTATCTCTGTAGGTATATCTAGATAAGATAGGCAGGATAAACAATCTGGAGGAGAAAACAACAGGACCGACAGTTCTGAGGGGACATGGGAGAGGGGAAGGTGGAGGAAAGGAAGTGGATGTTAACAAACCCAGAGACAAGGGAACAACAAGTGATCCAAAACTGATGGTGTAGGAGGCCTGGTAGGGCTTGATCAAGGGCAATGTAACCGAGAGGAATTACTGAAACCCAAATGAAGGTTGAGCATGATAGTGGGACAAGAGGAAAGTAAAAGGAAATAGAGGAAAGAACTAGGAGGCAAAGAACATTTATAGAGGTCTAAATACAGGCATGTACATATGTAAATATATTTATATATGAGGATGGGGAAATAGATCTATGTGAATATATTTATAGGTTTAGCATTAAGGTAGCAGATGGACATTGGGTCTCCACTCAAGTATTCCCTCAATGCAAGAACACTTTGTTCTATTAAACTGGCATTCCATGATGCTCACCTTCCCCACACGATCACTGAAGGCAAAGTGGGTACATAAGCAAATGTGGTGAAGAAAGCTAATGGTGTCCGGCTATCAAAAGATATAGCATCTGGGGACTTAAAGGTTTGAAGATAAACAAGTGGCCATCTAGCTCAGAAGCAACAAAGCCCACCTGGAAGAAGCACAACAGCCTGTGTGATCATGAGGTATCGAAAGGATCATGGATCAGGCATCAAAGAACAAAACAATCATATCATTGTGAGTGAGGGGGAGTGCAGAGAGGAAATCCAAAGCCCATCTGTAGGTAACTGCACATCCCGTTACAGAAGGGTCACAAGGAGGAGACGAGTCAGTCAGGGTACAGTATAGCACTGATGAAACATACAACTTTCCTCTAGTTATTTAATGCTTCCTTCCCCTTCCCACTATCATGATCCCAATTCTACCTTACAAATCTGGCCAGACCAGAGGATGTCCACTGGTACAGATAAAAGCTGGAAACACAGGAATTCAGGACAGATAAACCCCTCAGGACCAATAATGAGAGTAGCGATACCAGGAGGGTAAGGGAAGGTGGGGGAGAAAGGGAGAACCAATCACCATGATCTACCTATAACCCCCTCTCAGGGGGAGGAACAGAAAAGTGGGTGCAGGGAGACATCGGACAGTATAAGGCATGAAAAAATAATATTGATTCATAAATTATTAAGGGTTTATGAGGGAGGGGGGAAATGAGGAGCTGTAGGAAATGAGTGTAGATGTGGAAGAGTAGGCAGCCCATATTTTAACCCCAGTAGGTTACACTGTATGCTGGCTTGACAGGATTCCTTAAACTCTATGGGTCTCAGTATTTTTTCCAGTGCACAATGGAAATAATAGCAACAATGCCCACCTTCTAGGGCGATTTAGAGATTAAATGAGCTCATATGTGTCCAGAACAGGGCCTACCTAAGCAGGCAAGGGGTGCCAAGTCCTCTTGTTCTTGTAAAATAAAGCACGAGGACACCACTGCCAATGTCAACACATGGACCATGGACGGATTCCATGTCAATCAGGCGCAGAATCCTGACTTGCAGGGAGTGGGAGCGGCACCATCCTGAGCAGCTTCTGTGGCCCTCGCAGGGGACAGTGGCTTGACTATCCTGCTGGGAGAGCATGGCCAGCTGGGTCCCCTGGATGGTGACCAGTGGAGAGCCTTTTCCTTTCCCCTTCCCTTCTGGGGAGAGGTGCAGGCTTCACCTCATGACCTCAGCTCAAGAGCTGCCACCAAACTCCTGTACGTTGAACTGAAGGTTCAGACTCCTGGGATGCCAGGATGCCTTTGTGGCCCTGCATTATTCTCCTCACTCTCAGCCCCCCACTCTCTGCCTGTGTGCAGCTTCGAGGCATGCCTCCGCATATGAATGGGCTTTGTGGGGGTTTTAGGCAGATGCATTCTATTTGCCACTCAAGGGCCCCAACTTGACCTCTTATCTGTACAGATGGTGCTTAGGTTGGATGCCTAACTGACCAGCTGGGTCTGTGATAGGTTAAGTAGACTCTGAAAGGTCCCTATGTTCACAGACAATGGTCTTTTGCCTCGTTAATTGGGGCAGCTAGGGATAAACTTTGAGATAACAATTCCTTACCCAGATGGAGAGGTGCAGGAGGCTTACCTATGCCCAGGGCTTGGGCATCTGCTCAGCCCTCACGCCCAGCATGGTCAATGCCCTCCTAAAGGAGAGGCTTTGGGTACAGGGCAAGCGCTCTGGCCACCCAGGGGCCTGAGATTAGTCTTACTATACATGGGCACACCTTCATATCAGGCAGAAGCATCTCACTTGTGGGGCATTTCCTGGATTGGAAGGAGAACCTTCCATGATGGATGCTCTTGTTTTGATTTCTGGCAAAATAGCTTTCACGTGTCACGCATCACAGATTCCCCATCCACAAACATTGTTAGGTGTGATTGAGTCATTTCTGGCGCGTGGCAATACTCTGTAGAACAGAAGGAAACACTGCCCAGACCCTGCACCGGCCTTTGCACTGTGACTATGGTTGAGCCCATTTTTGAGGCCCCTGGGCCACCAATGTTGGGAACACACACATTCCATGTTGTTGCTTTTTAATCTGCTCCTAATGTGCATCTCTTGACCCATGAGAGATGTTGGATAGGGCTGCACTGTCAACTGGGATCACTGGCTTTTCTTTTCCTGGGTTTCTGCCCTTGTGATGTAAGCCCTCGCCCCAGCTTATGTGCAGTTCTGGTCAGGCTGTGTGGCCACGAGCCCTCCTGGGACTTCCCTCTGGTTGCTTCGACACTAGAGGACAAGACACAGATCTTACGGCCTTCTGCTCTCCAGAGCCCAACCTGAGCATCTGCATGGAGGGCAGGCTGTGGGAGGATCCCGAGATCCTGGGCACAGGCTGAAGTCTTGTTCTTCTGTTAACTTTGGACTGAGCCCTGTTTTATAGCCTCTTCCTCCGAGACTTGTTTCTGCTGTCCTAGGAAGTAGGGCAAGGAGGCAGAGACCCAGACCCACCGTTCTGAGCGTCATGGGACCTGTGACCGCTGCCCTAGCTGAACAACCCCTTAAGAACCAGGTGCAAGTGAGGGGTGGAGGGGCAAGGTGGATGTGGCAGGAAGCCCGTGAGAGGAAAGGAAACACAAAGCAGGGACAACCTCCCATTTCCCACATCCTTACAATACCTCCTCATCCCACTCAGCAGCTTCCCCACAACTTGGGATGGCACTGGAGGAACCCAAGCCTCCGCCGCTCCCTCCACTCATGCATGGTCCTGCTCCCTGGGCCTTCGGCTCTCTTTTGTTCAGTGCTGCCCTCCTCACACCTGTCCCGGTCTTTGCATCTTCCCACTCACCCCCCTTGGCTCCTCCCAAGGGTTCTCTCAGAATGTACCTGTGTGTTCTGCTGCGGATGCACCTCTGCTGCCCGTCTTGTCCCTGCTTCGTTCACTGACTGACTCTTCCTGCAGCTATATGGATCTATTGAACCCTGCCCTGGGAGGGAGGCAGGAGGGAGGGACAGGGTGAGGCATGGACTGAGCGGTGTGGGGCACCTCACAGGGTGAGGGCAGCAGTATGAGGAAATGCCTGGGGCGGGTTTGCTGGATATAAACTGAGGACCTCCTGTCCTTGCCAATACGTTGTGAACACTTGTCCTCCCCCAACAGCACATGGGCTGGGCTGCTCTCCTGACACGCCTGTCACTGGAGCGCCATCCACAAGAGTCGCCCTCTACTCAGATCTGTGCCTGCATGATCCCTTCCAGTAGCTGGTGAGCCAGAGATAAGGATGGTTCATATCTAGTAGCAAATAGGGCCACCTGAAGTAGATGTACAGGAATAGGTCAGGCTGATGGGGGACTGATGGGTGCTTCAGGACTCAACTTTGACCTGGTGTAGTCAAAGGAGGCAGGGACAGAATATTTGCGGTGAAAGGAGGTGCCAAGTTGAGACTCTAGAAGTAGTCCTATTAACCATCTCTGGGACCTAAAAGAGGTCCAAAAGGACTCAGAAAGGAGGGAGAAATTGCCTGGGGAGACCCTAGATCAGGAAGGCTGAGATCATGGCCCACAGGGAGAAGGGGATTAGGGTCCAAACAGCACCCGGCCAGGGCAGGGGACGCGAATGAGGCTGACTGGTGAAAGCGGAAAGGGTAACATGGTGCGGGAGTGCCCGATAGGAGAAAGAGCAGCGTGGAAACAGTGCATGCTGATGGACTGCGCAGAACTGCCAAGGCCACTGAAGTGTTTATTGGCAGTTGCATGAAGGAAGGAAGGAGCATTCCATGAATCCACTTTGTCCTTGCCAGCCACTACAAACAGCCTACGAAGAACAACAGCAAAAAGGAGACGGAATGAATGATGGAACGTGGTCTGTTTGCACAACTGCTGTGGATCGAGTCCTGTCCTCCCCCCGCTCCCCCACCTCACCAAGTATGTGTGACCTCTAAGCCTGTGCTTATAATCCCATGCGGGACTGGGCTGTCCTGCTTATGTCAATCAGGTAGGGTTAATCTAGAGTGCATCTTGAGTAAGTCGTTATCTCTTTTGTTTTCTAACCGTTTTATTGGCATGTAATTTATAGCTCATAAATCCATATTTCAATCACATCAAGAAAAGTTGTGCAGTCATCACCCCAAACCAGTTCTAGAACCTGTTCTTCACTCTTGTACTCATCATTAATAGCTACCCATTCCCCACCCCACCCCAACTCCCCCTGCTAGAGCCCCAAGAAACCATTAATCTGTTACTGTCTCTCTAGATTTACCTCTCATGGATTTCACAAACAGAGTAACATTAAACAAACAAACAGATAACTAACAGCATTAACAAAATAAAACAGATAAAACCTCAGCTGAACAGAAAGCTGAAAATCTGTTTTAAAAAGAATAACTTTAAATGGAGCATAAGGAAGATCAAATGCTAGGGTACTAAGTTTTAACCTACCTGCATCTGCAACAATCCACATGCATCCTGCCTGACAGTAAGGCTCTTCACATCCCTGGTCCATGGTCAGAGGGGTTGAGTGAATCCCTTTGGAGATATACAAGAGATTAAGCACAAGCTTGCAAGCAGATGGGGGAAGAATGGTACCAAGCTACATGGAGACTGACCAGGCCTAGAAGCTCAGCTTCCCCCAGAGCCAAGCGAGAGAGAAAGCTTTTCCCTAGAGCTGGCACTTTGAATTGAGATTTGTAGTGTCCTACTCCGTGAGAGAATAAATACCTGTTCGTTAAGGCACATCCTGGGCTGTATCTGTTAGAGCAGTACTAGCTGAGGGAAACAGCCAATGGACCCATAGCAGTCTGATCTGTTTTTAAGAGCAGATTGAAAGAAGCATTAAACACTTTAGAATGGTTTCAGGGGAGATGGGAGTAAAGAGTAAATAGATAAACAGGTAATAAATTAGAAAGACAAGAGAGGGGTTTGCATGGGTCAGTGATAACGTCCTGGCTTGGAAGTGTTTGTTGGTTTAGCACCAAAAAGATCGGCTATCTCTGGGGGAGGGGATTCGCTTTACATGCTAAAGTAACAATTGACGCAAAGGCTAAATGGAACTACTCCCCCTGCCTGGTCTGAATGATGGAAAGTTGGGAATTATCAGTCACAGGCACCCACTCCGGGAAGGCACGCTCTGACATTGAGAAATAGAATCTGTTTCTGCTCCTCCTCAGACATCATGACGTCAGTGGGATGAGGACAGATTGGGAGAAGACACAGCCACAAAAGTAAAAGAGACTGAGGTCTCGAACTTCACACAAGGAACTACTGCAAATCAGCCTATGAGAGGCAAGAATCTTCATGAAAACAGGGGCAACACATCTCAGAGGCAACTTGCAGAAGAGAAAACCAAAGGGTGGAGGAGCATATGAAAAGATGCTCAAACCTGGCGATTAGAAAAATGCAAACCATTCAATAAGAATATCTCACGGTGCACTTGTTTCTGGCATAACTGAGAAAACCAGAGCAGCTCCTCAGGAGAAAGAGGGCCTTTCTATTCCCTTGAACACGGATAGTCTCTGAAAACCACAGGGGTCGCCATGAGTCAGCACTGACTCAATGGCCATGAGTTTGGGTTTTAGGTAGTGCCGGGGGTTGGCAGGTACGTAGGGGAACAGGAAACTCTTGCTCAGCTTGGTGGGAGGTGATGTGGATTGTGCTACCATTCAGCAGTGCCGCCTGGCAGCTTGGGCAGGTGAATCACCGTATGTATCCCCCGTAGTACTCAGCAATCCTGTGCTGTTACATCTCCCAAAGATAACCTCACGTGAGCTCCCAACTGTGATAGGCACACAGGATGTGCACGTAGTGGGTCTTCAGAACAGAATGCATTAGTGAGTGAGTTGCATGGTTCTACAAATTAAAAAAACAGAAGACAAATAAATACAAAACAATATTAAAGCCATACAAGAATTTAAAAAAATCCAAATTCAACTGCCACTGAGTTGATCCCAATGTCATAGTGACCCTGAAGGACAGGGAAGGATTGCCCCTGTGGGTCTCTTTACAACTCCCTCCAATACAAGAATGCTGTTTCACTCCTTGCCATAGAGTCAATGCTGACTCCTAGTGACCCCCTGTGAGTTTCTGAGACTGGACATGTTTATAGGAGTAGAAAGCCCTGCCTTTCTCCTGTGGAGCTGCTGGTGGTTTTGAACTGCCAACCATGTGGATCACAGCCTGACACCTAACCACTACACCACTAGAGCTCCATAATACAAGGAGAAGCCCATTAGAATGGCTCTCTGGGGGTGATGAGAAGCCATGAGTGGTGCACAGAGTTAGAATCCTCTGATGCTAATCCACAGGCTGATGCTCCAGCTCACCCAGGGCACCTCAGAAGAAAGAGCTGGCTATCTATCTGCGAGAAACCAGTCATTGAAAATCCTTGTGGGTGCCCACAAGTAGGCGTGGATGAACTGGCAGTCAATTCTGTTATTTTACAGACAAAAGAAAGACCTTGAATGGGGTCCTGGACGGTGGAGCCCAGGCACGGAGGTGCAGATTGGCAGTAACTCTGACGCTCAGAGAGCTCATCAACACCGAGTCAATTTCTTCTCGACGTGAACCTAGAACTTGGACACCCACAAATAACCCAAAGAGGACCCCAAGAAGGAAGTCGAAGTGGCTGACAGTTGTCCTACCCAGCACAGAGGAGGGGCTGTTCCGACAGCTTCAAAGCTGGGCGGGTAAGGGTGGGTGTGCACATGCAGGCGGTGGGTGGGGGAGGTGAGCGGGGCGTCTACGTATTTGATTTTCATCTCGGAAGGAGTGTGCCGAAGTGTGTAGGAAAGGTAAGTACGAACACCAGGTGGCAAGGGTGAGTGCCCCACCATCATCCCCCAGAGCCAGTGTGCTAGAAGTGGGTCATGTCCCCCTAGCTCCTCTCACCATCGACCCCCTCCTGCTTCAAGGGACCACACACAGCCTTCCCAGAATCCTGTCCTTCCACAAGGGCCCCTAAAGTGGTGAGGTGTACACTGTAGCTGCATTCTTATGCCCTGGGGTCCCACCGGGAGGAGGGCATTCTGGTCAGAGGGATGAATCCCCCACCCAGAGGGATTTGTGACTGCAGAGAAGGAGGGATCTTTGAAGGGGATTCGAATAGGGAAGCCCCTTGTGTAGCTCCCTAGACTTGCCAGGGGGAGACCTAGGGGGTGGAAAGCCTTTAAAGCAGACCCACAGGAAAACAGAAGCAGAAATATTGGAATCAGGCTGATCCCTAGCTATCTCTGCTCACAAGGCCCTGAGTCAGCATGTGAGTTGGTTCTGGGGGGAAAAAAAAGCCTTTGGCTGTTTACTGCTCACGGGTCTAGATTTGAGTCTAGGCTCTGGTCACTCCCTGTAGTCGGTGACCTTGGTCGCTGAGACGTGGTTCCTTCCTCCTTGGGTTAATGATTGGCTACAGCTATAGATAGATAGCACTTGGGCCAAGACCCTGTCCTTCTAGGTGTAAACTGCCTGCTTTCTTAAAGGGGCAGACAGATGCTTGATCTTGAGGACACTGTCAGGGATGGCAGCAGTCTTTTCTGTGAAAGGCAGGGAATGTTGGCCTAGGTCAGCCAGAGGTCAGCTTACAACCTTCCCATGGCCAACTAATGATATTTTATTTTTAGAAAGTACAACATACCTACAGATAACTTGAGACAATCTGGAGAGTGAGGATTGTTTTCCTATGGTCGCCTGAAACAGAATCATGAGTGTCTGCACTAAGGCCAGATGGGGTGGGCCAGGGAAGTCTTTTAATCAACCTTTAGGCTATGAAGCCAACAGCATAAATTCCATCCCAGAAGAGGGAAGAACAGTTTTCAAGGAGAAAATTCCATAATTTCCAAAGGCAGGTTTTCTAGTCAGAAGGGCCCTGAGCTCCACTCTGTGTCAGGCATTCTTTCAGTCTCCAGCCATGGATAGAGGGGAGAGGGAGAGGGAAAGGGAGAGGGAGAGGGAGAGGGAGGGGGAGGGGGAGAGGGAGGGAGAGGGAGAGAGGGAGAGGGAGAGGGAGAGGGAGGGGGAGGGGGAGAGGGAGGGGGAGAGGGAGAGGGAGAGGGAGGGGGAGGGGGAGGGGGAGAGGGAGGGAGAGGGAGAGGGAGAGAGGGAGAGGGAGAGGGAGGGGGAGGGGGAGAGGGAGAGGGAGGGGGAGGGGGAGGGGGAGAGGGAGGGAGAGGGAGAGAGGGAGAGGGAGAGGGAGGGGGAGAGGGAGGGGGAAAGGGAGAGGGAGGGGCTGGGGGAGGGGGAGAGGGAGGGGGAGAAGGAGAGGGAGGGGGAGAGAGAGAGGGAGAGGGAGAGGGAGGGGGAGGGGGAGGGGGAGAGGGAGAGAGAGGGAGGGAGAGGGAGGGGCAGGGGGAGGGGGAGAGGGAGGGGGAGAAGGAGAGAGAGGGGGAGAGAGAGAGGGAGAGGGAGAGGGAGGGGGAGGGGGAGGGGGAGAGGGAGAGAGAGGGAGAGAGAGGGAGAGAGGGAGAGGGAGAGGGAGAGGGGGAGAGGGAGGGGGAGAGGGAGAGGGAGGGAGAGGGAGAGAGGGAGAGGGAGGGGGAGAGGGAGAGGGAGAGGGAGAGGGAGAGAGAGAGAGAGAGGGAGAGGGAGAGGGAGAGGGAGAGGGAGGGGGAAAGGGAGAGGGAGAGGGAGGGGCAGGGGGAGGGGGAGAGGGAGGGGGAGAGAGAGAGGGAGAGGGAGAGGGAGGGGGAGGGGGAGGGGGAGAGGGAGAGAGAACGAGAACTTGAGAGGGAGAGAGGAAATAAAAGAGCAATTAAATTGGGCACGACACATCCTCCTGGAGGAAAGATAGACGCAGTTACTTAAATGGTGTCATGTGTGCATAGCAAAGTGACCCAGAGGCCTGACCTCTAGAAGGCATGCTTCAGGATTGGTCATTGGCCGCCATCTGGGAAGCTGATTTCCGGGGGCCCTTTCTGTACAGTCTGCTTAGACTGCACAAACAGTGTGAGTTTAAAGTGAACACTTGCTTTCCTTCTGTGAGTCTGATGCGGGGAACAACCCCCGGTCCTGAGTGCCAAATGAGTACCCTATTCTGGAAACTACGGAAACTACCTCGTGTCCCTGCATTTTATCCAGGTGGGAGGGGATGGGAAGCCGGCCCCAAACCTGCCTCTGACCCCCCACTTCTGGTGTCTTCTCCCCTCTCTTGCCCAGCGGTACCCTGACTGTGTCCTTTAGAGACCTTCGCTGGTGTACTGCTGCCTGCGTATCAGTTAGCCCTTCAGGAAGAACCGCCATGTGGCAGTTCTGGGCGTCCAAGTATTCGTGGGTGTCTGCAGGTAGTGTCAGGGCAGCAGCACCATCAATGGAACAGAAACGCCAGATGTCAGGAGAGGAAACATCAAATGTGGAGCGAGCTGTAAGGCATGGAGAAGGAGGTAGGGCAGGGGAAAAAGGCCGTAGGAGAGAGATCTGAGTAACCTTGATGGAAATGAGGGAGGGAGCCTGGGAAACACATTGGGGAGCGTTTGGGGCATGATGGATGAGGGCAGAAACAGCGCCACGGCTCCGTTCTTGGCCACCTCTGCGCCAGAGCAGACTGATATCTTAGACTACTCATTTATGAAATAAGTACAATACCAGGATGGCACAGACATGGTTAGATTGTTGAGAGGATCAAATGACATACTTCTAGACATCACTCAGCAAATGTTCTTATTAGCTGTCGTCCGGACATGTGGTGACCCCATGCACAGAGGTATGAAATACTGCCCTGAGTCTGTGTGATTGAGCCACTGGGATCCACAAGGTTTCTATGAGCTATTTTCAACTCCCCGCCCCCAGCCCCAAATCTGTTAGATCTCTCTGGAGACAGTTATACCTTGGCCCTTGGCTCCGCGCGAGAAAGAATCCATGCCGAAGCCTGGGTCATGATCCAAGTGAGTTTTATGAGAGTTAGAAGAAGTTTCAGGTTTACACGGCACCCATAGGACTCCTCCCGACCACGCAGCCTAGCGGAAGCTACTCAGCGTCAAGCAAAGTTCTCTCTCCCCCTCTCGACTCTAGGCACCTGCCTTTTCAAGCATTCCACGGGGAGGCTTGGTGGACGACCCCTGCTCGACCCCATTGGCTGAACTGAATTCACCTGGCCTACGTGAGCCAATCCAGGTGGCTTAGGTGAGCCAATCCAGGTGGCCTAGGTGGGCCAATCCAGGTTTAGTGCCCACCCACGCCTACTGGCGGGGAAACCTGAACCTCTGAGCATGTGCAGTGCGCCACTCCTTGTTCCCGTGCTTGGCTCTCTGGGCATGCGTCAACGGACATTCCCCATCCCTACGCTAGAACTACCTAACAAATCCACTTTAATCTGAAGTTCTCCTGAAATCTATTTGAATTGTAATCGAACTTGAGATTTCACTGGCAGGTGGTGCTGCACATGGGGATTAAGCCCAGGCTACCCACATGGAAGGTGATAACGGCCGCCTTCTCACAATATTGCCAGTTGCTGCGATGCCCTGGGTGGCAGAACGTGAACATGGGTCATGCAGAGGACTAGTTGTCCAGGGTGGGTACTGGCAAGCTTAGATGATTCTTTCGTTGATGTTCTTGTTGTTGCTAGGTGCTGTAGACTAGGTCTGACCCACAGTGACCGTGTGCACAGCAGAATGAAACACTGCTCAGCCCGGCACCCTTCTCATAATTGTTCCCAGGCTCTAGCCCATTGTTGTAGTCAATCCATCATGATGTCAATTCATCTCCTGGAGGACCTTGCTCTTTGTTTGCTTCCCCACCTTTTTTTTTAATGTATAGGAAGGAGCTTTATATCAAGAAGTAACTTAATATCAAGAAAGCATCCTAGCCCAGTCCAACTCAATTTGTTAGAACAAAGTGTTCTTGTATTGAGGGAAGGTGTGAGTCGAGGCCCAATGCCCATCTGCACACATTCTTGTTTTTCAACACTTGAAAGAGGTCTTTTAAATAAGATATTATGTTTTTAATATTTAATCTTCTCTTTGCATTTATAGCATAAGTTATATCAACAATCACAGAATCCTCTTCTTCCAATGCCACAACTGTTACAAATGAACACTGGTACTGCTGCGTATCAAAATACACAAGACAATTGATATTTTATATAAAACCACGCTCTGTTAACTTGTTCCCAACCCCCCCCTTTTTTTTTCCTTTTTTAGCCTGGTTAAAAAAATGTTGTTACAAATATTTACAGCATTTTCTTCTGTTAGATGAACATTCTTACAAACGTAAAAAAGGGAGTTTCATGAAGACACCACATAACAAACAGAGGATGATGTCAGAGGCTCCTTGCTGTGCTCTTTTCCCTGAATACAGTACTGAGAATGCCCATCAACCCTTGTCTTCCTAGACCATTCTGTTCGAAAGAGGTCTTGGGGAGCAGATTTACCTGATGCAAAACATCTTTTGATCTCTTGACTGCTGCTTTCATGAGCATGGATTGTGCATCAAGCAAGACAAAAATCCTTAAGAACTTCAACCACTTCTCCACTTATCATAATGTTACTTATTCATCTAATTGTGAGGATTTTGGTCTTCTTTACATTGAGTCGTAATCCATATCGAAGACTGTAATCCTTGATCTTCATCAACAAGTGTTTCAAAGTCCTTGCTTTCGGCAAGCCAGGTTGTGCCACCTGCATGTTGCAGGCTGTTATGCCTTCCTCCAGTTTTGATGCCACCATCTTCTCCATAGAGTCCAGTATCTCTGACTGGTTGCTCAGCATACAGATTGATGACAGGCTACAACCCAGTAGCAGATGTTTCCTGATTTTAAATCATGTAGTATTTCCTTGCTCTATTCCAACCACTGACCCTTGATCCATGGACAAGTTCCTCATGAGCACAATGAATTGTTCTGGAATTCCGTTTCTTCTCAAGCTTATCCATAGTTGGTTATTATCCTCAGTCAATGCCTTGGCATAGTCAACAAAACACAAATACACATCTTTCTGGTATTCTCTGCTTTCAGCCAAGATCCATCTGACATCAACAATGATATCCCTTGTCCACGTCCTCTTCTGAATCCAGCCTGAACCTCTGGCAGCTCCTTTGACAATGTACTGCTGCAACCACAGTTGGATAATCTTCAGAAAAATTTTACTGGCATGTGATATCAATGATACTGTTCTATAGTTTGAACATTCTGTTGGGTCACCTTTCTTTGGAATATGTATAAATATGCATCTCTTCCAGTCAATTGGTCAAGTGGCTGTCTTCCAAATTTCCTGCCTGTAGGTTGCAGCGGTCTGAGCCTGGGTATAGCTGACATCTATGGGTTGTCCATAGGTTCATAACTTTGTTGTCCATGTGCCTGGGTGTTTTGTGCATATCCTTAAGTAGGCTGGGCCGTGTAAGCACTGTAGCCTTGCTGGGCTGCAGTTTGGCTATCATCAGCAGATGCCATTTTCTCCCCCTTCTTCCTGGTTCCCTCAATGTCCATTTCCTGTTTCCCGTCTTTTTAATGACCCTTTATTTTCTTCATGAATGATGGTATTGATGTCCTCCCAAAGTGTAACAGGTCTTCTGTCGTTGATGTTTAATGTGTGTCAAATCTGTTCTTGAGGATGTTCTTGAAATTCAGACTTATCCTGAACATAAAGATGAGCTATCGATGGTCTGTTCCACAGTCATCCCGTGGCCTGGTTTTAGCTGCTGATGTTGAACTTCTTCATTGTCTCTTGACACAGATGTAGCCGATTTTATTTCTGTGTATTCCATCTGGAGAACTCCATGTGTATTAACTGTCTTTTGTTGAAAAAAAAAAAGGTATTTGCTACGGACAAGTTGTTGATTTTACAAAATTCTGTCATGTGAACTCCAGCTTCATCTCTATCACCCTACCAATATTTTCCAACTATTGTTTCTTCCTCTTTTTTTCCAACCTTTGCATCCTAATTGCCAATAATTATCAATGTTTCTTGATTCCATGTTTGATCAATGTCTGACTGAAGACGTTGGTAGAATTCTTAAATTTCTTTATTACTAGCTTTTAAGTTGATGTATAAATTTAATAATATTGTCTTGATTGGATTTCTTTGAAAGCAGATAGATGCAATCCCATCACAGACAGCATCGTACTTGCATGATTGGCCTTGCAATGTCCTTTTTGACAACGAATACCAGGTTATTCCTCTTGTTTATATTAATCCAGGCACAGTAACTCAGATGATTTTTTTGATTCAAATTGCCAGGATATAATGAAATGTGCTCCATTTCATGTCTGATGACTTTCAATTTTCCTGGATTAATATTTTACATATTAGCAGATTTTTGCAGCTGTTTATTCTTACCTTGAGTCGTTCCCCATCACCAAATGAAGATTCCAAAGGTTCCACTCTCATAGGCTTTACTCGACTCCTGCCACCACAGTCGACTCGATTTGAGAAAGCAACTCTTCCTCGGTCACATTTCGAGTGCCATCCAACTCAAGTGTAAAGCTTAATAGAGTCTGATAAAAACCAAAGTTCTTCCATGTTTGCCCCAGAACTCACTCTATAAAGTTCTACCCCACGGCTGACCCTATAAAAAGTTCTGCACAAACCCAAAAGAATGTGCCTTTGTCAGAAACCAGTGAACCAAGGACAGTGAGGGAAGACAAATGATGACCACAAATGAACACCTGGAGCTTTTGGGAAAATCCTATGATGCAGAATATCCCCCAAAAACAATGGCCTGTATTTTTCCATACAGATACTTCCCCCCTGGCTCCCAGTTCCCCCAACCCCACCCCATCTTTAGCCTTGTATTGTACATAAGGGCATTCACACTTATGGTCAGGACTGATATACTATTCTGCCTCAGTCAGTCCACACCCAGAGACATGACATAAATCTTACTATTTGTTAACTCTTGGCTATGACTTGAGCCTTCAGGTTGAACTTGACATTCTGGCACATTCATTAGGTCTTCAGTATCTGACAGTGTTTTAAAGCTATGTGTAAGGTTTTCAGTGATGACTTTCTTTAAAGTGGAGTTCTTCTTTGCCTGTTCTTAGTCTGGAAGCTCAGTTGAATTCTGTTCATTTTGGGTGACCCTGCTGGCATTTGAAATATCAATGACATGGCTTCCAGCAGCTCAGCAGCACACAAGCCACCACAGTACAACAAATGGACAGGCGAGCGGTAGGATGGTCCCTTCAGTTTGTGTCTATTTTAGGAACCAAGTAATTGTCCCCAATCTTCTCTTTAATCTTTCTCTCTTTCAAAATGTTCAGTTTTCTTTCTTACTCGCCCCTTTTCCTTTTCCCACATGAGTGAACTATTGATCAGCTCATGAATCCAGTTTCTAGACCAGCTTGTGCAGCCGGAGAGTCAGTTTAGGAAGGCCATCATTGGGCACCTGTTTGCCTGCCAGAGTCACACCCATCTGGGTGCCTTTTGGATAAGGTGGTTCTGTCTTTCAGAACATGAAGAGAATCTCACCCCAAGAACTAATGAAGAGCATGACTTCTTTCAAAGCTATTCTGCTTGCCAGTTTCTAATTGCTTACTAAGTTTTTCCAGATCTAATTCCTACCTAGATCTTGTTTTTGTCCCATTTCCCAACCTTTGTTATCATTGCCTAGCTCAGGGTTTCTCCGTCTAGGCACTAATGGCATTAGGGCTGTTCTTTCTGTAGGATTTTAAAGAACAGCCCTAATGTCTACCTGCTAGATGCCAGGAGTCACCTCACTTGTGACAGTCAAAAGCAGCTTCAGATATTGCCAAAATTTCATAGCGAACAAAAAGTGACCCATGTGGAGAACCATCTGCCTACCTTTAGCACTCATGACTTGTACCTAAAAACTGCATTATGCTCCCCACTACCAGATTCTCCTGCTGAATCACTCCTATCTGCCCTTTGTACTTTTTCTAGAGAAATTTTGATTGAATTCCTTGTTCATGCTTTGATGAGTTCCCATCACTCCTAAATGCAGTTTTAGCTCTTTTACTTGGCATCATAATCTTTTACAGTACAACCCAAATCTTCCTTTTGTTCCCCCAGAGGCTCTGCCAGGTCCTCCCTTGACTCACGTTGTGAACTCTTCATCTTTTTAGCCCTTTATAAGCCCTCCTTGCTTGTAATATTTCCCCTTCCGATTCCAGGCCACCTGCCTGCTTCTTTGCTTGCAATTCTCAACTGGCTTTGTGACTGTCTGCTCAGTCTGCCTTGTTTACTGTTTCCTTGAAGCTAGAGGCTGTATCTGTCTCTCTTTTTAGATTGTCTTGAAAACATACACACCAAAACATCAGCCAGCACAACAACCTTAATATTTATAATGCAATTACATCGATTATATTTTTCATGTTGTGCCCACCCCACTACAATCCTTTATTAATACCTTCTGGGAGACAGACAAATCTGGGGCAGGGAGAAAAGAGAATGTTGGAAGGAATTCAAGCACAGAGGGAGGAGAAAAAACAAATTTCCTTTATCAATAGTTTTTAAAAGGGAAGGAATTGCCAACACAGGTAGGGAAAGGTAGTAAAATGTTGTGAACTGAATGTGAGCACAGCCCCCACAAGTGACTGCTTTAACTCCTGGTCTCAATATACAGAAAATCATATGAGACACAAATAGGAAGTAAACAAACAAGTAAAAATCCAACAACAGGGTGAGGATCAAGCAGGGCCATGTCATAAGAAAGAATTGTTCTTAGATTGGGGCTAGAATTAAATGTGAAACCCAAATCCATCCATATATCAATGAATTATATATGTCTCTGATTCACCTTCATCATTATCATATTATGTTAGAGAACTTGATCAAGAATACCCTTGGGGAATAAGGTAATTCTATTGATAGTATCATTAATTTAGCCAGTGGTATATGTTTGACTAGAGACACAAGTCCAGAGACACTCATATGTGTGTAAGAGAGAGCTTTATATCAAAGAGCAATTGCATATTGAGAAAACATCCCAGCCCAGATCAAGTCCATAAGTCTGATATTAGCCCATATGTCTTATACTAGCTCATAAATTCCTGTTTAGACTCACACATCACATGCAATGATGCTGAATGCAGGTAGATCACAGGCCAGTGGTGGGTTTAGTGGTGGTGGAAGCATCTCAACCCTGGTGCGGTCTCTACATGGCTCCTCCAGCTACAGGAGTCTGGCTGCCATCAGCATGGTTCCATGTGGCTTGTCAACAGGAATGTGAAGAGAGAGTGTGTGTCCCATCTCCAGGGAGGAAGACAGAATACTCAGGAGAAAGCCATACCCACACAGAGGCATCATTGGCTATGACCTGATTGACAGGTTATACTCCACCCCTTCGCTTAAGTTGATAACAGATTATATAACTGTCACAGTTTATAATTGAAAACACTGTTTGCAGGATGAGTGAATCTATAAAGACAATAACTGGACTAGTGGTTTCTTGGGGAGAGGGCAGGGGGGTTGGAGGGAAATGGGGAGCTAATAGCAATAGAAAGAAGAAACTATTCTAAAATTGATTTGGTAATAATTGTACAAGCCTTCTTAGTATGATGAAACCATTGACTTATATAACATGTGGACTTTGTCCCTACAAAGCTGTTTTTATTAAAAAAATAAGTTAAGACACTATTGTGGAAAGGAAATTACATAAATATAAGCCAGCTTCAGACTGAAATTCATGAATTTTTGACTTGTGTAATTTAAATTCTTAAGTGAATGGACAATGGGGGTTGGTGACAGGGCAAAAATTTTCAATAACACTTATTCCCAAAGGTAGAACCATGAATACCAAAAATAATACATGCCATAAGAAAGCAAGGAGGGCACTAAAATAGTAAAACATATGGTAAGTCTCGGGTTATCAATCACTGGGCACACTCGAAGCAGGAGATCAAACCAATTCAAAGATTGCCAATTCCATAACCTTGGGATAGTAGGTTGTTGTCACAAGAGGGCATTTCAGCCTTAAGACAGTATGTTGATTCTATGCATGTATTTTGCCTACCTCTGATTATTAGCCTATTTTTGTTTTTTAGTGTAAAGTGTGTCTTTTGATAGCATTGGCTCAATAGGGAAAAGAAGGAAAAAGTGCAACACAAACACACACCACAAGTGGATATGATAGGTAGGAAAACACCCAACACACAGGGTACAAGATGATGTCATAGAGTCCACAGATGGGTGTAATAACACTGAATACCAGTGGCCTAAAATCAGGCATTAAAAGGCAGAGACTAACAGACTGGTTCAGAAAGCATAGCCCATCGATCTGCTGCCTCCAGGAGACACATCTCAAGCCTGCAGACAAAAACAGGTTGAGAATTAAAGGCCTGAGAACGGCAAACGGTAATGCAAAAAAAAAAAAAAAATGTAAAAAAAAAAGTAGGGGTAGTGATCTTAATATTTCACAAAATTGATCTCAAGGTTCAGCCCATAACAAGAGACAAGGAGGGACACTATATAATGCTCAAGGGAACAGTAGACCAAGAACCAGTGAGCCTAATAAATATATTCATGCCCAATGGGTGACCCATGAAATTCGTAGATTAAACACTCCAAAAGATGAAAAAAGAAATCACAGGATCAATAATTATAATTGGTGACTGTAATACACCACTTTCTGAAAAAGACAGATCATTGGGAAAGAAACCCAACAAGGAGGCTACAGATCTAAACAGCACAATTAGACCACTTGACTTGATAGATATTATCAGAGCTTTCCACCCAAATGCAAAGGAATTCACATTCTTTTCAAGTTTACAGGGCACATATTCTAAGATAAACCACATACTGGGACACAAGTCGAACTTGAGTAAATTCAAGGACACAGAGATTATACAGACGTCTCGCTCCAATCACTGTACCATAAAGTTGTAAATCAACAGAAGGATGGTGAAGAAAATAAGGGCAAACAATTGGAGAATGAATAATTCTCTATTACAAAAGGAGTGGATCAGAGATGAAATCAGGAAGTTTCTATAAACCAATGAGAATGAAAATATAATGTACCAAAACCTTTGGGATACAGCAAAGGCATTTATCAGAGGAAGGCTGATAGCAATAAATGGGCGCATGAAAAAAGAAGAGAGACTTGTGGTTGATATACTGGCACAAAACTCACACCAATTAGAGCAGAGTCAACAGAACAAACCTACTAATAGCAAAAGGATAGAAATAATAAAAAATCAGAGCTGAGATACAGGAGAGGGAGAACAAGAAAACTTTGGAAAAAATTAATGCAGCTAAAAGTTGGTTCTTTGAAAGGATTAACAGAGTTGATAGACCGCTGGCAAATCTAATCAAAGAAAAGAAGGAACAAATGTCAATTGCAAGGATGAGGGATGAATCAGGTAACATTACAATGGACCCTAATGAAATCAAAAGGATAATTACACAGTACTATGAATTCAACAACTGGGAAGACATGGAAAAATACTTGGAAACACAATCCCTCCCTAGACTATCCCAGATGGATGTCAAGAACCTTAACATACCCATAGCAATAGAAGAAAGAGACAAAGTTATTAAGGGATTGCCAACAACAAAAAAAAAACCCAGGCCATATGGCTTCGCAGGAGAATTCTATAAAGCATTCAGGAAAGAACTGACACCAATCCTACATAAATTATTCCAGAACATAGAAAAAGACTAAAACTCCCAAACTCCTTCTATGAAGCTAGTATAACTCTGACACCTAAAGCAGGTAAGGATCCCACAAGAATTGAGAACTACAGACCAATATCCCTAATGAACTTCAATACAAAAATTTTTAACAAAATATGGGCCAATAGAATACAAAAGTATATTAAAAAAATCACCCTGACCAAGTGGGATTCATATCAGGGATGGTTCAACATATGAAAGACCATTAGAATTATTCACCAAATTGGCAGGAAAAATTATAAGAACCACTGATAATATTGATAGCTGCAAAAAAAGTATTCGATATCATCCAACACCCATTCCTGTTTAAGACACTCAAGAAGATAGAAATAGAAGGAAAATTCCTCAATATTATACAAGCTATATATGAAAAAAACCAATGGCCAACATAGCAGTCAATGGAGAAAAGGCAAAAACAATTCCACTGAAAAGGGGGACCAGACAAGGTTGCCCTTGTCCCCACTCCTATTTAACATCATATTGGAGGTCCTAGCTAACAACATAAGACAAAGAAAGGTATTCATCTGGGGAAGGAAGAGGCAAAGTTATCACTGTTCACATAAGATATGATTCTATACATTGAAAATCCCCTAAACTACAAGTGGAGTGTTGGATGCAATAGAGGAATATGGCAGAGTGGCAGGATACAAGATCAACAAACAGAAATCTATCGGTCTGCTATACATATCACACAAGATCACAGAAGAGGCAATTAAAAAGGCAGTACCCTTTACAATAGCCAAGCACAAATTGAAATATCTAGGGATATACCTGACCAAAAAAAATAATAAAAAATTTGCAAGAGGAAAATTATAGAACACTATTACAAGAAACCAAGAGTGACCTCAACAAATGGAAGAATACCCCATGCTCATGGACTGGAAGACTCACTATAGTAAAGATGTCAGTTCTGACCAAGCCACTATAAAAGTTTAATGCTATCCCGATAGGAATACCACCATCCTTCTTCAAAGAACAGGAAAAACTGATTACCAGCTTCATATGGAGAGGGAAGAAGCTCAAAATTAGCAGAGAACTCCTCAAGAAGAAGGACAAAGTGGGAGGGCTTTCTCTACTTGACTTTAGCATGTATTTTATGGTCACAGTAGTCAAAACTGTGTGGTGCAGATATTCAGACAAATAGAAGGGAGCTGAAGACCCAGAAATAAAAACATCAGCATACAGGCGACTGATTTTTGATAAGGGCCCAAAAATATCAATTGGGAAGTGGATGCCCTCTTCAATAAATGGTGCTGGAAAAAAATGTACATCTACCTGCAGAAAAATGAAACAAGACCCTAACCTCACTTCATGCACAAGAATAAACCCAAGGTGGATCACAGACCTTGAGGTAAAACCCCAAACAATTAGGGCCACTAATGAGGGTATTTGGATAAATCTGAGAACTTTGGCACAGGGAATACATAGGCTATCAGAAATAGGGAAGGATACAAATATGGAGGAATCACAAATTGACAAGCAGTATATACTGAAGATAAATCACCTGTGTACACAGAAAGAATTCACCAAGAGAGTAATAAGAGGGCCCATGGACTAGGAAAACATCTTTAGCAATGACACATCAACAAAGGCCTTATTACTAAAATTTAGCATATTTTGCAAGCTTACAATAAGAGAAAAGCTAACTGCCCACTCAAGAGGTGGGCAAAGGACCTGAACAGAATTTTCACAGGGGCAGAAATCTGAATGGCCAATAAACATATGAGGAAATGTTCCCATCATTAGCCATAAGAGAAATGCAAATTAAAACAACTATGAGATACCATCTAACACTCTCAAAGACAACCTAATTCAAAAAATCAGAAAGCAACACGTGTTGTAGGGACTGTGGTAAGATAGAAACTCTCATCCACTGCTGGTGGACCTGTAGGTATGTACAGCCATTATGGAAATTGATTTGACGACTTCTAAAACAGATAGAAATTGAGCCATCATACACCCAGTAATCCCCTTTCTGGGCATATACCCAGAAGATTCAAGAAACAAACCATGACCAGACATCTGTCCTCAATTTTCATCTCAGGACAGTTCACAATTGCTATGAGTTGGAAACAACCCAAATTTCCATCAACAGACGAATGGATTAAAAAACTGTGGTATATACATGCAATGGAACACTATGTATCACTAAAAAGCAGTGATGAATGCATGAAGCATATCACCGCATGGGAAGAACTGCGGGAAATTATGCTAAGTGAAGTGAGCCAAGCATAAGAGGACAAATACAACATGGGTCTGCTGAGGTAAGCTTAAAAAATGCAAAAGAGGCACAGGGAAACAGCTACTGTATACAAACATCCCTGGGGTGAGGTTCAGGTAGTATGGTAGGGGCCAGACCAAATCCAGGGGTACATATTGAGAGGCGGAGATGCAGGCGCAGAAAGGAGACAGGGCTCAGTCAGGAACAAAAAGTAAAGAAAGGCTTTATTAAGACAGGGACAACTCGCGGGCGAGTTCCACAACCCAACGAGTTAGGTCAGGGAAGTCGGGTCTGGCAGTGACGCAGTGGGACATATATAGGACTTGAGTCAAGGACGTATGTGCTGATAAGGGGAAGGAGGCTTTCTGATGTTGTAGTTGCAGGGTCTGAGCCAGGATGTGGTCTGAGTAAATGATCTTGTTTTTCGCAGACCTGCTTCCTGGACAGCTGAGGGAAGGGACTGTAGAGACCTGGCCTGGAGATATAAGCTCCTTGGAATGCTGGAAGCAGGGACTGCACAGTCCAGCTGTGGCCTTGAGAGGCGGGGAAGGGGCCACACAGTCCAGCAGGCTATCTTATGGGAGAGCTGGGGGAAGCAGCTGCATTGTCCGGACTCTGCCCAAACATTCCAAACGCTTAATAGTGGTAATGGGCGTCCTATTCTATCATTAAGTACTTCCTGCTGTGGTCGGGCAACAAGGGGAGGGATTAAGAGTCTGAAGGTCTGGGGCCTGGGCTGGTAGGCAGCTGATTATAAGGATGAAAAAAGAGCTGGTTGAAGGTCAGGTTGGAGATGGCTTTCATTCATTCTTGCAAAAATGTAAACACAAGAGAGCTAAAAGTAATAATACATGAATTATTATTAAAGGCTCTCTGAGAGGCATAATCCAGGACATGACAGAATTTTGAAACCACAAGGAGGATCCGGGAGTGCTCCACTGACTTTTTCTGATTTCGTTGGCCATGTTGCAGAGTGCGTTAACATTTTGTTCAACTATACCTGACCCATTAATATAATAACATTCTTCATTCAGCAGAGACAGGACTCAGTGTGAGAGAAGATCCTGCAATCTGTGGGTGGATACTGTCTGGATAGGCTCTCCCAGCTTTAGAGCTTCTTTGGTGGGAGTTGTGGCTTCTGCCAGGGCCTGGCCACACGGTTGCCAACCTCTGACTGTCATATCTAGCTGCTTGGACAGATAAGCTACAGGGGATAGAGCAGGCCCCAGGGGCTGAGTCAGAACTCCAACTGCTGTACCTTGTTTTTCGTCAGTGTAGAGTGAAAAAGATTTGGTGAGGTTTGGTAAATGCAGAGGTGGGGAGTGGAAGGGAGCATGTTGGAGGTTGTTAAAGGCTTCTTTGAGTATCCAGGGAGAGGCTAGAAGGCCAACAGGGTGGTCTTAGCGGCTTTGTACAGGGGTTTAGCTAATAAGGAAAAGTTAGGAATGCAGTGTCTGGAGAATCCTATAAAGCCCCAAAAAGGAAAGTATTTTGTCTGCGGTTTCTGGAGTTTGGAGCTTCCTTACCTCCCGATGATGGTCTTTTGTAAGTCCCTGGGCGGTGGGAGTGAGCTGTAGGTCCAAGTAGGTAACAGTCATGCATGAGAGCTGGGCTGTAGCTCATGAGACCCGATAGCCTTTAGAAGCTAGGAAGTTTAAGAATTTGGCTGTGTGCTTCAGAGATCTGGTTTTAGATGGTTTGCACAGTAGTTGATCATCTACGTACTGCAGCAGAGTGGGCGGTGAGAGGGGAGAGTGTAAGAGGTCTGTGGTTAGTGCTTGGCTGAACAAATGAGGGGAATCTTGGTAACCCTGAGGCAAGATGGACGACACATATTGGGAGGCAGTTCCAGTGTCTGGGTCCTCTCAAGTGAAGGCAAACAAAAACTGGCAGACTGGGTCCAGTGGAATTGCAAAGAAAGCGTCTTTCAGGTCAAGCACGGTAAAATGAGTTGTGTTGGGTGGAATGTGAGATAGAAGAGTTTAGGGATTAGGGACGATGGGATCGATAGGGACTACAGCTTCATTGATAAGGCCCAAGTCCTGTTCTAGGTGGTTGGACCCATCTGCTTTTTTTAGCAGGATAGGGGTGTTGCACGGAGAGTGAACAGGCACAATGAGTTGGCCAGTTAGGAGGCATTGGATGACAGGTTTCAGGCCTTTATGGTGAATGAGGGAGATTGGGAACTGGGGGCAAGATGGGAAGGTGGATGGATTTTTAAGGAGAATAAAAACAGGCTGGTGATATCTTGCAATGACAGGTCTGGCAGTATTCCATACTTCCGGGTTTATGTGGTGAGGCAACAGAGTGGAGGAGGGTGCAGGTGGAGGTTCAATGGCTGAAAGCAATAGCAAAAAGGATATTGGGGAAGGAGAAGTGGGTAGCAAATGGTTCCACTGGAGACTAACTCCCAGCTTAGAATGGAGATCCCTATCCAGTAACAGCACAGGACATGAAGGCATTATTAAAAAGAAGTGAGAAAGAGGGGATTGTTCTATATCTAGGAACAAAGGAGGGGTTACTAAAGGCTTTGAGGCTTGACGTCTATACCTACATCCATGACCGGGGAAGGAAAAGTGGGTTGGGAGAAGAAAGGAGGAACTGAGAAGGCAGCTCCCATGTCCACTGAAAAAGAGACTTGTTTGCCCGCTACCTTGATTGTCACCTGAGGCTCAGAGAGGGTCACTGGTATCGTTGAGTCCGGTGTCTTCAATCACTGTCAGTAGCCAGGCCCAGCATTGCCAGCAGCAGGTCAGGGTTCAGAGGGATCATCCCTCCAAAGATAGGCACCAAGGGGCAGTCACTTCTCCAGTGGCTCTGCTGATCAAACACCAGGCAAGGCTTGCTGGGTGGTCGGGGTTTCGGGCAGTGTTTGGCCTAGTGTCCTCTTGGCCACATTTAAAGCACAGCCTTGACAGTGGACGGTTAGAGGCATGGCTAGAGTTGTTTCCTCATGTCTTCGGACCCCTCCCTCTGGCTGTCCTTAGAGAGGCAACCAAAGCCTGGGCTTGCCAGTTAGCCTGTTGGTGGGCTCAGGACTCATGTGCTGCCTCAGCCTGTTCCTCTCGGGCATTAAAAATTTAAATAACATGTTTACCAGGTCACGGATGGAGGTCTGAGGGCCATCTTTGGCCCTTTTAAGTTTCTTTTTAATATTAGTAGCTGACTGAGTTATAAAATGGGTGGCTAAAACAGTAGCTCCTGCTGGAGAGGTGGGATTTAACCTAGTATACTGGGTTAAGGCTTCAGTTAGGTGCGAAAGAAAAGCTACAGGGTTCTCATGTGTCTGCTGAGTAATTTCTGCAACTTGTCAAAATTGACTGCTTTGTGGGAGATGGCTTGTAAATTGGCCAGCAAACATCATATCATGTGGTCTCAGCTAGCTCTGCCTTCTCATCCAGCTTGGGTAGCTGTCTGATACGTCCAAGCTGGCTCTTCTCTAGGAGCTGCCTGAGGGCCTACGGGCATGGGGGCATCTGTAATATGGACCTGGTCTGCATGCTGTGGGCACCTATAAAAACCTACTCTCGCTCGTTAGGGGTGAGGGTAGAGGTGAGGACTATATAGAGATCATGCCAGGTTAGGTCATAAGCTTCGGTGAGGTATCAAACTCTTTAATATAGGGAGTGGGGTCATTAGAAAAGGTCCTAAAGCACTTTTCTATTTGAGAGAGATCCGTGAGGGAGAACGGCACATGAACTCGGATAGGGCCTTCCACCCCAGCTACTTCACAGATTGGGCAAACGTAATGTGACCTGGTGTGGGAAGCAACAGGGGAGGGTAGAGGGTCAGGAGAGGGAGGCAGGGGTTGGGGAGCTGTGAAGGCTGAGGAGGAGCCTGAGTAGGCTCTGGTTCATATGAGATGGTAGGGAATAGGGTGGAGGATGGGTAGGTGGGAAGGACAATGCTACCACAATCCACACATATATCCACTATGTCAAGCACATTTGTACATTTGTTGGCATGATCATTCTCAAAACATTCGTTTTCTACTTGAGTCCTTGGTATCAGCTCCTCATTCCCCTCTCCCTCCCCTCATGAATCCTGGATAATTTATAAATTATTATTTTGTCATATCTTATACTGTCATACATCTCCCTTCATGCACTTTCTGATTTCTATCCCCCCACAGAGGAGGTTATGTGTATATCATTGTAATTGGTTCCCCATGTCTACCCCACCCTCCTTCTACCTTCCTGATATCGCCACTCTCCGCACTGGTCCTGAAGGGATCATCTGTCCTGGATTCCCTGTGTTTCCAGTTCCTATCTGTACCAGTGTACATTCTCCAGTCCAGTCGGATTTGCAAGGCAGAATTGGGATCATGATAGCGGTGGGGGTGGGAGGGGAGGAAGCATTTAGGAACTAGAGGAAAGTTACATGTTTCATCGTTCCTACACTGCACTCTGACTAGCTTGTATCTTCCCTATGACCCTTCTGTAAGGGTATGTCCAGTTGCCTACAGATAGGTCTTGGGTCTCCAATCTGCACTCCCCATCATTCACAATGATTTGATTTTTTGTTCTTTGATGCCTGATACCGTTGACATCTCATAATCACACAGGCTGGTGTGCTTCTTCCATGTGGGCTTTGTTGCTTCTGAGTTAGATGTCCACTTGTTTACCTTCAAGTCTTTAAGACCCTAGACACTATATCTTTTGATAGCCAGGCTCCATCAGCTTTCTTTACCACGTTTGCTTATACACCTGCTTTTTCTTCAGTGATTGTGTCGGGAAGGTAAGCATCATGGAATGCCATTTAATAGAACAGAGTGTTCTTGTATTGAGTGAATACTTGAGTGGAGGCCCAATGTCCATCTGCTACCTTAATACTAAACCTATAAATTATGCACGTAGATCTATTTCCCCATCATCATATATAAATATATTTACATACATACATGGCTGTACTTAGACCTTTATAAATACCCTTTGATTCCTAGCCCTTTCCTCAATTTCCTTTCACTTTCCTCCTGTCCCTCTATCATGCTCAGCCTTCATTTGGGTTACAGTAATTCTTTTTGGTTACATTACCCTTGATCAAGCCCTACCAGGCCTCCTACACCCTCCTCACTACCGATTTGGATCACTTGTTCCCTTGTCCCTGGATTTGTTAATACCACTTCCTTTCCCCTCACTTCCCCCTCTCCCATGTCCCCCTGGAACCGTTGGTCCCACTGTTTTTTCCTCCATATTGTTCGTTTAGCCTATCTTATTTAGACAAAACCTGCGGAGATAATAACATGCATGAAAACAAGACAGAGCAAAACAAATCAACAAAACAAAACTAAACAACAACAACCCCCCAAAAAGCCAATGATAAACAAACCCTGTAGTTATTTCAAGGACTGTTTGTTGGCCTTTAGGAGTGTTTTCCAGTCGAGTCTGATGGGGTGACATGCCCTGGCCCCAAAGTCAAATTTTGGTATTCCCTGGGAACTTTGCTGCTCTGCTCTGATCAGACATGTCCTCTCCCTGAGCTGTAGCTTCTATCCTGTCCTCCGAAATAAATTCTTCTGGGGAGCGGGGCAGGTGTCCACATAGTTGGGATTGGGGCTGGCCCCTCAAAGATTCTTAGTGTAAATTTTATGATAATAACATTCAGGAAGGAGTTAGTTGGCCTATCAGGATAAAATAAAAAGGCAAAGAAAGATAATTCCCTTGTTCCATGTGTTCTAATTCTGAGAACAGTTTCAGGCTAAGCTTTCTAGTTCTTCTTTGTGTGGGTGCACATATGTATGTGTGTGTGTGCCTGTCTTAATATTGACATGTTCCCCCATCTCTTTCCGTAAGCACACTACTTTTCCCTATTTATCTAGACTTTGTCCTGGTCACCTTTGTAGGGTAGTGGTTAGAAATACTCCAGATGGCTTTTAGGCTGATTCAAGACACAGAATGGAGACAAGCTTTGGTTTGCAGGCTGCAGATTTCTGCACAACCAATGACTTCTAGTTTCTGGAACTGATGCATTTTCTCTCAGTGATGAGAGGTTGAAGGTATCACACTGATTAAACGTTTAGCTGGTCTCTCAAGGTGGCAGTCATGGCAGACCCTTTACATTCACTGCACTGATTTTCCACAGGTGGGATAGTTAGGGATTATGTCAGCTAGACCCTCCTGTCTAGAGGGATGTCAATCCAGTCAATCAAGTTGCAGCTCGATGACCCCTCCTTGATGTCATAGCCCTATTTGTATAAGATCAAGATAAACAGAGACAATCTCTTTATCTGCCACTTCTCCTTACTTCTCACTGGGACTTCCCTGGGATTCTGTGCCCACCTCCACAGCCCATGTGAGCCAGCAGGCCCAGAGAGCTGTCAACACCCTGCTGTGTTTCTACCAACCTTGGATCCACACAACTCTGCATCTACTACCCTGTGATCTCCCTGCTTCTTGCTTTACTTTTCTGCATCACCAGCCTGTGAGTCTGAAGAGGGCTCTGGTTTGCATTGGGCTTGTGGACATGGTAAGGTTGAGAGAAGAGACTCAATTCAGTCACAAGGCCAGGTGGGTTACAAACAGCAAGGTGTGTTTCTCTCATGGGTGCAGAATGGTTGAGGCAGAACAGTGCATCAGCCTGGGCTGAGGCTATAACATGTATCAGCCCAAGCTCAGGGACTTATATACTGTACAGAAATGAAGAATGGGGTTGGTCCCTCTGGGGTGAAAAACACAGGCTGGGATCATCTTGATAGATCAGCATCATAAAGTTCGGTTTTCATTGTCATTGTTTGGTCCTCATTGTTCATGGTTCACTGATTCCTTCATAGTTGCCACTCTCCTTGTTTCTCTGGTTTCTGACAAAAACACATTCTTTCTGTTTGTGCAGAATTTAAGAAATTTATTATTAATTGGAATTGAATACATATACCATATCATTCCATATTTCAATCATGTCAAGTAGAATTGTACAATTGCTACAACAATTAGTTTCCAAACATTATTTTTCTATGTGGGCTCCTTGACCTCACCTCCATTTTAGCCCACCACCGTCACTGCACCCACCTCCCCCAAGCCCCTTTTCCCACTCGCTGTCCCTATGTCAATCCTGGGTTTGATATTAAAAAAACAGAAGCATATAATACAGCTTCAAGAGGATGACCTCCATTGACACAACACTTCTGGGATTTTCTCTAATATGAATAAACAAAAACCAAACAAAACCATACAAATTAAAAATATACAAAATTTTGGAAACCAGATCAGATACAGCCTGTGAAGAACCTTTTACAGGGTCAGACTGGGGGCATAACTTTATAGGGTGGGCTTGGGGGCATCCATGGAGGGACTTTGGTTTTTAGCAGACTCTTGTTTAATGGTTGTGAATGTACACTTAAAAAAAACGGGGGGCTCTTCCAGCTCTTATCACAAGGCACACATGTCTTCACTGTATCAAACACATCTGTACATATGTTGTCACCATCTGTATCAAAACATTTTCTTAGCAGACTCTTAACTTGGACTGGGCTGGGATGCTTTCTTTTGGTAAAAGATTACTTGTTGATATAAAGCTCTTTTTTAATATAAATTGGTGTCACTGAATTTGTTTCTCTAGACAACTGAGCCTAACATGATTGGATGCATAGGAATCTTTATCAAGGATTAGATGCAAGCAAAGTCTCCATCAAGTACCTTGTAGGGTTGATGAAGCCTGAATTCATCACTTTGGCTTATGGTGTTCTTTCCCCACTACTCTGTGAGGCATCAGTGAAAGACAGTACTATGAGTGGAATGCACATGAAAATCATCACTAATCCTTGTAAAGCCGTTCTAGCTCACGGGCTTATTCTTGTTCTGCCGTCCCTGTATTATTTATCATGCGCAGCAAGAAGTGCTGGAGTCCACACAGACTTTACCTTGCTGGATTAAAATCATCCATTGCCTGGCTGGCCCAAGACAACTTTGATCAATGAGTTTAATGATTGCTTCTGAACTCTTATCTTCTCAGTAACGTCTCCTGCTCTTTCCCGCCCCCCCGCCCCGCCACCCCATGGTGATCGATACATTTCTCAGACTGTTCCAACTCCAGTGTATTCTAAGGATTAAAGCTCTTAAAAATGACCAACCCCCACCTGAGTGTTGGACTAAGTGGTTTCCTCCTGACTTCCTTTTCTATAGCATGCAATGCTTCAACCTTAGTCTTCCAGTATTTAGGTATCTTAAGGTAATCTTGAGGTCCCAAAGCACATGGTGTGCATATCCAATATGAGACTGCCCATGCATATCTGCTGTCAACATGACTGGGCTCATTTAAACTGGACTGGATGAGACCCTGGTTTGATCTCATCATGATGGAGACTGATGCCTTTTTGGTCCAGCATTCCCTTTCTCCAGGTTTGGCTCGCCAGACATGTGTTCTTGCCTTTACCAAGAGAAGCATTTTTTCTTTAGGCGTACAGGCAACACTGGAGAAACTTATCAGGAGCTCCAAGGAGGGAGTAGCCATATAATCAGTACAGCCCCAATATCAGCTCATTTGCTCACATATACATACGACCATCCCTTTGCGGGTTCCTGCAGGCAAGGATTTTGAAACTTCAATCCAGCCATGCTCTGTTCCTACTAAATGATCTCACGTAGCACTGGGTTCTGGGGAATGTTGTTTGGAGGGTAAAGGGCAGTCCACAAGATAGTGCCTTTTTGACTTAAAATAACTTAAAGGTTTTGTTAAGAGAGACGACCGACCCATCCACTGGAATTTTCTGAGTTCTAATCCCATCCAATTATATAAGGGAACCATTCTTGCCCCTCTCTCTGGTCCAGTCTCTAATGTTGCTCCCCTACCAGCTTTTAGCTCCATTCCTTGTATCTAGTTCTCTGCTTGCTGAGTGTTGCCTGCAAGGCCAAGGCTTATTTTGAGTAACTCTGGGTCTTCAGCTGGGGGCTGAAGGAGCAAGATTTCAGGCACTACTGTGAGCAGGTCTGGTTTTACATCAATATTTTGTTCTTATACCAGAAGGTTACAGCTTGGACAGGAAACCCTCAGGCTACCAGAAAATCTACATTCAATCTACTCACCCATCATCATATGCAGGAAGAGCTTGTCAGGCTGTTACAGCATGAAATTGTGCCTCTGGTGCTGGTCTTCACTGTACGGCCTTCTTATTTTTAGTTGCTAAATGGTGGGGTTTTAATAATAGAAGAAAAAGAGAAAAATATACCATGCATTTCCATATCAACAAGAGGATGGATGGGCCCTAGGCAAATAGCCAGACACAATGGGCTGAGCAGTAATGAGCAAGGCCTGGGGCATCAAGAGCTGCCAGTCCTATGGAATCAGGAAGCTTGCCAGATTTGATGCTTTGCTATCTGGTTCATTTGTTCCCCATGGGGATGTGCTAAAGTTTTTCTACAAGCTTAACCCTATGTGATCTGTGCTAAGGGGAATGCAGGTGAGGGTTTGTGCCCATTGGCTCATGTTAAATAGAGGCAAGCCTAATGGGGACATAAAGACTTGACACCAAACGGGGAAAGAAGAGACCACTGGTCAGCTCTTCTCTATAGCTAGGAGGTCCCTTTCATTTTATCCCAGGAAGGTTTGAGTTTAATAAATTGATTCACTGTAATATTGAAATATTCACTAGAGTCTCAGAACCCTAACCCTTTCTGTGCCTATTATCATGTTGTTTACTAAAATAACCCTGCAAGGGAGGCATCAACTTGAGACTGCATAACTTCAGAATAGCAAAACCAAGACTGAACCTGCAGGACATTGCTCCCAAGCAGCAAGGTGGGGTCAAAAATATATAGTTACTTTTTTCCAAGGGCCATTGCATTTTTGAATGAATGAGTTGTGTCCTGAGCCTTTTACTTCCTTTACCCTTTTTGCTTGGTAAATGCACTCCTTCAACATATTTATCTACAGTCATCTAAGCAGTGTTAGCTAAGTCTACTTGAAAGATGCACATTAACATGTGTGATCCAAGGGTTATCATTAATTTAGTTCATGATCAGAGGAAGGAAATATATTAGAACTTAAATTCTGAGTACTTGATTTGCAGAAGGCTATAAATGACAGTGAAAGTCCAAAATCCATTTGCAGAATCCACGCTAAATTCCCTGTGACCATTGACCAGGGCTATGAATAGTCTTGCCACCAGATCGAATGCGTGGAGAGTGGATTATCTTCACTGCCCCACTACTGGCCAGCACAGGGAAGGGCAATCTCCCTTAGGGGCTTATCTGGGTATATCCCTGGTGGAGGTCACCATACTGGGGGTCACATAGTCATGAATTCATGAATCATGCCATAACTGCCTCAGTGAAGCCCCTGGATCAATATTGTAGCTCTTCTGTCTAGCATAATGTATGTGTCCCAATCATGACCTTGTATGCCATTTTGGGAGTTCTACTGGTAAATAGGATGTATTGTTCTGCCATCAATTATATTCTCATGATAGTTTTCTTCGATCTCTTATGCCATTTTTATAGCTCTGTATTTCAGCAAACCCTTGGACACTGTGATAGTTAGCGTAAGGTTTTTCAGAGACGAGACAGAGTGAGATTTTTTTTAATTAATAGGTTTTATTAAGGGAAATGAGATTTATAGAGAATGTGAGAACAAAGGACGTGACGTGAGAGGAATTTAGGATACTCACATATAGGAAAGTTAGAAGCAGCCCTGTGTCTGAGGCCAGGGGACTAACCAAGTGGAAGAGAGAGAGAGAGAGAGAGAGAGAGAGAGAGAGAGAGAGAGAGAGAGAGAGCTGATATAGACCACAGAAGCCACCCCAGCAGAACAGAAAAGAATTAAAGTTGGCATATCACTGGACTGCAGTGATGCTTGGCAAAGTAAGAGTTAATGACAGAACCCCACACAGAGCCCCACACAGGCAGGGTGGCAAAAGTGAAACTCGAAGAAAGCAAGCAGAGTGCTGGAAAGAGAGAGGTGGCCAGAAAGAGCGGCTGCCTTTCAGGTGCAGAAAGTGAGCAGGATGCAGAAGAGGAAAACAGAAGAGAGAGAGAGGACAAAGAAAATTCCCATGTATATAAGTCTGTAGTGTTTCCGGACCCATTCATTAGCTAATTTTATGTCAATTTGAAGATGTACAAAAGAGTAGGGGCGGAATCCAATCTGTGAATTAGGTCACAGCCTGATGTGGTCTCTTTGGGGGGTGTGGTCTTATAAGGAGGACACCAGGAGCCTCCTCCTCTCTCTGCCACTCTGCCTTCCTGCTTGCTGGGTCTCTGGTGGCCACCCTGAGAGCTGCCAGTTCTCTGCCATATTTCCACTGACCTTGGATCCACATGACTCTGCACCCACCAGCCTGTGATTTTTGTGCATTCTGCATCACTGCATGTGGCTGTGTGGGTCTGAAGAGGGACTTATGGGCTTGAGTTGGATTGGGCTGCAATGTATTTTTGATTTATAATTACTTCTTGTTATAAAGTTCTTTCTTATACATGTATGAGTGTCACTGGATTTGTTTCTCTAGTCAACCTGACCTACCACAGGCACCATTATGATATCTGGCTAATGATTGCACTCACCCAGATGTTATGTCTCTGTAGTTATCTTGTCCTTGTCTCTTAATAAATGTTCTCTTTAAATAATAATAATTTAAAAATTCTGCCTACACTTAGGAAGGAGGAAGGAAGAGAGGGAGGAGAGAGAGAAAGATCACTGTGTTAAGTAACCTTACAAGACTGGGTAGCACTGATCCTGTAATGCTCAATGGGAGTAGAAAACCCTGCCTTTCTTTTGAGGAGCAGTGGGTGGTTTGGAATTGCTGAACTTTCTGCTTCGAACATTAGTAATGGTCTTCTTGTTTTAGGGTCATTGGCTAATAAATGAGGTTGGGATCTCAGTTCATTGTTCATCAGAAATGACCCCATTGTCATGACAGACTACCGGTTCATTGGTCATGACAGATTAGTCTACAGGTCAACCATAATATGTTTTTACAAAACAAAACATAAATAATATGGACACTTCTTTCACCAGATAAGCATGTCTTTCGATCAATGGCCTTGACAATATAGATTTCTAATGGTCTGAGGTGTTCTGTCAGTCAGGCCCTTTGAAAGCCTATGGAGCTGGCTAGGCTTGTTAAAAAAATCCTTAGTGCCCCTTTGTCTTTTCATAACCTCAAAATAGAAGTTCTTTTGACTTACACTGATTGCTAGGCCTTTCCCCCAAGGCACTTCTCGGGCACTCAAACCTCCAGCAAACATGTTAACCATTTGTACTACCCAGGGGCTCCCCAGATTTTTAGATCTCACATATCCTTTTTTAACATCTTAGTGTTACTATGGAAGGACCCCTGCTGGCATAGCAGTTAAGTGTTGGGCAGTGAGCCGCATGGTCAGCGGTTGGAAACCACCAGCCACTATGTGGGAGAAAGATAGGACTTCTTACTCTGGTAAACATTTGCAGTCTTGGAAACCCCCACAGGGGGGTCACGAGGAGTTGGTATTAACTCGATGGCAGTGGTTGTTTGTTTGTTGTGTTCCTATGAGACCATTAGACATTTTTGTAATTGAACAGATGATGGATTTCTGTTTTGAAGCTATTGGACTTTGCCTGATGTAAGTGCACATTCCAGGCACTGAAAGCTCCAGTGGGTGGGGGTGCTGCATCCCTCCTGTCACCGGTGTGGGTTAATGGTGTACCAGCAGGAATGTCGAACAGATTTCACTTTTCACCCACGAAGGCCTGTTGTGTTCTGTGTTAGTTAGAGTTCATGTCAACTTGAATTTGTATGGAAGGGTCTGAGTGAAGTCCAACCTGTCAGTCAGGCCATGGCTGGTGAGGCCTCCTTGGAGATGTGGCCTTTTCTATAAGAGAGACGTTGGTCTGAGTGAAAAAAGGAGGAAAAGTAAAACTGATGTGGATTTTAATGAAATACAAGCTCATTTCAAATATATATATGTAGATAGATAGAGAGAGAGAGTCTTCTTCCTCTTTTGCCCTTCGTCTTCATCCTTGCTGACACTCAGTATCTGCCTCTAGGGGAAGCTTCATGTGGGCTGATGACCCTGAGAGCCGACCTCTGAGCTGTCCACCCACCATGGACCCACTGCACTCTGCACTCACTGCCTTGTGATCTTCCTGGAAGCCCCATCACCTTCCTGCATCATTGGCCATTGGCTCCATGAGTCTAAAGAGGGTCCTGGCTAGCATCAGACCCATGGACTTGAGTTGAACTGGGCTAGGAGGTATTTCTCAATATTAAGTTACTTTTTTGATATAAAGTACCTTCTTATATAAGTGAACCCAGCCTAACACAGGATCTCAGCAGTTTTCTTCAGAGTTGAGTTGACTTCATACTGCATACATAGAGTGGCCCTTCGTAAGGTAGTGTTCAGGTAAGTCAGCAGGGTGTCTTTGCTTAGACTATAAAGCATATGCTGATCTTGTGATTCCTGTAGGTCTTCCTGATTTGGAGATCTGTGAGCACACTGGTGGGAAAGGTCTCTTCCACATGGGCCTCATCTGGTATTTGAGCAAGAAAGTCAAATACTTGCGTGATCCTGTGGGGGAATCTTTGTTACTAGGTTGTCCAATTCCATTTAGGGGTTTCTGAACCAAGAGTAGGATTTCTGGTAATGTAGTGGGTTAAGAGTTGGCACAAAGTTTGTGCTTTGAACCCACCAGCAGCTCCATAGAAGAAAAGTTAGGCAAATTCCTAATTTTTTAGATGAATTTGTTTGTCACTAAAGACTCCAAGTCCATTTCAGTTTTACTTTCCCTTCCTTCCTTTTTCCTTTTTAAAAGCCACTCAGACCACTATTTAGGTTTGTGGGATAGGAATTGTGGTAGTTACATAATCTGGTGTCAATTTGAAAGGATTATGAGTGAAGGGGTGGAGTCTGGCCTGTCAATCAAGATATAACCAATGAGGCCTCTGTGGGGACATGGCCTTCTCCTGAAATTTTTGGGAACTCCTATATTTCCTCCTTGGAGGCAGGAGACACTGCGCTCTGAGACATCCCTGAGGAGAAGCCACATGAACCAACCCGATGCAGCCTGGGAGCTGGAGAAGCCACGTGGAGACCACTATCAGTGCTGAGAGGTTTACAAAGTCACTGGATCCACAAGACTTCCCTCCCACTGGCCTGTGATCTTCCTGCATTCAGCATCATTGCATGTGCTTTGTGAGTCTCAAGAGAACTTTATAGATTGGTAACAGACATATGGGCTAATTTTGGACGTATGGACTTGACCTGGACTGGGCTGGGCTGTTTTCTCAATGTTCACTTGTTCTTTTTTTTTTTTAACAATTTATTAGGGGCTCATACAACTCTTATCACAGTCCATACATATACATACATCAATTGTATAAAGCACATCTGTACATTCTTTGCCCTAATCATTTTTTTTCTCCTTTCTTTTTTTACATTTTATTAGGGACTCATACAACTCTTATCACAATCCATACATATACATACATCAATTGTATAAAGCACATCCATACATTCCCTGCCCCAATCATTCTCAAATCATTTGCTCTCCACTTAAGCCTTTTGCATCAGGTACTCTTTTTTTTTCCCCTCCCTCCCCTCTCCCCCCTCCCTCATGTGCCCTTGGTAATTTATACATCGTTGTTTTGTCATATCTTGCCCTATCCGGAGTCTCCCCTCCCCCCCTTCTCTGCCGTCCCTCTCCCAGGGAGGAGGTCACATGTGGATCCTTGTAATCAGTTCCCCCTTTCCAACCCACTCACCCTCCACTCTCCCAGCATTGCCTCTCACACCCTTGGTCCTGAAGGTATCATCCACCCTGGATTACCTGTACCTCCAGCCCTCATATGTACCAGTGTACAGCCTCTGCCCTATCCAGCCCTGCAAGGTAGAATTCGGATCATGGTAGTTGGGGGGAGGAAGCATCCAGGATCTGGGGGAAAGCTGTGTTCTTCATCGGTACTACCTCGCACCCTAATTAACCCATCTCCTCTCCTAAACCCCTCTATGAGGGGATCTCCATTGGCCGACACTTGGGCCTTGGGTCTCCACTCTGCACTTCCCCCTTCATTTAATATGGTATATATATATATATATATACACACACACACACACATATATATACATATATATACACATACACTGTAATCATTCTTACTATGACTTCTTTCTCATCAATTTCTCGGCAAACAGCTTTCCATAACTTTCAAATTTCTTTCGCATTCTGGCACAGCCAGACATTCTATAATAAGTTATCCAACTTTATTTCTGATTATTTTCAGCTTACTCTGACCTTCTGAATCTTGCTGTTTCCATCTAGACTTAAACATTCAATGAAATGAAAATTGTTTTAACTAAGTGTCAGCAAAGGGCTAAAGGTTGGGAGTCGCTTCTGCTGCATTGCAAAAAGGCTGCTGCGACCACTCTCAGGGAGTTTAATGGCTTCTGGTGTCTATTTTAGAGTTAAACTGAGTGGTGGGGTGGGACACAGGCCTAAACACATAGCAGCTCAACGAGATAAGTGCTTTGGAGGGAGAGAAAGGTTAAAGGAGCTGGTCTGTGTTTGCCTTGGAACTGCTTTTAAAGGCAAATGAATGCCGACAAGTTGGGTTAAGGGGGACTAAAGGTCTGGAGGGATGACCATCAGTTCCCATAACTGAGACAAGGGAAGGGGAAGTGGGGCCTGAGAAGCAGGGGAGGACTGAGAAGACAGATCTCTTGAGACCACCACAAGGAAGCCGGCTTACCTGCTGCCTTGATCACTACCATGGGCTTGGCAAGCGTGTGTGTGTATGTGTGTGTGTGTCACTAGGGTTGTTGAGTGGGCTCTTGCAGTTGTTGTCAGTGGCCAGGCCAAGCAGTGTTAATGGCGGTGGCGGTTCAAGGTTTGGAGGGACTGACCTTCTGTGGCTAGGCGCCAAGGGGCAGTCGCTTCTCCATTGGCACTGCTGACCTCATGATGGGCAAGGTTTAGTGGGTGGTCAGGGATGTGGGCAATGCTTAGCCCAGTGCCTTCCTGGTTGTATTTGAAGGAAGGTCCTGGTGGTGGGTGGTCAGTCACTGTTGAAGTTGCTGCTTCCTGAAGTCTTCTGACCCCTCCCTCCAACCGGCCTCAGGGCGGCAACCAAGGCTAGGGCTTGCCAGCTTGCCTTCTGGTGGGCCTGGGATTCATAAGCTGCCTCAGCCTGTTCCTCTCGGTGTTAAAACTTTAAATGCCATGTTTACCAGGTCATGCTTGGAGGTCTGAGGTCCATCCTCAGCTTTTTAGTTTAAATATTAAGTGAGGATATAAGCCTGAGTAAGGAATTGGAACTTTATTTAATAAAGGTGATAGGGTTTTGTGAGAAAACATTTAGCTGACTTTCTACTGGGAGAGGTCTATCAGGGAGAATGGTGTGTGGACTCTGACTGGGAGAGGACAGACAAGGGTATGGTGGGAATGGATGTGGCTGTCAATGGGAGGTGATGGCAATTATGGGGTTTGGGAGGTTGCAGGTGTTGCCTTTGAGGAGGCCGAGTAAGGAGGGAGCAGGGAAGGGGAATGAGAGAGAGAGAGACTCTAGGGAGTCCGCTGGGTCCAGCTTCAGGGAGGGGGCAGGTATTGGGGGTGCAGCTGCCTCAGCCTCTGGGAGTTGAAGGAGTAGTGGAGGGAGGTGGTGGTTAGGGGCACCCGGAATATTGAGGAGGCCTTACTGGGGGTTCAGACAAGGAGTCAGGGGTTTCAGAGAAAGATGAGGGGGAGTACTGCCAGGGGCCTGGCTAAGAGAACTTGAGCAGGGTGACAGGCAGTGCATAGAGAGGGATAGGAGCAAAGAAAGAAAAAGACCTGAACATATGAGACTGACCACTGTGCGTTTGCTGACAAAAATTGTTTAGGTCACCGAGGATGTTAAAATTGAAAGTGCCATTTTCTGGTCAGCTTGACCTGTTGTATAACTGGTATTGAGGCCAGACTTGGTTACAGAAAAAGACCAGGCACTTCGGGCGAATGTCTGGGGCCAGGCCCAGCTCAGTGAGATTGGCCAGCAGGTATCCCAAAGGACTGTCTTTGGGAGGCTTAGAGAGGGTGCCTCGAACTGGCACCATGGGGGTATGGGCAGAGGAGAAGGAGGTGTCCTGGTCCCTGTCTGCACCTGTCAGTCAGGAGGTGGCCCAGTAACCCTGAGAGGCATCCATCAGAGTTAGGGACCCAGGGGGAATGTCCTGGACTCTTCAGAACAGGATGGTTCCCTGGCACAGGCCTGCGACTTTACCGGCAGACAGGAGCCTTGGATCAATGAGAGACACTATGGGGAGTTAAGGAGGGTGGAGGAGGGGCCTGGCCTCTGACTGGTAAAAAATGGAGAGTGGTCAGAGGCCTTTTTTCAGAGTGAGGAAAGGAGGAAGTAGATTTTAGAGTAGTTCTGGGAGCAGGCACCACAGAGCTGCAAACACAAACAGGTAGGACAAGCTCAGACTCACTGCACTCTAGTGCAGTCAGAAAGTGCAGTGACTGCTAGGTACTCACTTGTAAATGTGGTGGATGGCAGCTGAGAGGCCCAGGTTCAAGGGAAAGGGGGATGGAGGAGAGAGGTACACCACACTCGCCCAAGGGTGGGCGGGGTCAGGTCAAGATACCTCTTACTCCTTCTGGGTTTCGGCACCAAGATGAGAAGTGGAAAATGAAGGCAGAGCAGAAGTAGAAAGATTTTATTGAAACAGGGAAAGAACTCTGGGGAGGGAGGGGAGAGCAGAGAAAGGGATGGGGGCATTTTGAGCTCCCAGGCAGGTTCCGTGACCCAATGAGTTAAGGTCAGGGAAATCACGCATGGCAGTGAGGCAGTGGTACACATATAGGGCTTGAACCAAGGACATATGTACCGATAAGGGGAAGGAGGCTTTCTGATGCTGTAAGTTGCAGGGTCTGAGTCAAGATATGGTCTGTGAGTATCTTGTTTTTCGCAGACCCGCTTCCTGGAACACTGAGAGAAGGGGCTGTACAGACCCAGCCTGGAGAGATAAGCTCCTTGGAATTCTAGAGGCAGGGACTGCACTGTCCAGCTGTGGCCTTGGGAGGTGGGGGGAAAGGGGCCACATGGTCCAGCAGGCTATCTTTTGGGAGAACTGGGGGAAGCGGCTGCATGGGCTGGCCCCAGCCCCAAAACTGTATATATCGACCTAGCCCATCTCAAGAAATTAAGTCAAAAACCAAATCCTGGTAGGCAGTTTTCTTCCATCAAGATGTCCAGCCTCAGGACTCCATGGTGCGGTTCGACTCTGTTCTGCGGGGTCACCGTGAGTTGGAAACAACTTGTTGACAATGAGTTTGGCTCAGTGGGTGGAGGCCAAGAGTATTTCTTGGAGTTTTTCTGCTTACAGGGCCTTCTTTTGAAACTCCTTCTTTCTCCTTGGGATTGTCTCTGCCTGTGGGTACAATGGACTCAATGAGGGGTGCTTAGTGCGTCCTCTCCTTCCAGAGCAGGAGCTCCAAGATGCTTCCTAGCACATCTTGATTCCATGATGTGCCCTTCAGAGGTTCTTTTTTGTCCCCCTGTTCTTTAGGATATCAAAAGGAAACAGATGTGGCCCCCAAATCACTCTGTGGCTTAGATATTTAACTGAAGGAAACTATGCAGATTTTTTATCGTTTTGGACCAAATCCACACACTGTAGCAGGGCCCTCTTTGGTTGATTGCTGGAATCATTTGGGAGTTTAATGAGTGTTCATATCCTGGTCTCCATGCTCAGAGATTTTGAGGAATTGAATCAAATGAGGCCTGGGCTTCTGGGAATTCTAAGATGCAACCACAACTGAGAATCATGCAGCAGAATTCGTGCAGCAGCTTGATACATGAGAGATGATCCACACAGGCACTCTGGTTGCACTTGATGAAAGCTGCCTTTTAAAGAAAGTCAAAAGCAGCAGTTTCTCCTTAATTCCAAACCTCTTTCTTCAAAAAGGAACCCTAGTGGTGTAGGCTATGAGTTGGGCTGCTAATTGCAAGGTCAGCTGTTGAAACCCAGCAGCCACTCCTTGGGAATCATCTTTCTACTCTTGTAAAGGTTCACAACTTTGGAAACTCACAGGGGCAGTCCTACTTCGTATCGTAGGGCTGTTATGAGTCAGACTGACTACAGCCTCTGCTCTCCTTCACCATGCCTCTGCTTGCCGTTGCACCTAACTAGAATCAAGAACTCTGAGGTTAGAATTAAGGCTGAGGTTAAGCCTTGAAGTTCACTCAGAAGGCATGATTGAGTGAATAATAATTCTGGGTTTGAGGATTAGCTAAAGGACCAACCTCCTCATTAGTAGATACTAATCTTGAGCATCTTCTCAGCTGGCCAGGTTCAGGAGTTTTCCTACTTTCCTCTTTCTATTCTGAGTACTTATTAGTCTGTGAAAACTAGAGCAGATCTGACAAGTGCAGTAAAGACATCTAGTTATTGGTGGTTTAAATCTTCTGGGAAAATGTGCTTCATGCATTTGTCTTTGTCCTTCATACCATCTAGGTATCTATCCATTTATCTCCCAATGGTTAAAGGAAAAAAATTTTAACATTAACAATAGTTGTCCTTTGGATGCAAAATTATGGGTAATCACTATGCCATATTTTCCAACTTTCTCCTCCAGTGTGTTATTTTTATACTCAGAGTGAAAGGGGAAAAATCTATTACCCCAAAATGCTATAATTAGGAAGCCCACATTCATAATGAATTGATCAGTCTGGAATAAAAAGACATACTATATGAAAAAGAGAAAAATTATATTAAAATGTTATGGTGGTTACTTGAATAAGACAGACTACCTACGTTCAAATCCTGGATCCATTCATAGGATATCGGGAGAGTTAACTGGCTATACCTCAGTTTTCTCATTTATAAATATGGGTGATAATATTCACTTAATGATTTTGTGAATTATTATTTTTGGCTCTTTTCAGCGCATTGCTTGACGGAGTTACACTAGCCCAATGCGTTAGTCTGGGTAGACTAGCAAAACAAATCCAGAGACACTCATATGTGTATAAGAGAGTTTTATATAAAAGAATAAATGTGTATTAAGAAAACATCCTAACCCAGTCCAGATCAAGTCCATAAGTCTGATATTAGCCAATATAGCTGATACCAGTCTATAAATTCCTCTTCAGACTCACGCAACACATGAAATGACACCAAATGCAGGAAGCTCAGAGGCCATGGGTGGGAAGTCTTGCGGAAACATCTCAGCGCTAGCATGGCTCTCTGTGTGGCTGTGAAGCAGGTAGATGAAGCAGAGAGAAAGTGTGTCCCACCTCCAGGAAGACAGGAGCTCCCAGAATCCTCACGAGGCCATGTATACAAGGAAGGATCAATCAAGCTGTGGCTCCTTTCACTCAAGTTGACAGGAGATTATGTAACGGTAACACCCAAGTTAAAAGTGGACTCCCAAATGTTTACATCATACAAGTTATGAGGTTTTAAGCTCCTGACAAGGGACAGAGAGCATTTTTCTACTCATTACAAGGAAATCCTCACGTAAGCTTCCATGAGCCACAAGCACTAAAAACCCACGAACCTTCAGCTGGTGGTTCTTAGCCAGTCTAATCTCTATAAGGAAACTGGCATATGTTCTTGTGCTGGTCACCTGGTAGCTTAATCACTTCTCAGTACTCTGGATGCTCACTCACAGTACCAGTGCAGGCACAGTTCCTAAATGCCTTCACTAGTTTCTATCGTAATCTTCATCGATCCCTTGGACAGCAGTAAGGAAGGGTCTTCCTGCCATTTCTCTGGAATTCCTAGAGGGATATAATCCTCAGTCCCTGAAGGAAGCAGGTCTCAACCTTATTTGCATCAGTAAAGAGTGGAGGTTCTGGATAGCAGACATACGACATGATTCCTTTTCCTCCGTGGAAATGGCCAGCAGGAGAAGGCGGGCAGGGGGCACGGAGAATCAGGAAGCGAGGGGGCTTGAAGGGGAAGGCTGCTGAGTCCTCAGTGGCAGCTCAGTGGCTGGGGCCCTACTATTATTCACAATGAATGAACACATGTAAAGTGCTTAGAATATGGCCAATCAGAGGATTTGATAAATCACTCGCTCTCATTATTACACACTTTCCCAGCACCATGCGCGTCTCCTTCACAGGAGTCAGTAGAGACGGAGTTTACTAACTGCTGTGTGTGATGCGTACCATCGTCTCTCTCCCGTACACCTTTGAGGCAGAGATGAGTGTTTTGCTCGTAAGCGCATCACCGGAATGTACATTAGGTCTTGGCATCTTGGGTGTTGGGTATCCTCCACTCCTAACCCTTGCTTGTCTCTTGGCCCTCCCGAAGCCTGACCTCTAGTCCTTTGCTTCTGATTGAGTTTGGCGACTGGCAAACACTGGCAGATGATGAGGAAAGAGGTTGGGAAAGAGAAAGAGGTTGGGATTATTTTCTTCTGCCAGGACACAAGCTAATAGTGGCGATGTGCCTTTATCAGAGACCGCTGATCCTGTTGCTTTTTAGGCTTCAGTGTCATTTCCACTTCCCCACGATGACCAGGGCCAGGGGGCTGCTGTGCCACCTTTGTTTTCTACTGTCTGATCATATAGTTACAGGCTGACCTTTCTATGTCAAGTCATTTTATTGGGGCTTATATAATTTTTTTAATTAAAACATGCTTTAATTTTATTTTTTTGGCTTGAAAGAGACATTACAGCCAAAGCAAGCAATGGTCTTAGAAAATCTTCTGTACTTTTCAATCCAACAGTTGCCCCAGCGTGCTCTCAAGAGTCCATGCTAACTCCAGTTCCGAGAGCTTCCTTTCTTAGTTGTTATATTCTTGTAGAGCCTGGGCCTTGAAGAGTTTGCCTAGGTTTTGGGCAGTGAACTCCTTAATATTCTGGCAGTAAGTGTTAATCTGGCCTGCAATGAGCAGCGAGTCCATCCTGGCCGGGGCCTGGGGGGCTTGAAGAGTTTGGACAAGTCCTCCTTGGGGAGCGGTGGCTCTCCTCGGCTCTGACGCTGCATATTCTCCTGCTGGCGCCACTGCTGGTACTGATGTTTCTGCTGCTGCTTGCTAGTGTTCCTCGTGTACGTGTTGTATTTAACTCTATCTTGGCTCATTTCATCCACTCTGTCCATCAGCAACTGTAGATTCTTCCCCAAATGGTTGCTGCTCGCAAGGCTGAGCAATTCGTGTTTATCTGCAACCGCCGACTTCTTCTCAAGTTCCCACATCAGAACGTTGATCAGATGTGAATTTTTTATTACGATAGGCACTTCTTCAAACATGTGCTCAAAGGTGATCGTTGCCTTTTTCAATGCTTCAGGAGAAAAATCCTTTTCTTTACAAACTTCCATCCGTTTCGGAGTCAGTCTGTATTCCTTCAGCGAAAGAGATCCTTGGGCAGTTTTTATGGGATCGTAAATGAGCACTACGGACTCCTCGATGGCATGCTGGCAACTGAACTGCGAGTCCAGGAGCGCCCGCGTGACGAACGAGCCATAGAACGTGGACTGGCACCAACCCACGTGGAGGTGATCAATGTTTACGTGGCGAAGGCTCCGCATCATCTCCATCTGATACTGGACTTCATCAAAATCGGCATCATCCTCCGTGTGCTGGGGGAAAGGAAAGCAGTTGGTGATTTCAAGCCGATCTTCGACAATCAGGCCCAGAAGCACTCCTTGGACAACCTCAGTTCCTTCTTGATAATGCTTGATTATTTTTAATACCACCAGGCCATCGATCTGCACTTGTTTCACAGCCGAGTCTGCGGAGCCGCCTTTGCCTTTGCCCTTCCCTGCAGCGCCGGTCGCAGAGGTGGAGGTGGTGGTTGCTGGTCCAGTGCCTTCCTTCGGGGCTTGTATAACTCTTATCCCCACTTACTCACAAACCCTTGATAATTTATAAATTATTTTGTCATTTTACACTGTCCGACGTCTCCCTTCACCCACTTTTCCATTGGCTCTCCCCCAGGAAGGAGGTTATATGTAGATCCTTGTGATCCATTCCTCCTTTCTACCCCACCTATCCTCCACCCTCCCAGTATCGCCGCTCTCAGCACTGGTCCTGAGGGCTTCATCTGTCCTGGATTCCCTGTGATTCCCATTCCTATCTGTCCCAGTGTCCATGCTCTGGTCGAGCCGGCTGTGTAAGGCAGAATTGGGACCATGATAGTGGGGCCATTGCTATCTATAGGCTGCCCTTTCCTCCAACTGTCCCAGTGCTCCAGTTCAGTTTGCCATTTCTGTACGTCTGGGGCCCTGGCTGATACAAGAGGTCTGTGCCAGTCTTTGGGGAATGAATGAAGGAAACCATCTCACTTGTCTGTTTTATCACACACATTTAGTAAGCCGCATTCCAGACCATGGATAAGATTGCTGTAATGCGTTCATAAAAAACAGGAGACTTTTAAAGATGAGGTTATGAAGCAAGAGGCCCTTAGTATAAGTGTACATCAAGATGACCAAGACAGCTGCTGGGTCCGTCCGACCACTAGAGATTCTCATTGGGCATGCCTGGAGAAGTGTGAGATACTTTGCATTTCTAACAAGTTTTCTGGTGCTGCATATAGCCTGGAGACCATACTTGGAGAAGCACTGAATGAGAAAAATTCCAGTGGTTTTTGCTATTTATGAATCTCAAGTCTCATGGTTTTTAAAGATAAGAAAGACTTAACTGTCTTTGAAGATACAAAAGACTAAATAAAATATCATCTATGCTTTATTTTATATTTCTCTAATTATTGAAATCTACAATAGAGGTTTTTGATAAAAAAAAAGATAGAGACATGCAGTGAACAGTCAATGCCTGGGCTTAGATGAGTGTGTGCAAGGTTCAGTTGGGAAGGGCTGTACATTCTGTATGGCAAACCTTCAGGTGGCTTTTGGGGCCTGGGCCACCCAGGTTCAAATCCAGAGGTTAGGAATAGAAAGGATTTTCTGCTCCATCCCAACTCAGGTTGCACAGGCCTGGTACAATGGAGACACACTCATCAAAGTAAACTAAACATGCCAATAGCTGTGTCTCCTCTTTGTTTCTTCAGGCTGCAGCAGTACACACACACACACACACACACACACCCTCTTACACACACACACACACACACACACACACACACTCTTACTTCCCCCTCCCCCCCAAGCCACAGGGACATACCCTAATGCCCAGGCACATCCAGTCACACATTTGTAACACAATACTTTTGATTTCAGGTGTCCATCCTGGGTTCAAGGTGTCAGCTCCAGTCAATATATGTGAACAAACCCAGGAAGGAAGCAGAGGAAACATCCTACTGAGGAACTGGGGTTGGGCAGGTTCAGTTAGGGAGGCCCAGACACTAGTTCTGAGAGGTCTTTGAGCTCTGCTCTGCTCCTGAATAGCCAGTCGAGAAGGAAACAGAGTGCCAACAGGCCAGTCCCCAGGAGGTCTCCCAGTCCTGTAAGGTAGGGGATGCAGTGGCTGTCAGGATCCAGGGTCTGGTGCCAAGTCAGACGAACCATCACTTCTGCCAGGTACAGCAGGATTGTTACCTGGTCATATGCAAGCAGACACAGAAGTAAACATGTATGATTATAGTAGATGGTTTCAACCCCAGGTAGCTCCCTTTCTCCAGCTTCTGTTGAGATCTGAGGCTCACCAGAAGCAATGTCATTCCTCATCCACACGTTTCTCGGCTCCTTTCTGATGGTTAAGGCTGGTTCTTATGCCAGACAGACCTGTGCCACTCACAATTCTCGGGTCTCTCTGACCCAAGACCATAGTCATCTAAGGACCTGGAATCTTAGATCTGGATCTTGCTAGCACTTTACCTTGGAGTTGCTTGAGCTCCTTTGTCGTGTGACTTACTCGTGACTGAACTCTTGAAAGAGGGAGCTGTGCATTTCACTCGGGACCAAGAATGTGAATAGCCAAGTTCATGTTTCCTTTATGATGTAGCCATTCTTACCTGGATCAGACCTGCTAGCAGATACAGCACCACGAAAGTCTTGCTGCTTGTGACGGAGTGACCCTCTACGAGGTAAACCACTAAGAAGAAAATCAGATGGCCTGGAATCACCAGGAAGAGCAGAACTCTGGCTGACATGGAATTAGTTTCTGGAAGAGATAAAACAAAGACACTCTCATGACATGCTTGGTAGCCTAGGTCACCTTAGAATGTGACAGTCTCCAACAATGCCTCCACCTTCACTGATCCATTGATCCTGCACATTTACTGAACATCTGTGGCGTACCAGACACTCCTTAAACACAGGGGATACAGTTCTGTCCCTTCCCCTCATGGAGTTCACCTATTAGAGACGATAGATAAGCAATAATTGAGTAAGCAGATTAACCCCCCCGCAAAATATTATGAAGAAAATGAAACAAGGTAATATGATAGAGAATGACGTACACATTAGTGGGAATGAGCTCTTGGAGACTGGGAGAACTCATCCAGAAGACAACATTAAAGCTGGTGTCTGCACAGGTCAGGGATGGAGTGAGGAAACCCCAGGTCAGTGGTTCTCAGCGTTCCTAATGCCGCGACCCTTTCATACAGTTCCTGATGTGGTGGTGACCCCTCCAACCATAAAATGATTTTTGTTGCTACTTCATCACTGTTATTTTGCTACTGTTATGAATCGTAATGTAAATATCTGATATGCAGGATGTATTTTCATCGCTACAAATTGAACATAATTAAAACATAGTGATTAATCACAAAACAATATTAGTTATATATTGTGAAATATTTATTTCTAATTACAAATAAATGAAATTTTGTCTTAAAGCATGGTGTAGCATGGGTAACAGTCTTAAAATAACAACAGTAAACTACATTGTTACATCTTGCGACAGTAGGTGTCAAAAGCCAATGTCAGTGTAAAGGTTGAGATAGCTTCTTTCTCACCAGATCAGAAATTCTTGGGGCAGTCTTTGCAAGAGCATAACGAAGATCATCTTCCACAACAAGTCTACTTCTATATTTAGACCTGAGAACCAACAAGCTGGAAAACCCTGTTTCACAAAGATATGTTGCTGGAAATGGAAGAAGAAGGCACAACACAGTCTCAGACAGAACAGCATATGACTTGATCCAGAATTTTGTAGCTGGCATTGTAGAGAAATTCATTCTCACTGCATCACTGTTAATAAGTTCTATGAACTCCTCTTGTGCTGTCTCAGGAACATCTTCAACTTTGACTGTGAATGGGCTTCTGGCAGGTGCAAAAGGGGGGTCAGGTAGATTTGGAAAGTTCAATGAACTTTCGTCTGCAAGCATGTGCAAGTGTTCTTTCACAGAAATTATCATCATAATCCTTTCTGGTTCAAGGTCATGTTCCTCAAAGAAAGCAGTTGAAGTAGTCAACATGTAAATTTTATTTTCATTCAATTTTTTTTTTTTGCCAAAGCAGAAGTTTCATTTGGAATGATTGGATCTTTTCGGACAAATTGAGGCACGTTGCATTTGGTCCCTGCAGTGATACATTTAACTCATTCAAGATGGCAAAATGTCAACCAAGTAAGCTATTTTCTACAGTTCACTTTCATTGCTGAAAAGTGCTTTGAACTGTGTGTGGTCTTGCTTTCTGATTAAAAAACGTTTTGAGATCATCACGAAGCTCAAAAACATGTTTTAAAACTTTTCCTCTCAACAATCATCTTACTTCAATGTGAAATAGCAGAGCATTATTTGGGGCATCCAACTCGTTGCACAGTTGTGAAAAGTCAACCGTTTAAAGTGCTCGCCTTTACAAAAACGACAGAACTTATGACACTTTTCATTACTTCTTGTAACTCTTGTGGCAGCATCTTTGTTGCTAATATTTGTTGATGAATCATACAGTGAGCTCCAATGATTTTTGATGACTCATTCAGTACCAAATGTTGAAATCCAGATTGACATCCTAGCATAGCTGGAGCACCATCTGTGCAAACACCACAAACCTTTTCCCAAGAGATCTTATGCTCTTCCAAAAATGAACCGACTGTATTAAATACATCATGTTCAGTAGTAGTTGTTTCAAGAGGTTTGCAAAAAAGAAACTCATCTTTAAAGTCGCCATAATTAGTATACCTCATGTACACCAGTCACTGTGAACAGTTTGCAATGTCTATAGATTCATCAAACTGGATACTAAATATTGCAAGTGGAGCAGATTTAATTTCCTGGATCACCAGATCAAGAATATCAGCAGACATGTCATCTATTCTTCTGTGGACAGTGTCATTAGATAAGGAAATTGGCACTCAATTGTGTAACAAATTTATCTCCGATCATAATTCAAACAATGTTGTTGACCGCTGGCAACAGTAAATCCTCAGCAATGGTGTGAGGATTCATAGCTCTGGTGATTCTGAGTGCTACCAACTATGAAGCTTCAATGGCTGCTACGTTTTGTTTGTGGTACTCGCCACCAGTGTCAAGTCTGGCTTTCTTGAGTCCATCAGCTTTGCTTCTAAAATAGTTGGTATCTTTGCTGGCAAAGCTTGGATGCTTGCTATCAAAATGGCGTTTTAGTTTGTTTGGCTTCATAGATTTGGCTGATAGAACTTGACAATGAATAACACATTGCGGTTTCTCAGTTCCTGCTGTGATTATTGAGGTAAAACCATACTGTGAAAAATCCTCACTATATTTTCTTTTCTTAACATTCCTCTCTACACGATCCATTGTTATGGGATGGTTTGCTAGTGAAAATAAAATATAACAATAGCTTTAATAATACAAAAGATGACACATGGCATAGTTCAGTCAGTACAGTTCATTAAAGTTCCCTATGATTTACCATTCTCTGTGTTGCTTATTTTACATACCTGTTACTATCACCAGGGGGCAGTGAGCACATCAACCAGAGCTGAACATAAAAAGATCAATCCGTATCCAGGTTAAGTTCCCACGGTACAGATATATATCCGTGCTTTCGACACAGCAGCTGCGTTCTACATAGTAGCTGCTCTCTACACATGTGTGACTGGTCCGCATAAGTACATTATGGTATCAACCTTGTTAAGACCATCAGAAATATGTGTTTTCTATTGGTCTTAGGCGACCCTGTGAAAGGGTCATTTGACCCCCAAAGGGGTTGAGACCCACGGGTTTAGAACCGCTGCTCTAGATAAAAGAAAAATAAAGTGCAAGAGGCTTAGGAGCCTGGGAACAAGGAAGAAGAAAGGTTGAGTGTGAGCAGCTAGGGATCCATGAAGAGACACAATGAGGTAGGATGTGCGGTGCAGACTGGGGTTGAGACTAATATGTTGAGAATCACTTGGAGATTTTAAGCTGAAATGACATGTATTCTTTAAAAAGAGCACTCTGGCTACTATGTGAATCGAAAGGGGCAAGGATGGATCCAAGGAGAAGTAGAGACCATTGGTGTAGTCTGAAGGAGATAGTAGTGAAAACAGTGGGGTGATAAGATTTGGAGGAGAGAGCAAACAGGAATTTTTTAGGGCCTGGACATAAGGAATGAGGGAAAGAAAGATCAATGATCACTTATAATATCTTTGCAGGAGACAAGCCAGTCAGTGCAGTACAGCACCGATGAAACATCCAACTTTCCTCTAGTTCTTTAATGCTTCCTCCCCCCACTATCATGATCCCAACTCTACCATACAAATCTGGCTAGACCAGAGGATGTATACTGGTAAAGATAAGAGTGGAAAACACAGGGAATCCAGGACAGATGAACCCCTCAGGACCAATAATGAGAGTAGTGAAATCAGGAGGGTAAAGGTAAGGTAGGGTAGAAAGGGGAAACCAACCACAATGATCTACATATAACCCCCACTCTGAGGGACGGACAACAGAAAAGTGGGTGAAGGGAGACATCTGACAGTGTAAGACATGAAAAAATAATTTATAAATTATCAAGGGTTCCTGAGTGAGGGAGGGTGGGGGCGGGAAGAGAAAAATAAGGAGCTGATACCAAGGGCTTAAGTATAAAGCAAATGTTTTGAGAATGATGATGGCAACAAATGTACAAATGTGCTTGACACAATGGACATATGTATGGATTGTGATAAGAGTTGTACGATCCCCCAATAACATGTTAACAAAAAAATCTTTGCTCTGAGCAATTGGGTAAGTAAAGTGCCATCACAGGGTTGGAGAAGATGGGAGGAAGAGGAGATCTGAGGCCACTTGGGTGCCACAAGGCTGAGATGTCTATGCGACCCCCCAATATAAGACCAGGCTCATTCGGGGTGAGACAGGTCCATTTTAGAGTCGCTGGTAGTGAATTAAACTTTACCAGTCCTTTGCTGCTGGGACAAATAGCACAGCTGGGAACAGGAGTCTAGATGTAGTTACTGCTGCCTGACAGTGACAATGGAGAAGACATTACTCCTGGTCTGTGTATTCAGGAAACTGTTATAGGAGGGAAACAGGGAAGTACATTGCCTGAGGCTAGCAGTTACATTCTGGTGTGTATCCAACTAGTCTGAAAACAGAATACATATTCATCTTATCAACTGCTTTTATCATGTGGTTATAGTTCGGAGTTAATTTTTCTATAGTATTGCTTTTAGAGACTATGTGATAATCTATTGCATAATGAATACTAGAAAACACACTCCACAAGAGTGACAATATTGTGTATTTCATTCATGTGTGCACTGCTATATGGTCATAATGATAATTACTCACACTGTCAATATTTTTCCATGTCAGCCACTGTTTTTTAAAAAGTTTTATTGGCATAAAGTTCACATATCATATAATTCAATAGTTCAATGATATCAAGAAGAGTGGTACAATCATCACCACAAGCAATTTTAGAACATTTTCTTCTTTCTTGTATTCACTGTTAGCAACTCCCCATTTCTCTCCAACTTCCCTGCCAGGCCCTCAAGAAACCCCAGGAATCCAGTTACTGTCTCTATAGATTTAGCTATCCTGGATTTCATACACCAAAAAGCATACAAATTCCACCCCCCAAAACTAACAACAACAACTAAACAGAGACAAAGCTCAAATGAAAAGAAAATAGAAAACATTAAAAACTAAAACAACTTTAAAATGAGTAGGAAGAGAGATCAAATGATAAGGTGTTACATTTTAACCTAACTTCATCTGCCATAAACTACTCTGCACGATAGCATGGTAGTCACCCCTGGGCTGTGGTCAAGGAGAATCGGCGGGCTTAATCCACGTGTATTCCCCCCTCCTCTTTTTCTGAAACGGAAACAGCTTTTAAATAAGTCAAAAAGGAGATCAAATAAGATATTACATTTAACTTAACTATATCTGTCATGATTTTCTTTACAATATTCTGTCTGATAAGTCGATTCACATCTCTCAATGATGGTCAGAGGGGATTCCCTGGCGGCTTATGCTCTGTGGGACCCTGCAAGTGGATTTTGGGCTTCCCCTGTCATCCATGTCCTTCTGAAACCTGGGCGTTTACCATTTAAGCTCTGGTGCCATTCCTGCCTTTGGATTTGGATCATGTTATTTATAATCTTTGGATCACCCAGACGGTGTGCTTCTTCCATGTGGACTTGACTGATGCCTCACTGAGATGCTGTTTGTTTGGAGACAAGCCTTGAAGACTCCCATTCTTTCTGATAGCTGGGCACCATCTAGTTCCTTCATCACACTTTTCTAGATCATCCATATCATCGGCGCTGCTATGAGGGCTAGCACCAAGCAGGGAGCCACTACTTTGAGTAGTTTCATACACTTGAAAACTCGCCCAGTAATATTTTAATAGTGTGAGGTCATTATCGTTATACGTAGTTTACAGACAAAGCACAGAAAGGCTAATACTTTCCCAAACTCCTACAATAAATTGGTGATGCTCAAATATTTAGTGAGTTAGGATTAAATGGATAAATTAGTACTTCTAAAATTGAAATAATCCTTCTTCTTTGAATGATCTTTCTTAGGCTGCGCCTTGCGCTCTTTGCTTAATTCTATCAACTAGGAATTAGGTAAATAATGATCAGTTTGCCTGACTCATGATATCAAAGGCTAAATAAGCTTACATTTTTGCCTACATTCCCAAGGGCTCACATGGGGATTTGATATCAAGTGGAGTCCTGACAAATAGGCCTTAGCTAATACCTTTATGAAGGGCCTGAGCCCATTGATTTACCAGGGACTACCCTGCTGTTTTCAATAATTCCTGAACGACTTTATCAAAGCTGACAACCCCTGGGGCATGAAAACACAATCCATTGGTTCCCACTCATCTGTTCTGCTTCCTTCGTCTCTACCAAGTCCTACTGCCAACTCCATTACCTAGACGAAGTCACTCCCAACTCCTTTGCACGTAATGGACTTCCTTCCCATCCTCAGTCATGGGCTTAGTTCAAGTCCCTTTGAAACCTTCTCTGAAGTAGGTTGTCATGCAGCCTCTTCCTCTTTTCCCCATGCTCCTTTACAATGTCTGTTATACCACTGTTACTTAGAGTGGGCTCCGGGACCACTAGCTTTGACATCATGTGGGAGTTTGCGATAAATGTTCAGTTTTGGACCCACCCCAGATCTGCTAAGTCAAAATCTTGGGATGGGAGCTAGAAATATGTTTCAACAAGTTCTGCTGCTGATTTTTAGGTACATTGGTGGTGCTATAGGTTTGGTGTTAAGCTGGTAATCACAAGTTCAGTGGCTCAAATCTACCAACTTCTCTGTGAGCAAAAGATGGGGCTAATCTACTCCTGTGAAGATTGTCAGTCTTGGAAACCCTATAAAGCAGCGGTTCACAACCTGTGAATCACAACCCCTTTGGGGGTCAACGACCCTTTCACAGGGGTCGCCTGGTTCATAACAGTAGCGAAATTACAGTTATGAGGTAGTAACAAAAATAATTTTATGGTTGGGGATGACCACCACATGAGGACCTGTATGAAAGGGTCGTGGCATTAGGAAGGTTGAGAACCACTGCTGTAAAGACTTGCTATGAGTCAAAATTGACTCAATGACAGGGGATTTGTTTTTTGTTGGGTAAAAGTTGAAGAAATGCTACTTAACATTATTGCAATTTTTAAAATTAAAAAAAATGGAAGAACACAGCTCAACACTGGGAAATTTTATTTTATTTTTTTGGCATCTATGGACTGTTTTCCCATGATCTTTATTTCTTATTTAATTCATTATCTCCAGATGCACAGAACTTATCTCACAGTACAGCTATTGTACAAACTGGGAAATTTTAAATGACTGCCTGTCTCCCTTATGGCATCACTGACTTCCTACTGAGCCTCTTATCTTCTTAGTCTCATCACTCACCGTGAACCTCTCGGTTCCAGTCTACTGTCCCACTTCACAAGCCACTCAAGGTTCTTGGAGAATGTCAGAACTTTCTGCCACCTCACAGTTCTCATATGGGCTGTACTTTGGTTTTCTCCTGCGACATCTATATTTAAGTCACTATAACAGAAATACCACAAGGGGGTTTATTCTTTCATAGTCTGTAAGGCTTACTCAGGGTGTCAGCTGTAAAGGACGGCTTGCTCTTTCTGCCTGTTCTGTGGGAAGGTTCTTGTGTCCTTCCACCATCTGTGGGCCGGGTTCCTTAGAGAGCTCCATGTGTCCTGGCGCCTGTCTTCCCCTGTGTCCAGGAGGTTTCCAGGGCAAGGATCCCGGTTCACACTGGGTGTTCTGCTCCTGATTCTTTTTCTCGGTGGGACTGAAGTCTCAGATCTCTGCCTGCTCATTTAATCTCTTTTATAAACTCAGAAAGATGGAATCAAATTATAACCTAATCATTTAGATTGTACCCTGACTCATTAGCATAATGTCCACGAATCTCACCTCATTAATAGGATTTCTAACATGTAGGCTGATTACACCAGGCACAGGTGGAGGATAATTGCACAGCACTAAGAATCGTGGTCCAGGAAGGTAGACACACATTTTGGGGGAAACAATTCAATCCATAGTCCAGACCTTCTAGAAATTCCAGGCTTAGTCCTCTGAGGAAGCAAGGCAAATTGAGTCTCACTACGTCTGTCGACTCGTCTGACTGGCAGACTCCATGGATGATGATATTCAGGAAAAGAACATATCACTTTTACAGCCCTCTTGTATACTACATGTGTAAGGCAGATTATCAAATCCAAGTTTTAGGTTACACATAGCACACAATGGACTACTCCCATGGCAAAAAATAATAAACCTGCAACTGTCAAGTTCAAGGGACTTTACAGGACAAAGTAGAACTGCTCCACAGGGATTCCAAGGCTGTAACCTTTTAGAGGCAGACTGTCATATCCTTTCCCCCCACCCTCTGCAATGGAATGGTTAGTGGGTTTGGATCATCAACTTTTCACTTAGAAGGCAAATGTTAACCATTGTGCCACCTGGGGACCTCTCTTGTGGACACTGAGTCTCAAAATGGTAATCCCATATGGCTGCCGAGAGCTACACTGATTCCAAGAAGATTCCATTCTTGGCTGACCCACTCTAGGGCTCCCAACTGAACCCTAGTGCATTGTGACAACACCCTCTTCTTCATAAGTACCCAGCCTCTGTCAATACCTAATATTAGTGACATGGTTATTAATGATGCCCAAGTCCTATGAGCTTGAGGTTTTACAGTACAAGTGATTGACCTCTCCACACTTTCATAAACTCTAACATGTGAATGATTTCTCAAACAGAAACAAAGCATTTTAATGAAACGTGAGTTTCAATCTGTCTCAGAATTAATAGAATATACTTCACCAAATTAACAAGGAAAGGGAGGAAAGACCGTATTTGGTTTTGAAACGAAACAGTCTGCCAGGAAATAAGCAGTGTGTGAGAGACAGCAAGAATGCATAAGAGAACCAAATCTAGTCAGGATGAAAATTTAGTCAAGGAACTAAATGATATTTTAAATGTAAAGAGGAAGAAGTAAACTAATTACTGTGTGCTGCTGGCATGAAAATTCAAGAAAATCTACTGGGAAAAAAGCTATACAAACAAGAACTCAATAAAAATACTCTGGGTAAACAACATAGTAAACAAATATTGTTTCAGTATACACATGAAAAGTTGGAAAATGTAATGGGAACTCTTCATTTCTCTTCCTGAGTGCCTCTAAGAACTCTACATAGACAAGCCCCAAACACGCAGCAGACTGACAGGTGGAGAGATGTCAGACCGACTCTGGAGCTTGAGACCCAAAGAACACCTACAACGACAAGTCCATGAGTTTCCTTCTTTGCCTCCCACAGCCCAGCCATGGGCCGACCCAGAAACACCCATCTGCGGAGGCAAAAGAGCCGCGACCCCAGTCTGCTCTCTTGAGTTAAAGGATCAGGAAAGGGGTGCCCAGCAAAGCAGTGTCCTTTTAGAGAATAACTGCTCTATGGCAGCCACATCGCATCGGGACGACGAGCAAACAGAAAGGCATCCCTGTCACTCTGAGCAAAAACCTCACGGGGAGCTGCACCTTCCCCTTTCATTCGGGTGTAGGGTGGCACCCACTCCATCCTGAAGAGGTGATACAAGGGGGGGCAGTATGAAGGCTCTCTTTCCGTGGTGTCAGTGAGGAGCCTGGACCTCCACTTCCACTTGGTAGTAACAAGGCACTACCCACCCCCTTTCCCATCAAGGCCATGTCAGAGGAGCCCAAGTAAGATGCTGTAAGTTTACTGCAGCACAGAGATAACAAGGCCACCCTACACCACGGTGTCTGTCAGTAGAGGGGGGAGATGTGCTAAGTGGTAACAGGGCACTGCCATGCCTCCCAGCCAGGATACTATCAGTGGAGGCTTCGTGGAGAGCTGTGTACACAGCACATTCCCTGACCTTCCAATACAGCGAGCTAGGAGGAGTCCATCTAAAGCAGAACTTGAAATAAGATCCAGAATGTCCAGGGATAAATCTAAAATCATTCATCGTACCAAGAACCAGAAAAATAAACGACAATCAACTAACACCAATACCAAGATGGTTCAGATGTTAGAACTATCTAAAAATGATTTTAATAAAGTGATCTTAAAAATGCTTTATCAAGTAATTAGGCAAATGCTTGAAATAAATAGAAGATTCAAAAATCCCAAATAACCAGATGGATTTTTTTAAACATAAAAAAATGTACTAATTGGGAGTAAAAACTCAATGAATATGGGGATTTCAAAAGCATGGCTATGTAGCCAGAAACTCTGTAACACTCTCTCCAAACAAAACTTGCCAAAAAGCAGAGAAGACTAACAAAGCCAAGTGTGTTAGGCTGGGTTGCCTAGAGAAACAAAATCAGTGGCACTCATATATGTCAAAGACCTTTAGATCAAGTCATCTTAGAGCAAGAAGGCATCGCAGCCCCATCCAGCTCACGTCTGTAAATCCAATGCCAGTCCATAAGTCTCTCTTCAGACCCAAGCAGCTGCAGGCTGAGGATGCAGAAGGAGATCACAGGCTGTGGGTGCAGAAACGCGTGAGTCCAAGGTCAGTGGAAGCAGGGTAAGTGTGCCAAAAGCTCTCAGAGTCAGATGGCCCCATGTGGGAGGCAAACACAGAGTCCCCAGCAGGCAGGAAGGCCCAGGGACAAAAGGGGGTGGTAGTGTGTTCCCAGTTTCTTCCTTTAAGAAAGCCACACCCCCAAGGAGGCATCATTTGGTTGTGACCTGATTGTCCAGTTGCACGCTGCCCTTGCACTTTCATACAAATCCTTGCACTTTCATACAAATTCAAGTTGCCATAAAATCATCCAAGGAGTGCAAAACCTCCCCAGGAGAACAGAAATCTGCCTGGTAATTCAGAGGAGTCAACCAGTGCAAGCCACCCCTCCAAAGTCTCAGATTCCTGGCTCCTGGAACAGGATTCCCATGGAGATAATCCTCCTCCAGCAGCTCCTGCAGCTCCAGGCCTCTGGGGGGAAGGGAGGGACAAAGAGACACGTGAACCTACTCATCACCCCCTGTGAAGGCCCTGGACCCTGGAAGAGCAACACAGAGGACAGTGGCACTTTCCCCACAACACACTTGGAGGGGAGGGCTTCACTAGGGTGGGAGGTGAGTGCCAATGAACCTGGGAGGGGAAAATTCACTAGCTCCCTGAAGACCTAGGCTGGAAGAGACAGTCCGCACACAGAATTCCTGCCAGATAGGAATGATTTAAGTCAGCTGGAGGCTCACTTCCAACGGCTGCCTGGGCTGTGGAACTAGCTCCGGCCCTCTGGAGGGCCGTGGCAGCCAGACCCTGGTGTACCTGGGGGATGAACCTGTCCTGGGGGAAGGCAAAGTTTGGTGAACCTGCTTCAGGGCAAATTAACATGGGGGAGTTTGAAATTCAACTCTCTGTAGCCCTGGCATTTAGAGAGTCCACTTGTCAGCTCAGGGTCAGAGGAGATTAATTGTAAGAGACTGCAGGCCCTGTTCTGACATTCAGAGAGCACAAAGACAGCTTGACTGAGTGGGGATATTGTCTTCTCTTCTTTTTGTGACAACTGTACTGGTCATTGGCCAAACTTCTGCAAAAATTGCAGGAGCCTACCTCGAGGCCAGGACCTTGGAAGGGGACAGCATTTAAATTTTCCTGGCATTAACCCCTTCTCAGGATAAGGAATTTCCACATAACCCAGACACCTAACTCCTCAGTACAGCAAATGCAAAGTAAATAGTCCTCATTCCAAGACAAAAACAAAAGCAACATCGTGTCTTAGCAGCAACAGCCAAACTCTGCACATGAGAAAACAGGGAAAGATGATGCAATCAATGGACCACAAGCAGCATGAGGGCTAGAAAACAGACAATTCGCTAAAGATGACATCCAGGGAGCCAATTATCCTCATAAGCTATGAGAGAAATACAAATTAAATCAATGATACCACACTGACATTGACAGTACACAGTATTTTTCAACAAGAAAGAAATGCAATGCTGGAGAGGATGTGCAGAGATTGCAACACTCAAAACCCGCTCGTGGGATGGCAGAAGTGCAACCACCACGGGGACAGTATGTGCTCTGTGAGACGCGTGTCAATGGAAGTATCAGTCTCTCTACTGGGTACTCATCTCCAAGGCCAGAAACACACCAGCAGATATATGTTGTCAGGTTGGCTCCAACACACAGCGCCCCCGTGTACAGCAGAGCAACACACCAGCGGATCCTGTCCCATCCTCACAGTTGTTCTTATGGTTGGGTTCATTGGTGCAGCCACTGGTCAGTCCACCTCCTTGAGGGCCTTCCTCTTTTCCGCTGCCCCTCTACTTTACCAAGCATGACATCCTGTCATAGACCAGTACCTGAGACAAAGCCATGCTATCCTTGCTTCTAAGGAGCATCCTGCTGTACTTCCGAGACAGATGTTTGTTTTTTGGTAGTCTGTGGTCTTTTCAATATTCTTTGCCAGCACGGTAATTCAAATGCATCGATTCTTCTTCGCTCTTCTTTGTGACATGGCTCGGGTCAAGCACACCTTACTCCTCAAAGTAACCTCCTTGCCACCGACACTTTACAGAGGCTTCATGTAGCAGATATATCCAATGCAATGCATCATTGGATCTCTGGACTCCTGCTTGATTTTTCGGTGTGAATCTTGTGTCATAAAGGTGATGCTTCATGAAATAAAAAGCATAAAGTGGAACCAGAGTAAAGATCCAATTGGTCAAAGCAACAGAAGAGAATGTTCCTCCAATGACTTTCCATGGCTCTCACAATAGAATTCAGTCCTTCTTCAAGCTCTGCGCAATCAACTCCGGCCTCAGCTTCCTTTATTCTCTCTCCTGCTCAGTGTGCTTGGTTCTCTCTGGCCTTTCCGTTCCTCAGATGTGCCAAACGCCTTCCTCTCACAGGCCTCTGCTCTGAATGTTTCCTCTGCATTGAATCCTTCTCTTGCTCCATCCAGCATGCCTCCTCAACCAGTCCTCGCTCATCTTCAGAAAGGATGGTAACGCTCTGACCCCTGCAATTGTCTTTCATGACACCTTGTGTTAATGACATATCACAACATATGTAATTATGCGTCTCATTGTTTTATGCTTATCTGCCCTTCTAGGCTAAGAACTTCATGCGAGCAAGAATCAACTTTCTCCATTTCACTAATATAATCACGACACCCCGTACAGAATAGTCAGTACTTATCTTGGAGGGGATGAATGAATAAAGGAAAGGCAGGCCTGAGGAGTCAATAGCTTTAGGATGCTAGGATCAGCAACCCTGTATGCTGAGTCTAGCATCAGCTTCCAACTTCCATTGCTACCAGTGCCACATTCCAATGGCATTGTTTACTTGTTCCTCAACGACAGTGGCTTCTAATTGTTTGAAGAAAAGGCACATGGCTTCTGGAAGACAACAGACCCACCTGAGGAGCAGAAAGTAGAACATGGGTTAGGCCAGAACTTTTCCATCCAGAGGGGTAGGACCCCAGGTGAGCTCCAAATGTGCAGGTAGGTAGAGATCCGGCTAGTCTGAATGGCCACCAGATTGCCACCAACACCTAGGAGGAGAACAGTAAGTTAGTTTCCCCTTCTTCATGCCAGCATCTGAATTCCAGCCCATCTTTCAAGTTTTGCTGTCTCCTGAATTGATGACTCTCTTGACTTTCTTTCCTCCCCTCCCACTGTTTGCCACCAAGTAAAGGTGCCCCAATCCTTCTCAGAGAGATTCTGAGCTAGTAAATTGGCATCCCATCTCATTAAAGTAGAGAGAAGGGTGGAGAGCAAAGTCAGATCTCAAAATGTTTTCTGAAGAAAGGCAGTGTAAAAAGGTAGCAAGGAATCCAGGAAAGGAATGGGGATTGAGGATAATAAGGAGAGGAGAGGTGAGAGATGATGGATTTATGGGAGAATAGCTACTTTGGATGAAGGTGAACCTCAGAAGTGGTCAAGTTGGAATACATGAGACATTTTCATCTGTTTTTACCTCAAGGTGGGGAGAGGAAGAACCTGACCCGTGGATAATCAGAGGGCAGTGGAAAAATGAAGGAGACCACTATCATAGGGTGACAGACAGGCCACAAGGTGAGTCATCCAATGGAAACCTATGAGGCCAGAGGGACTTTTCGGAAGAGAGAGTTTCTTACTGGGTCATCTCAAACCGCGGTGGGCTCCCCAAGTCCTTATGTGTTGAGCGGCTAACCAACTCTATCAGCTGCTTCCGGGAGAACCAAGAGATCTTCTGCTCCCATCAAAGGGGAAGTTCTGCACTGTCTTTCAGGGTCACGATGAGTCAGAACTGACTCGACGGAAGTGAATTTGATTTTTGGTTTAGGGATTATGAGTAGCTTGATAAAGCACCAAACAAGACCAGTACCTTAGCAGCAGTCAGAGGCCAAGTAAACATACGCCTGCGGCTCCTCAGAAATTCTGGGGCTCCTTGCTGAGACCCTAAACTTCTTTAGGGTGTGGACAGCTGATCAGATCCATGCTGAACTCCTCTGCCTAGCCTTGGTTAACTGTTTCTTTGAGAGGGTGGCTGAGAGGGGGGAATGGGCTTCTGTCGTTTTATCTTCTTGGTCCCAGGGAGCACAATCTGTCACTGGACCAGACAGGCCTCAGTGACCATTTCCAGCAGAAAGCAGACTGCCTTAGCTTCTTCCTGAGCATACATACAAAGGCCTATGGGCCAAAAATGGCCACAGATTAATCTTTGCACATGGTTTACAAAAGACAGAAAAGTGTTAACAAATTAGACCCATTTATATAAAATCTAGCTTCTCTTCACAAAAGAGCTCTGGCAACTCTAGGTCAGCATTCCCACAAAGCAACAGCTGTCTAGAGCTGAGCCGTCACTACATCCTTCAGGGTAGAGACATGCTGTGTTCTTTGGTGGGTTCCCTATCCTTCCTCACTGCCTAACTGTCCACTTGCTTATGTAATTCATTCGTACTGTGTGTTTTGGTGGCTGCAGCCATGGGAGTTGGCGACCTCAGAGAAAATTATTCCGAGCTTACAGCCATCTGCATGTGATTTAGCGGTTGCTGTCTTCTTCACTCTGTTTGGATCTTCTATGGGAAACAAACATCCCTGGAAGGCAGGTTTTGATGCCCACAGCTGGGAGCTGTGCACCTGCACGGGCCTGCACAGCATCTCTGAAGTTCCTTAAGACTGGGGCCTGGGGACCAAGCAAACTTGGTCATGTGTTACATGTTTCCTTCTCTTGGTGACTGGTCAGCTCCATTCCAAAGCATTTTCAGAAATCCGATCAAATTTAAGCTGTAGTTACAGCAGGGGTCATCAACAATGTCTGTAGCAGCGGCTCTCCACCTTCCTCACGCGCGACCCTTTCATACAGTTCCTCACGTGGTGGCGGCCCCCAACCACAACACTATTTTTGTTGCTACTTCATAAATATAATTTTGCTACTGTTATAAATCATAATGTAAATATCTGATATGCAGGGTATATTTTATATGTGTTTCCCGATGGTCTTGTGAAACCCCTGTGAAAGGGTGGTCTGACTCCCACGTGGGTTGAGACCTACAGGTTGAGAACCGCTGGTCTACAGTGTCCAGGCCTAGGAGGTAAGCCAGTAGAGGAGACCAGATGTACGACCCTAGAGAGTGGTGGAGATTGATGTCAAAGTGAAAAGCGCCTGTTCTGGGTCCATGCAGGCATGGAGCTGCTGATTTCTGCTTAGTATTGACCTAGCTGGCTTGCAAACCAAGCATTATCACAGCCTTACTTGCTAAGGAGACAACAAAGACACCAATCTTTATGAGTTAAGTGTCTGATTTTAAATATCAATTAATCTAAATCACACACACAATACAACACACCCGCAAATAAGAAAGCATGAGAACCTAGCAACCCTGTGCTGTCGGCCACTCTGGGTCAGGAGGCAGGTTCTAGGTCCAGCTCTCCCAGCTTAGGCTTGTCAAGACAGCCTAGGGCTCGGTGGCAATGGATGGGGAATAGGACACATTGATGACAACAGTGAGGGGGACTTTCTCGTCTTAGCCCCCTCCCTGAAGGGCAGTGTCAGCCTGCAGCTGGGGTCCTGGATGCTGCACAGGGGCTGCAGTTGGATCTCTGCAGTTATTTCTGGTCTGATGTGGCCAATCCCTGGAAGCCAATCTGGACCAGAAAGCACCCATGGGCATTGGGAGATCAAGTTGAATACCTACCACAGATGATGGGTGTGAAGATGGCCATATTTTGGTATTGTGGTTCAGAGATGGTTTTGCTCAGTATGAGCCCTCCAAAACTGGGGAAAGAAGACAGTTTTCCCATGGTCAGCAGGGCAGACTCATGGGGGCTTGCAAAGCTCCCTGTACACGTTGCCCGTCAGCCTACCTTCCCAGCTCAGCCCCCACATTCTAGTCTCTTATACAAACTATATGTACATATAGGGACATGTTGGTCTTCCAGCTTTCTCCCCAAACTGTACACATTTCCCCATATCCACCTCTGTTCTGAATCTCAGGTGGTCTAGAAGCCCATAAGAAAGCTCAGTCCATCTAAAAAGAAAAAAACAACAACAACAAGAAACAAAATATTTCCTGGGTTCCTCAGCTGGCTGGGTGGTCACATGAGAAGTCCATGAATAATAGATCTGTGGTTCCAGGGAAACGTTGCAGTAATACTTCCTAAATCTAGACAGTTTGAACATGGTCCACTAAGGAGCCCTGCAGCCTTTGCAAGATACCTAGACCACAGCCTCTTTGCCCTGAGATGCCGTTAAAAAATACGCCAGTATGTTCCAGAGTGGCCTTCATAAGGTTTCCTAACAGAAGAACAATCTTGTGAGGGTGAAAAGACCCTGAGTCAGGGTGCTAGGCTCAGCTTAGGCCTAAAGGCCCCAAGGGGCACTTCCTTCACAGTCTCTCGAGGTTCCACCAGTTGCCATGCTTTGGCAACGGTACCTGGGCAAGTGAGAGGATTAAGGTAGTTACAGCCCTGAGCCTTGGACCCACTGCAGTTTGAGAGAGGCCTGGCTCACAAGAACTTTGTTGGCATCGGCTGTGTGATACCCACTGGACAACAGTGACCAGCCGTGGCAGTAGGCTGTGTGGATACAACTGGCTTTCCCAGTGTGGTGTGCCTCGTGGCTCCCTGGCTCTCTGAGCCTTGTAAGCAGGGTTGCCTGTTTTAGAATAACCAAAGGCTCTAGAGCAGCGGTTTTCAACCTTCCCAATGCCGCGACCCTTTCATACAGTTCCTCATGTTGTGGTGTCCTCCAACCATAAAATTATTTTTGTTGCTACTTCATCACTGTCATTTTGCTACTGTTATGAATCAAGCAACCTCTGTGAAAGGGTCATTCAACCTCCAAAGGGGTCGCGACCCACAGGATGAGAACTTCTGCTCTAGAGGGAGGGCAGCCTCAAGGGAGCTCCCCACAGGCTTGAAAGCAGAGGAGTCTGGGACTGGGACTCGAAGCCATGCAGTCACATTTCACTCTAGCCCCATCACGGAGGTAATGAGCACTGCCCTCCCCCAGGGCCCACACCCTCAGCTGCTCCAGAGGCCAGGCGTGGCAAAGCCCTGTGCACACTCACCTGCTGAGAACCATTGCTAGAATGATGGGGAACCACCCGAACTTGAGGACCTTCTGGATGGATGGGCTCTGCTTCGCCATGATGCCCCACACTGGGGTCAGAGTGACAAAGACCACACAGACCAACAACGGCAGGTATCTGCTGTCTGCAAGAGGAAGAGAGGATGCCACCCCACTGAGGGGCAGGGCTGCAGCACGTGGCGGGCAGGGGAGGGCAGGGATCTTGAGGTCTGAGACAAGATGCAGCAGCCCAGGGGTGCATTGACTTGCGGGCCACTTTTTCAGTCCAGTTCAATTGTAAAATCACTTCCCACTAACCTCCTAAGTCGGAGCCCTTGTTGTAGCTGCTTATACTTGGGACGGTTAACCACAAAGTCAACAGTTCCAAACCACCAGCTGCTCTGTGGGAGAAAGCTGAGGCTTTCTATCCCTGCGAAGAGTCACGGTCCCGGAAGCCCACAGAGGAAGTTCTACCCTGTCTGCAGGGTCGGCAGGAGTTGGAATCAATTTGGTGGCAGTGAGCTGGTTTGTGGGTTTCACCTCATGAGTCCCTCTTGCCTCACAGTCTTCCCAGCATCGTAAGGATTGTGACTTGTCTTCCCAACAATGGAGTGAGTGAGCCCGAGGCTGCCCACCAGAGGAGTGAGTCAGCCAGCTGTGACTCACTCAGACAGGAAGGTCACATACTAGGCATCAGGCCAAGTGACTCTCTTATCCTAAAACAAATATAAACCTGCCATCTCACTGAAGAGAGACAGCCCAACGATTTGCCTCCCCGAGGAGACACCCAACGAAGCAGGCATGGACCATGTGCGGGTACAGTGGGGAACACAGAGGAGGGTTTGGAAGGGATGCGACTCATTTGTTTTGCAAACCGATTCAAGTAATGAGCGCAAATACTCTTGTTTTAAACCCAGTGGGTGTAAAAATAAAATTAGGTGATCTTACTCAACTCCTGCAGAATCTTCCTGTCATCTCCAAACTGTTAGCTATGTTTGACAGGAGCCAATACGAAGGATGACTATGAGATGGCTCCAGAACAGAGACAAGAAAGGTCCTAGAGCTAGTGCTTCGTAAACCAGAGTGATGCGATTTCAGATGTTCACTTGAGAACATGACAATGGTTCACAATGGTCTCACAAGTCGCTGGGCCCCAGCTTCCCCAGGTGACCACAGTCAACTGGAGCTTAGTGGAAGGTGTTCCCTTACTCTACCTGCCTTCCACCTCCCCACTCCCGACAGCCTCAGCCTTGCTCACTCCATTCACAGACCACCCCCACAGGCATATGCAGTAGGACAAGGCTCGGAATCAACAGGAACTAGTACAAACGGTTGTGCGCATCTCTCTAAGGGATTCTGGACCAAGTTGAAAGCCTCCCTATTCCTGAAACAGAGATGGAATCCGCAGAGAAGGCTGGCCAGTTGTCCAGATCCTGCAAGGGGAGGGGAGCATCGTGTGGGCTTTGGTAATGTTTCCTGGCCCCAAGAGAAAGCACTGCTCCCCAAATGGTACTCCTGGCTTACCTTGAAATGAAGCCCCTGCGGGCCTGGAACACAAGACATGTGGAGACCCCCCTGTGCCCCTAACCCAGCCACAAGGCCACCTTCGAAGGAGCCCGAGCGTCTCCTTGCTTCAAGCTTGCAGGGAGAATGCATGCTACCACGATCCTCACACTTTTCCTGTGGAGCCACGTCATTGATTTACATGATCTGTCAACCTGTGAGAACACACCCAAGTGGTGGGCCAGCCCTCTATGCCAGTCCCTCCCCTTTCTCCCTGCATCCCTGGATTGTAAAGGTTGGCATTAGCTACCTGTGCCTATGTGGAAGCTAGTTGCTATTCCCTCTCACATGCTTGGGACAATAACTGACAGAGAATATCTCCCAACCTGTCTGTCAAAAGAGGGCTGGGGCCCCATGGCACCGTAAGTCCCTGGCTAGGTCCATGAAGTCCATCTGAACGAAGCTGGCTGGATGTAAGAGCTCTCGTGGAGTCTTGGGGGCAACCTGCCCCAGGGCTGTGCCTCCTTGGGGCTTCCATACCTTTGTGTCTATAGAAGAAGCTGCTGACTAGAGCCAGAATGGACAATGTGATGAGGTCTCCCAGGCTCGCTGCGATGGGTGTGGCGATGTTGTCTGGGTTGATCCCGAACTTCCGAGCCCCAATCACTATGCAGACCATCAGTATTCCTGTAGGGTCAGACAGAAGAGCAAGGAGACGCAAATCCCAGGAAGTCATTGACCGGGAACAGGTCAGGAACACAGGTGGTCATGGCACGGGGCTGGGACAGCAGCCGGCCGTGAGGCTGTCTACGAGCTCCCCTTCGATTCCCGGGGAAGCCAGGCCACCACAGCCCCTGCAGAGCTTCTCCCACTACCCTGGAGGCCTGACATGGCAGCAAGATTTCGATCAAATTTGAGACAGGGAAATGCTAATCAATGTCCGGTACATTTTCTATTCCTGTACTTTTTATAATTGATTTTTCTTTCTGTTGAGCTGCTGAGAATATACACAGCAGAACACCCACTGGTTCAGTCATTTCTACATGTCCAGTGGCACGGCACCAATGATAAATTATTGAGTAGTGCCACCATTCTCACCCTCTGTTTCCTGAGTTGTCCCCTTAACATAAACTAACTGATTCCTAAACTTCTGATCTAATTTTGGATCGGAAATGTGGGGTCAAACAACATTGAGACTAAGTGTAATATATAGGCGTATATCTCCACCACTTGCCTGTCCATTTGTCACACTGTGGTGGCTTGTGTGTTGCTGTGATGCTGGAAGCTACGTCACTGGTGTTTCGAATGCCAGCAGGGGTCACCCCAAACAGACATGCTTCGGTGGAGCTTACAGACTCCAGAGGAAACAGCACACCATAAACCTTGTGCATAGCATTGAAACACTGTCAGATGCCAAAAACCTCATGAATGGAACACTGTCTGAAACAGTGCTGGCCGATGAGCAAAGTCCGTGGGAGTGGAATCTTCCAGATCTTCATTTGCTGATGAGGCACAATTCAAGGTACAAAGAAACAGTTGCAACAACTTCTAATCATTGGAATTTGGAATGTATCAAGTCTGGATCTAGGAGATTGGAAGTAGTTGAAAATGAGATGCAACCCATAAAGATCAACGTTGCAGGCAGGCACTGGTGAGCTGAGATGGACTGGTATTGGCCATTCTGAATCAGAAAGTCGTGTGGCTTATTCTGCCAAGAAAGACACAAGCCAAAGGTGTAGCAATGCATTCATTGCCAGAAGGCCCATGTCAAGACCTGTCTGTGATAGAATGACCCTTATCTGCCGTCAAGGAGGTCCAGCAAACCAAACAATGATTCAGATTTAGGCACCAACCACGGAAACTACTGCTGCAGAAATTGAGGAATCCTACCAACATCTTTAGTCTGAAATTGATCAAACAAGCAATCGAGATGCATTGATACCATATATACTGGAGTATAAGCTGATCCGAATATCAGCCAAGGCACCTAATTTTACCATAAAAACTGCATTAAAATGTGATGAAAACTCAGCTTATACATGATTATGTATGGTAATTATTGGTGATTGGAATATAAAACTTGGAACCACAGAGGAAGAAACAATAGTTTGAAATATGGATTTGGTGATAGAAATGAAGCAAATATCCTTTTTAACAACACAAACTGCAACTATACACATAGACTCCTCCAGTTGGAATGCACAGAAATCAAATTTACTACATCTGTGGGAAGAGATGATAGAGGAGCTCACTATCTGTAGCTAAATCCAGGCCAGGGGCTGACTACGGAACAGACTGTCAATTGCTTACATATAAATTCAAGTTGAAGAAAATTAAAACAAGTCCACAGGAGCCAAAACACGACCTTTAGTCTATCCTACTTGAATTTTGAGGACATGTCAAGGTCAGATTGGGGGCACTGAACAGTAATTTCAGAAAGGCTGAACAGTTGTGGGATGGCATCAAGAACCTCCTCTATGAAGAAAACATACAGTCATTAAAAAGATAGGAAAGAAAGAAAAGGTCACCAATGATTCAGAAGAAACTCTGAAAACTTGTTCTTAATCTTAGAGTAACTAAGCAAATGGAAGTATTGATGAAGTCAAAGAGCTGAACAAAAATTTCAAAGGGCAGCTAGAGAAGACAAAATAAAGTATCCAGTTAGAAAACCAAAAAGGAAGATCATGCTCAGCATATCTTAAATGTAAGGAACTCAAGAAAAAAATTCAAGCCTCAAGTTGAAATATTGAAAGATTCTATAGGTAAAATATTGGATGATGCAAGACGCATCTGAAGATGGAGAAAATACACAGAGCTAGGTGACATTGAATCACTTCAAGAGGTTGCATATGAGCAAGAACCAGTGGCGCCGAAGGAAGAAGTTCAGCAGCACTGAAAGTATCAAGCAAAAACAAGGCTCCAGGAATTGATAGAGTATCAGTGAAATGTTTCAGCAAGCTGATGAAGCACTGGAAGCACTCACTCATCTATGCCAGGAAATCTGGAAGACAGCTACCTGGCCAACTCACTGGAAGAGACCCACATTTGTGCTCATTCCAAAGAGAGGTGACCCACCAGAATGCTCAAAGCATAGAACAGTATCAATGACGTCACATGCCAGTGAAATTTTGCTGAAACTGTCCCACGATGGTTGCAATAGTACATTAGTTGGGGCTTCCGGTTCTGGCTGGAAGCAGTGGTGGTGGATGACTATGAAATGGAACCGACCAGGTAGGTGGGGCTCTCAGACAGCTTGAGCCTCTCAAGTGTAGTAAATGCTTCCCATGCTTTGCTGAACCCCTGTACTTTTACTTTCAGTAAAACTTTCCAGTGCTTTGCTGCATGCTGTCTTTTGCCTGAATTCTTTCTCTCAAGAAGACTAAGAGCCAAGGAATAATAGAACCAGCCCGAGATCCACCGTAACACAGACAAGTACACCCTTGTGTCAGGTCCCAAAGAGAAGCAGGGTAAAGCACGGCCTTCAAAAACTAGTGGGGGCTAGTTAAAGGCTCTCCCTTGATTCAGGTTGGGCTTGCTATCCCTTGGGCTGCAATCCACAGGGTTGACAGTTCGAAACCACCAGCAGCTGCTTGGGAGAAAGACTGGGCTTTCTACTCCCATAAGTAGCTATAGCCTCAGAAACCCACAAGGGGTCGCTATGAGTCAGCACTGACTCCATGGCAGTGAGTTGGTGCTTCAAGTACTGAGAACATAAATAAGCCCCTGGATTCAGGTAGCAGTTAAAGCTTGCAGGGCAGGGAACAAAGGAAAAATGAATAATCACTTTGAAGTAAACAAAACAAGATCTTAAGGTAAAGGATGTCTGGATAGGGAGGATACTTCAGAGTGCTGACCAGAGAAGGCCTCCCATGGGTAGTGACATTGGACCATCACCTCTATTATCTCTGGGCTCACCCCTTTTTTTTTTGCCTCCCTCTGTACTATGGGGACACATCAAGGAGCAGGGCCCTGTGCACTTTGCTCACCAGTGTGTCCCCCGCACTTTGGCCAGTGACTAATCCATAGGGGTTTGTATAACCACTAGAATAACAACGCTGTCCTGAAAAGGCAAGGAGCCTGCTCACCAGAGTTGGTGGTAAAAAGCCGCCTGCAGGAGGAAGAGGCTTTCTGTCCCCATAAAGGTGACGGCTTCAGAACCCCCGGGGCAGCTCTACTTCATCCTGTAGGGCTGCTCTACGTTGGCATGGCCTGGGTGGCAGGAGGGGAGGGTGCATAAATGCACACATGCATGCGTGTGCTTCCCCATAACGAGTGTGCCTCCCCAGCAGAGATTAAAGGAGCGCAAATGTAGTAGCGTCCTTTAGTCTAGGAGCCTGCTTAAGAAGGTGACACATGCCTTCTTCCCTGCCCATTGGAGGCCCCCCACCCTTGCATGATGCCCGCAGCCTCCCTTACTGTCTTTCTTTCTGGTATCTCCAAACTCTCTGCCCTCCAGTTGATTCTGACTCATCGTGCCCTTAGAGGACAGGAGAGACCTGCCCCGGTGGGTTTCTGAGACTGGAACTATTTACGGGAGTAGAAAGCTCGGTCTTTCTCCTGCAGAGCCGCTGTTGACCTTGCAGTTAGCAGCCTAACACGTAACCACTCCACCACCAGGCCTCCTCTGGCATCTTCAGGAAGGGAAAATAGAGAGAGTTGGGAACAAGGCACTAGAGAGCTGGACAGGTGAGCAGCCAGTGGGGTGTGGGGGGTGGGGTGAGCTCACCTAAAGCCAAGGCGGCGAAGAAGGCCGTGAGGACACTGCTGGCACACAGCAGCCCCACCTTGGCGAAGTCCACCTCCTCACTGGACACGGCTCCCAGCAGCATGGCGGCCAGAGCAGCAAGGAGCCCCACGATAGTGGCCTGAACCTGTGAGGACAGAAATGGAAAACAAAGTCAGGTCCACGGCGGACAGCAACGCTCCTCCCATGAGTAAGTTCCCTCTAGGACATTTGTGGGGTCCAGAAATGACTCTTTCCCCTCACCTTCACACCTGCTAAAGCAGCGGGTCGCAACCGGTGGGTCGCAACCCCTTTGGGGGTTAAATGACCCTTTCACAGGAGTTGCCCGATTCATAACAGTAGCAAAATGGCAGTTATGAAGTAGCAATGAAAATAATTTTATGGTGGGGGGTGGGTCACCACAACATGAGGAACTGTATTGAATGGTTGTGGCATTAGGAAGGTTGAGAACCACTGTGCTAAAGGCTTCTCAACGCCAGAAAAAACAAAACACAACACTAAAATATTTCAGTTCAGTTTCCTTGGAAACCACAACTTCCTACCTTCAGTCACTTGCCAGACACCGTCTTTTTCTTTTCTTTTAACTTTTGAATTGGGAGAAAGTGTCCGGAGCAGATGTCAGTGTGGCCCTCAATAATTCCTGCACATTTTGCTTCATCTCATGCTTTGCAAGCCCCTCAAGGCTCCCTTCCTTTCCCCACGCTCCCCCTGGTGTCTTGTTTCTGTGCTTCCTCCTTTGTTGACCCTTCGGAACTTAGTTCTTGGGTAAATGCTTCACTTTTGAGTATTCTAAAGTTTGCATAGCTAGTTGGTATTATTTCTCCCCTCACAGATCTGTTTATTGTTTGGCTGAAAACCGAGGTAGGAGACCGGAAAGGTGACTAAGAGCCACAATCCCAGGCTCCCAACCGTCTATCTCACCAGAAAGCCCACTCTCCTTTCTGAGGCTGAGTTTTGCTCCATAGTTTTCTCTCACTCTATCCAGGAGCTTCGGATACCATCCCTTTTAGAGAAGGAGGTCGTGGGAGGTGGGATCCAGGGACCAGTTGGATCACAAACTGCTTGGATCACATGCTCCCATAGGAGAACCTCTGGGATCACGCCGGTCCGTGGCGGTCTCCCTGCACACTCGCTGTTTCTCTCAAGAACTTCTCTTCCCTGGAACTTTCCCTCCACAATAACACGATCCTTCTCTGCCTTCTCCTCCAGGAAATCCCATAAAATCCCAGACCTGGGCTCCATCTGTATCCTAGTAAGAACAACGTCTCTGCTGCTTGTTTAGAAGCCCCAGATCTGAATACCAGCATTGGAACTTCTTCTAGTTTAGGATGTCAAAAAATGAAACATCTATTAATGAACATTGAGTAAATAAAAGAGCTCAACCAGGCATTATCAATAAAAAAGTCAGTATTATAAAAATTAAAACTATCCAGACCCAAGTTTTTGTAACTCTAGTAAAAATTCCAATAAGATTTTTCATGGACCTTGACAGTGAATTTTGTTTCATAAGGATAAGTAAATGTACCAAGACAACTCTGAAAGTTTAAAAAAAAAAAGATCGACTAGAGAATAGTTGTCAAATTCATTATTAATGCATTTTAAAGGCAAAGTTATTAGAACTGCATACTACCTAAAGCAATCTACAAATACAATTTAATTCTGATCCAAATCCCAACTTCATTCTTTCAAGAAATAGAAAAACTAATTATCAACTTCATTTGAAGAGGGAAGAGGCCCAGGGTAAGCAAAAAACTTTTTCAAAAGAATAAAAAAGTAAGAGGCTGAACTACCAGACCCCCAAACCTACTCTACAGCCCCAGTAGTCACAACAGCCTGCTGCTGGCCCAAGGAGAGATGTGCACCAACGGACCAGGAGAGGAAACACAGAAATACAAGTGCCCACCTACGGGCAATTGATTTTTGACAAAGGACCTAAAATATGAAATGGAAAAGGGACACCATCTTCAACAAATGGTGCTGGAAAAATTGGATCTCCATCTGCAGAAGAATGAGCCAAGAATCACACCTCTCCCATGTACAAAGATGGACTCAAGATGGGGATAAATATAAGTCCCAGAGCGCTCAGGATCATCAACGAGAAAATTAGGGCACACTCAGGGCCCCACTGGAGGGCCTACACGGACTATCAAATATAATACAGGCAGCGCACGCAGTGGAGGGCACAATGCATGACTGGGACCTATTAAAATAAAATTATTATGCACATCAAATACTTCATCAAGAGTAAAATGAGAACCCACAGGTAGGGGGAAAATCATTAGCAATGATACAAGGGACTAATTACTAAAATCTATAAAATTCTATAACACTTCAGCCAGAAAACAACAATCCAATTAAAAGGTAGTCAAAGGACATAAATAGACAATTTATAAGGGATGGGATGGCTGAAAACACACGAGGAAATCTTTAAGATCACTAGACTTTTGGGAGATGCAAATGGAAACAATGATGAGATGTCATCTTACCCCCCCCACAGATCTAGCAGTGAAAACAAACAAACAAACAAACATAGGACAACAAATGCTGGAGAGGATGCAGAGAGATCGGAACTCTTACACACTGCCGATGGCTTGTAGAACCACTGTGGAAAGTAATGTGGAGCTACCTAAACCAACCGTATGATCCAGCAATGCCTTTACTAGGTATGTACACACTCCAAAGAAATGAGACAGACCTGAACAGATGTATGCTCTCCCACGTTCACTGCAGCAGAGTTCCCAATAGCAAGAAGCTAGAAACAGCCCAAATGCCCGTCAGTAGAAGAATGGATAAAGAAATTATGGCGCAGTCACACAATGGAATAATATGTATGCCTAAAAAGAAGGATAAAACCATGGAACAATTCAAGCCATGGCTGGACCTGGAGCCAATTTTGCCCCGTGAAGTTAGTCAATCACAAAAGGACAAACCTTGCATGAGCTCACTACTATAAGGATAATCACCAAGAACAAGGCAGGCTTCTGCTGTTAGGTCATGTGATCTAACCTGGTTTCCCAAGCAAGGCGGTAGAGAACCTGCCTCATGCCCATGAGCCACATACCACCCCCTTTATGTGTACGTCACAAAAACCCCTTCAACAGAGGAGCCGTCGCCTCAGCGGGGGTCAGTTTTTCAAGAAGTGGGGAGAACATTCAGTTGTTGCCATACAACATTATGCTAGCGTCACCCCAAGTCAACAGACCCTCTTACCAGAGTGCTAAGTGAACCTTACTGGAAATCCAAGTCCCGATTGGGGTGGGGATTTGTATGTCTTAGAAAGAGTGATTACATTTCCATTGGTGGGTAAACTGGATGGAGCAGCCTGCCCTTGAGAGGGGCGGGTGTGGGGGATGCTTAATAAAACTTATAGAGAACCCAGAGGGAGAATACACCCCCATTATGTTGCTAATTGGATACTTTTGACCTCGTTTCTACCTAGCCCTTGGTGGCCCAGGCATAGACTACTGGGACTTTAGACTCTGTCCTTTCAAGGTGAACTGGTCACATCCTTCATAGGTCACAATAGAAGTATTCAATGTAAAAACCCCACTAAGTGAACTGGGCTTTACCTCAAACTTACCTGTAGCAGATTTAAGGAACTGCCGTACTGTATTGGAATTAAGGCTGAATTATCTTAGTGTAAGAAGAAGCAGACGACTGCTATCCCAAGGTTATGGAATTGTAGGTTGTTAATCTTTGCTTCCTAGCGCTTGCTTTGAGGTTGCCCCATGAATGGTGACCTGGGCCTACCATACATTTACTACTTTAATGCTCTCTTTGGTTTCTTAGATGCATGTATTAGTCTGAAGGCAAGGTTCTGTCTTTGTATATGTGTTAGTGAAGGTTTTGTCCTATCATCAGCTCTCATTGTTTGTTTAAATAGTGCTTAGTCACTTAAGCGTTTACTCTGTAAATGCCAACAATTCATATGTTGTGGTCTGAAGCGCACCTATAGTTGTATAATTTCCTTTTCTCAACAATGCTCTACGTTACCATTGGTTAAATCAATGACCCTATCAATAGAATTACCTTATGCCCTTGAGGGATGATTTATAAGGTTCTCTATCATATAAAAAAAGATGTTTCTAAAGTGAACCAGAGGCATAGCTAGACCAGGGGCATATGAATGAACTTTGGCCCCTAAGAACAATTAGTTCTTATGGCAGAGCCTTACTTGGCCTCATGCAGAGATCACTGAAGATATGGGTACCGTAGAAAAATATAGTGCAGAAACCAGATGATGCCCAGCTATTATGAACAGTGTCTGGGATCTTACAGGATTGTCTTAAAACAAACAGCCATCTAAGCAAAGCACCAACTAAGTTGATATGGAAGAAGCACACAAGCTTGTGTGAACCAAGGACTGTAAATAATAAAATCCAAATCGGAAGGAAAGAAGAGCTTAAATTGTGAGCACGTGGCTTGTAGAAGGCTACCGATGACAGCGGAAGCCCCAAATCCATTTGCAGGGCCCCCACATGGAACAAGTTTCTAGTGAATCACTGCTGATCATAGTCTAGGGATGTGAAAAGCTTTGCTGTACGACAGGGAATATTGTAAAGTCAATTGTGCCAGATGTAATTAGGTTAAAGCTTTATCATTTGCTGTCCCCTTTGACCCATCTTAATTTCACTTTCTAATATTTTCTGCTTTATTTCAATTAAGGTTTGTCTGCATGTCTATTCATTATTGTTTTTGTCTATTTATAGTTTGTGTTTTGTATGATTTTCCATATATGAAATATAGGTAAATCTAAAGAGCTAGTAACTGGATTAATAGTTACCCAGGGGAACGGCAGAGAAAGTTTCTGGAGAAATGGGGAGCTAAACACGAGTATAAGGAGAAAACTGTTGTGAAATTGATTGTGGTGGGGATTGCACAACTCTTCTTAATATGACTGTACGATTAAATTGTATGCTCTGTGAAGAATATGCCCATAAAGCTATATTTTTAAAAGAATAAGCAAGATTATAAAGGAAAGAGACCAAAGTCTAAAAGAAGAAACTAGTCTATAGCATGAATGCCCTACCCAAGCCATAATCTCATTTATCCTGAGCCCAGAAATACCAGATGGTTCCCAACAGATAGACCCTTATGGAGGGAGGAAAAACAATACGGAACTGAAGTCAAATCCTCAAAATGTCTACTTATTGAACCAGTTGGGAACAGATGCCTCTTTGAGCTCCTCGTTAAACCTTGAATCACAACTTTCTCCTGAGCTCACCTTTTACAAAACAAACTATGAACAAATTCTTATGCACACTGCACACATATTATTTTGAAGTAAAAAAACAAACAGGGCAAAAACACCCGGCGGGCCGGATAAATGTCCTCGGCGGGCCGCATGTGGCCCACAGGCCATAGTTTGAGGATGCCTGGTATAGACCATGAGAAAGAGATGTCAGCAAATTTAGGCAAATAAAAACCTTTAGCATGAAGGAAAATAAATGGAAAAGAGAGGGAAGTATGCCAGGACACTGGGCTCCAGAGAAGGCATGGAGTTTCTGGTGGGTCTGGTGGTACCCTCGGGCCAGTCTGAGCCTCTGGTGGCGAAGTGACTGGGGTCTGTGTACAGGGACACAGGCTCCTTTAGCCCTCACTCTTCCTACGTGGAGCAGGACTAGCACAAGTTCAGAAAGGAAGATCTTCATATACACGAGACAGTGGATACTCACCTGGACAAGGGCAAGGTTACTGCAGATGACTCTGTGCTGCTCTCGGGGGTCTTCGATTTGTCCCGTGTTGGCCTAGAATGAGAGAAAAGGAAAGGGGTAAGTCTGGCAGGTCCCAAAGCAAGATCAACTCTTCATTGGACAAGGTAATTTCTCTTTTTTTTTTTTGTGAGTGAGTAAGTGAGTGAGACAGTGAGTGAGTGAGTCAGTGAGTGAGTGAGTGAGACAGTGAGTGAGACAGTGAGTGAGACAGTGAGTGAGTGAGACAGTGAGTGAGTGAGACAGTGAGTGAGACAGTGAGTGAGTGAGACAGTGAGTGAGACAGTGAGTGAGACAGTGAGTGAGACAGTGAGTGAGTGAGACAGTGAGTGAGTGAGATAGTGAGTGAGTGAGACAGTGAGTGAGTGAGACAGTGAGTGAGTGAGACAGTGAGTGAGACAGTGAGTAAGTGAGACAATGAGTGAGACAGTGAGTGAGACAGAGAGTGAGACAGTGAGTGAGACAGTGAGTGAGTGAGACAGTGAGTGAGACAGTGAGTGAGACAGTGAGTGAGACAGTGAGTAAGTGAGACAGTGAGTGAGACAGTGAGTGAGTGAGACAGTGAGTGAGACAGTGAGTGAGACAGTGAGTAAGTGAGACAATGAGTGAGACAGTGAGTGAGACAGTGAGTCGACAAGGTAATTTCTCAAGAGAAAAGCCAACACATCTCATCTCATTGATGTCAGAATTAATCACTCTGCCCAGTTTCCTAAGCAGCGATGCAACTTTTGTGGACAAAATAGGAGAGGGGTCAGAATGCAAAATGGATGGTGTCAAGGATCATCTTCCCCGGTGCAAAGTTCTCAAACACACGTCACCTACAATCCTTTGTAAGGCGACCACTGACTTCTCCAGGTTCTCTTCAATTGAAACACTCATCAGTAAATCACCACCACTCCAGCTCAATCTCACCTCTGCAGTTACCCTCTGCAAGCCTGCCAGTCCCTCATCTCTTACGATGGGAAAAAAATCCAGGAATACAGCTTTTCCCTTTAACAATTACCATGCTTCCCCCAAAATAAGACACTGTCTTATCATTCTGTTTCCTCAAGAAGACACACTATGGCTTATTTTCAGGGGATGTTTTAGCTTTATTAAGTAAAGTACAACAATCTACACTGATTCAAATAGAGTTAAGTTGTCTTCTTCTGGAACATCGACAGCAGTGCTGAGTAACACGGCAGCCCCAGCGTGACTTCTTCCCCGAGGACACACAGGACCCAAAGCAGAGCGTCCTGCTCCTCACTTCACTGAGGGGACTTTGACTTTCCCTGTCTGTCTCCCTCTCTGCCTCAGCTTGCAGCACGCACAGAACGACCGGCCCTGACGGGGGAGCCGACCTCGCGGATGGGGCTGCCCGCACCTCTCCCGTCCCCTCCGAGACAGCAGCTGTCACGCTGGGCACATGAGCAGGGCTGCCCGTCTTCGTGACTGCTCCGCCCGATGCGCTGCAGAGCCACGCAATCACGATGTCTTATTTTCTTACATTGCGCAAATGCTTAGAGATCCTGCTACAGCTTAGTTTACGGGATGTCTTATTTTTGGGCAAACATGGTACAGTCCGCTTCTAACAGTACAGCAGTTGACAGCAAAGTCCAAGACCTAGGATTTAAAAAAAGATCTGAAGGCAAACATGCTTTACTAGTTCATTAAGCTCCCAGACCCCAAGGAAAGAAATACGAAGATGGGTCAACTGCTAATGAACTTGGTATTTACTTTTTATATTTACAAATCCAAATAGCTAAAGTGTTGTTAGCATGACGCTGGCCCCTGGGGCAGGTCGCATATCTCTCGATAAACGTCTGTCTCCTCACCTAAAACAGGCACAGCACCTCACGGTGTTCTTGTGGGAACAGCAGAATAGTGGCAAAAGTCCACAGCATGCTGAACGCCTAAGGCTGGTGGGTCCATTTCTCAAATACCCTTCTCTTCTGCTCCCAGAGTTGAGCTGTGTGCTGCCAAGGCTCAAGAGTATCTACTTCCTGTTTCACTGAAAATATCTATTAATCATTCAAACTCCAACCTTGGTGCTAATCCTATCAGAGGGTTGTTTCTAGCACATATGATCTGCTAGTATGAACCAGCAAAAGACATTCATTCCTCAAGACACTTTATTTCATCTTTTGGAAAGCTGTTAGGAGACCTGGTGGTGTGGTGGTCATGCATTAAGCTGTGATCCTCAGGGTGAGCAGTTCAAAGCCATCAGAAGCTCCTTGGGTTTTCTACTCCTGTAAATAGTTGCAGTCTCTGAAACTCACAGGGGGCTCACTATGTGTTATCATTGACTCAGTGGCAATGACTTTGGTGAGTAAGTCAAGCTGTTTGAATAAGCACACAAATCTCTCACCTGTGCAGCCCTTCAAGCCCTGGCTTTTGAGAATGAATTCTTAGATAATGACACCAAAATCACAAGCAGTAACAAAGATAAATAAATTAGACTTCAAAATGTAAAACCTTTGTGCATGGAACGGCTTTATCAAGAAAGAGCTAGGCTTTGGAATGAAGACATTTTTGGTAACTATACATCTGATGAAGCTTTATTAGCCAGAATAAAAGCATATAACTGATTCCTACAAATCAACAATAAAAACAAACTGCCCAGTTGAAAACACTGGCACGGGGCTTGAATACATATTGCTAAAAACACACACAAATGGCCAATGAGCATATGAAAAGAATTCAAAGTCATTAGGGAAATGCAAACCAATCCTCCATGAGATACCATGTCAAGTTCATGAAGATGGCTATTACCCGGGGAAAGGAGCATACAAGTGCTGGTGAGGATGCAGAGACCCTGGAGCCTTTGTCCACTGCTGCTGGGGATGTAAAATGACAGAGTGGGCAACAGCACAGAGACAAATTTTATTCGTGATCACCAGGGGCTGAGGGGAGGAGAAAATGGGGGTTAATGTTTGAGTAGCTTTCAGTTTGAGCTACGGAAAAACTCTTGGAAATAGATGGTGATAATAGTTACACAAGATAGTAAATGTTATTAAAGCCACTGTACTGTATACAGTTCAATTGGTGAAAATGGAAAACTTCCTGTTCTCTATATATTACTACAATTAATTCGTTCTTCTAGTAATGAAAAACAATTAAAAAATTTTAATAATGTTTCCATTGTAAATTAGGTGGGAGTTTACATTTCATCAATTTAGTTTAACCAAAGTTTAAATGGCTAATCCAACCCTCCGATAGTTTGCCCGTCACCTGCTGCTTACTGAGTCTCCCTCTTGCTAACTACTAGCTTCCATTTCACTCAGGTTACTTCTTGTCAACCATCTACCACTCTCTTGCTTTCTTTCCCTCTTACTCGCTCCCACTTCTGCACGCTCCAAATTCTGTATGAAAATTTTAATTTTTAAAAATTCTTTATAATCATGGTCTCATATAATATTTGTCTTTAAAAATCATTTTATTGGGGGCTTGGACAACTCTTATCACAATTCATATATACATCCCTTGTGTTAAGCACATGTGTACATTTGTTGCCATCATCATTCTCAAAACACTTGCTTTCTACTTGAGCCCTTGGTATCAGTTCCTCATTTTTACCCCTCCCTCCCCAGCACCGCTTCCTCATATTTGTCTTTTTGTGATTGGCTAATTTCACTCAATATGATTTCTACATCTATCTTTGCCATGAGGCGCTTCGTGTTTGTGTGTGTGTGTGTGCAATTTAGTATTATTTTATATGTTCCTATCAGGTTTATCTATCCATTCTTCTACTGATGGGCATTTAGGTTGTTTCCATCGTCTTTCCATTGTCAACAGTGTTGCAATCAACATGGGTGTGCCTTTTTCTATTCACAGTATGACTCTTACTATTTTTAGGATGCATACCTAGCAGATGGCTGGATCGTCTGGAATTTCTAGTTCCTGTTTTTTGATGTAGCACCATATCAATGTTGACAGCAATTGTACAAATCACCAGCAGGGTATAAGTGTTCCAAGCTCTATGTAGCCTCTCCAGAAATTTTATTTTTGTGGGTTTTTAAAAAAAACTTGGCTGTCAATATCAGTAAGGTGCTTTCTCATTGTTGGTTTGATTTGCATGGACGGATAGGGCTCATGAGCATTTGTTCTTACGTATCTTGGCCCCTCGGATGTCATTTTTGGTGAACTGCCTGTTCATGTCCTTTGTCCACCTTTTAATTGAGTTATGCACTTTTCCTTTTTGAGGTGTTGCGGTTTTCTGTGTTGCTGTCAGGTGCCACTGAGTCATGGTGACGCTCGGCACACAGAGTACCACGCTGGTCCTGCCCCATCCTCACGACTGTTCTTCTGTTTGAGCCCATGGTTGCAGCCCCTGCGTCAATCCATCTTGTAGAGGGCCTTTTTATTTGTCACTGCCCCTCAACTAAGCATGAAGTCCCTTTCTAAGGACTGATCTCTCTTGATAATATGCCAAAGTAGTCTGCCCATCCCTGCCTCCAAGGAACATTCTGGTTGCACTTCTTCCAAGACAAATTTGTTCTTTTGACAGCCCATGGTGCTTTTCAGTCTTTGCCAGCACCATCATTCAAATGCATCAACTCTTCGGTGGTTTCCCTTATTCAATGTCCAATTTTCCCATGCATATGAGGCGATTGAAAATACCATGGCTTGACTAGGTGCACCTTAATCTTCAAAACATCACCTTGGCTTTTCAAATTTTAAAGAAATCTTATGCAACAGATTTACCCAATGCAATCCGTCATCTGATCTCTTGACTGCTGCTTCTGTAAGCATTGATTGTGAATCTAAGTGAGACGAATCCTCGATAACTTCAAGATTTTCTCTGTCTATCATGATTTTACCTATTGGCCCAGTTGTGAAGATTTTTGTTTTCTTTACATTGAATTGTAATCCACATTGAAGTCTGCAATCCTTGGTCTGCATCAGCAAGTGCTGCAAGTCTTCCTCATTTTCAGCAAGCAAGGTTGTGTCATCTGCATATTGTAGGTTGTTCATAAGGCTTCCTCCAAACCTGATGCTACATTCTTCTTCATATGATCCAGCATCTCTGATTTGCTCAGCACAGACTGTTCTTGATTTTAAACCATAAAGCATTCATTCCCCTGCGCTAGTCGCACAATTGCCTCTTCATCCACATTCAGCTTCTGCATGAGCAGATTTAAGAGTTCTGAAATGCTCATTTCTTCAAGACTATAGTTAACTGTGACACATACAATGGAATGCCTTTGTATGGTTTTGTGTAGATTTTGGAAATTAACCCCATTCCCATTATTTCATTGTCAACCCCCCCCCCTGCACTCATAGGTTTTCTTTTTTGCTCTTTTGATGCACATAAGTGTCTTATTTTGGTAGGTCCCAGTCATCTACTGTGTCTTCTACTGTGCATTTCCTTCATTATATTTGATAATGTGTTTATGGCCTGTATTTTGTCCTTGAGGGAATTTATTTGTCCTCATTTTTTTCATTGATAACTTTATAATTTTACCTTTAGGGACTTACATTTAGGCCTTTGGCCCATCTTAAGTTCCTTTTTGCAAATGAGTTGAGGCATTCATTCTTCTGCAGATGGAAATCCAATTCTGTCAGCACCACTTGTTGAAGAGATTACCTCTTCCCTATTTAATGATTTTTTAACCTTTTGCCAAAGATCAGTAGTCAGAGAGTGGATGAATTTATCTCTGTGTTCATACCAAAAGGAACAGACTTTGGAGATAGCCAAGGGCAAGTGAGGAAGGGGAAAGTGACGACTAGACAGGGTATGAGGGTTAACCTTTGTGTAATAGATGATAGTAACTCACAAGAGAAAGAAGGGTAATCAAGGAACAGATGAAGGGTCAACTTTTGGCAGGCACTGACTGGTAATTTAAACTGTTGAACACAAACTTTTTGGTTATTTACAACAAAAATGAGAAGAAAAAATCAAAGTGGATGTCAGAAAAAAATCCCTGAAACTTGCTCCTGAATGTAGTGTAGCTAAAGCAAATAGAAGAAATGGTGGTGTAAGATATGAAAATAAAAATAATTTATAATTTATCAAGGGTTCATGAGGGTGGGAGGGAGGGATAAAAAAGAGGAACTGATACCAAGGGAACAAGTAGAAAAAGCAGGTTTTGAAAATGATGATGGCAACGTATGTACAAATATGCTTGATATGATTGATATATATATCAATTGTTATATGAGCTATAGGAGCTCCCAATAAAATTATTTATTAATAATAATTAAAAATGTTGAAGCAAAACTGATGAACAGAAAATTTCAAAAGACAGCTCAAGAAGACAAGATAGAATATTAAAATGAAATGAACAAAAATGAAATGTATAAAAGTCTGGAGTCAGAAAGCCAAAAAAGAAGATTATACTCAATAAATTTCAAGTTGAAAGAACTAAAGAAAAAATTCAAGCCTTGAGTTATAATGCAGAAGGATTCTATAGAAAAATATTGAACAATGTAGGAAGAATCAAAGAAGATGGAGGGTGTACATAGAGTTACTGTACCCAAAAGAACTCACTGATATATGACCATCCAGAGGGACATATAAGCAAGAATCGAAGGTAATGAAAGAAGCCTAAGCAGCAGTGAAGGCCTTAGTGCCAAGTAAGGCTCTAGAGACTGATGGAAATGTTTCAACAAGCCGATGGAGTACTGGGAACACTAACTTGTCTGTGTCAAGAGATTTGGAAAACAGCGAGCTGTGTCACCAAGTGGAAGAGCACCATAGGCGTACTCATTTTGAAGGAAGGTGACATGACAGAATGGGAAATTATCAAACAATATCATTCATGACATATGTAAGTAAAATTTTGCTGAAGAAAATGTAAAAGGAGTTACAACGGTATGCTGACAAGAAGCTGTTAGAACGTCAAGCCAGCATGAGAGGAGGACACGGCACGAGGGAAGTCATTCCTTACAACACGTGCCTTCTGGCTGGAAGCAGAGACGGTCAGAAGGATGTTTACTTGTGGTCTATTGAGTATACAAAGACACTTAAAAGCTATGGCTATCAATTCACTTGGAAACTGCACATAAACCAAGAGGCAGTGGTTCAAACAGAGTAGGGTAATACCATGTATTTTAAAATCAGGAAAGGTGTGCATCAGGATTTACCATAGGATTTAATCTGTACACTGAGCAAATAAATGAGAAATTGGACTACCTGAAGAAGAATGCGGTATGAGGAATGGAGCAAATCTATTAAAAACCTGCAAAAAGCAGACTATTCTACCTTGCTTACTGAAAGTGAGGCGGACTTGAGGCACTTGCTGATGAAGATCAAGGATGGCAGCTTTCGGTATGGATGACAACTCAAAGGAAACCCCAATTCTCACAACTGGACCACATTATGAAAAGTGAAGAAAGAACTGAAATTGCCAAGAAGTTCATTTTACTTGAATTCACAATCCATGCTCCTGGAAGCAGCAGTCAAGAACTCAAGTGACGTATTGCACTGGCCAAATCGGCTGCACTACACCTCTTTAAAGTGTTGAAGCGCAAAGGTGTCACGCTGAGGACTACGGTGTGTGTGTAAAAGTTGGATATGAATAAGGAAGACCAAAGAAAAATTGATGCATTAAATTATGATGGTGGCAAAGAACATCAGATGTTCCCGAAGAACAAACAAGTCTGTCTTGGAAGGACAAATGGAAGGTTCCTTAGAAGTGAGGGTGGTGAGACTTTGTCTAAAGGACTTGGGACATGTCACTGTGAGGGAGCGACCAACCCCTGGAAAAGGACATGGTGCTAGGTAAAGTAGATGATCAGTAAAAAAGGGGAGCTGACCCCAAGAGTTCAATAGAAAGTAAACGTCTAGAAAAGAACGATGGCAACACATGTACAAATATGTCTGATACAATTGATGTATGGATTGTAACAAGAGTTGTAAGAACCCCCAATAAAATGATCTTTAAAAAAGAAAGAAAACTAAACATACCCCAGGTTCTGTGAAAGCAAAAATAAAAACCAAAAAAAAAAAAGTAACTGATGAAAAAGAGAAAAACCCTCACCAACATGGGTTGGCACAGTGGCTCCACCAAGCAACTGGCACATAACGAAGACTGAAGATGGCACAGGGCTGGGCAGTGGTTTCTTCTTTTGTGCACAGAGTTGTTTTGAGTCTGAACCCACCCAGCGGCACCTAACAACAACATATGGAGAAGACCCCCAGGAAGCCGAAGGTCACTGGAAAACTCCACAGTTGGATTTCATACATCAGCAGTGAGCAATCCACAGAGGAAAGTAAGGAAACAACATTAGGAGCACCTGAATGTCCAGGAATACAAATAGAGAACGTGAAAAACGTGTCCCCTGTGAGTAAAACATCCCTGAAAGAAAATGAAGATCTAAATCAGTCATAGCACACTGGTGTTTCAGGGGTAGGATTCTCACCTTTCACGGGGGAGACTGGGTCAAAATGAGGAGCAAGGAAACTCAACACCAGACAAGGCCTGGATGTTATGGAAGTTTGCATGCTTCTCTATTATTTTCAACAGGTTTCTGGAGTGCTTTTCAACTACGATTCTCTAGAAAGGCAGGTCTGATGATCTACTTCGGGAAATGACTCGAGGGAACTCACAATGGCCGTGTCTACAACCAGTCATGGGGATGACACAGGACTGGACGGTCAGGGCTTCTTCCGATGTGGCGGGGTTGCCGTGATGACTCACTCCCTAGCAGTGGATTTGGAACAATAAAAAGGTGCCCTAGTGGCACAGTGGTTGGGGCAGTGGACTCCTGACTGCAAGGTCAGCATTTCAGACACGTGGGTCACTCTGCAGGAGAAAGATGAGACTGCGCCTGTAAAAATGTCGTCTTGGAACCCCAAAGGGTAGTTCTACTCAGTTCTAGATGGCAACGATACTGAGAATAAAACTCAACAACACAGTGCTTCTAGAGTCCTACAAGAACTTACCATAAATGTACTGGTCTAAAACAACAAACGCCTATAGTTCTGAATCTAGAATTCTGAAGTTAGTCTTGTCAGCTGTTGTAGACTTGATTACAGCTCACAGCCAACCCCAGATGTTCCCAAAGAGACCTGCTCCGCAGGATTTTCTCAGCTATAAACATCATGGAAGCAGATCACTAGGTCTTTTCTTCCACGGCACCTGTGGGTGGGTTTGTCACCCACCTTTTGTTGAAGAAGAGAGGGAAAACCATTGGCATCACCGAACTCCAAACCAAATCCATCGCTACTCTGTTGATTCTGACCCATGGCAACCCTAGGACAGAAACGAACTACTGCCAAAGGCTTCCACGGCTGCCATCTTTATAGAAACAAACGGACAGTTCCTTCTGCCCGCCGAGTGGCTGGTGGGCTTGAACTCGCACTCTTTCAGCGAGCAGCTGTGCTGTGCTACCTCACAATGGCTCATGGCGTGGAATCCAGTGGTTGACAGAGCTGTGCTTTTCCCGGAGGCTCGAGGGAAGGTCTGTTACCTTGCTTCCTCAGTACCGAGGCCAGTGTTCCTTATATAGGTTTTCACTTGGAGGTGGGTGGGTGGGGTTTCCTTCAGCCTAAGCCAGGCCCATAACATCTGCTCTCTTGGACTGTTTCTGCTCTGTCTCAGATGTCATTCCGCCTCTCTCTTATAAAGGATCCTGGCAATTCCATTGGGCCCACTCAGATAACTCAGCATCTTTCCCCATCTCAAGATCCTTAGCTTAATCACATCTGGGTAGACACTTTCCCACATAAATAGTCACAGGTTCCAGGGATTAGAACATCCGTGTCTTTAGAAGCCAAAGAACACGTGTCTCTTCACACCCCACCTATCTCCTCATCATCCTAAACCCTCTAAACTGGAGCTCCATTGCGCTCTCTGTGTTCCTTAAATACACCATACCTCCTTCACCACGTTGCCAGGAGCAGCCGAGTTCTTCCAACTTATAGCAACTCTGTGTACACAAAACAAAACATTGCCAGCCCTGCGTCTTCCTCACAAGGGTTATGTTTGATTCCATTGTTGAAGACACCTCACATATGGCGTGAAACAAAAGAATCTGAATTCCCCAGGGTAACCTGGAGGAGAGAGCAGAACCAGGACAGCTAGGAGCTGTGTTGGTCAATGTGTTCCGGGAGAGAAGCCTTGGCTGATAGGGGTGAGGTGAAGTGACTTGAGGCTATCCCCAGCTGCCCGTGAAATCCTCCTTAAGTCTGATTGCTCCCCAGGACTTTTTTGTAAGTGTGCAAGAGCTGGATTCTGGTCCAAGAGGCTGTGAAGTGAACAGGGACAACCTAAAGACCTGGGGCAAAGGGGGGACCAACATGTACAACAGGCCTGGAAGAAGTGGCCCAGGAGAGCCTATAAGGTAACAGGACCCAACATCACTTATCTTGGTCCTCCGACTTCACCCCAAAAGTAGTGTTCCGAGAATCCAAACTGCCCACCACCTAGCTGCAGAGGGGAACTTGGTAGGGGGAGATTATTCATTTTGGGCTGCCGAGGATTATATGCCCAAATGGTGACTTACAGCTGTAGACAGTCGTGAAGCCAGTGTCATTTCCAGGTTCCCCTTCAGACCCACCAGGGGCGGCACCAATGTCATGAGCTCTTTCACCTCCACAAACACAGGCCAGTACTGGTGAGAAAGAACAAGGAGATCAAGACACATGCAGATACTGGCCAGAGAAGGCCATTCCTTGAGAGTTACTTCTCGTTCCCTAAAAATGAAGAACTAAGATGAAGGAGTTTCTTAAATAGTTGCAAACTAACAACAACATAATGATAAAACTGTCAATCAAGTGGTAGCTCCATGACAACTCCTTGTGGATGTAGCATTGTATTAGAGCAAAATCAAACAGAGATGATTTCTGTTTGCCCCTTGTCTTTCCTGCTTGCCGGGATCAGGGTCAGCCTCTAGGCGTGGCCCCTGCTATGCTTCCACTGACCTTGGATCTACATAACTCTGCCACCTCGGGCTTGTGATCTCAGCTTCATTTTTCACCTGCAGCTCCAGGAGTCTGAAGAGGGCCCTGTCTAGTATTGGAGGGATAGACTTGAGGTGAATTGGGTTGGGGTGGCTTACTGATGCAAAGTTGTTCCTTGATAAAAAGTTTTTTTCCTTTTATATGTCACTGGTTTGTTTCTCTAGACCCAGCTTAACACAGTAGCAGAATGGACCCACAATATGCTATCTTACAAGTGACATACCTTACATACAAGGCAAGAATAGAAAATAATGTATCAAGTTCATGTCAATCAAAGGAGTGGCAATATTGATTTCTGATAAAATAGACTTTAATGCAAAACCCCAGTATTAGAAGTAAAGGAGGACATTATTAATCAAGGTGGCATTGAACAAGAAGACATAACCATAATTAATATCTATGCATTCAATAAAAAGCCAAAATACATGAATAAAATTCTCAAATAGTTTAAGAGAAAAATCGATAGCTCTACACTAATACTAAGAGACTTCAACACACCACTTTCAATGAAAGATAAAACAACTTGAAAGAAACCCTATAAAGACACACAAGAACTGAACACAATCAACCAATTCGACCTTGTCGACACATATTGAAAACTCCTCCCCACAGCCCAACAGATATTCTTCCCCAGTGAACACAGACCATTCCCTAGAATAGACCATATGTTATGCCACAAACAGGACACTGCAAAGCATCTTTTTAGATTACAATGTTATAAAAACAAAAACATGAAAACTGAATAACCACCTGCTTAACAACTACTGTGTAAAAATATTTTAAGGGGAAATTAAAAAGTTCTTTGAGTCAAATGAAAACAAAAATACAATATACTAAACCTTTATGATAGCACAAAAGTGTGGTGAAGAAAGCTGATGGTGCCCAGCTATCAAAAGATACAGTCTCTGGGGTCTTTAAGGCTTGAAGATAAATAAGCGGCCATCTAGCTCAGAAGCAACCAAGCCCACATGGAAGAAACACACCAACCTGTGTGATCACGAGGTGTTGATGGGATCAGGTACCAGGCATCTAAGTCCCAGAACAAAATCATACCCAAGGTGAATGGTGGGGGCATGGAGTGGAGATCCAATGCCCATATGTAGACAATGGACATCCCCCTACAGAGGGGTCACAGGGAAGAAATGAGCCAGTCAGGGTGCAGTCTAGCACCGATGAAACACACAACTTTCCTGTAGTTCTTTGGTGCTTCCTTCTTCCCACTATCATGACCTCAATTCTACCTTACAAATTAGACCAGAACATGCACACTGTTACAGACAAGGACCCCCAACACAGGGAATCCGGGATAGATAAGCCCCCAATGAGAGTAGAGATACCAGGAGTGTTAGGGGAGAGGTAATCAGGAGAAAAGGGGAATCAATCACAACAATCAACCTAAAACTCCCCTCTTGGGGGATGAACAGAAAAGTGGGGGTGATGGAGAATGATGTAAGATACAGAAATAATAATCTATAACTTATTAAGGGTTCACGAGGGAAAGCATGCGGGGGAAGAAGGGGGAAGAAATTGGGAGCTGATTTCAGGGGCTCAAGTGGGAAGAGAATATTTGAAAATGATGAAGGCAGCATATGTGCACATGTGCTTGACACACTGGATGAATGTATAGATTGTGATAAGAGATGTAAGAACCCCAAATAAAAGTATTTAATAATAATAATAAATGATAGCACAAAGGCAGTACTCAGAGGGCAATTTATAGCAATAAATACACACATCGTGAAATACCAAACACGTCTCTTTCTGTGCTAAGAGCAGCCATGATTCATGGCCCTTAGAAGCATATTAAATGCGTAGTTATCCTAAAGCATTGGATGCTGGACAAACTGACTGGTATGTTTGCTCCTTTTCTGCTCACCGGATCGCACAAGCCGAGATAATGTCCCCCACTGATCATTTTCTTAAGAAACAGACTTAAGTGTGCTCTGACAGGAGATAAAGTTAAAAAAAACAAACATGTGGTTCATTAAGATTGATGACAAGGTCTGAATTGATATAGCCTACTCTGCTGGTTTTGTGGATGTCATTAACATTGGCAAGACCAGAGAGAATTTCCACCTGCTCTATTACACCAAGAATCACTTTGTTGTTTGTTATATCACCTGAAGAGGTGAAGTGCAAGTTGTGCAAAGTAAAGAAGACCGTTGTAGGCGCAAATGGAATCTCTCATCTGGTGACCTATGATGTTTGCACCATCCGCTATCCTGCATCTCTCAGCAGAGTGAATAATACAATTCAGATTGATTTGGAGGTTGAAAATATTACTGATTTCACCAAGTCCAACACTGGTAAGGTGTGCATGGTGACTGCAGGCGTGACCTTGGTAAAAATTGGTGTAATCACTAGTAGAGAGAGACATCCTGACTCTTTTGATGTGGTTCATGTGAAAGATGCCTTTCCAATATTGTCATTATTGGCAAAGGTAACAAACCATGGGTTTCCTTCTCTGAGGAAAAAGTATCCATCTCAGCACTGCTGAAGAGCAAGACAAGACACCGGCTGCCAAATAGAGCAGTGGGCGAAATGATTTCTAGGTTGTGTGAATGAAGAGATCTTTAAGACATTAAAGCATAATCTTTTTTAAAAAATGAAAGAACTGAAACATACACCTGAAACCAACATCTCCAACAAACAGAAAACGAGCAGCAAAAGATGCCTATAGCCATCAAAGAAAAGAAATCATAAAGATCAGAGCAGAAATTAATGGAACAAGAACTAGAAAAGCAACCGAAAGACTCAACAAGACAAGAAGTTGGTTCTTTGGAAGGATTAGCAAAATGGGCAAACCACTGTAAAGCTAACAGAAAGAAAGAATGAGAAGATGCAAATAACATGAATAAGAAGCAAAAGGGTTAGCATCGTAACAGAACAAAACTAAAAGTATGGCAGACCACTATGCAGATCCGTACTCCAACAAACGAGAACACCTAGACGACATGGCATATTTCTAGACACACTTTACCTATGTAAATTAGCACCGAGTGAAGTAGAATATCCGAGAAGATCCATAACAAAAGAAGAAAACAAATAGATCATTAAAAAAAAAGTTCTGGTCCAGACAACTTTGCTGGAGAATTCTATCAAACATTCAGAGAACTGACATACTATAAAGATTAACATATGAAAATATTAACATAAATACATAGTTATGAATATTTTATAGTACTTACCCTAGACAATTGATTGAAGAACAGTTAAAATTTATTTTATTTTTATTTTTGATGTTTTTAGAGCATATATTTATTTGCTGACTAGGTTTTCTACTTAGTGCCGCACTCCCCTAAATTGTAAAGTTTAAGGAGCGTAAGGAGTCTGTCAGTCTTGTCCGACACCTTATCCTAAATAGCTCATAAACTGGCTGACACATTAAAAAAAACCACCAAAATTTAAATTAAGATGACACAGCTGTAAACATCTATTTATTAGAATTTTGGAATGTACAAAGTACAAGTCTAGGAAAATTAGAAGTCATCAAAAATGAAATGGACTACATTAAGATTTATGTCCTAGACAATAATGAGCTGAAACCGGCTGGTACTGATCATTTTGAATCAGACAATCCTCAGGTTTACTCTGCTGGGAATGACAAAGTCAAGGGAATAATGGCATTGCATTCATTACCAGAAAGGACATTTCAAGATCCATCTTCAAATACAATGCTGCCTATGAAAGAATAACATGCATACAAGGAAAATCCAATCAATACAACTATTAGTCAAACTGATGCACAAACCACTAAAGCCAATGATGTAAAAAGTGAAGAATTCTACCATGTCTTCAGTATGAAATTGAAGAAATACGCAATCAGGATGTACTGTTAATGACAGCTGATTGGATTTTGGAAGTTGGAAACAAAAGGAAGGAACAGTAGTTGGAAAATATGTCATTGGTGATAGAAATGAAGCTGCAGTCCACATGATAGAATTTTGCAAGACCAACGACTTCTCATGGCAAATGATGACTACACACATGAACATTTCCAGATGGAACACACAGAAATCAAACTGACTACATCTGTGGGAAGAGATGATGGAGTAGCTCATTATCAGCAGCTAAACTGAGGCCAGGGGCCGACTGCAGAATGGATTAATCACTCCTATAAGAAAACGAAAACAAGTCCACACTAACCAAAACACAACCTTGGGTCTATCCCACCTGAACTTCAGAACGTCTCAGGAACAGATGTGATACACTGAACATTAATGACAGAAGGCTTGATGAGCTGTTGGGAGCACACCAAGAACTTCAAACATAAAGAAAGCAAAAGGTCACTAAAAAAGACAAGAACGAAAGAAAGATCAAAGTGGATTTCAGAAGATACTGAACATTTCCCTTAATCATAGAGTAGCTAAAGCAAATGAAACAAATGATGAAATATGAGTTGAACAGAAAATTTCAAAGGGCAGCAGGTGAAGACAAAGTAAAAGTATTATGATGTACAAATACCTGGGGTTAGAAAATTAAAAAGGAAGAAATTGCTCATCATATCTCAAGCTGAAAAAAACTGAAGAAAAAATTCACACCTTGAGAGTTGCATTATTTAAAGCTTCTACGTGTAAATTATGGAACGATAGAGATAGCATCAAAAGAAGATAAAGGGAGTACACAGAGTCACTATGTCAAGAAGAACGCATCAACTTTCAACCATTCCAAGAGATAGCAGATGATCAAGAATTGATGCTACTGACGGAGGAAGACCAAGCTGCTCCACAGGTACTGGCAAGAAAAGAAAAGCTCCAAGAATTGTCAGAATCCCAACTGATATGTCTCAATGTGCCGATGACGCACTGGAAGCACTCATCCACCTATACCGAGAAATTTGGAAGACTGACTGGAAGAGAACCATATTTGTGCTCATTCCAATGAAAGGCGACCTCACGTAATGCAGAATTTATTGAACAATATCATTTATAGCACACGCAAGTAAAATTTCACTGAAGCTAATTCAACAACAGTTGCAGCAGTACACTGACAAGAGCTGGCAATTCAGAAATCCAGGCTCTATATTAGAAGAGGACATGGAACAAGATGGATCATTGCAAATATCAGCTGGATTTTGACTCAAAACAGGGAATACCAGAAAAATGTTTCCTTATGTTTTACTAATTAAGCAAAAGCATTCTACTGGGTGGACCATAAACAACTCTGGATAGTATTGAGAAGAATGGGGACTCTAGAACACTTAGCTGTGCTCATGCAGAACCTGCACATGGATCAGGAGGCAGTTGTGCAAATGAGGAAATACTGCTAGGTTTCGAGTCAGGAAAGTAACAGGTTTTCACCTGTCAACAGGTGCCCTGGTCTCAGCCAGGGGTATCTCATCGCTTTGTGCAGAACCCAGCCTCTCCCAAGCCCTTAGTCATGGCTCCACCGGTTCCCTCTCCCAACCTGAAGTCAGTGAAGTCTCTCTTTCTGTCATACATGCCAGGCCATGGGCTATCTGTTCTTTGCTGCTTCTGTGTGAGTGTAACTTCAGTGACTTGGAAACTGGATAAGCCATCTTGTGTCCTGCCTCAGTATCTTGGCTCGTGTGGTCCCCTCTCCCATGAATTTCCTTTCTCAAGACTTTGTTCCAACATCACCTCTTCCATAAATTCTCTCTGACTCCCTTCCCCATTTGGTCTTCGGTGGCTATCCCTCGTCTGTGCTCCCATAACCTACACCTGGGACCACTTCATCCGTGGCAGAGAGCCCGTGCCTTGAGGTCATTCCCCAGGAGGGAGGTGCCTGGGGGCAAGGACCCTGTAGCGTTCACTCACTTCTGTCCTTCTGGCCCAGTTCTTGGCATGCAGTAGGGATGCAGCATGCTGTCTGCTGAATAAACAGGGGAGGTGAACTGTGGTGAAACGATGGAAATAGCATATCCACAGCGTGCTCTGCTGTCACCAGCTGAGTAACCAGCACAGAACCATGCGTGAAAACACATGTTACCAAGTGAGAAAGTCCATTCTGGGGCATGGTCTTTACTGGTGAGTTACAAGCCTCCGTTGATAGACCGGTCATAGTTAAGGTCATTTGGCAGAAGCAGACTTAAAAAACATACAGAAGGGCCGAGAACTAGCAGTGGGAAGTGACAGGTTTTTAGAGACCTGACAAAATGAAACAGTGGCCAGGACCTGTCCCTAGGTCTGCAGATTAAGCTCCCTCAGGTAAAAATGAGAAGCTTGGGCTTCAGAGCAGTTCATAGCTAGTTGAGTTGATTTCATTGAATGTTACTAGTGCATAACAGCCCCAGCGATAGTCTCCTCTTCCTTCCCCTCAAATGGCACCAACCTGAAGCCAAGGGACCGCCCAAGGCGTGCTGGCCTCCTTCTCTAGCCTGAGTCCTCCATGCAGCCCATCCTTATTAAGCCAACGTGAGGCCCTGCTGGCTTCCTCATCCTGGTGTTTTCTACTTCACAGCTTGTGCGGCTACAAAGGCTGAGGAGTGCAGACCCAGCTTTGTAAAGGCGGCTTCCCCAAGCACGCTGCAGGCTAGAACTGGGTCTACCTCCAATGCCCCAGTAGACCAGGATGACCTTCTCGGTGGTCTTCTAAGACAAAGATCATGAAGGACAGCAGTCTGCCTTCCTTCAAGTTGAACTTCTTCGATGAGACTCCTAGTGCCGCCTTCATTCAACAACTCTACCCAACTCCACCCGGTCTGAGCCCAGTCCTCCTAACCTACGGCCCAAATGACCTGCTTTGGCCGGGCCAATGAAAACAGAGAGGAAGGAGGAGAGCCTTCTCACACCCTCAAACATGAGCAGCTATGGATGGACGGGGTTAAGAAGCCAGAAAAGGGTGGAGGTGTTCAAAGCTAGGCTCCAAAGGAGACAGGGGAGAGATGACACACTCAAAGTCCTCCCTTTTGGATTTTTCCATGGCTCAGCATTCACAGGAAAGTCCAGAGGGAGAGGCACACTCTTGGAATGGCTCCCCACGATAAGCACAAGCTATTGTGGGATTATAAAGAGACTTCCCCCCAGCTTTGTCTCCCTCAGAGACATATCAAACATTAGAGGCTATTTGCTAGCATATGGTGGGAGGTCAGATGCTTAGAGACATTCTCCCTGAAGGCAGTCAGTTGCCAGACTACTGTCTGGTACCATCATGGTAGGCCTCATCCTCCCTGCTGTTAAGGACAATGGGTTACTTCTCCCTAAAGGCTTGTGACCATTAGCTTGGTTCCTGTAAGTGGGGTTTACACCCTACTGATAATGGTTTCTATGGTGGACCAGAGAACAGGTCAAACCTGCTCAGTGACATCCAAAGTTAGTCTGTCATCCTGAATCTAGGATCTGCCCATCTTTTGACATTTATACCCCCAACTCCTCTTCTTCCTATTGCCTGTATATCCCTAGATGGTCCCCTCATTGCTGTATAACCGATAGTGCAACCCCTTCCTGTGACGTATGTCTTTACCTGTAATTGGGGGGCTTGCACTCCCCTCAAAGGTATATAGGCCTGGGTGAGCAATAAAGAGTGCTCTCGGGCTCCCCCCTTAGGCCTCTTGTTGGTTCCCCCTCTCCTCTCCTGTCCTCACTCCCCGATTCCCTTTCCCCTTGTCCTCCTTCCCCTCCCCCCTCTCCCCGTGGACCACCAAGCGGACCACCAAGCAGGGCTGAGGTGAGCATGCCGCCATGAAATGTGTATGACTCCATTACTTCTGTCTTTTATCTCTCATGCTCTCGATGACTTTATTATAATATTTATATATCGCAACCATACAATTGTGCCTATCGAACCCATGATTAGTTGTGGGGGGCTGGCATTTCCCCCACAAGCTATCTATAAGACAAGCTGGCTCTCACAGTATGGGCTGCCCAACCCCCAGAGGTGGTGAACATCTAATCCACTTCAGGATGCTTTTGGAGGCGGCCTGCTGGGCAGCCATCTAGCACCCCGGCAGCGATTGGTCTCAGTGGATGCTGCTCACTCCTCTCCAGCTCTAAGACAGGCACACCGGGGACTCTGGAAAGTCACAGCTCAGAGGACACTTCCCATGCTTCTCTCACTGCCATCAGGTCGATGCCGACCCACAGCGACCCTCCTACAGGTTTCCAAGTCTCCTACGGAGCCGCAGGTGACTTCAAACTGCTGACCATACAGATTTCAGCCCAACTCATCACCATTACATCACTAGGGTTCCTTATCTATGCTGAGAGATACAGAATTTTATATAGGAAGGGTACCATGGACTGACAACGAAACAGAGCATTATACACAGCCTGGTCCTACTCACCTAATACTGATATGCACGGAGAACATTTGCCCTGGTAGCTATGCACCGAGATGCGAGCAGCAGAGAGAGTATGCGTGCCCACGTCCTTCATGCAGTCGCTGCAGCGATGCGCTCAAACACAGGGGGGCACATTATGAGGGGGCACAGGACCTGGAAATGTGTCCTTCCGTGCACATAGGCTGCTTGAGTGGGAACAGACTCAAGGGCACGTAACAACAGCCTTTACACATTATTTTTTCTAATTTACGAAGACACAGCACACGAGGCCTGCAACAAATCTCTACGTGGACTCACAGAGAAAGCCCTCAATGATCCGAACAATGCTAGCTGAACCCAGGGCAGGAAGAGTGTGTGCAGCCTGTTTCCCCAGCCAGTACCCTAAAGGCCTCTCTGGCCTCGATGGTCACGGCTCCTTGTCTGCCTGAACAAGCCCGGACCTTGGAACATTTTCTTTCCCTTGAAGAGTCACCTCAGATTTAGGAATGGGCACATCACAGTGTCGCCCCCACAGTGTGATCATACCGAGCTGCATATTTACCTGAGTGCCCACATTGACAGAGGAGAAAACTGGGGCATGGAGCGTTTAAACCCCAGGACTAAAGTCCTTCTAATTAATTAATTAGTTCAAGTTCATTGTAAGGAAAGTCATTTGACCTCTGGGGCTAACAGGTGAATGCACTGGCTGAACATCAGAGGTCATCAGCGCTCTGGGTGCCCTGTGAATTATAGAAATGTCAGCACCCATCATATCCTGCATCTGGCACCATTGATCCTGGGGATCCCAGAGGAAGGCAGGTTCAAGGTTCTCTCTCAGCCCCCTCTGCCCCTCCCCTGGGAATGCCTCACATCCTCCAGACCTGTCCTGCCCTGTTTAGTGGTACCAGGAGGCCCTGGCTACACCTACCCCGCCTACCAAGACCTCCAGATGCCTTTCAGACCCCAAATACATACTTGCACTGTATTCATCACCAGGCCAGCTGTCATCATGCCCAGGCCAGAAAGGAGAATGGGCACCACGATCTGGCAAGCAGTAGTGAGCGCCTTCTCGGGAAAGACTCCATAGGGGGACCGGATGAGCTGACAAGTGAAGCCCCTTAGCTTCTTCCCCTGAAAGCAGAGCTCCAGGTGCAGCTGGGTTACCCCCATGATCAGACTGCCGGCCTCATTCCTAGGAACAGAAACGAAACCGGTTCGAGAGCACCTCCCTAGGAGTCTGAGTCCAGAAGCAGCCTGTCTTCTCTTCTCCACACCCACACCAGGACTCTCTTCTTGAGCTATGCCCACAGAGAGAGGAGTGCCAGTCAGCCTTGTGGAAGGCTCCAGACCCTCCTTCAGGCAGTGGGAATGGGGAGTGAGGGACAAGGCCCGGTGTGCATCAAAGCCTCCTTAGGAGACTCCCACCAACGCATGCTGTTCACTCCCCGCAGATTAAGTTTCCTCAGATAGTGGTCCCTTGCTAGCCAGGAACATCCCCTGTAGGCACGCTGTGAGAAGGCTCACTGTGCCTCAGCACTGACCTTGACATTATTCCCCAGCCTTGTAAACCGCCTCAGGCTGGGTGGACAGAGCAAGAACCCTTGTGGAGCCTGCTCTTGGAAGCTGTCCACATGGAGGCTCACAGTCTGCCTGCACTACGCTCATGCCCCAGGCAGCCTGGGACGAAAAGATCTCCAGCCGGAAAGAATCTATTCCTTCAGACCAGGTACAGAGCTCAGTGAATTCTCCCACAGCCCCCCAAAAGGAGGCTAGTAGTCACCTTGATGTGGGTTTTCAGGATCTCATCTCAACGGGAAGCGACTATGGTCACAGAAGAAACACAGCCCCATTCTCTCTAAAGAGCCTAGAAAACCTGCTTCCAAAGAATCCCTCATTTTCTAAACCGCCCCGACGCCCTGTGGATCACCACTTGAATGAGAGGAGTGCCTGGACACCACCTGTGATTCCAGAGTTTGACTGCTGGGTGTCAGGTGTGCCAGCAACAGGGTGCCCAGGCCTGGACGCAAGAAGAAGCCATCATCAAGGTCACAGCCAGCAGGGTCCAAAGCTGAGGGTCCATACTTGCCGCCTGCTCCCTTTGGGTTTGTCCCTGGTCTAGGCCTTACCCCTGTTCCGACATCATCACCTTCTTAGGCAATATATCTGATGCAGATCACATCTGCATCCTTAGCCTGGAGTTCAAGCCTGTTATCAGTCTAGAGCAGTGGTTCTCAACCTTCCTAATGCCATGACCCTTTAATACAGTTCCTCATGTTGTGGTGAGCCCCCCAACCATACAGTTCCTCATGTTGTGGTGAACCCCCAAGCATAAAATTATTTCAGTTGCTACTTCATAACTGTAATTTTGCTACTGTTACGAATTGGGTGATCCTTGTGACAGGGTGGTTCCACCCTTACTGGGGTCACGACCCACAGGTTGAGAACTGCTGGTCTAGAGTTAAGTTCTACTGCCCAGCATAAGCTAACTCCCTTCCTCACATACTTCCTCACAACTTCTCCAATAATTGTTATGCAAAACCTCTTACGAACATCTTTGCCAGGCCTTTCATGCATGCATTCTCAGTTAATATATTTGGCTCCTCAAGAGGCCATGGTCATAACCTCTGTTGACACTATTTCCATGAAGAGCTGATATTTCTGTTCCTTCCCTCTCATCTGTGACTGCCTGGCCAGTAGAATACAGTGGAAGAAACACTGTCTCAGCCAGTTTTAACATGCAGATCTAAAAAACTTCCTCTTCTTAGAATATGAGATGCTCACACTTAAAACCTAGCGCCCATTTTATGAGAAAGTCCAACCACACAGAGAAGCCACGTGTAGCTATTGCAGCCCGCAGTCCCAGATGAGCTCCCAGTCTTTTAAATAAACTGCCTTGGGTTGGACAGAGCCAATGTCAGACCATCTTACCTGTGTACAGAGAAGATTATAAACATTTTTGCTGACTCCTAGCCAGGTGCTCTGATGGCATAGTGGGTTAGCCTGGCACTGCAATAGTTTGAAACCACCAGCCACTCTGCAGGAGGATGGGTCTTTCTACTCTTGCAGAGATTCACTTTTGACTCATAATAACCCTTTAAGACAGAGTAGAATTGCCCTTGGGGGTTTCCAAGACTGTAAATCCTTATAGGAGTAGAAAGAGATTTGGCCAAACTGCAGATTCGTGATCAGATAATGTTTGTTTTTTATAAAGCAACATTATAATGGGCTAATGGCCCCCTTCATTTTACTTATTTCAGAAACATCAATAATTCTCACAAATCCTTTTCCAGTTCAGATCCATCCTGAGATTTCAGGATACATATTTAATGTCCTGATAGACAGGGACAAGTACCTGATACTGAACTAATCTTTCATGACTGGTTTTTTTTTTCTAAACCAACCATCCCACGTTTTCTGCTTTGATGAACGGCTGTTCAGAAACCTAAGCCAACAGAGGGACAGCCTCCTCTTTAGGACTTTCCAATTTCCAGGTCAGGGAATAACATTTCCATTCCTGAAAGTCACAAATCAATTTCTTGAAGCACCTATAAAAAACTTTTAAAAATAGTTTTAACTTTTTATATTTGAATTAGGTGAAGATATACAGAGCAGATCATTTGTGATGTAATAATTCATATTTTGTTTCACATCATTCTTTACAATCCCCAAAGGTAACACCACTGATCCCACTTTTCTTCCCATTTCTCTTCTTTAACTAAGCCTACTGAACTTTGTCCTTGGGTGAATGCTGCTTGTTTGAATTCAGATGGCTGATTATTAGATAGAGTGGGTACCTCACCCCCTCAATGTGATTGATCCATTAATAGACATGGTTATTTTGTGGCTGAAAATGGAGATGATAAGCCTTTTTAGACCTGAAGACTGAGTAGGGACCAGAGTCTCAGGGTTCCACATTCTTTATGTATGTGAACAGAAAGCCTGGTCACTGTTGTGATTCTGAGGTCTAGTCTGCGTTTTTCTTTCACTCTGTCCAGGACCTAATGGGATCCTTTTCAGAGCAGTTGGTAACAGTACTCGGGCACCATCTAGATCTTCTGATCTCAGTGCTGTGGAGACGGATGGCCAGCAACAAATTCCCTCACGGTATTTGCTTATGTTTGGTCCGCTAGGCTAGTGCATTTGCGTATGTCCCATGTGCTTTTCTATTTTCATCACTCTTTGGTGAGTGGAGTACAGAAGGTTAAAGATAGACGCCTGGCTTGAACTGTTAAAACTTGTCAGCAGATTTTCCCTAGGATGTATGCTGGGTCTGATCTTATTCATTTTGGGGTTGTAGTGGGGTTTTTTGGTACATATTAAGGGGTATCTCAGGAGTATTGTGTCGTTGGGGTCATCCTCTTGAAGTTGTGGTAATTGTTTTTGGGTGCATGAAAATCAGGACTGATGAGCCTATAGAGTCAGAAAGTGGGCTAAGAGTTGGGGGGGAGGAGGGCTCAGAGGTGGTAGTGGGGTGAAGGGATGATGTCAAGGGGTCCATCTAGAATAGGAATGTTTGGAAACTGATTGTGGTAGTAAATGTACAATTATGATGGACGTGATTGAAATATGAATGATTTGATATATGCATTAATCCCAATTAAAAATAAATTTTAAAAAGGAATGAAGTTGGAGATCTATGATAGAAATTGGCAAGACTAATGACAACATAAACAGTGACTGCTCATGTGGACCTCACCAGATGGAATACATATGAATCAAATGAACTACATCTATGTGCAGAGACAATGGAGAAACTCAACTCCTCAGTCAAAACAAGGCCAGAGCTGTGGAACAGACCATCAATTACTCATTTGCAAGCTGAGTAGCTAAAGCAAATGGAAGAAATGAAGTAAAAGAGTGAACAGAAAATTTCAAAGAGCAGCTCAAAAAGACAATAAAAAGTTGTATAATGAAATGTGCAAAGACTCTAGGTTAGAAAGCCAAAAATGAAGAAAGCACTCATTATATCTCAGGCTGAAAGAATTGAAGAAAAAATTCAAGCTTGAGCTGCCATACTGAAGGATCCCATGGGCAAAATACTGACTGGTGCAGGAATCATGAAAAAAAGGTAGAGGCAGGAGAAGTAAAAGATTATAGAGTCACTGTACCAAAAAGAATTGGTCAACGTTCAACAATTTAAGGAGGTAGCACAAGATAAAAAAAAAAAAAAAACACCCCAAAGACATTGAAGGAAAATGTCCAAGCTGTATTGAAGACAGTATAAAAAAATACGGCTCCAGGAATTGATGAAATACTGATTAAAAATGTTTAAAGACACCGACGAAGCACTGAGAGCACGCACTATATGTCAAGAAATTTGGCAGACAACTACCTCTCCATAACTGACTGGGAAAGATCCACATTTACGTCCATTCCACAAAGTGACGGTAGAAGCTGTCACATCAACAGAGAGTTGTCAGAAATTTAAGACATAGAAAAGACATGGAAAAAGGGACTCCACTGCAGACATCGGGTGAATCTTGGTTGAAAGCAGAGAATCCTAGAAAGACGCTTCCTTGTGTTGTGCTTTATGGACTATGCAAAGGCATTCAACTGTGTGGATCATCATAAACGATGGATAACACGCACAGCATGGGTATTTCAGGACACTTAATTGTGCTCCCAAGGAGCCTACACATGGAGTGAGAGGCAGTCATTCACACAGAAAAAGGGAACATTGCATGGTTTAAATTCAAGAAAAGTGTGCATCAGGGTCGCCTCCTTTTACCATACTCATTCCATCTACATGCTGAGCAAAAACTCAAAGAAGAACTCAACGTCAGGAGTGGAGGAAGGCTTATGAACAACCTGCGATAAGCAGATGACACAACCTTGTTTGCAGAAAGACTCAGTACACTTGCTGATGAAAATCAGAGCTTTCTGTATGAACTGCAACTCAATCTAAAAAACATAAAATCCTCACAACTGGACTCATAGACAACGTGGCTCCACAATCAACACTCATGGAAGGAGCAGTCAACAAGTCAAATGACGCAGTTCATTGGACCAACCTGCTTCACAAGACCCCTTTAAACGGTTCAAGAACAGAGGCGGATCCAAATCAGTGGATGAATGGCTTCAGTTTTCTAGCAAGGGCACAGGGAACGCTATCATTCTGAGGCCTCTGTGACAATGAGAGAGTTAAGGCAGAGGATCTGCTGACCTCCGTACTTCTTCCACATCAATACTACTCCTTCTGCTTTGCCTACATCTGACCCTCTTTGATCTCAGCCACTGTCAATAGGAAAGATAGGGCTGGTAGTGGCTTACACTAGTCTTGAGTAGTGCTATAGATGGAGCTGTGCTCCTACCCCCACCTCACAAGGATGTGTCAGATTACTCCATCTTTCACTGCCATTGAGCCAACTCGGACTCGTAGCCACCCTGTAGTACAGGATAGAACTGCCCCTGTAGGGTTCCAAGATGGTAACTGTTTGTGGGAGTACAAAGTCACATCTTTCTCTTGCAGAACGACTGGTAGATTTGAACTGCTGACCTTGAGGTAAGCAGTCCAATACCTAACCGCTATGCCACCAGAGTTCAGTATTATGTGAGTATCCTCCATTTGGAGAATTGATGTAATTATCTGTGTTGTAAAGTCTTACCTCTCTGCCTTGGTGGTAATGTTAGGTAAGTGTTGGACTGCTCACTGGAGGTTGGCAGTTCAAATTCACCAATTGCTCATCGGGACAAAGATGAGGCTGTATACTTCTGTAAATACTTACAGCCTTTCAAGCCCTATATAGGGTCACTTTGAATTGGAATCAACTCAGTGGCAATGGGTTATAGTTATGGATTACGCTATGATGCTAATGAGATAAAAATGTTGATGAGGAAGGATGAAATCTATAGGATGAGATTGTACATTGAGTCAATCTCTTTTGAGAAATTCCAAAGATTCAGTAAGTGGGCAGAAAGGGAATGGACCTGACTACCATCAGGAAAGATGAGATAGCAGCACAGCATGAGTCCCTGACCTGCGAACCATCCAGACCCAGGGGATGGTTGATACCCAAGCACATAAAGATCACGTGGATTATCAAGCCCACGAATATTGAAAGGAGACACGGACCTTCCCGCGGAGCCCAAAGAGAATGAGAACCTTTCCCAGGAGTTGGTACCCTGAATTTGGACTTCTGACCCCCTTATATGGGAGAGTGTATTTTTGCTTGCTAAAGCCATCCATTTACGGTATTTGTTAGGGCAAAGCTAGATAACCAGGACAGGTAGTACCCCTTCTAGACAGGACTCCGGAAGAATGTGATGCCGAGAGGAGCGGGCTCTAACTGAGAATAATAATATGGTGCATGTGTTAGATATGTAATTTTTCTGTCTGAGATTCTGATGGGGTCCTGCTTCCTCTCAGAGAGTGATGACAATATGACACCAGATGCCCAAGCCGAGGATGGCACCCCTTAGGAAACAGTGATCGACAGGAGTGGGTATTTGATCTCAGAGGAGCAGGCTAAAGTCAATTTTGGTGATTGATATTTATGAAGAGTGAAAACACTACTTTTCTAAGAGTACCTAGACTAAAAGTTGACAGCCAAGGACCTGTCCCCATTAGAGAGAACAATCGTGTATGAAAAATGACATAGTGCTGAGAGATAGAGTTAGCATCTTATTATTATATAAGCACCTAGATTAAGCTATGCCTGAAATCCAAACTATCACATATTTCAATTCTTTTTTTTTTTTAATTTTTAAGCAAAAGGGAAGAAATTTATTGGAGCCTATACGGGAAACCCTTGGGGGGGGGGGGTCCAGCATACCCTACTGTGTAGGCATGCCCAGCAAAGAGTCATACCATTCACTGTACCCCCATGTCCCAGAGGGACTCCCCTTGAGCCAAGCCCCACATATTTCAATTCTATAAGATAAAAAAATTATTTAAAATTAAACTCGGTTAAGTTTCATTTCTGCTATCAGTAACTAGAAGAAAGCTGGCCAGTAGAAAACAAAAATTTTGCAGGGGGCGGTGTTGGAGGGTGGATCCTTGCCCTTCCTTGTGTCTTTTAAATGAAACCCAATGTGTAGCTGCCAACTTTAAAGGTTGATCTTGTACAGTCTCCCTACGACCACCATCCCACTTGTTCCCTGTTACCTGGAAATAGTTCAGAAGCACGCCAGCCACGGAGAGCCCAAGGCCTGCAAACACGAAGGGTAATGTGACCTCAGCACCAATGGAGAGCGTGGTCTCCCTGCTGGGCTCAGTGCCCAGCTGTTTGGGAGCCACCCGTTGGCTCTCAGGACCCTTCCACCGTCCATCTTCTGAAGTTGCAGAGGGCGTTTCTGGACTAACTATCTGTGGCAGCCCCGGCTCCTCTGGCTTGCCAAAGCCCTCTGACCTCCGAAGCCGAGCCCCTGCTCTCTCCATCCAAGCACAGTTGAGCTTCTGGCAGCCTTACCCTAGAAGACACAAAGCAACAGGCATTGTAGAAAAGAATTCATGACTCCCAAAGTGTCTATAATGAGTCCTGGAGGCATAGTGTTACCATGTTGGGCTGCTACCGGACAGCAGTTCAACACCACCAGCTGTTTCTTGGGAGAAAGATGAGACTCTCTACTTCCACAAAGACTCGAAATCTTGGAAACCCACAGGGGCTGTGGTAGTTACATAATCTGTTGTCAATTTGAGACTTAAGAGTGAAGGAGTTTAGTCTGTCAATCAGGTCACAGCTTGATGAACTCATTTGGAGGCACTAAAGAGAGAGATAAATAGCTCGCTGGAGGCAGAACACAGACACACTCCCTGAAAGACATGCTTGCTGACAAGACACGTAGCTATGCTAGAGCCCAGGCGCTTAAGGAGCCACATGGAGACCCCTGCCAGTGCTGAGATGCTCTACTGCCACTGGATCCACAAGACTTTCCACTCACTGGCCTGTGATCTTCTTGCATTCCGCATCATTGCATGTTTCATGAGTCTGAAGAGGACTTGATAGATTGGTATTGGACATATGGGCTAATATTGGACTTTTGGACTCGATCTGGATATGGCTGGGATGTGTTCTCAATATTCAATTGCTCTTGTACATAAAGCTCTTTCGTATACACATATGAGTGTTTATGAATTTTCTCTAGTCTACCCAGACTAACACGGGGGCAGTTCTATAGGGTTACTATGAGTCAGAATCGACTCAATGGCAGTAAGTAATGATAGTAAAAGGTCTGTCTGTTAGGTTTTCTCCGGTTAGAAATACCTCAGTCCTTGGCTCTGCATGAGGAAGAGTTCCTGCTGAAGCCTGGTTTGTGATCTAAGTGGGTTTTTATAAAGGGTAAGAATTTCAGGGTTTACACAGGTACCCTCAGGGCACTTCACACCCACATGTGGAAACCTGAGGCCAGAGGAACCCTGGAAAAGAGGACCCTCGGCTGGGCAGCTGGTCAAGGTACTGCTTGATCCCACTGGCTGAATTAAGCCCACCTGGCCTAGATTGAGGCCCACCCAGGTGTACTGCCTATCTAGGTGTACCGCCCCCACCTAGCTCAGAGCCCGAATGTAAGCATGCCTTCTACCTTTATGACTGGCTGGGCTCCCCTGATTCTCTGCAGCAACCTCCTGTAGGGGCGCCTTGGCATAGAGAGAGACAACTCCCTCTCTGGCTACTTAACATATCCTGTACCTCCTCAGACCCTTATCCAACCAGAGGCTGGCATTGTGCCAGCTGATTCGTAACCACTAACTCAGCTTCTGCTCTGCACGGCCCCTGCAGCCTCAAATTTGAGGCTGAATACCTATACAGACAAGGACATACATCCACATGTGTCAGACGTTAGTCAAAAGGACACTGAAAATATTTCCTCTGTGAAAATTAGAAAACCCTTGAAGTGGTCAGAATGAACATTTCAGAAGTCTGAAAGCTAAGCAAAGCCTTGGAGCAGAACGAGAAACAGTAATGACAAAAGCAAAATGACACAAAACAAAAGAACCTGTTGAATCTTAGTAAGAGCACTGAGTTTGGTGGCTCCTGAAATTTGTAGTGGCCTTGAAAATAAACAGCCTGCACTGGGAGTGAAGTCCAGGAGCCTGGAGGGCAGAATAGGGCAGCTCCTTCGGTGCCTCCATCCTGGAGAACTGCATGTGGCTGATCCGTTGGCTGTGTCGCTGGAAGTCTTCACCTACTGAGTTGCTAGTATTTGACCTGGTTTGACGTTTTCATGGTGGAAAAAGCGTTTTCTTTGGAGGCTGTGTATTGTAAACAATTATATTTGAGTTCATAGTTGCTTGAGGGAGTGGATATTAAGGTTTAAAACAACAACAAAACTAACCAAAAAGGTCAAAAGGTAAGGCTGGGCCACAGCTCTGGCTAGTTAAAAGACCACACACAGGTGTAGGATTGTATTCGCCAGGGATTGGGAACATGCCCATGAGAGACGGGAGAAGGCCCTAAGATCCACATGTGGCTGATCTGGAAACACTTCACAGCAGCACGTGAACAGTGGAGACTAACGCCTGTTTGTTCACCATCTGAACGAGGTTTGAAAGCATGCCCCAGGAGCTCAGAGATGGGCTGGTGTCGTGATGGTGTCCAAGGACCTCATTAATAACTGATTACTAAGGAGAGACTTGTTTAAGGGTCACAAACAACAAAGAATAGAGACTTTAAAGACTAGGTGTAGAAAAGTCACTAAATTAGCATACAACAACGGCAACGACTATGACGACTACAACAACAACTACAGGTAGCGACAAAGGCAAACCACGGTGAGGGAGGTCATATTGCCACAGTTCTACACGATACTATTCCCGTGGCCGCTTTTCAACGACAACAAAATATGCGTCCCATTTAAAAGCAAGACGTTACGGCCCATCGCAGGACGTAACAATACTCTAATGGAAACTGGCCTTGAGGAAGCCCAGGCTTTGGACTGACTGGACCAAGACTCCACATTTTAAATATGTCCTGCAAACTAAAGGAAATGTGTAGAGTCCTAAAGGAGAGTATGAGAAAAAGTCTCATAAAATAACAACAAAGAAACAGAGACTCTTTTCAGAGGGCTAAATAAGAATTATGGAGTTGAAAAGTATCATGATTCCAAGAACAACTTTACTGCGGGGATTCCGTATCTGATTGGAGCGGCAAGAAGGGAAGAATCAGCGAACTAGAAGGTAACTGAGATGATAGAGTCTGAAGAACAAAAGAACAAAAAAGAAAGAAGAAAAATGAACAGAGCTTCAGAGATCAATGGGACAGCTTCAGGTAAGTTAATCTATGCAGAAGGAGGGAAAGACGAAGGGGCATAGAGAATAATTTCCAAAAAATGGGGGAACTTCCCATATTTGATGAACTGTGTTAATGGCTATGCCAAAGAACCTCACAGAGATCCACGGGGACCCATCAGAATCAAACGGCTGAGAAACAATGAAGGCAGGGAAAGCAGGTCCACCCCTACAAAGGACCCTCAAGGAGAGAAAGGTGTACTTCTCATCTGAAACCAGGGAAAGTCACAAGGCACGGGGATGACATTCAAAGTACAGAACAGAAAAGACAAAAATATTACCCCAGCCTTCTACCAAGCCAGCAAAAGTAGCTTTCAAAACGGAAGGTGAAATTCAGATATTCCCAGATCAGCAAAAACGGACAGAATCTGCTCTGTAAGACACGCGAAAGGGAATCAATTCTCCAAGCCAAAGTGCACTTTAGATCTCAGAAAGTAACCTGAATCCGTACAAAGAAATAACGGACATGATACAATCTTTTATCTTTACTTACAGGAGAGTAACTCTGTAAGGAAATACAAAAGGCAGCATAAATAGATTTTCAATCAATGCTATTACTCGACTGAAAATACAGTTGCACAAAGAAATAATAATGAACCTGTGTTAGGAGATACAGTGTACAAAAATGTAATCCGTATCACAATGAGAAGACACAAGGGGAGATGAAACTATGCACAGGTTACGGATCTTGCAATAAAGGCAGTTCATCTTGCAAAATTCTATCCTGGAACCTCCAGCTTCATTTCTTCATTTTCCCAAGGCCATATTTTCCAGTTCCTTCTTTGTTTCCAACTTTTACATCCAATTTCCAATAATTACTATGACATCTTAATTTCATGTATTAACAACTTCAAACGGAAACAGTCTCCTATTTCTTCATCACTAACTTTAGTGGGTAGTGAATATATTTGAATAATCGTATTAGCTGGACTTCCATGTAGGCGTATTGATATAATCCAATCACAGACACTCTTAGATGGGTCTTGAAATGTCCTTTTAGATGATCATTATGATGTCATTCCTCTTGGGGTTGTCATTTCCAGTATAAAACCCTATGAATGTCAGGTTCAAATGGCCAGTACCAGTCTCACTAATGCCTGGGATACAGATCTGTATGGGTTCCATTTTTGATGACTACCCATTTTTCTAGGCTCATCCTTTGTAAATTCCATGCTTGGATTATTCATGGATGCTTGCAGCTGTTTCTTATTTTAAGTCATGCTCCATCAGCCACTCATGGTCTCCAATGCTTTATTCCACCCATGTCTATTTGAGGAGGCAGCTCTTCCTGGTCACATTCCATATGCCGTCCACCCTGAGGGGCTCCGCTTCCACCCTATGCCTCACAATAGTCCTCTTCTATGCATAGAATGCTCAGGGGCGACTTCTTCAGAAGGGAGCAGCCTACTTTTCCCTCTTGGTACGTTCTCACGCCTGGAAGCTCTGCTGACACCTGTTCACCGTGGGTGACACTGCTGGTATTTGATATACCAGAGGCAGTGTCCAGTATCACACCAACACACAAGCCACCACAGTCCGACAAACTGACAGCCACGCCATGCAGAGTCCAGCAGGAGGAGGCCTGTCCTGTCTTTTGTGAGTGAGCCCCTAGCCTGCTAAACCAACCAACGTGCAGGCACTACAAATGGTTTGCTGTGAAACACTGCCATCTGGTGGACATGTCTTTCTCCTGGATTAGCTCCTCTACTGAAACTGCGTTTACCAATACCAGTAGATCTCAGACAGACAGACAGACAGGCAAACCTGCTGCCATCCAGTCAATGCTGACTCATCGTAAGCACCTGTGGGTTTCTGAGTAGAAAACCCAGTCTTTCTTCCGCAGAGCTGCTGGTGGTTTTGAAGTGCTGACCATGCTTAGGGTTGCCAGACTTAGCAAGTAAAATGGGACCTGTTTTTTGTTAAGACAATGATTTGTTATTTAAGTTTATAGTTGACTGGGCACCCTCTATTTTATCTGGGACCACTTTCACACTTCCAGATATCTTGGTCACTTTGTTTCCCCTACCTTATCAGCAGTTTTCTCTGCTCTTCCTGTACCCACCCAACCATCAGAAGACTCCAGGACTACTTCCCCTCTGGCTGCTGTCTGAAGCCCATCTCCTGATGGTCTCATGCAGTCCAGGGGCTTTAACTGACAGCAATGTGCTCTCCAGCTCACAATCACACAAGACTGAGGTCTGGAGAACTGTTGCTGACACGGGCAGCTAAGAGGCATCTCTAATATATAAGGGGTAATACCTCACACAGGACTAAGAGCAAGCCGTGAATTTTTCCAGTTCTGTCTCTTCCACCTCTTCCTTCTCATAAAATTCCCCAGTCAGTTAACGTAGGAGAAACTGTTTCTTAAGGTGGGGAAGACATAAACAGACAATCATTATTTTATATACTTGTACACACTGTATACACAGTATGTTCATATTTTTAAAGCAATTAAAAATTACAAGCTAAAGTAGCCTTCTCTCATCTATTCATACCGAGAAACATTAATTTGGTAAACAAATCATGACTTATTCCTTGTCTGTTAGGCACATTCTAAATACCAAAAATACAGAGAAAGGTCTTGGTCTCAGGAAATGTGCGTTCAAATAAACAGACAAGATGAAGGCAAGTATAAAGAGAATGGAACGCAGTAAATTCACAGGGACTATGGGGGAAGCTGGAAGGGATGATTTAGATGGGTCACTGGATCGTCAAGGAAGGCCCTTGAGGCCTTGAGTGACATTTTCCCTGAGTCCTAATTGGCAAAACGGGGCCAACTGTGCAAAGGTTTGGGAAACAGAAATTGGGCAGGGAGCAGCAAGACACAGGCTCTGGGGAGGAAACGAGCTCCTTCCTTTAAGGGAATAAAGCCAACAGGTTAACACACCTGGGACAGAGAGAGCAGCACAGGAGACAGGGCAGAAAGCAAGCCGGGTCCACGGGGAAAGGCCACCTGGGAGAGTAAGGAAAATACGGGACAGCACTGAGGGTTTCTAAGCAGGCCAGTGACATCAGAGTGGGCTCTGTTTTAAAAGCTCACCATCCTGCTTTCCCCACGAAAGGAACCAGGGCCCACGTGTGACCCCGTGGCATTAAAGGATCACCCCAGCAAATCAAAGAGCGGATCAATGATAAATCAAAGAAACAAACAAAAATGGTAAATCGTCGTTGTATTCAATCTCAAAGTTGTGTAGCACTTGGTTATTTACCAAAAGATAGGCACCCTCAGATGTATTCCCATTTTGTGCTTGTGTAAATGTTAGCCTTTCCTTTGTGTAAATGTTAACTGTCAGTGTGGGAGGCAAGCCTTCGTTACTAATTCAGCCATGTACTTGACAGAGAATTGGGTACCCGCCATGAACGGATAAAAACTTTTGTGAACTCTGACTTTAAAATACGTGTACTGTTCAGTTCTGATAATTCTAAAATGTAGTGTACAGCAGCACACCATCTCCCTACTATGGAAGTGCCCCACACACCTTAGTCTCACTAAGACAATGGATTCCATAAATTGTCGAATAATGTATTTAGTGCTTCTGCTTAGTGCTTATTTCAGGGGGAAGAGGGAGGTTTCTGACTCCCATAAATAGTCTTGGGCTCCCACGGGGGCAGTTCTACCCTGTCCTATCGGTGGTCCTGAGTCGGCACTGACTGGATGCCAGTGAGGTTGGTACTTTGGTTCTGGAGTCAGTTAAGGCACAATTAGTTTCTATTTTCCTGAAACTACAGAGGAATAAGGAGTCAGGAACAGGAAGAGGAAGTGGAATCTGTGACTAACTGCCTCCACGAACAACTGCCTTGCTGCCCTGAGACCAAAAGAACTGGGCATCTTGCTCAAAGACTCTACAGAAGGATCCGGACCAAATGGAGACAGTGCAGAACAGAACTTCACGTTCTCAAGGTACCCATCCAGATTTTTTCAGAACCAAAGAGGCTGGATGAACTCCAACAACTATTGCACTGAGATCATCTTTAAACTTTGCATTAAAACAAAAACCAACCAACCAACCAACCAACAATAACAAAACAAAACCCCCAGAAGTTTTCTCAAAACCAAACAATAGTTTAGCTTAACTAGTACAGAATGTCAGCCTTGAGCGTTATCCTTTTCACAGGTAATTTGATATGGGATCCAATCTGGCAACAGCAACTTGAGATGTTAGACTGGAACATTAAAGGGCAGTGAGTTTATATTAATTGGAGATAACCAGGGGGAGGCAAGGTGAAACTGTAAAGCTCAGAGAATACAATCGACGTTAGTAAATTGTACATGTAGAAATGGCTGCAGTGGTATATTTCCTGCTATGTATATTTGTAACAGCAAACAAGTATTTCTTAGAAAGAGAGAAAGAAACATGGATCTAAGAGTCTTAAGTCCTTAACAACAAAACTTTATGATGAAGCAGGATTTAGCCCAATGAAATGCATGATCAGGACCCATTTTCTAACTAAGAAGCAACCTATGAAAAGCTTCGTTCTCTTAGATCCTCTGTTGGCCCAAGGCAGGTATTTATTTTCTCTTAGATTTGGTGAGGATCCTGAAACCCTAGGAAGATCCCAAACAGTAGTGAACGTGCTTACACCCGAGAACAACCACACTGAGAAGAGTAATAAGGATGATGAATATATACATTTTCATCCACTACCTTTGGATTTTACAATGCATTTTGTCGTTTTAGTAACAATTATAATTGTTTGTACTTATTTGTTGCCTCCCCCTTCAACAAAGTTAAAATGTGTCTACACATTTTGTTATTTTCCCTCTCTTGCCCATTACCCCTGGAAACCATCAAATAATTTTTTTTAGTGTGAAATCATCAATGTTTGAGTAAGATCCATTTTGCAACCATTATAAGATGTGCACAGTTCAACATCAGAGAAATCAGACATAGCAGATTAATGGCTTTAGTTATATGTTCAGAAGAATATAATTCAGTATACCTGTACAATCCACATTTAAGAGAATGGAGAATTTGATGAATCTATACATTTTGATTTATTGGCTGTATAAATGAGATGCAACAATAGTGGCTCTTAGGTGCTCAAAAAGTTCAAAAGAAAGACAGTGTCTCCATATGCACTACCCAGAAGTCAGTACCATACTGAAAGAACAGAGAGCCGGTGCCCTGTGTCCTCCAGTGTCCCTGGTCAGCCAGGGCGAACTCAGTTTGTCTCAGTAGTCAGCATGGTATGTCAACAGAATCTTTGCCTCGGGATTTGAACCACCTAAAGACTGGGATAGGAAAGACCTTCTACAAATGAAAAAAACAAAACCGCCCACACATTAAAAGCAGAAGAGGGGTGGGGAGGTAATTCATTTGACCCCATCAAGGTTTAAATAGCCTATGAGACAAAATGTCCAAACAAAATGATAAGATAAGCAAACATCAAGGGAGAAAATGATACCTGTAGAATGGTGTGGTAGTTAAACTTTATGCCGGCTTGAGTTTGAATGAAAGCAGAGGAATCCACTCTGTCACTCAGGTTAGCCTGATGATGCCTCCTGGGGGGGGGGGGGTGGCCTGTTTAGAAGGGAGGAGCTGAGAACTTTTTCTCTCTTTTGCCCTTTGTCTTCATCCTTGCTGGGACTCTGTGTCTGGGCCACCTGACCCTGAAAGCTGTCATGTATCCACTGATTGGGGTCCACATGACTGCACCCACTGACTGGCCTGACATCAGCCTGCCTCCCTGCTTCATCAGCCTGTAGCTTTGTGAATCTGAAGAGGGCCCAGGCTGGTGTCACACTTGTGGCTGAGTTGGACTGGGCTTAGATGCCTTCTAGATATAAAATTACTTCTTGATAAGAAGTCCTTTTTATCCATAGAGCAGTACCCACTGGTTTTGTTTCCTTGACAGCCCAGCCTGACACAAATGGAAAATCAGCAAGGAAAAAAAAAATCTAATGAAGAAACAGCCAAGGGCTATGCATGGACACAAAATACAGATGTTCAGATGTACCGTATATGGAATAAAAGTTGAAGGGCACCGTGGACTGATGATTCAAGTAATGAAAAAAATGTTACCAGATGTACTTAATCAGTCAAAAAGGTAGATTACCATTCCCAACTTCTTGCTAATCCCACTTGCATATGTCTTTTCGGTCAACAGACCACCAACCCGGTGGACTAGCCGGCTCCAAAAAATTCAGATGCATGCACAAGTGTTACCACTGCCTTTTTACCAAGGCCGGAAAGTGCAGACTCATGGAATTCACTCACTGTCACTGAGTCGATTCCAACACATAGTAACTCAATAGGGCAGAACAGAACTGCCCCATGTAGGTTTCAGAGGCTGTAATTCAAAGTAAAAAGACTCATCTTTCTCTCAAGGAGCAGCTAGTGGTTTCAAACTGCTGACCTTCTGGTTAGCATCCCAACTCATCACCTACCATGCCACCAGGGCTCCTTCAAGAAGCACCACGTCATTTGTGCTACATGGATGCATTTCAGAAGCAAGGGATCCCTTGGTTTCTTTCCTCCAAAAGTAAACTCCACTCTTTGTGAATAATAGATACATTTCTCACAGACAAATCCTTAATATATAAAACTTCTTCTTGTTTAAGAAGACAGTAAGTTTAGTGATCTACCTGTCTCCTTACCTAAAAGTGCTAAACTATGCTAAGCTCCAGTACCTCAAGACTCTTATGTCTGCCTTCATTAGAGGGCAAGCTGCGACCACATTGTGTTCCGTAACAATAGGAAAAGAAAGCCCTCTTACCAGGGATAGGAAATGAAGCAGTGGAAGGCCCTATTTCATCAATCAGACGGCCCCTGTGGAACAGGTCACTGTCACTATGTGGCTGCAGAAGCAGGGGGAAATACGCCTCCTGCGTCAGTCAGCATGCAGTCTCATGGGCTCCGGATGCGCCCCACCAGGCAGCACATCTGCCCAGTGCAATACATCTTTGACTGATTTACCATTGCCCCCATGCGCACTGATTGTGGATTCAAGTAAAATGAAAGCCTTGACAATTTCAGTCTTTTCTCTGCTTATCATGATGTTGTCTATTGGTCCAGTAGAAAGAATTTTGGTTGCGTTAACATTGAGTTGCAATCCACACTGAAGGCTGCAGTCTTTCAACTTTATCAGCAAGTGTTTCAAGTTCTCCTCACTCTCAGCAGGTAAGGTGGTGTTAGTTGCATATCACAGGCTGTTACTAAGCCTTCCTTCAATCCTGATATCTTGTTCTTCATATGTCTTAGCTTCTCAGATCATTTGTTTAGCATACAGATGAATTAAGATGGCAAAAGGATACAACCTGTCACACACCTCTCCTGACTTTAAACAATGCAATGTTCCTTTTATCTGTTTGAATGGCTGCCTCTTGGTCTAGGTACAGGTTCTGCACGAGCACAATGAAGTGCTCTGGAATTCCCATTCTTCTCAATGTTACTCATAGTTTGTTATGATCCACAGTTGAATGACCTTGCAGAGGCAATAAAGTACAAGTAGGCATGTTTCTGATACTCCGCTTTCAATCAAGATCCATCTGACAGCAGGAATGATATCACCTCGTCCGACTCCAGCTCGAATTTCTGGCAGCCGTCACTGTACTGCTACAACATCATTTAAAACGATCTTCATCAAAATGCTACTTGCATTAGTGACAATGTCTTCATTCTGTTGGGTCACCTTTCTTTGCAATGGGCACAAACACAGTGGCGGTAAGTTTGGCTTTGGTCCAGTCAGTTGGCCAGATACCTGTCTTCTAAATTTCTTGGACCTGGCAAGTGAGTGACTCCAGGGCTTCATTAGCTTGTTGACACAGGTCCATTGGTATTGTCAATTACAGGAGCCTTGTTTTTCCCTAGTGCCTTCAGTGAAGCTTGGACATCTTCCTATCCTACCATTAGTTCTTAATTAGATGCTGCCTCTTGAAATGGTGGTTGGTCGACCAATTCTTTTGGATGTAGCAATTCTGTGTATTCCTTCCATCTTCTTCTGATGCTCACTGAATCACTCAATAGACCAGGGTCACTATGGGTCAGAATTAATTGACTGGATGGCAATGAGTTTGGTTTCGTATCTTTCAATAGTTTGCTCCTAGAGTCCTTCAGTATTTCATCTCAAAGACTGAATTTTTTTCTTCAATTTTTTTAAGCTTGAAATATGCTGGGCATGCTATTCTTGTTGGGCTTCTTTTGTACATTTCATTGCTTTGTCCACTTGAACTTCCCTTTGAAATTTTCTGTTTAGCATTTTTACTTCATCATTTCTTCCATTTGCTTTAGTTCATCTACGTTCAAGAGCAAGCTGTAGAGTCTCTTCTGATATCCAATTTGGTTTTATTTTTCTTTTTTCCCCTTAGAACACATTCTGTATTAACTAACTGAAGTTGCTTGGGCACATTTTGCCTTCAAGGTCATTGTAAGTGCAAAATTCTCTATTGAAATAAACTCACATGATCAATTCTCCATGACACGAAGACTACATAATTCACAAGCAGTCATTTGTCTTTAAAGCAAATCAGAGTATCTTTTTTCTTTTTAAATATAATTTTGCATCAAAGTTTCTTAGAGTAGCTATTAAAAGTCTAAAATCTAGTTATTTTTTCTTCCAGCTTCTAGGTTCGCCCTCTTTTTTCAGTCTTATCTTTCTTTCCTACCTTTTCAAGGACCTTTCTTCATGTATAATGTTCCTGATGTCATCTCACACGGTTTCTGGTCAGTAGTAGTCAATGTATCAAATCTGTGCCTGAGATGTTCTCTAAATTCAGGTGGAATATATTCAACGTTGTATTTGGGGTCTCATGGACTTGTTTTAACCTTTGTCAGCTTCAATCTGAACTTGCATATTAGAATTTATGGTGTGTACTAGAGTTATCCCTTGGCTTTGTTTGACTAACAACATTGAACTTCTCCATCACCCTTTCCCATAGTTACAGCAGTTTCAGTCTTTGTACTCCATCTGCCAGAATTAATTGATGCTGTTGAATAAAGGTATTTGCAATGAAGAAGTGGTAGGTCTTGCAAAATTACATCATGAAATGTACAGCTTTGCTTCTATCACCAAGGCTGCATTTATTAACTACTGATCCTTCCTCTGCTTTCAACTTTCACATTCCAATTACTAATAATTATCAATGCATCTCGATTGCATGTTTGGCCCATTTCAGACTGAAGAATTTGGTAGAATTATTCATTTTCTTCATTACTAGCTTTTGAAGGTAGCTAGATTAGGGATAAAGGAGGTGGGGGGTTGTCTCCACCAAATGCCCGTGCGAACCGAAAATCGCTGGCTGTGCCACAATAAAGGGGCTGGAAAGGAATCAGGCAGAATAAGGATACACCTATGGAAAAATCCAAAGTCACAAGTCACCTAGGTTCAGGTGAAGGGAAGCCTGTGCCCACACACAACACTAGGCACATGACCTCACATAGGTGGGTTTAAACTCACAATAAAGTTGGCCAGTACTCGCAGCCATGACCCTGCCCCGAAGTGGGGAATAGGAGGGGACGAATACCAGCCTGAGGGCAGGCCACTCCCTCCCTCTTGTTCAGGTGCTCTCCTGCAGGCTGCTGTCTCCAAGGCCATGTCCTCTCTCCCTTGGCTCTAAACTTTGGATTCCAGTTTCCGGTTCCGGTACTCCTTTCATGTGTTTTCCACACTCCCCTAGAGTGGCCATTTTCAGTCCCGAACTTTCCCACAGCCTCCACCATACGGCCTTGTATGCTTTCCAGAGAGTGTGTACTTTTTGAGACGGTAATATTTAAAACTTCCCTTTCACTCATAAAAGTGACTTGGATTTATCAAAGCGCTTCTGCTGCGTGAATTCTTTCAGTGTTGAAAAGCAAGAACGGAGGTAAACCACCGCAGAAACCTCACAGCTTTTAGTGGTTGGTGCATACATCTGATTAGAGGTTGCATTAACTGGACCTCCTGTTAGGCATTTAGATACTATCCTGGTGCTCATCCGGAGGTTCAGAGCAGCTACGGATTTCGAGGTGGCAGGTCGAGCGTAGCAGAGGGAAGGAAGCTTCAGAGCTTAGGGTCTCTCCCCTCTACTCACAACAGGGTATTTCTAACAACAAGAAACTGCTGCCTCAGAAATGACAGAGGGAGTGAAAGAGCTAGCCTGCTGTTTCTCAAAATACTTGAAATATGAATTCAGATCTAGTTTGTTGGAAATCCAAAATGGGGTTTTCTGTAGCAGCATGCACCAGTCCCCTCCTTTGCAGTAAGAATTCCTTTTAAGCCTAATTAGTATCGATAGTCTTCTAATTTAAGGGGGTGGTGAGCAAAGCTATTCAAGACAGGCAGCCAGCATGAAACAACCCTGATTTAGATAAGCAATGGAGCAGTGGTGCTTCAAAGGACAGTGGTCTGATGAATGTTACTCTCACGATAAACAAAATCCTTGGAAAATACAGGTGCAGATAAGTGCTTCCTGTGACCACTGCAAACCCTACTTGTCATCACCTAGTGTGGAGGACAAAACTTGACTTTCACTGGATTTTCGAAGCAGTTTGGACATAGCAAAACCCACTGTCACCCTCTGTCCTGCACTTGCAGGATAAACAGGGGTCCTCCAGTCAGCACAGTTCTGTCTTTGGGTGAAACAGTGACCCAAGTCATTCCAGACCCTCATTCCCAGCCACAGACCCCAACTTGAATACCCTACCTTAAAAGATACCTATAGAGGTCTGATTGTAAAGAGCCTGAGACCAGGTTCCTCCTAGATGGAAGGACGTGTGAGGCTCTGATAAGACTCACACATCCTGCTGGAGGTTTTTCCTGCATTTAATTAGGGCAAGTTAGCTGAGCCAGTGGCCTGAACTAGTAGAAGCTCCACCCAAGGCAGTGCATATTCCTTGGGGTAATGAGACACTATAGGGGGGGCTCTGAGGGAGAAGGGAGGTTAGTGGGTCATGTCTGTGAGAAGCTAAAACCATAAATCATAAACCAGGTAATATATCAGCTCTGTCCAGTCTGACAAGCCTGCTAACTTTGGCTAAAGCAGAAGAATAGAAACCTGAAATGCCTAAAGAAGTCTTCATATGCTAATTAACCTATGCTCCCCAGAGCCCTTCGAGGTGCCAGTGACTAACAATAGGAGGCAGCACTTGATATGCAGAGGAGTGGGGGCACAGAGGGCTCGGAGCCAGGCATCCTAGGTACTCTGTTTCCCCTTGTTATAGTTCCTTATTCTGTCTATGCAAATTCTCAATGTATGTTGACAGCTGTAAGAGAACAGCCAAGGTATACAAACTTTGTAGTTTTTACCATCTGGGAAGCATTGAGATGTAGTCTTGGTTGTGATAGAGAGCAATGAAAGACTTAGTTTCTGCATCATCAAAGCACTAGAAAGATAGTTTAAGGCTCAGTTACAAATCGAAAACGGAGTTTTCTGTCACTGCATGCACCAGCAGTTCCCTCCCCTTGCAAAAAATCATTTCAGTTGAACCAGAGGGGATGGTTTTCTCACTTCAAGAACGTGGCAAACAAGACCTATAAGGTTGGTAGCCAAGCACGGAGCAACTCCCCACAAGAGCAAACACGCCCTGGAAAGTGTGTTATTGGCTATTGTTTCTATGATCGTTACAAAACCTATAGAATTGCCATTGTTGTCTCTCTGATCACTGTAAAACCTGTTTCTGCCATTCATTTGGGATTAGGGTATATAGCTTGCTTGCTCCTCACTGACATTTGAAAACAGTAATGGAGGTGGCAAACCCCACTGTTTCCTTCCTTCCCGAGCTTGCAGAATGAACTCAAGAGCTCCTCCAATCAACCTGGCCTCTGCCTTTGGCTGAAAACTGTGACAGGCATTTCTGGGCTCTTGCTCCTGGCGAGTCAGAGTGTTTTCCGGGGTCCCCTCTCCTAATGAATTCAATCAACTGTCTTTCTGCTCACCTCGGGGTGGTTATTGATCAGGCCCTATCGCTCCGGGGCAGGACCGCGCATTTTGGAGGTTAACATGGGTGACACTTTACCCACGGCTCGCGCTGGTGTGCTGTGGCTTTGGCAATGAATACGTCGGAGAGAAGAGGGGCGCGGAGGTCAAGTACACGCAGACACAGGCTGTGGGAAGAGCGAGTCTTGGCGGGACCCCGAGGGCCGGGAAGCCCTTTCCGGGACCCGCGCGGCCATCTGTGCACCTCGGGCAGGCGAAAGGCCACGACAGGCCAAGCCTCCAGCACAACGTTGCACCTCTGGCCAGACCCGGCCGAGCCACCTGCCCGGAGCCTCCCTGCTGCTCCCGCCGCAGCGCCACCCTGGGGCTCAGAACGCTCCGCAGAGCCGCACCTCCCCGCCTCCCAGTGTGGCCAACTCCCTCCGGGTTCGGCCCCGCGGGAGCACTTCCGGGGCGTGGGCTCCGCCCCGGCCCCGCCCCTTCCCGGTCCCCCCCCCAGGCCCCGCCTCCCCCGCCGCGCGGCTCCAGCGGGAGACGCCGCGTTTACCTCAAGTCCGTTCGGGATCGCGCGGAAGGAGACGGCGGGATGCGGCCGCCCCTCTTCGCCGGGAGCGGCCAGGCCTCGGGCTTGGAGAAGGATGGAGCGCGGTGACGGAGGCGATGCTTAGGGGCGGTCCCTGCGCCGCGGGAGGAACCGCGGAGGTGCTGGCGACGCCCCGCCCCTACGGCGCCGTCCGCCGGCCCCGCCAGCCGCGGGGCGGCCGGGGAGGCGGGGCGGCCGGGGAGGCGGGGCGGCCGGGGAGGCGGGGCGGCCGGGGAGGCGGGGCGGCCGGGGAGGCGGGGCGGCCGGGGAGGCGGGGCGGCCGGGGAGGCGGGGCGGCCGGGGAGGCGGGGCGGCCGGGGAGGCGGGGCGGCCGGGGAGGCGGGGCGGCCGGGGAGGCGGGGCGGCCGGGGAGGCGGGGCGGCCGGGGAGGCGGGGCGGCCGGGGAGGCGGGGCGGCCGGGGAGGCGGGGCGGCCGGGGAGGCGGGGCGGCCGGGGAGGCGGGGCGGCCGGGGAGGCGGGGCCCCAGCGGCCGCCACTCCCTGCGAGCTCTGTAGGCCGTGCCCTGTGGCTTCAGAGCTCTTTGCTGCGCAGACAGACCCCATGCGCCCCCAGAAGGAGGAGATTCAGAGCACGCACACGCACGCGCACGCACACACACGCACGCACACACAAGAAAGGCCACGGGAGGTTCACTAAGTACCACCCCGTAGTAAACCGGAGGCCTGGAGCTCAGACAAGATCTTCTGGAACCGCGGTTCTCAACCTGTGGGCCGCGACCCCTTGGGGAGTGTGTCGAACGACCCTTTCACAGGGGGTCACCCGATTCATTGAAGTAGCAACGAAAATAATTGTATGGTTGGGGAGGGGTCACCACAACATAAGGAACTGTATTAAAAGGCTCACGGCATTAGGAAGATGCACTGAGAGCTTTGCAGATGGAGAGGACCTGATGCCACACTTCCAAATGCAATCTAGCTTTACCTCGGAGCCCTTGATGGTATGAAACCGTCAGCTCCCTAGGAGAAAGCGGGGCTTTCTACCCAGGGAACGAGTTGCAGCTTTGGAAGCCCAGAGGGGCACTTCTACCGTATCCTGGAGGCCCGCTATGAGGCCGAATTGACGCGTGGGAGTGAGTTTGGTTTCAGTGTTTCCATGGGAGGGACCTTTACCAGCATCTTCCATCCGTGATTGCACGACATTCTCACAACAACCCCATTCTTTAAAGGAGAAATTATACGTCTTCTTTAATGGGCTGGTGTGATTACCAGAGATGACTTGCGTGTTGGTGCACTCTAAAGGGTTCCCATGATCTCGATTAGATGCGTGTGTTGTGAAGCGTTTTTTTTTTTTTTTTTTTTTTTTTTTTTTTTTTTTTTTTTCGTGAAGCGTTTTCTTATGGAAATATCCAAACATGCAGACTAGAATACTAAAATGTAGCCTACATCGCACCCACACACACAAACACTTATCAGCCACCTTTTGCCATTCTCCCCCCCCCCCCACTATATTCCCAGATCCCCCACCATTTGGGGTAATTTTAAAGCATATTCCAGGAGACATCATTCTGTGTTTCAGTGCATCAGGATCTGTTACCTTCAGAATTATATTGCCATTATCACACCTAAAATAAACCAAGAGAAGTCTTTAAAATCATCTGGCACCTAGTCCAGTCAATATTCCACTAATGACTCAAAAATGCCTATTTCCTGTTGATGGGCTTCATCCAGGATACAAAGACCTTTGTAGGAGACTCCTGCAAGGTTCACTTGCAGGATTATTCTGGAAGTCTGCTCATGTGGCCAGAACCTGGGGCTGGCTGAAGGCAATGTCCTAAGGCAGCAGTCATGCAAGTGCAGACCAGGTATCTAACAAGGCTTAGTAAACAGTGGATTCTATCATTTCAACCAAACCTTTTCATATTAAGCTCCTACACACGCAGACTTTATTCTGTTTTTCCATAGATACACAGCCTTGATCGGAACCTGGTCCCCGTACTGAGTACCTCCCCAAGCCTCTGGGCTTTAGAGCGTAGCATTCCGGCTCTCCTTCAGTCTGGCCCTTCCACAGAACAAGGGGTCCTTTCTACTGGGATCCAGTTGTCTTGTTTTGGTCTTTGTAGATCATGATCTGACTAGCTGGACTGTTTTGTGCCCAAATCTGGACTGTGTGCTGGCCTCTCACCAGAGGACAAGGGAGAGTGGAGTGGGGACAGCCTCTTCTCACAGGCTGCATGGAGCTGCAGGGATCAGAGAAATTCTAAATTTGTACCTGGCCTCCCAGGTTATTGAGACAAGAGACAAGAATACCGGTGCTACCGTCAGATGATTGATTGATGATTTTAAAACACTTAGACACTTGGTTCATGGACCTCTATTTGTCTTCTTGACCCTGGCTCTGTATATGTTGAGGTATACCTGTTTGGTTTCAAGGAGCATTTTATTTTCTTCTGAACTCTTAACACAAAATAAATAAACCAGCAAAAAGTATGATAGAAGGTAACTTGCAGTTTGCCTCAAGAATTGAGTAGTACAGGCCTTGGAGAATGCAGAGGATCTCTCTGAATTGTAGGGGGCCTCAGCTAAGAGCCAGAGGTGGCTGTATGCCTGGATACCAGGTCCATTCCATAGACATCAGCAAGTGATCGTGCATGCCAACCATGAAAAACCTCCCCTTGCTCACAGGCAGTTGCCAGTCCTGGGAGTACTGGCATGAGGTGAAACATGGACAGCTTGTGCAAAGAGTTGCCCATCACCACTGCTCAAAGGTACTGTGCCGGGGGGCAGATGGAGAGATACGCCAAGCCCCCCAAACCAAGCCTACTACCAGTGAGTCCATTCTAACTCTTAGCAGCCCATCATTGGGTCTCTGCAAATCTTTTGGGAGCAGACAGACGTCTTTCTCCTATTAGAGCAGCTAGTGGTTTTGAACCACTGACCTAGCAGTTAGTGGCCCAATGCCTAACCCACAATGCCACCAGGATCCAGATACAACAGACATTTGTAAGTGTTAAAGGTACAAGCGCTGTTAGAGAATGAAGTGTTAGTAAGCTAGTCTTGGGGCAGCCGATGTTCTGCAGTGTTCTGTACAGTGGGGAGAACGTCCTGGGACTTATGGCTCCACGGGATGGGCTAAGTCAGATCCCTCAGCACAGTGCCTCCCAGATGGTGGAAGCTCAATAGATGTCTGCTTATTGTTCGTGTTAAAACAGCAGTGGAACAATGCCCATGCCTTCGCTCAGTCTGTCCCAGGCCTTGGTCCTACTCCACTGACCTTAGAGTATGTGTGGAGTTCATGACCTACCACCCACCTTTTTTCCATAAGCCATTGGGTCCCTGTCCTGACACCGCAGCTCCCAGGGAGCGCCATGCACTCTGGTGCCTTTTGTAGACGTACTCTCATTCCAATACCTCTTCGAAAACTGGGGAGGTTGCCTTCTTCTGAGAAGTCTTACAGAGACTTTTCTTGTGCCCAACTCCCCAAACACTTTTAAGTGCTGCCACTGGTAGATTAGGATGGATGTTTTAGAACTCTCTGCCTTAATGACTGTGAACCTCCCAGGGGATGACATGGTCCTTCCCCTCTGTACCCCTGCCATGGAGCTGGCACTCGCTGTGTCCCCAAAGCTGGACTCCCAAGTGGACTCTCATGATCCGTCTTTTGTTCTGTAGAGTCCCTGTGGACTCTAGGATCATAAATGGGAAACCATTGCTCCAGAGGAACACAGTTCCTTCCCGTGAGCTGGTCACAGCTTCTTTGGTCAATAATCGTTTCTACGTATGTGTCTATTTAAAGACACCTTATTGAATGTATTGTCAAATCATTAATTGAACTCCTCGGCAAAAGTATTGGAGTCGATGATGGAATGAAACGTATTTGACGTGTTTTCTCTGAGGCATACCCATCTGCTTGTGACTGGAAATGACACCAAATGCTTGGGGGCCATTTTAAACCTCAAAATCACCAACAAAAGGTGCAACAATTGTGAAAAAATACAACCTGGTTACAAAACTGCAACAAGAAGGCAGAGTCTCGACCCCTTGTTCAACCTCGGCTGGGAATGTGTGTGCAGGTGACCACGGCAGTGGTGCGAGTGTTGATTTCAAGTTAGACATTTTAGAAAGTGGATGAACTTGGAAAGATGAGATCTGGGGATAAAGAGGGTATATAGTGTTGCAGTTTACTTGGGAGTTGACCCCAGAAAACACCGGCGAAGGAAGAAGCAGGTGAGGCAGGAAAAAGGAGGGGTCCATAAAGCTACATGATCAAGCCGGTGACCCCTATGGGCGCCAAAGCTGGGATCCTTGGCTGGCAGGCCGAGTGGAACACATCAGGGAGTATTTTCCCCCCTGAAGGGCAAGAGAACAAGGTGTTGATTGTGAGCCCTGGAGCCTTTGGCTGAAGGCTGCTTCTGGGTACCTAAGTCCCCTGACCTGCCAGCAGCTTGCATGAAGAGGAGAACACAGTGACATCACTGCAGGTAGTGGCAACGGGGAGTTGGACATGCGCGCCCCGAACTGAGAGGCTGCAGGAAAGGTAGAGCATTGTGCCATGATCACCGATCCCACTGACAGTCTCTGATCGCAGGAGGGAGTGAAATGAATGGGTGGGAGAAAAGGCGAGACGTTCAGGTACCCACTCTGGATTGGGCCCCATGCTTTCAGCTCTTCCTCCTGACAAGGGTGTGAGGGAAGATGAATGGGTCCTTTCTACGTGCGAGAGCCCTGAGGTTCAAGAGTAACTTGGGCACAGAGCCACCGAGGGGTAGAGAGGGCATACTGAAAGTTCTGAAAGTCTTCAGACTAGACGTGGCCACTACGCAGTGCCTCTGTGCAAAGGGGAGCTGTGAATGTTTGAACAAACGAACACTTGTAAAGGGAGCTGCCCTGATAAATCTGATGTGCCACTTGAAAGATGACTCCTGCTACCCTATGCCCTCAAACCAGGACACTACATGATCTGAGGTGTTCGGTTGTGCATGATAACCAGCCTCGGCCGCTACTGCTTTTTTTTTTTGCTTTTGTCATTGTTGGAAATGTGATGAGGCTCCAGGAAGTTTATGGGAAAAGTCCAAATCTTCTCATTCCATTTCCCACGAGCTTTCTGAAGCCCCCTTGTCTATCTACCGCATAAGTTCCACTGATTCAGCTTATTATCGCCGTACCACTTAGCTCATAGCAGTTACAGTAATTGGTGGTGAAACATAACATTCAATGTGATAGTGTTTCATGGGCCATCCCCATTAAGCTGCCTGAGTAGCATGTTTCTTTTGTCTGGTCTACCTCCTAGTTGGATGCAGTGCCTGAGGTCTTAAAAGCTTGTTAATAGCTAGCCAAGACACAGCAAATAGTCTCTCTTCACCTGAAGCACCAGAGAAAGAGAGTCAGGAGGAATTAGAATGTGTGACCAGTTGCTTCCTCTGCCTCGAGACCAGAACTGGATTGTGCCAGACTACATTGACTGAACATTTTGATCAAAGATTTAAAAAAAAAGTTCTGATCACCAGGAGGTCTATGTAGAACAGAAATCAAATTCTCATGAATGCCAGACTTCCCGGAGATTGGATAAGCCCCTAAACTTCTTGCCCTGAGATGAACTTTAAACCTTAAATACCCCCTGAAGTATTAAAATTAAATAATCATTTAGTTAACCTAATTAAAACAATGTCTGCCTTAAGCATCCTGCTCCTTTGAAAAATTATCTACACGGTATCAAATTGACAAGAGAAAGATTAGCTAGGAGCTGTAGGGGGCAGTGAGTTGATATGAATGGGGACGGAACAACTTTGAGAGGTTGCCCCACTCAAAGAACATCATCAATGTCCCTGAATTGTACATGCAGATGTGGTCGAAATGGTGTATGTTTCATTGTGGATAGTCCCACTACCAACAACAAAAACAAAGGACTGCTATGAACTGCATCCCTTTGGATACTAAATTAATATATTCAGATGACAGATGTAACAGCAAAACTACAAGGTCTGCAAATGTGGTCTCTGAAAACTCTGAAGATGTCTCAAAGTCACAAAGGGCCTGCCTACAGTACTCCCTAGCCCCTTGTTTGCTGCTCACCCCAGCCTGCTCACGCAGGCCATCATCTCATGGACTGAAGAGCGGTCAGTTACTAGGGTCTGACCATCACATCAGGGGGCCCCAGGAGTTACCCCAGTGGTCACCAGGAGCTAGAAGAGCATAGGACGGGTGGAGAGAGCTGAAACCTCATGGTGAGCCCGGACTCCCTGGACCCAGGCCACCGATGTGGGCTCACATTCTGATAGTTACCAGGAAAGAGGACAATGATAGAATTTGGAACCTATTTGCTATTTGCACGATTGCAGCAAGAACCGCATGGTACCACACTACTCCCTTGTGCTTTCCTAAGACCTTATATACAAACATATCTATCATATCATACCAGGCTAATAGGCTTTGGATGCAAATAGCAGGCTGTACAGTCATCACTTTCAGATGAGGAAACAGAGGCTTGCCTGTCTGTCAGTGATGGTCCAGTAGGACTGGGTTGGGAAGTCTAGGGACTCTCCCGCTTCAATGGGTAAACATCCACTCTCCACCCCCTCATTCAATGGGTAAACATCCACTCTCCACCATCTCCTGCTTCAATGGGTAAACGTCCACTCTCCACCATCTCCTGCTTCAATGGGTAAACGTCCACTCCACCCCCTCCTTATTTAATGGGTAAACGTCCACTCTCCACCCCCTCATTCAATGGGTAAACGTCCACTCTACACCATCTCCTGCTTCAATGGGTAAACGTCCACTCTCCACCCCCCTTACTCAATAGGTAAATGTCCACTCTCCACCATCTCCTTATTTAATGGGTAAACGTCCACTCTCCACCCCCTCATTCAATGGGTAAACGTCCACTCTCCACCATTTCCTGCTTCAATGGGTAAACGTCCACTCTCCACCCCCTCCTTATTCAATGGGTAAACGTCCACTCTCCACCCCCAGATTTCGTAATGATGACCTCCAGGAACAGACTGTTTTCTGTTTGTAAAAGCCACGAGCAAGAGGACTTACAGTGCCACCAAATCTGCATGGACCCTAGGTTGGCCTCAATGAAGCTTCCGATGACCTGGAGATAGCAATGCCAGGAGTGATGGGTCCAGTTTTCAGGGGCCTGCCTGGCCAGGCCTGGGCCTGTAGGAGGGGCCGTTCCACCAAGGACAGACAAGCAGCACAGGTGTGAAGCCAGCTGTTGGTGACCCAGCAGGATGAAACTTTCCACGCCCTGTATCCACAGTACACCCCGGCTAAGGTGAACACCTCAGAGGGCCACCAACTTCCGAGTGGCCAAGGACACTGACCCTGCAACTAAAAATATCGGCAGGTTTTGCTGACTGCACTCTGAGGAGGAGCTGGCAAAGGGGGAAGATAGCTGGCTTCAGTCCCCTACACAAGGCTGTGAGCAGTATCTTTACATGTAAAATGTGCTTACTCTCCCCACCACTCAAAGTCAACATGGAAACCTAGGCCATTTCCACGCTCTTGGTTTGGCATGATCTTTGGCACATTTGGCACTAGAGGTATAACTTTGTAGCTTCATATAAAGGACCGGAACGTTTCCCATCATCTCTGCTCCAGATCACCCTGTAAGTATGAAGGTGATCTCCCTTAACTAATAATTAGAGAAAAGAAAACCAGTCAACCAACTAACCAACTTTCCTGGCCTGAGCAGAAAGCCCTTTGGAGAGAGTTGGAATTGCTGCCCCCTGAGGTTCTGTCCACCCACCTCCTAGAAACGTGAAAGACTGAGCTTCTTTCTCTCTCTTGGAGCCTGAGTAGGGCTATGTGGTTAGATTGGTCCCAGGGGTGGAAGCAGAAGTAACATGTTTCCAGTGAAGAACATCTATCTTAGTGCTGTTACAAGATCCCAGTGTTGGCTTGCATCTGGGCTTGCTGTCAACATTCTGTATGTTCTTAGAGCAAGGAGCTTAGGACGCTTGGCAGCCAAGCTTCCTTCTCCCCTCCTTCCCTATGGCACTGGCCCTGCCAAAGCCCCCACCCCCAGGCAGCCTGTCTTTATCCGCCCCCTCCCCCCCCCCACACACACACTTTGAATTCTTCCTCCCTTTAAGATGCAGAGCAGTTCTGTAACCATCTTTTGGGCATGAGCATCCTCACCACCCCCAATTCTTTCATATTGGAACATTTCCTCTGGGGGAAAAAAAGCATGGCTCCTCTTCTAAAGGACTTCTGGTAAGTTTGATTCCCCCACTGCCTCACATTTGGATGAACTCAGTTCTGCAAAGCATTAGAGGCTGGGGCCACAGCATGTCTGTCCCTGCCACACACGCTCACACCTTGCAACCCAGTCCTAACCACTTGCACTGGCTGTGATTTACTGTGCCATTAGCCCAAGACACAGTTGTTTGTGAATTTCCATTTGCCATTAAATATGACAATGGCCATTACCCTAAAAAAACAAAAAGTGTTGACAAGGATTCCTAAAACCAAATTCTCTCTTTGGCACAGCTGTGTTCCAGAACCAGTGGTTTCCTTCTGCCCTGTTGACATGGGAATGAGGTCACCACTGCGTTCTCGCGCTCTTTTTTGGCTGCTACAAGGCTCTCAGCGAACTCATGGTCCAAATTTAGACGCGTGTAAAATTCTGCAGCGCACAGTTTGGGTACCACGCCACAGCGACTCATCCTTCGACCCTCTTCCTCTTTGCCTCTGTACACACGTGCATGTTTTAACGTTTGTTTATTATATTTACACGCTGCCTTAAACCCCTTTGTTAGCGTGACGAGATAGAAATGCATTGACAATTTACAAACGACAGAAGTACCAGTTTATTTCTCCTGTGGAGGGGTCGCTCTGCAATCCCAGGATGTGGGGAGGCAGCTTCCACTCTGTGCGCTTCTCCTTGACCTCCAGTGCCTCCATGGGTAAACAAAACCCTCACGATGCTCTGTAAGTTCGATACCAGTCCGGCCAAGGGGAGAAAAATGGGTGGAGTCACAGTGTAATTAATCCCCCTTCTAAAGGATGTCACAGAAGTTGCATATGTCACTTTCACACACTTCCACTTTCTTGGTGACATCGCCACACCTAAATGCAAAATGGGCTGGGGAAATGAGTGGGCACAATTTGGGGGCTGTATGAGATAAGAAACACACCTTGGCCAAACCACAGCTAAGCACTCAGCGCTCACGCAAAGGCCTGCGATCGGAACCCACCTCATTGCACCATGGGAGCAGGCCCAGCCATCTGAAGGCCAAGAAAACCCTAAGGCAGTGGTTCTCAACCTTCCTAATGCCAAGACCCTTTCATACAGTTCTTCATGTTGTGGTGACCCCCTTCCACCATAAAGTTATTTTTGTTGCTACTTCATCACTGTCATTTTATTACTGTTATGAATCAGGCGACCCCTGTGAAAGGGTCATTTGACTCCCACAGGGGTCCCGACCCACAGGTTGAGAACCCCTGCCCTAAGGTGTTGCGTTTCATGGTGTTGCTAAGTGGAAACTGACAACAAGCTGAACTTCACAACAACCTAAGACAGGAGGGGACAAGGAAATGAACTTTGGTAGCTAACTCAGTCCTGTACTCCTTTTTAGAGTTTCAGGATAATTCTGAAGTAGGCAGAAAGAGAGAGAGAGAGAGAGAGAGTGTCAGAAGGCCCGTTTGATACCGAATTCAGTTATAATGGGCGCCCAGGCTGTTTGTCCGTCTGAAGAGAGGTTGAAAAAGGACCAGTGGTTTTGGCTGTATTTCAGCTTGCACAGCCTCATGGTTGAGTTGTGGCCTGCCTTTTCTGCTGTGTGCAACTGTTAACGGCACTCAAAGACACCAGGCAGGCTGTTCACCTTGGGGTGGGAGCCCCATAAGAAGGAGCTGGACTAGAGTCAGTTAAATGGGCCCACCCTGCACTGGTGGTGCTCTGCTTCTGAGGCTCTTGAAGCCCCAACCACTGGACATGGGGGCAATGAGCTGGCATGGACTAGCCTGTTCGGGTGTGACTGCATTGCTTTTAGGCGAGTCAATCAGAAGGGGGGTTTCGCATCCAAGAGGTGGTCATCTCTCCTATTAGCTGCTATGATGGAAGGTCATCTGAGATAGCAAACGAGGCTCTCAGGTGAAGAGATTACTTATTTTCCAACCTCCTGTGGGCAACAAGAATGGAAACAGAACATGCCAGGAGTACTCCTGCTGGTGTGGGGAGGTGGTGTCTGACACATGAAGGCAGGAAAGGAAGTAGAAGGATTGTCTTCTACTGGACTTGGATGTGATCCTAGCCTTTAGGGCGCTGAGACTGGACACGTGGTAAGAACTATACATTTTTCTTGGAGGATTAAGGTGGCTTTCTTAAAGTGTGTGGCCTGTCTGGTCACAGCTCTTCCTCAAGGGAACAGCCTACTTCGCTCTTGGGCCACCATAGCCTCCAGGAACAGGAAAGGCTGCTATAGGCGGGGTGGGGTTCCCTTCGGGCAGCCGTCTCCACTAGACCAGCAGTTAAGACTCGGCAGCGAGGAGGCCAGCAGCGGACCCATTGCCCAGATCTCGAGAGAGTTTCCTGGGGACCCTGGAGTAGCGGGGAATCTCTGACGCAGGAGAAATGACTTTGTGGGCAGTGGGGGCTTCAAAATCCTCAGTCTCTTAGAATGATGGGAAATACAATTTCACACCAGCTGTGTGACCTTGGCCACTTGGACAGGTTTCCCTTTCCCTCAATCTGCTCATTTACAAGAGGGGATTACCTAACTCGTTGGACTAGTGAAAGGATGACTACACATCTATGCTAAGGGCGCAGAACCCACCCTGACGTGAAGTTCACGCCGAACGAGTTATCGTCTGCTGTTGTCACGCACTAGAGGAAGTCTGGTGGAACGATCGCTATGAGCGTCGTCTTCAAGGAGGGTGAAGTGCTGGAAGGCCGGCATTTCCCACTTGGGGAGGCCTGCTCTAGGACAAGGGGGTGCAAGCGAAGTCTTGGGATAGGAGAGGACAGCAGGGCATTCAGGGGAGCTGCAGGAGAGGTGAGGGCACAGCCAAATTGAGCAGAAGAAGCTTAGAGTACAGGAAAATCATGTGGGAAGGCAGGAAGTGATGTAGGCTGCAGGGGTGGGGGTGGGCTGTGGGGGTAGTGGTACCACCAGGAGGGCGAGAGCAGCGACATCCACACTTGGGAAGACACTAAAACATTGCCACGATCTGAAGGAAATCTGTAGGAAAACCCAGAAGACTTCTGGCCAGGCACAGAAGAAAGGTCTGTCTGAAAACACCAGCGCAGAGGAAAGACCGGACAGAAGTAGTAGGACTTAGGGTGCACCGGGACTCTGACTGAGAGGAACCCATGGTTAATGCAGCGAGACCACCTCTCGATGGCCACACTCAGGTCTCCTGACTGTAGGGACCCGTACTGTCTGCCTGTTCATGGGAGGTTAGCATCCCCTGACCCTTCGCTTGCCCAGCCCTAGCCAGGGAGCTCCTGAGGATACAGCAAGCAGGCCTGCACCTGCCTTCTGGTGCCGGAGATACTGCTTCGCTCTCTCTGGAGGGGAGTTCCTGTCCACTTGTGAGACCAGAGTTCTCTGGGAGCCTCCCATCACAGTGCACCTTTGGCGTTGCAGTCTCTGGCAGGGGTGCAGAATCTAGTGATTCTACCCAAGGGCATGACTTCAACCTTTGCTTGAGGTTGAAGGCTGAGAACTGCTTCACTGTGGAGACATCACCTTGACACCCCACCCCACCCCCTTGCTTTCTTCCCCTTGAAATGTGAAGCCTCTGCTCTCCAGCATCATCTCAGAGGCTGCTTCCTGGAGGCCTGAGCAACAGGAGCGCATGATTTCTGACTCTGTGTTTCCCTGGGAAGCCTGGTTGTCCAAGGCCAAGCAGCACTCATGGTAGACCTGGATTCCACAAGCCCCAGATACAGGCTCCCTTGACCAGAGAACTCATGCATTGGGGCTACTCTGCATCCAGCCAGTGATTCTGGCTTCTGACCGGATGTGAGCATGTCCTAGGTCAGGAAGAGGGGAGGGCATGGAGGCCAGAGGTTCCCATGCACATCCGGGATTGCAGCAGGTAGGGAGAGAAGGCAATGTGGCCACAAGGAAGTGGCCTCGGCTGAGGAGGAAGAGAGGGAGCGGGCGAGCTGTTGGGTCGGTGCTGCTTCCTCCCTCAGGCCCTTTCTTCAGTACTCGAAGGTGATTGTCTTGCTCCTCAGGTATTCATTGAGGGCTGCCTCTCCTGCAAGACACCACACACCGTGAGGACCACCAAGGTGGCAGCAGCCTCCCTCCAGGGCAAGCACCCACTCAGGTGCTGCACACAGATCCTCTCACCACATCCCTGTCCTCTCTCATTCCCACCTGCAGGTGAGAACCCGCGGTCCAGCAGGGTCTCACGCAGGTCACTACTACCAACAGTGGTAAAGCCAGGATGCCAACTAGGCAATCCACCCCACCTCAGATGTCTCTTCAACCCTGATCAACTCTTTCCAGTTAGGGGCTTCCCATCAGCCAGAGGGGAGGTTAGAGAGGTCTAGTGCACAGACAAGCACGATCTCCTTTCCAGCCTCTGGCCCCTGCTGCCTGCCAGCTAGGTCCAGAGAAGGCTGAGGCTGGGGAAAGGCAACCTCGCCGGGTCCCCAAGACCCCCAAACTCAGCTAGAACCCACGTGACTGGTTTCTTTGATGCCACAATAAGCATGCAGACAGGTGACCATGGCTCATGGCCTGCCGAGCACCGACCTCCCAGTTTGATGTCACTTCCTCCACCCCACAGTCATGACACCTACCCCCTAAGTGAAAGTGAACCCCCCAGTCCTGAAACCTTCTCCTCACTGCTGGACCCTTTCCCCCAATACTGACACCTACCTTTGGCATTTGTCCCCAAGCATTGGCACTTCACCTTCAGTTCTGATACCTACCCACGGCCACTGGCACCTACTTCAGCCATGATACCTACCTCTTAATACTGGCACCTACCACCCAGGCCTGGTACCCATTCCTCTAGACATGGTACATGGCATAACCGCACTCCACCCCTAACCAGCCCCGGCGTCTTTCGTATAGCCCTGACACCTCACCCCAGGGTCCTGATACAGCCATTCCTGGTCCCTCACCCCCCCCCACACACACACCCCCATGCAAGAATCCCCCATAGCTGACATCTCCTGGTCCTAGGTACATCTTCCCCAGCCATGGCACCTCCTCTCACTGCCATCACCCACCCATAGCCCTGAAACCTCCTGCCCAACCTTGGCACCTCCCTGAAAGCCCTGACACCATCTCTGAACGCTAGCACCTCCCAGGGTTGACACCTCCCTCCAGCCCTGGCATCCAGCCCCCACCAATGGCACCTCTTCCTCCACTCTGCTACCTCTCCTGAAGCCTCTTACCTATTCCTCCAGTCTTGCCACCTCCCCTCTAACCCTGCAACCTCCTTGCCACCCAGCCCAGACACCTGTCTCCCCACGCCTGGCACCTTCCCACCAGCCATGGTAACTGCCGTCCCTGGCCCCCTCAAGTTCTGAAAGACTCCCCCACCCCTACCGTCCACTAGTCCTAACATCCTTCCGTAACCCTGGTACCCCTCTCTAGCTTTGATCCTCTTCCTGCCCTATCTATCCTTCCCCCAGCTGCAGCTAATGATTCCTAATGTTCATGCCAGTCATGACACTTCCTCAGGGGTCTCTGACCTTGTCCCAAACCAGCTCTGTTCCCGTGAGTCTACTGGCTTCTCTGCAGGACATAGGCCATGAGGGAGGAGAGAGCAGGGGAACTTGGTGAGTCAGGAGTGGCAGGGGGCTTGGCAGCCTCAGCCTTTTCTGGAAGACCATGGTCAAGAAAAGGCGATTTGGGAGGAGCGGGGGGAGAGAGCACAGGAGCCCAAGTTGCCAGTGTGGCTGAGGGTGCTTGAGTAGCTAGGCGATATGTGAGCCATGTCTCTGTGACACGTGTGTGGGTGCATGTGGGCATGCATGTGTGCACAGGGGCCTGTGGTGTCAGGAGGCTACTCTTCATTTCACAGCATCCGCGGGGTTTTCCGCCGGGGTTTGAACATTCCCCGGACAGAAAGGATGAAAGGGTGACTCCCCTTCGGCAGCACCCTTCGCCTGAAACTTCCTGGGGTCTGAAGAGAGGCACCCAGACGTCCAAGAGGCAATGGGTGGCTCTTTCCAGACTGACACCCTACCAGGCTCGGCCAGCAGAGCGGTGAGTGGCCAGTCCAGTTGGAATGCGTCTGCGGAGGCAGGACCGGGAGTCAGGAGCCATGGGGCAGCCCAAGAAGGAGGGATGCTGGAGCTGTGCTGGGCTTTGCTGAGAGAACATCAGGCCCACGTGCATCATGGTCCCTGCCTCTTGAGACCCACCGCTGCTGTGGCCTCTGTCACTGAGGCTGTTCACACTGGACCTCAGTCCCTGGGGCCAATCAGCCCCTAAGGCTTCTGGTTGCCCCGAGTCTCTAACCATGACCTGTAGGACCTTCCATGAGCTCATCTCCGGCCGCCCTTACCTCCTCTCCTGCCAGTCCTCCCTTCTCTAGCACACACTGCCCACTGTAACCTCCTCTCTGTTCCTCTTAGCACCTGTGCCGTGCCCTCCGCCCGAAGCCTCCCCTGCGCTGTCTGTGGAACCTGTTCTCACCACCCAGGGCTCCACTCAGTTTTCTTCTCCTGGAGAGGTTCCCTGGCAAGTCCTCACCTCCTGCTCTCAGTCCTCCCACCACCCCCAGTTCACTTTGCCCGGGCTTCTGCGCAGGAGCCTCTAGAGCAGCCGTTCTCAACCTGTGGGTCATGACCCCTCTAGGGGCCGAGCGACCCTTTCACAGGGGTTGCCCAATCCATCACAGTAGCAAAATGACAGTGATGAAGTAGCAACGACAATAATGTTATGGTTGGGGGGGGGGTCACCAGACCCTGAGGAACTGTGTGAAAGGGTCGCGGCGTGAGGACGGTTGAGAACCATTGCTCTAGAGGCATCTCATTCACCGATGTGGCTGATGTTTGTCTCCCCCACTCAAAAGCTGTCTTACTCAACGCCGCACCCCTCACACCCAGAGTAGTTGGTGCCTGGCAGAGTGACCTTTAACTGATGCCCACTAAATGAATGAGCATGAACGAATGAATGAATGGAAGCAGACCTGCGGGCAGGACGGACTTACCCAGATCCTTGCCAAATCCAGACTGCTTGAAGCCCCCAAAGGGCGCGGCCACGTCCGTCTTGTTGTACGTGTTGACAAACACGGTGCCGGCTTGGAGCCGGTCGCTCACATACAGGGCTTTGTTGATGTCCCTGGTGAAGACGCCAGCGGCCAAGCCAAATTCCGTGGCGTTGGCCCGAGACAGCACAGTGTCCACGTCGCTGTAGAGAAGAACTCTGTGAGGGAGGGCCAGAGGCCCCAACCCTTGAAAAGGGGACACTGAGCCCCAAGAAGTTGTTGTGGTTCAGGAGGTGCCACCCTGCCCAAAGGTCAGCCCAGCCTCCTCCAAGCCCTAACTCCAAGGTGAGCCCAGTCACACAAGGCTGGTCCTTGAGTCTACAGGGAGAGAGGCTTCGAGTAAGAGGCAAGCCTACTGGAGTGAGAACAAATAGGAAGGAGAAAGAGGGGCAGAGCAGACGAGAACTAAGTATGAAAGGGAGGAGAGAAGGGTTACAGAATTACGAAGGGACAGCACAGGGTCCTTTGAGGTCATTCAGGGGCAGCCCCCCACTTCCCTGACAGAGAACTATGGCTCAGCAGGGAGGCTTGGGGGTTCATATCCCTTCTAGGAAGACGTAGGCCTGCTATGAGGCTGGGCGTCTGTTGAGAGCCCAAGGGAGATAGCAATAAGGTACCAGGTTCTAGTAAAATCGGTTTTATATATATATATATATATATATATATATATATATATATATATAATCATTTTATTGGGGGACTTGTACAACTCTTATCACAATCCATCCATCCATCCATCCATCCATCCATCGTGTCAGCACTTTTGCACATTTGTTGCCATCATCCTCAAACATTTGCTTTCTTCTTGAGCCCTTGGTATCAGCTCCTCATTTTCCCCCTCCCTCTCCCACTCTCCCTCCCTCCCAAACCCTTGATAATTTATAAATTATTATTTTTTTGTCACATCTTACACTGTCCGATGTCTCCCTTCACCACTTTTCTGTTATCCATCCCCCAGGGAGAGGGTTAAATATAGATCATTGTGATAAGTTCCCTGTTTGTCCCCCACCTTCACCTTCCCCTCCTGGTCTATTATAATTTCAACATTTGGAATGGAAATGGATTGCATATGGAGGCTAGGTACTCTTGTATAATTTTCTCAGAGACCATATAGACAAGGGACCACTCTAAGAACAATAGCCCAAGGACAACCTAGAGGTGGGGGTGAGGTGGGGTGGGGTGCGAGCAGGACATAGCCTTGTAATCTTTGCTCCACTGCCTAGGGGCAGGTAAGTCTGCAGGGTTGGTCTTGCTAGCACATGTGACCAGGAGAGCATGGTGACCGTGACACAGATTCCTGAGGCTGGGTCATCAGGAGCCTTACAGTCCCCGCCTGACCCCTTGACTCCTCTGTGAGGAGCCCGGTGCCAGGCTGGGGACATACACAGAGAGAGGCCTCGAGACTGCCTGAGAGAGGTCCCAACTGAGGCCCAGGTGTGGCATGAAGGGAGACTGGTCTTCCTGCAAACCCTGGAGATACGGAATTAAATAGCTACTGTGGTTTATTACACAGCAACCCACCCCACCCTGTGAAAGATATTGAAAGAGAAACACAGATAAATTGGCAAGGTTAGAAGGAAGTAAGAGAAAGAAAGAGAGAGACAGAATTTGACATGGTAAGGGGAGGCGGGAAGGAAATTGCTTTCTGCTCATAGTAGAAGGACTTTGAAGGCCTCTGGGTCACCGGCAGCTCTCCCTCATGAATGCCTCCCCCCTCCATCTTCTCCCACTTTCCCTTCTTCTCCATGGACCACAGGATGGACCACCTCCCACAGCTCACACTTAGACCCCAATAACCCGTGGAGTCTCAATAGACCATAAACAAACAAACAAATAAAAGATTTCTTACCCATCAGCAAATCGAGAAACGATCATGATGGGCCCAAAGGACTCCTCCTTGGCGATGAACATGTGGTCTTCCACATTGGTCAGGACAGTGGGCTCAAAGAAGAAGCCTGCAAGAGAGACAGAGGCTGGAGTGCATGGGCTGTCCCTCCTCTCACCAGCCCCTTCTCACGGGATGGCTCTGGGTCCAGACATCATGCCTGTGTGGCTGTCATTGGCATGTTATCTCATTTAGCCCTCACAGCTCTTTTCACTAAACGCTGTCCTGGAGAACAAGACTGACTTCACAGAGCTGGTACGTGGCAGAGTGGAGAGTGGAACCCAAGTCCAGTGCTAGTGTCCCTAAGTAGGAAAGGGCCTGAGTTCTTCTTGTGACTTTCAATCTGAATGAATATTGGACATCCTTGACAAGGGTAGACTCCCAAAGAGCTCCCCTAAGTCCTAGGGTTTTCGCCTAGAGAAAAGACTGACTGATGCCCGGAGCAGGGCTGTGGATTCCAGCCCTGACAGCAGGATCTCAACAGAGTGCTGTCCTCTTCCTGGAAGCCGCAGAAGCCAAAGACTAATACCCCCACACAGATGGGCATTGTTTCTTCTACCAGAATAGAGTCTCAGCCTCTAGAGTTCTGATCCACGTCTCCACCTCCTTCAGCCCTGCTTCTCAGCTCCTGCAGGCTGTGGTTCGGTAGTTGGGCAGATTCAACTATGTGGATAGAAATGTTTTCTGTGAAAACTTCTTATTCAGACAGGGGGTTCAGAGGTCCTCTGAGAACCTGTTGGACGGATATTTAATTCTGCCTGATTAGGAAAAAACCGAGAGACTTGAACTTTTCTCTATCTCATCTTCAGAAAAGCAACAAGCGAAAGAAAAAAAAGGTCAGTAACATAACTAATAAAATGGTGGCCCCCAAACCTAGAGTCAGGGTAGGTGTGGCCTCTGTCCCATAGCTCTAACCTTGGCTGGGCTCCAGTAACGCCACTCTCTCTTCAGGCTTCTTCAGGGTTGGTGACACGACCTTATACGGTTTCTGGACTCCAGGGCGATCCCACCTTACTAGTCCTCTTACCCATGCTGTCATGTCTGCATCCGTAACTTCCTTCCATTCCCTTCCATCCGCCCTGCAGCCAGGCTGTCTGTGTCCTGCTGAGACCCTGGCTAGGACTGTCCTTGGCCTTGAGTGTTGAGGTGTTGAGTTTTATAACTCATCACATGAGTTGTCAAAATTGTGTAGAGGCATGAGGTACCAGGGAACATGTAGGCCCGAGGGCTGGGCTGGGCTTGAGGGCATCGAGGAAGACCTCCCCAGTATGTCCCTTGAACTGGAAGAGGCCTTGGAATTCACCAGGTGGAGAAACCGAGGAAGGGTTTGCTAAGCAGAGGAACAGCAAATGCACAGAGAGCGTCAAGATACGAGGACACTTGGAAAGTTAAGTACAGTTGGCATATGACTCAAGGGCAAACAAGTTAGAATCAGAGCCTAAAGAACCTGCGATGTGATGTTGAGTTTGAACTTCAGACTATAGGAGCATGGGGCATAATTAGATGACTTGTAGTTCAAGAGGTCACTCAGGAGGATGCTGGAAATACCGAGGCAAGGCAATCCAGGCCAAATCAAGGACAAATGGGGGTTGTGGGTCACAGAAAGGGAAGGTTGAGGATGGACTCCGGACTTCCTTTCTTCCATCAGGATAATTGTTCGCCTCTCTATGTGAGCGGTGTGGTGGAGCCCAGAGGCATCTATATGGGAGAAAGGGATTCCCGGGAAGGCATGAGATCACCCAGGTGAAGTGCTCACCATCACTGCCCCAAGCAAGGAACAGATTTTGAGATTGCCAGTATTGAAGAGGCCGATGGAGAAAGCGCTTCTAGCTAAGTGCAATGGCTGAGAAACACTGACCAAAGAGGAGGAGGAAACTCAGGGAATTCAATATCACGGAATTCGGTTTGTTGTCCCCTTGCTTGGGGCCTGCCAGGTATCCGTCTATGCGTGCCCCATCCCATCCAAGATCTCCAGTAGGGGCCTGGCTCTGCAGCAATCAGCCTTCAGGACTCCCTTTGGAGCTGGTCAAGGATCCATTATGGTACCTGTGGACCTCAGTTAACCCTGTGGACTGAGAGGATCAGACTGACCTGGCCGAGGGACTTGGTTCCCACCACAGACCAGGGTGGCCCCCTCCTTGACACCACGCTGGCAGTACTCAATCAGCTTCTTGAGGTGGGCTTGGTGGTTCTGAGGCCCATGGTTGGTGTCCCGGTCCAATGGGTTCCCAATTTTCATCTTCTTCACTTCTTCTACCTGTGGAAAGCCCGCCCCATCAACATCACTTCTGACAGTGGCCATTGCCCGACCCTTCCTCCGTTTGCATGTTCAGGGACTGAGCCCTCTTGGGGAGACCTACACTCCTCATCCTGGCAGTATCTGCTGTCGCCTGGCACCAAGTGCACCCCTCAGGCTTGTCTCCAATGAGTCACTTTGTGCAAAGGTATAAACATTCCCAAGGGAGACAGAGGCTAGTGTCAGGTGACTGGGAAGTGGAGCTGACCATGGGTGTGGATGAATGGAAAGGACAGGCAGACTAGTTCATGATGAGGGTCAGAGACAAAAGACAGTGTTCCAGACCTTGAGCAGGCTCCATGGGCTGGGCTGGACTCTAAACTCATGCTGGGTCAATTCTGACTCAGCAACCCTACAGGGATGAGCAGAGCTGCCCTCGTTTGGATTTCTAAGGCTGTAAATCTCTTTTTAAAATCATTTTATTGGAGACTCATAGAACTCTTATCACAATCCATCCATCCATCCATTGTCAAGCACATGTGTACATTTGTTGCCATCATCATTCTCAAAACATTTGCTTTCTACTTGAGGCCTTGGTATCAGCTCATTCCCCCCATGCACCCTTGTTAATTTATAAATTTTTATTATTTTGTCAAGTCTTACACTGTCGGACGTCTCCCTTCACCCACTTTTCTGTTGTCCATCCCCCAGAGAGGAGGTTATATATAGATCCTTGAGATTGGTTCCGCCTTTCTACCCCACCTTCCCTCCACCCTCCCGGTATCACCATTCTCACCACTGGTCCTGAAGGGATCATCTGTCCTGGATTCCAGTTCCTGTCTGTATCAGTGTGCATCCTCTGGTCTAGCCAGATTTGTAAGGTAGAATTGGGATCATGATAGTGGAGGGGAGGAAGCATTTAAGAACTAGAGGAAAGTTGTATGTTTCATCATTACTACACTGTACCCTGACTGGCTCATCTCCTCCCCTCGACCTTTCTATAAGGGGTGTCCAGTTGCCTACAGATGGACTTTGGGTTCCCACTCTGCACTCCTCCTCATTCACAATATGATTTTTTTGTTCTTGAGTGCCCGATACCCGATCCCTTCGACACCTCATGAGTAAGGCTGTCAATCTTTATGGAAACAGAGAGCCACGTCATCTGGGAGTTTACACTGCTGCCCTTGTGGTCAGCAGCTCTGCACTATGCCACCAGGGCTCCATGTAAGAGAAGCCAGAGCAGAAGGAACTGTCTGTCCCGGGGCTCTAGGACGTAGGGAGTGGGATTTGCAGCGCTGTGGTAGTCGCACAGAACCAAGGCAGGACCAGGCAGAATGGAGAGAAGGGGGTCTGAGCCCGTCCACTCCGGCTCCCGGGTCTGCCTACTTCAAAATTCAGATTCAGCGCTCCCCCTCCAGGACGCTGCCTGTCTTGCCTCAGTCAACACAAACATGAATCAAAGCATGACTTCGTATCAGCTGAAGATGAGTCTCTTCAAGGGATGCACTGAGAAATATTACCAAACTGTCCCGGGACCTGGGGTGTGGAGAATCACAAAGTAAACTGAGACTCAAGAGGATGTGTGAGCAGAGGGCTAAGCTGTACGTGATTAAGGAGAGGCAGATTCCAGATCTTCCAGGATCCAGGCTAGAGTCAGCCTCTGCCACGTGGCCAGGCCATGCCTAGGCTTCTCCTTCCACAGGAACTCAACTAAAATCATCTCTGCTCCCTCCAAGCCACGTCACCTTCAGGATTCACCGACTTCTTCCACCTCTCAGGCAGGGCAGGGCCACTCATTCCCCCAACCAAACTCAACAAGAACCAAACTGCTGAAGTCAAGTAGATTCCATCTCAGAGTGGCTGGAGGACTGAGTAGAATTGCCTCACAGGGTTTCGCAGGCTGCAATCTTGATGGAAGCAAAGTGCCCACGTCTTTCCTCTCTGCGACGGCTGGTGGGGTTCAAATCACTGGTTTTTGAGGATCAGTTTAGCACTTTCACTACTGAGCCACCAAAGCCCCTCTCTTGCCTCCCAGAGAGCCTCACTGGATGCAAAAAGGGCTCCCTGTATTCCATGATGCTTTCTGCCCCTTCCCACTCATCCATGCAGCAAGCTGTCTTCGTTCCCACCCTGGGGAACCACACTCTTTTCCAGGTTACCGTGGGTGGGGGGGTCACTGAGCCCCTCATCCCTCTCCAGGAGGCCTCCTTCACTGCCTTCTCTGCCTCTTGCCTGAGAATTGTCCTGGAGGTTCTGGTTCCTGCTGTCACCTGGCAACTCATTTAGCAGCACCTTGGCCAACTCAGCTCTGGTCCCACCCTGTTCAAGGATGACTTCTAGACCTCCTTTCATTTCAACCAGTCCTTTCCCACCAGGCCACGCAATCTCTGTGCTAGGTCTTTCACAGAGACAAGAACAGGCTCAGCCAGACCGGTAGACTCACTCTTTGGGAGCCTATTGAAATGAGCACCCCTTTTGCAGCTCATCCGTCAAGAGTTAGAGCCTATTTCTGTACTCTTGAAATTTGACTCTGCTAATGGTGGGGTTAGCAGCCGAACCCACCCGCAGCTCTGTGGGAGAAATCTGGGGCTCACCAGCCCTGGGGCTCTACTCAGTCCTATAGGTCTGCCAGGAGTTGCAGTCAACCCTGATTGGCCTGAAATTTCCTTTGGCCATATGACATACCCCTTTCCCAACTTATAGCGAGCTCAAGGGGTCCTGAAAGTTCTACATTCAGACCAGGAGCCCCTGAGCCACCAGACACTGAGGAAATGGAGAGCCAAGGGCCACATGGAACACTGATAAGAACTGATTTGTGTTGGCCCAAAAGATATGTTGAAGTCTTTACCCCTGTTCAGTAGGCCTTGGAGATATGCAGATCTGGAGGACAGGACCACAGGAGGAAACAAGTATCCCTATCATCCCTGTATGTGCCCTGGTGGTTCAGTGTCGTATGCGATGGGCTGCTAATCACAAGGTCAGCAGTTTGAATCCACCATCCAGTCTATGGGAGAAAGATGTGACTTTCTACTCCTATAATGAGTTAGTCTCAGAAACCCACAGGAACAGTTCTACCCTGTCCTACAAGGTCACTATGCATTGCATCAACTTGATGGCAGTGAGTTCAGCCTGGTTTACCTACCCTGTGGAGTTGGTGGGGTTGGACTGCTAGCCCCAATACTAATTATAATACAAAAATTATTGCAATAAGTTGGGTCAAAAACATTCTTTGATTTCCCAGTTAGATTTACACCATTCAACGGTTTTGCATACTACATAGTCTATGAAGTGTGCAATGCTGCTCTTGTTCCTGTTGCTAGATGCTGACTCACAACAACCCTGTGCACAATAAAATGAAACACTGACCAGTCCTGTACCACCCTCACCATGGTGGTGATGGGTGAGGGTTCTGCTGCAGCCATTGTATCAAGTCATCTTATTGAAGGTCTTCCTCGTTTTCACTGACTTTCTACTTTATTAAGCATGGTGTCTCTCTTCAGGGACCGGTCCTTCCCGATAACTTGTCCAAAGGATGTGAGATTAAGCCTCGCAGTCTTCACTTCTACAGAGCATTCTGGCTGTATCTCTTCCAAGACGGATTTGTTCCTCCACGAAAGTCCATGGTACTTTCAATATTCTTTTCCAGGATCATAATTCAAGTGCATCGATTCATCTGCAGGTTTTTTGTTTATTCAATGTCCAACTTTCACACGCATAGGAGATGATTGTAAAGACCATGGCTCGGGTCAGGCACACCTTAGTCCTCAGAGTGACATCCTTGATCTTCAGCACTTTAAAGAGGTCTTGGGCAGCAGATTTACCCACAATGCACTGTGTTTTTGATTTATTCACTAATGCTTTCATGAGCATTGATGATGGGCCCAAGTAAAATGAAGTCCATGACAACTTCGATCTGTCTACTGGTTCAATTGTACAGATATTTATTTTCGTGACATTGAGTTGCAATTTATATTTTAAACCAGAGTCCTTGATTTTCATCAGCAAGTGCTTGAAACCCTGTTCGATTTCAGCAAGCAAGGTGGTGTCAGCCTGATGTGTACCCATTATGCCACAGGGCTACCCTTATTTTCCCCATGGGTTTTATATTGTAAGGCTGTAAAGTTAGAGTTACCAAGGCCCATAGCATGTTTTGGAGCTGGCAGAACGAGGCCTACCCATAGAGAGACAGGGAAGACAGACATTCAGGGCATCGCTGGGTCTGTAGTTGAAGCCTCATCATCTCCGAGGCCAGCCTTATTTGCTCTTCTGGGATTTGGTAAAACAAGGCAGAGAACTCAGTGTGGGTACTGTCTGGTGCTCCACCCAGGTCCCCTTACCTGGGGGGTTCCCTCATACCCTGCTGCCATTAGAATTCTTCCTGGAGAATTGCCCTACAAAGATGGGTGCTCTTGTGGACAGCCCACATGCAACAACTGGGTGACCCAGAGTACAAAGGGCAGGGCTTTGACTGAAGAGTCTGGTTCTGCAGTGTCAACTCAGGTGCTAGAGCTCCCAGAAGTCTAGACGCATTTGGTACCATAGCCTGCTTTTTCCTTCTCCCTTGTCCTGTCCCACCTCACTTCTACCCTTACAGGCCTCCTTGGGAGCTCAGTTGCACATGAACCTCAATTTGTAGCCAGGGCCCCAATCTAACACATTCCTTTTGATCATGACCATTAGAGATGGGTTGCCATTTCTTGTTGGAATACTAGAGACTTAGAATAACCTGCAGGTCACCTGAGGCCAGAGCTCAACTCCTCCAGCCCCCCCACCTCCACCTGTACCCCAGACCACTGTTCAAGTGAACTAGCAGCTCCAAAATCCAATGGCGAGTAAGTCTTACCACTCTTTGTACAAACTGGTCATGAATGGAGTCCTCTACGAAGAGCCGGCCAGCCGCGATGCAGTTCTCTCCTTTGTTGAAGAATACTGAGCTCATCCCCTGCAGTGCACAGGGACAGTGCTGGGTTAGGGCCCTACAAAGACTCAAGAACCCCTTCTTAAGGGACAGGTCAGCACTCCGGGTGCTGACCACCCACCACATGCTAGGTCCTGCTGTCACGGAATGTATAGACATCATGCAGGCCCCCCTTCACCTTGAGGTGGCAGGGTACAGATATGAGGACACATGAATGCCACCGTCCATGTTACAGGGAATTGGGATCGGGAGTGCGCACACCTCAGTCAACAGAGAGCCAGGGCTGCTGCACGTGCCTTTTGCCCACTGAGTGGACACCCTGCAGTGACTCCCTTATTTGTTGGGACACTTACTCTCAGGTGGTGTGCCTGAAGGGCCAATGGCAGATCTATCATGGTGAGGGGAAGAGGGAGGGGGTCAAGGCAGGGAGGACACTCTCATCCAATAAAGCCTGGGGGAACCTCTCCAGGGCTCCGTTCCAGTCCCCCCTAAGATCCAGAGAGCTTGGGAGTCTTCTGTGGGAAGTCAGTGGGAACTAGAAAGGTATGGTAAGAAGGAAGGGCACACATTTCTCTGAATGGAGTTTACCTGCCTTGGAGGCATGGGGTTTCAGCCTTGGCCCTGGGCTGATATCCTAGGCTTATCCTCCTGGGTCTACTCATCTCTCAAGGCGGTGTTCCTTTTCCTACACACACCGGGGTGTCCCATGGTCCTCCAAGGTAGAGGGTGACTTAGGGAAGGTAAGGCATTTGGGGGCACCTGGTGGAACACAGCCTTCCTGGTTTTCTCCAATAGGAGTGGAACAAGAGCCGAGGCAAAATAATAGCTATGAGAACGGAGTCTAGCCTGTGCACACAGGCTCTGCTACCTTCCCACGTGCTTCAGATAGAGTCGCCGAGTGCATCGCCATAACAACTCATGGGACCATGCCAGTATTGTCCCTGCTGCATCAGTAACAGCACAGAGGCCAGAGAAGTGCCGTGCCTGGCCCCAGGCCAGGCTGCAGACCCGGGCTGCAGAGGCTGGGGGTGGCTATTCCCACTTCTGCTTGGCGTTCTCCTTTGCTTTGCGGCTCCCCTGGCATGGGGTTTTGCAGCATCTCCATCCTAGTTCTGGGAGTGGTGGTTTATTTGGTGGCTTTTTACACCGTGGGAATGACTTTTTAGAGGAATGCATGCCATTCCTGGCTCCCGAGTCCTGCGCCTATCTCTGTCTGCCGGGATGACCCTCTGAGCTCCACCACAGGTGAGGTCATGCTGAATGCACCAGACTTTCTTGTGGAATCAGAGAAGGATGCGCCTGGCCTCCCCTCGAGCTGCCGCCCCAGGCCCCACCTCACCATCTGCACTGCCTTGTTCAGATCGCAGTCGGCAAAGATGATGAGGGGTGACTTTCCACCCAGCTCCAAAGAGACCTTCTTAACGTTGCTCAGGGCACAGCTGGAAGGAGCAGAAGGGTTGGCGGGGTTAGAGGGAGATGAGTTCAGAAGACCTCTCAGGTGCAGGTCCCAAGGTCAAGCCACAGTCGGGTTCAGAAGGAAGAAAGTCATGTGCACACCAGACCACAGCACCCTTAAACCCCCGAGTCTCCATCGCTGCTGACTTCCCTCTCCCCAACCCCTGGGTCATGCCTTCCACATACCCAGACGTGCCTCCAGCTAAGCGCCTCACTGTAACTGCTCCCGGTCTGAGTGGTTCTTCCTTCAGACGCCTGCCCATTTCATCTCCTCCTTTCCTTCCTTCAGGCTTCTGCTCAAGGGTCCCCTTCCCAGGGTGCCTGCTCTGGTCGTCCACCCCTCTCTACTGCACAGCCTCTCCCGTGCTCCTCAACCCGGGTGTGTATTGATTGTTTGGCTCTCTCTGCTGGACTCTCAGCTTCCAGGTGGGGATGCACTTGTGACTCCCCTTACTGTATCCCTAGTGTCCAAAGCAGTGCCCAGCATACAGTCGGTGCTCAATAAAATATGGGCATGGGGTTAGGGAGGTGGAACAATCAATTATCAACAATGATGAACAAGTTGGAGGTGCAGTGGCTATGGAGGTCAAAGCATCTCACTTGTAGAGAGGCGCTGGGGTTCCATCCATGAGGCACCAACAGGAAAAATTTTTAAAAGGCACTGCTGTTTCTGTTCTCAGAATGATGCTTCAGCTTTAGGGGACCTTTAGGGAGAGGCCTCTGATCAGAAGAAAGTCCTGGCTCCCTGATTCTGGGAAGATCAGCTGCAGACCCTCTTAATTATCTAACTCTGCCCCCCATCTCACCCTACCCCGTCCTTCTGCTTTGAAAGCTACAGAACTTGCCAAACTCCGTTCAGGGAACTGACTGGAAAATTGAGGACTGGAGAGGAGGTACCCTGTCTGGCTAGCAGCCCATCTGAGGGACGGTTGTTGAAGCCAAGATCCAAGGAATGAGAGATGAGATCATCGAGATTATGGATGCCCATTCAAAGGAGAAATTGGTTTTAATAATATTCCATTTAACTCAAGATATAAACATGTTATCTTAGCTTGTCATGAAATAACATTCCTTATGAATACTTGACTGTTTCCCCTTCTACATCCGGAGGTGTTGTACATCTACAGTGTCTAATGTCCTCGTGCACATGAGGGCCACATGCCGGGTAGCACGGATCCTTTTTGGTCTCCGTGTGGTCCCCGGAGCAGCAGGCAGCACAGCCCTCTTTCAGGAGCTTTCCAGGAATGCAGCATCCCAGTGACCATAGAACACACAATCTACACACGTCCAAGTTGAAGGAACTTGATCTAGATGACGCTGCCCATCCACTTCCAGACACTGCCGCCAAAGCTGGCCATTTCTAGGGCCAAGTGTGGCCTTTCCCCACCCCTCCAGGCACGTACCTTTTCATAATGTGCTTTCCCACCTCCGTGGAGCCCGTGAACCCGATTTTCCTCACATCGGGATGGTCTGAGAGCCTCTGGCCCACCAGCGTGCCTGTGGAATGGGAGAGTGAGCGGCAGAGACAGGGTGGCCCTCATGGTGCCGTGTGGAAAAGACGTGGCAGGACCCGCTGCATGCCCACTCAGAGGGCCAAACTCTGCTGTCCTTGCTGCAGGGGTCTCCTGCCGCCAGAGCATGTGGCTCGTTGTTCCCCGTGTGACTTCCCATTTACCGCGGCCCTCTCACTCTCCCCAGGTCCCCGGCAGAGACACAGAGGTGCCGGACCAGGCCTATGGGGACTATATTGTCCCGAGCGTCATAGATTCCAAAGGCCTGTCCTCAGGAGCACCACCTGCCTAGGAGAGCAGGAGCTCCCGAGAAGCTCTGCTCCTGGCCCCATCACACTCCGCAGCCCCCAGACTACACAACGCCTTGCACAGCCTCCACCGCCACCGCTTGTGGCTCATTCCGGTCCCGTCTTCAGGTCACTTTCAATGCCACTTCAGGGTGGGCTTTCCTGGCATTGCATAAAGCCTGCTTTTTAATCAGTCCTCGGCGAGTATGGTCGGTCTCTTCTCGTTCCGTGCCTCAGTTTACCTCTTTTGACTTCTGCCTCTTTCCCCTCTTTGTTGTCCTCCGATTTCTTGGTCTGTTCTTACCCCATCTTTGTTCACCACCGTTCCTCAACTTAACTTGGAAAGTACCCCAGTATCCCCGCTCCTTCCTGGGCCCTCTCTCTCTCTTCTCACTCACACCGTCTCCTCAGCTGATCTTAGACTCCATGCCTTCAAATGACGTCTTCATGCACCCGGTCTCTAAATCTGCGCCCGATGGACTCAACAGCGTTGCTTGCTGTAGTTAACCTAACTCACCGGCTATACTTCATGCCCTTAGGACGTTTTATAAGTTGCTGCCTGGCTCAGAGGCAAACATGATGTTGCTTGAAAGAGCCTCCAGCCAAGTCTGAGAGTCAGACTTGAGAATCCCCAAAGCTTATTCCTGCTGTTTGGTGTGTCCACAGAAACATCCTGAAACTGGCCTGAGGCCTGGCGAATCTTGTTCATCTGTCTGCTTGCTCATGGTCAACAACTGCATCCCATGGTTATCCTGAAACCTGAGCTAATGTGAAACACCTGCCTGTGACTCCCCCAGGGTGTGACTTCCAAAGTAAAACATGTATCCTCTCTGTGAATTTTGATTTCCAATGGTATTCCATCAGGTGAGCCTGTGGGGAGGTCAGATTCTCGGTGGTGTGGCCGTGTAGACATTTTTCTCTTTCTCTCTCACTTGGAGTTCGTGGATTGGCTCTGCCCGGGCCTTGCGTGAGTGGCATTCACAGAGCGGTTCCACAGGTTTCCCCCCAAGTGCTTGCCCCCTTGACATCTGCTCCTGGATGCTTTACGGCCTCTTTAATTTAACAGCATTTGAAACGGAACCCTAAGTATTTTCTTCAAATCTGCTGCTCCTCCAGGGATCCCCATTCCAATGAAGCAAGCCCTCAAGCTGAGAACCTGACCAAGAACTGACAGTCTTCCCTGCCACCTCCCTAGACACGGCCCATTAACCAGCAGGTCTGCCATCACCACTGCGCTCCTGAGCCCAGTGATGAAGGTAGTGGTCCAGTAGGCTTGGGCCCTTTCAACCCCTCTCTCTAGATATTTCAAGCTGGATACATGCAGTCAACATAGGTGTCGTGTGTCTATTTGTGTGGTGCTGTCATTTCTATACCCAGCAGAGGGCTTGCAGATCATGAGGTCATTGCATGAGATTTGCCTGAGGAAGCACCGCACTGATTTCTGTAGTGGTCTACAGGTCTACAGCCCCACCAGCGATGTCTGCGCTCTCTCCACATCCTCTCCAACATTGATTATTTTCTGGGTTTTAAAAAAATTTTAATTTCACTAAGAGGATCTATGTGAGGGGGTAACGCATTGTTTTAACTTGTATGTCTCTTCTTGCTAATGAACACAAAGATTCCTTCATGTGGTTGTTGGCTCCCTGAATGTCATCTTTAGTATGTTGTCTGTTTGTCCTGTACCCACTTTTGTTTAGGTTATTGGTATTTTTCTCATTAAAGTTTAGCTTTCTATAGATTTTTGAAATTAGTCCTTCATCCGATATGTCACTACTAAGTATTTCCCCCAATCTGTAGGTTCTCTCTAAACACTTTGATAAAGTTGTTTTATGTGCACAAATATGGTATTTTTGGAAAGTCCCAGTCCTTATTTTGTCTTCTATTTCATTATGTTCAATAGTGTATTTATGATTTATATTAGGGCCCTTAAGTTTGTCCCTATTTTTTTCATTGATGGTCTTTATGGCTCTAGGGTTCATAGCTAGGTCTTTGATTAATCTTGAGTTTGTTTTTATACATGGTGGGATGTTTGGGTCCTGTTTCATTCTTTTACAGGTGGAGATCCATTTTCCAGCACCATTTATTGAAAAGATTATATCTTTTCCACACTTAATGTGTTTTAGACCTTTATCCAAAACCAGGTGTCTGTAGATCCATTGGTCCTTATGTCTATTCCTGTATTAATTCCTGGGACTATATAACAGGTTTTAAAGTCTGACAGTGAAACACCTCCTACTTTGTTTTTGTTTTTATGTAAATTATTTTTTTCATGTCTTACACTGATGTCTCCCTTCAATGTTGTTTTTGTTTTTAAATAGTGTTTTATTTCTCCTGGATTTCTTTCCTTTCCATGTAAAGGTGATGATTAGTTTTTCCTCCTCTTTGAAGAATTATGCTGGAATTTGGATCAGAATGGCATTGAGTTTGTGAAATGCTTTTGGTAATATTGACATTTTCACCATACTTAATCCAGCAACTCTTTTGGAATTTTTTGAGTTTTCTATATATATGATTATATAATCTGCAAAGAAAGTTTTGTTTCTTCTGTGCCAATATGAATGCCTTTAATATCTTTTTATTTTTGAGCTGCCCATTGAAATTTTTTGCTCGGCTCTTTTTGCCTCATTATTTCTTCCATTTGCTTTAGCTACACTATGATCTAGAGCAGGTTTCAAAGTCTCTTTTGACAACTACTTTGAACTTTTCTTTCTTTCGTGTCTTGCCAATGATCTTTTGCTTCTTCATGTAGGGTGGTCTTGATGGCCTGGGGACAGAGCGTGGGGAGTGAGTCTGGTCTGACCCCCCCAAAGTGGGACAAACCAAGAAGGGAACATAACAGACCAGCAACGGGAACAAATCATAAAACCCCTGAGAAATATTGAAAATAGACTTCAGACTCAGAGGGGCAATCCCAGAGCCCCGCTGGACTGGTGGGGAGATAGTCCCAAAGGTCAGCGGACAGACCTGGAACTATGTATAGGTGTGTTTTTTGTTTGTTTGTTATTGTTTTGGTTTGTGTTTAGTCTTCATTGTTTTTGTTTTGTCTATCTATATAAGATAGCATGAGAAGCAAATCAGAGGAGAAAGCAAGGGAACAATGTTCCAGGGAGACTGAGGGGAGGAGGAAGCAGGGGAAAGGGAGTGGTGAGCAAAAAATGTCATGGACAGGGGAACAACTAGGGATCTAAAAATCAACGGTGAAGGGGGTGTAGAGTTCCTGGTGGTGCTGGAGCAGCTGTAATCAAGCCAAGAGGAATTACTGAGGGGCAAATGAGTGATAGTGGGGCAGGAGGAAGATAAAAGGAAATAGAGAAAAGAACCAGGAAGCAGATGTGTACATTTGTAAATATATTAATGCATAAAAATAGGGGCATTGGACTACGTCTATATAATTATACTGACCAGATCCGGGGAGGATGTTGATCACACCCTTGGGGATGCCAGCCTTCACGGACAGCTCTGCAAACTTCAGGGCTGTTAGTGGGGTCACCTGGGTAAAGAAAAAGGAGATTGAGTAAGGAGAGATTGACTTGGAAGTGGAGTGCTAGCACTCTCCACATCCCTCCCTGATTAATGGTCTTCGGCAGCTTTGTACCAAGCAGGGAGGATCGGCTGTGGATTGTCAGACCAGGAGAATTCCAGAAAAGGCAGCTCCCACCAGATCCAACTCAGCCACCGTCTTCTACAATACCTTCTGGGAGCTGGGGACACGGGCCCCCTGGTCAATGGCGCCTTTCTTGCTTCTCTGTCCACCTACGACTCCAGGCCTGGACCAGGTGTTGGCCCCCATGGTCGTATTTTCATTATTTATTTATTTGACAATAAGTCGTTTTATTGGAGGCCCCGTACATTTATTGTTGTCAAGCACATGCGCATATATGTTGCCATCATCATTTTCAAAACATTGTCTTTGTACTTGAGCCCTTGGTACTCAGGATAGTACGTATTTCTTTTTCATCTGCTCACCTCCATTTTGCCAGGAGGACAGAATCCAATCGGACTACTTAAATAGGGCTCTCGGGGAAAAGATGAGGTTGTCTGCTCCCATACAGCCCAGCAGTTTCAGAAAAACCTGCACTGAGTCACTCTAAGTTGGAATCAACTGGAGGGAAGAAGGCTGCCTCTTTTGTTTTTGTTTGTTCGTTTGTAGGTTGTTTTCCGCATGCTGACCCTCCTCCCCTGTCAGAAAGCCGGCCAGCCTCTCCTCTGAGAAGTGTCAGCACTTGATGTGAGACGAACGCCTAGGGATGTGAGGGCTGCCTTAGCTGCACCTCCCAGGCCAAGGTAAGGATAACTTGCCCTGTATCTGGATGTGAGGCTTATTACTGATGACCCCCAGACATCAAAAAAAGGGAAGAGGGTTCTCCTGCTACTCAAACCTCCCAACAATATTTTCCCTCTGGCTTCCATGTGCCCGTGTACGTTTCATTGTAAAGGGTAAGCTGTACTTCCCCACAAGGGCCTTCAGTTCTGGGTGTGCACAGGCCTGCCCTCAGCAGTGGGCATACCAAAGAGCCGTGTGTCCGTTGAGGTTACCATGGACAATAAACTTAGCTTGTCAGCGACACTCCCGCAATAAGGAGGGAGATGAAAGGTCTCAGAATTTGGTGGTGATGAGATAAGTCCCTATACATAAACAAGAAGCTAATTTGTGTATTTCCATGGCCATTAACAAGCCCGACTCCTGGTGAATAATGTGCCAGCTGTCATTATGGGGTTATGATGTCTGTCCTCCTGGGCACACTGTTGACAGCCATGTGATGGGGATGCTTCATAGCATTTTCCCTTTAATTCCTGGTAACACTCCTGGGAGGAAGGCATGATACCATCCAGCTGATTCCTGGTCAAGGTGACCCTATAGGACAGAGAAGGACTGCCCCTATGAGTCTCCAAGGCTTTACATTTTTACAGGAGCAGAAAGTCTCATCTTTCTCTCCAGGAGCAGCTGGTGGGTTTGAACTGCCCACCTTGTGGTTAGCAGCCCATCGTGTAACCTGGTATGCTAAGGCAGGTAGAGATTCTATTTGTACAGATGAAAACACTGAGCCTTACAAGGGGAGGAGGTAGAAGGATGACTTTCCTAGTGTCTGGAAAGCCAGGCCAGCCCCCTGAGTTCCTATTTCTCCCCCATCCCCCACAAACCATTTGATTAGGCTAAGTGCCTCTTTCTAAGGCCCCAATCAAATGCCAAGTCAAAGGAGTACAGCTTCTCTGTGAGGGGCAGGGGTGGGGCGGGCACACAAATCCTACCACTCACCCCGTTTCCTTCTGAGACTTTGGTCTCTGAGGTCAAATAAGAGGTGATCACATCAGCTTTATGAATAGAGTACTCCTTTCGGTCTTAAAGCATGTGACTGAGCAGGTGCATCAGGCAGGGTGGGAGCTACTCCCAAATCAGGAGTGCTGGGAATCTACCCCTATTAACACAAGCAGGCACAAGACACGGTTGGCTAACCTGGCTCAGTCTCATAGGTCGAGAAAACCCTGCCAGCATATGGAGAGCGCTCGTCACTAGCCAGCATCGTGACTGCCCCTTGGGAGGGCCACTCTGTCTAGCAGGGCCTGCACTCCTTGGGGAGAGACCAGTGTCAGGGTGGGCAAAGGGACCAGACGTCCTTTTGATAGTCCCCTTGCAGGGTGAGTTCCTGACATTCGACCACTCCAGGGCGCTGTCCTGGGGGCCCAGACCTACCTGGGCTGGCTTGATCACCACGGTGTTCCCAGCAGCCAGGCAAGCAGCAGTCTTCCAGGAGAGCATCATCAGGGGGTAATTCCAGGGGATGACGATGCCACAGACCCTGCCACACAACAGACGTGGGCCTGTGTCTCTCCACATGACCTCTCTCCTCCTCTTCTCCCAGGGCAGACAGCCCAACCTCAGCACCAACATCCCCTGAGAGAGAGGCCATTCATTCCTGTCCTTTCAGACCCTGACAGTTTTGGCTGATGGCGGGTGGCATCATCTCCTAGTAGCGTCCCGTGTTTCTCACGGAATGAGTGGGCTCTCCGAGGGTAGGTCCCGACTTGGCAAATGCTGCAGCAGGCAAGACAGGGCGCGCTGCACGGTATGCTGGTATGAATGAGGGCCCGGGAGGGGGTGGGAGGTTAAAAGGAAAAGTCAGGTAGACTTGACAGGGGTCCCCGGGGGATGAGGCCAGGTGTCACTCGTGCGGAGAAGAGAATGGACAGAGTTAGCTTGGAAGATGGGTCCCACTGACTCTGCTTTGCAACGAGAGAGACATCCAGTCTGCCAGCACCACCTCCTGGTCCCGGGGCAGCTTTGGGCTGGACCATGGGGGCTCGCACTCCTTACATGTTGGAGTAGAGAAAAGGCCTCCTCGTGGTCTCAGGAACCGGAGAGTTGTAAGGGCGAAGCCTGTGCAGTTTGGATCCTGTATTTCCTTAGCCCTTCTAGAATGGGGTGATACTAGAAGCTATTTGTATGACTGTCTGGACAAGTAGATGAGGTCACCCATGTGGAAACTCATCACAGACCGGACTGTTGCCTTTGTCATGTTCTCAGAGAACGTTTCCCCCAAAGAAGACTTTTCACCTGGGACTGGGCAGTGGCAGGAGCATGTGCTAAGGCCCACAGACCAAGAGGACCCCTTTGGGACATCTCAATCAGGTGAGAGAGATGAAGCCAGCCAGGGAAGCTGCCACCCAATCCTGTAAGCAGGAAGAACAGCCTACCTCGAATGCAGCAAGGAGTCACCAAGGGGCCTGAAGAAAGCTGCCTCACATACCCCTGTGACCACCCAGAGGACCCTAAGGGACAGGACTGGAAGCCCGGAGCAGAGCACAGGCTGCCCGGCATGAAGGCTTGATGTTCCCGGAGCTGTGGGGTGATGAGGGATGGGTTTAGGGGCTTGCTGAGAGAGAATGTTTCAGAGGAGTCCCTGGGGGTGAGGACTGAGCCTTCTGGATCTGCAGCGCATGACCTGGCACAGGGTGCAGACCAAGTAGGGTGAGAGGTACGGGGACTGGCAGACTGATCGTTGGCCAGGCTGCCGTGGGAGTCTCTGTGTGGGACAAATGGTTAACGTGCAGGGTTGCTGGCAAAAAGCTGGAGCCTCCGGTCAGCCTAGAGGTGCCTTTGAAGAAAGGTCTACCGGGAGTTCATCTACTTCTGACCAATCAGCCACGGGAAATCCTATGCAGCACAGTTCTACTCTGAGGTTCATGGGGATTGCCAGGCATCGGAATCGACTAGACGGCAACTTTGTTATTTGGGGTAGGAGACCATGAGAACTGTGGTCATCCTCACTAGCTTCAATGCCACGGCTGTCCTCAGGGGCTCTGGGTCCCTGGAACCCTCCCCACGCTGGCTCACCGGGTGTGGCAGTTACATAATAATCTGGTGTCAATTTCATAAGATTACGAGTGAAGGGGTGGAGTCTGGCTGGTCAATCAAGATATACCCAATGAGGCCTCTGTGTGGGCATGGCCTTCTCCGGAGAATTCTGGGAACTCCTGTTTTTCCTCCATGGAGGTAGGAGACACACACTCTCTCTGCTCACTCCCTTGGAGACTCTCTACTTACAAGGCTCACTCCCCCTGAGACAGTTCTGATCAGAAGCCACGTGGACCTACAGTGATGCAGCCCTGAACCTGGAGAAGACACGTGGAGACCCCTGCCAGTGCTGAGATGCTTACAACACCACTGGACCCACAAGACTTCCAACCCACTGGCCTATGATCTTCCTGCCTTTGGCATCATTGCATGTATTTCATGAGTCTGAAGAGCGCTTTATAGATTCATATTGGGCATATGGGCGAATATTGGACTTACGGACTTGATCTGGACTGAGCTGGGCTGTTTTCTCAATGTTCATTTGCTCTTGTATATAAAACTCTTTCCTATACTGGTGAGAGTGTCATTGAATTTGCTTCTCTAGTGTACCCAGACTAACACACTGGGGGAGCCAGCCAGAGCAAGGAGAGTGGAAACCTCCTGTCCATCCTGCTCAGCTGTGAACTGGCCTGTAGCCAGGAACTCAGCCCTGCAGGGTCTCCAGCTCTGCAGAGGAGCGGCACTACATGGGGTCGACTCAAAGATGAGCACCTGTAAAGGCAACTGAGACCCCAGGGCAATCGGCGGGTGAGACGGTAAGGTTCAGGACCCTACCTCCAGGCATGGAGCTATGCTCTTGTCCTATGCATTCCCCACTGGGAGAAGATGGCGCGCCCCAGGGAATGGTCACTCGTTCACTATGCACCTCATTCTAGGTAAGACTCTGTGTGTGGAGGGAGCAAGCTAGACACCGAGGAGAAGGTCAGGTAATGATGTCTGGCAGCTCGAGTCATACAGAAGACAAAAAGAGACCGTGAAATGGACACTGCCCCACGGAGAGCAGGGATGTGATGTTGGTCCCATAGCACAGTCCCTGGGAAGGCGGATATTCCAGTGGGATCCCAGGCCTGTAGGCTGAGGAGAGAGTCTACACAGAGACAAGCCAAGGCTAGTGTGGCTGGAACAGTCCAAGAGCAGCAGGCCCTGAGCAGGAGTCTGCTTCCTTGGGGAGGCACTAAGGATGGCCTCTGGCTTCTGCTATCAGTGCCAGCAGCTCAGGCCAGCCTGACTTTATCATGAGCCTCTGCTAATCACACATATACACACAGACACTCACGCATGCATGCATGCACACTGCCAGAGAGTGGATGCCGACTCACAGCGACCCGACCCTAAAGGACAGGGTAGAACTGCCTCTGTGGGTTTCCGGGCTGTCACTTCTTTGGGCAGTTAGAAAGCCTCATCTTTCTCCCGAGGAATGGCTGGTGGTTTCGAACTGCAGACCTTGCAGATCACAGCCCAATGTGTAACCACAACACCACCAGGACTCCTTGCCATTTCCACAGCTGTCCTTAGTCCACACACATACACATGACCCCGTTCAATTCTGAGAACAACCCCATGATGGAGGAAACTGTTTAGTGCCGTCTTAGAGATGGGGAAACTGAGGGATAGAGAGGCTATCCACTGACCCAACGATGAGCTAGACTCACACCCTTTCCTAAAACAGGAGTGACCTCTACAGTGAGAAGGGGAGGCCCAGAGCCTGGAGATTTCCCTACTCTCAGTCTGCTCACCTCATAGTCATGACCTGCCCTGCACCCCAGTTTTTGGATAAGCACTACTCTGTGAGGAGCTAGGAATAAGGACAGAGGGCTCAGGATCTGCCTCACCCTTGACCACTGGCCATCCGCCCTGGACATGTCTACTCCTCCCCTTCAGTTTGAGGGCAGGGACCTGCCCTTCCAACTGGCTCTGACTAGACGGAACCTGCGCTACATCGAAGCGGTTTCCGTTGTCCCGCTCAACCCCATTCATACGTGGCTGTGAGGAGGACCTCTAGGCATACCCCTCTGGAGCGGGGTCTCAACCACGCGCTGCTGGCATTGGGGGCTAGACAAGCCTATGTAGTTGGAGGTGGTCCTGTGAAAATCCCAAATGTCTCCCGATGTTGCCCAGTCCCAGTGGAGGACACTGTTCCAAAGGGAAGGCTCCTGGTGTCCAGCCTGGCTTCTCGGCTTTTCTTCACCCACACGTCCTGGCGGAGGAATGTCCTGCGCCAGCAGGTCCTTCCTTAAAGGTGTGGCTTGCTGTTGGAGCTGCTGTTTAATTATCCAGGTAATCCCTTCACACCTCTTCTTTATCAACCCCAGTGCTAAAGTGGGAGGTGGCTTCGATTGTGGTCCCCGGAGGTAACAGCTTGGAGCGGCTGCCCTCATGGGCAGGCCTCTGCTCAGGCTTTCTCCTCCTTTCTCAGGAGTCACCTTCACCTACCCCAACCCGTCCCCCTCCCACTCCCGTGTTTGCACATGCGCATTCCGAAGATGAGCCACAGGACCAACGGGGTTGTTGGGGTGATGCTCCAGAGCTCGGCTCACTCGGGGCTGCCTCTCTGGGACATAGCACCCCCCACGTGACTCCTTTGTCTGGATAACTATGAGGATAACAGGTGCCCCAACGGGCGGTGGAAGTTCTCGGGCCTACTTCGTGTGCACACGTGCATGCCACCACACAGCCCCTGCCTTGGGGAGCATTTGGAGACCCGATCGTTGCCGGAGGCATCCGACTGCATGTCCCCAGGAGTAGGAGGTACGTTTCCCTCTGCTTTTGCAGCCACTTAGTAACAGCGATCGTTTCAACTGGGGCCCCTCTGATTGGAGAAACAGGGCCTTTCACAGTGGGTTTTAGTTTCCTTTCTCTAGCCCGTGTTCCACGGCTACCCTTTCTTACGTGTATGGGACATTTGCTCTTGTGTTGGGTGCCCGGTTGTCACCTTTGCTGTTTCTTTCCTTAACATTTATATTCTTTTCTTTGTTGATTTCTAGGAGCTGTTCGTTTTTGTGCACAATGGCCACGATACTCTTCAGATCAATTATTTTGGGATGTGTGCACTAACTCGCTGGAGCACCAGGACCCAGACTGATACAGGGTGGTGGTGAGGATTCAATAAAAGTAGACGTCTAAATGACCTAGAACAGTGCATGGCACAGAGTCTTGTGCCCTTTAGTATTGAAAGCTACTTTCGTCTGCTAGCAGGTAAGTTCCCTCGGGTAGACATTTTCATCGATCTGAGCCCTACTTCTGAAGTGTCTGTCTGGTCACTAAGGTAGAAAGGAGGCATGAGCACCTCCAGGGTTGGGTGGACGCCACTTGTGTTCTGGGAAGAGCTAGGTGAGCACCTGGTCCTGCCTGCTGGTGGGACTCACCCAATAGGCTCCTTCTTGGTCAAAGTCAGGTTGTGGTTGGGCCGGGCCTGGTTGATGGGGATGGTAGAACCCTGGAAAGAGAAAAGCAGCGTTGCTGGGCAGGTTTTACACACCTCCACCTCTCCCTGCTAGCAGCCAGCACCTCTGTAGGGTCCGGTTTGTGCCCTGTCTCTGGATACCCAGGTGGGAAGGAGACTCAAAGCACCAAGCTTACATTTGGCAGCAGGAATTTGAGGAGTTTGGAGACTATCTAACCAAAAGGAGCTTCATTTTTGAGCCTCAGTAAGGAAGCAGAGCGAGTACAGAAAATACTTTGAGATTTATATGGAGAAAGGGTATGGAAGTTGGAGGGTGGGAGGGATGGCTGAAGCTGTCAACAGCTCTGATGGCTAAGGAGGTTCAGGGCAGAGGTCAACTCTGCTGAAAGTGCCAGGGGTCCAGAGGCACAGCAGCGGATTGAGGAGCACGGGGAAGCAACCTCCTTTATCATGATGCCCCTGTACCTCCTCAGCCCCATGTGCAGGAAAAGCGAAGCCCCAGACCCCGAGTTTGCCAGGGACAAGGGAGCAATGCAGTGTATGTCTCCCTGCGTACGAGTTTGTCCATCACTGCCTGTGCTAGGTAAAATCCCTCAGTTGGCCCTAGGATGCCACAGCCTAACCTCTAGGGTATGAGAAGATAGCACATCTCAAGAGGACACAGTGAATGAGTGATAGAATTCTACACGTCTTCTTAAAAACAGCTCCCCCCAAACAAACAACTTTATTGATGCGAAAGAGCGGGGTTGGAGTGGAGACCCAAAGCCCATCTGTAGATAATTGGATATTCCCCCACAGAAGGGTCATAAAGAAGGAATGATTCAACCAAGGTGTAGTATAGCACCGACGAGATGAATCATACATCATTCTCCTAGTTCCTGAATACCACCCCCCTCCACTACCATGGCCCAGTTCTACCTTAAAAATCTAGCTATACCAGAGAATACACCTTGGTACAGATAAGAGCTCTCAACACATGGAATTCAGGAAAGATTAACCTCTCAGGAACAGTCATGAGAGTAGAGGTATCATGAGGGTAGGGGGGTGATCAGGGAGGTGGAAGGGTGAGAAATGGGGAACCCATCACAAGATTGGATATATAGCCCCCTCCCACTGAAGGGTATGAATAAAAGAAATGTGGGTGAAGGGAGACAATGGACAGTATAAGATACGAAATAACAACAACAATATATACTTGATCAAGGATACATGAGGGTGGGAGGATGGGGGTGGGAGTGGGAAAAAGAGGAGCTGATACCAAAGGCTCAACTAGAAAATGTTTTGGAAATGATGATGGCGACATATGTACAAATGTGCTTGATATAATGGATGTAAGAGCTGTAAGAGACCCCAATATAGTGATTAAAAAATAAAATTAAAAAAGAAAAAATAAAAGAAAACAGAAGTCCTCACAATTGGACCAATAAGCAACATCATGATAAATGGAGAAAATGCGGAAGTTGTTAAATATCTTATTTTTCTGGGATCCAAAATCAATACACATGGAAGCAATAGTTGGGAAATTAAACTATGAATTACATTACAAACAAACAAATAGCTTCCCCTGTTTGGGGTGGTAGAAAAAAACGAATTCAGAAAGACCTTGAATCCAAGATCAATAAATGGGGGTGGATGGGGTACAGTGGGTATTACTTGCAAGGACGGGAGACAGATTCAAGCCAGGAATCATCAAGGAAACGGCTCCTCAGTCCTCCAAATCCTACCAACCCTTGAATGGGGTGGGAAGCAGACGTCCCAAAGTCACTACATTGGAGCCCACGGGCCAACACCTGGATTTTGTCCTTGGGAACCTCCCAAACCTGCTTGGGCTTTCCACCTGCAGAGCGATGAATTATTAAAGCAGTGCTGGGCTAAGCCCCTTCACACGTTGTCAGAGAGTCGAATTCAATTCATAGGAGCCCTACCAGACAGAGTTGAATTGTCCCCTGGGGTTTCCACGGGAGCAGAGTGCCACATCTGTCTCCTGTGGAGCCGTTGACCAGGGTCCTGCTAGTTAGCAGAGGAGTGCTTGCCCGTGGCCCCCCAGAGCTCCCTGGACTCAGTCCCCATGTGTGGCCCTTTGTACAGAAGAAGTAGGAAACTCAAACACAGCCCTTTGGAGCTTCCCTTCCGGAGGGCCCAACCCTGCATGGCCTCCCTCAGGGTCGGAAGAAGCGGGACTCTACCTGGATCTTGTCACACCAGCCGGCAAAGTAGTGGAAGGTCTGGATGGACATGCCCACGTGGGTCTTCAGGGCCAGCGTGTAGACCGCACCTGCGTCCAGAGCCTCAATGACGGCCAGCTCCTCCTTGTGCTGCTCCATTAGGTCCGCCAACCTGAAAAGGCACTCAGTCTCTCCTTCAGTCAAGGTCTAGTCAGCCTGGCCCTCTGTCCTCGCTCGGCTGCACTCTGATGTGCTAACCATCCCTGAACTGCCCACCGGGGATAATCACATGCGCTTGGACTCCACTTTCTTCTTCCTATTTGTGTGTGGTGGTGGGGGGCGGGTACTTTATGTTATCTTTTACAAAGGCGCCTGCAGAGGTGTCATTCACCACCTCAAAGAGGTCGCCCTTCCCACCTTTGGAAGCTTTAACTCAGACAAAGCACATCTCCCAAGCACCAACCACATCTGCGTAACCCGCGACACCACCCGGCTCTTATGTGCTTTAGTAGAAAATGCAAATGGAACATTCAGCACCAGATCCTGAAGCTCTGCCAGACTGGGTCTGCACCCAGGAGCTGTAGGATTATTAACCAGCTGCCCCCCACCCTCACTTTTATACCTCCACCGTGGCTGAGCCTTTCTCCAGAGCAGCCCCTCCACTTCCCCCCTCCCCCCACCACCCCGACAGGTGCAATACATCCCTCCTGTGTTCACAACCTCTTGCTCAGAGTCAGTCTCCTTGGCTGGGGGTTCTCTGGCTGCTCTGTCAAGAAGCCCCGGGGTTTCTTGGCCCGATCCAGGCTTGCATATGGATGGAGATGACTGATCGAGGGGTGCTGATCGAGATGATCATCGACGGTGGAGATGACTGACCGAGGGGTGCTGGGCTCTTACCTGTAAAGGAGTCGTCCCCGATCTCGAGCATTGATTTTCCCCCACAACCCATTCTCAAAGGCATCCTTGGCCGCAGCGACGGCCTTGTCCACATCAGAAACCTGGGCCAGGGACACCTGGCAGATGACCTGCAAGGGAGCAGACACTGACCCTCCTCCTGTAAGATTGTGAACTCCAGGGACGGAGGGTAGGGATGGCTCCCTCAACCAAAGGGTCTCAGAAAGGGTTTGCTTGTGGTTCCTCCTATCCTCCCTGAGGTCCAAACAGGCTCAGGCCACAGTGAGGAGGCTAAGGACCCTCTCGGTGTTATTCAAACTGATAGTGGAACCCATTAATTTAGTGAAGAACCATTGCCCCGCCCCCTAAACAAAGTAGACAAGAGATTCAAGGCCCTCTAGACTAGTGTACTGAGCCCCCTAGGTCCACTCTCCCTCCTCTCCTCCATGCCCGTGAACACAAGGACTTGTCAGACTGGGCCAGAGAGAGGCCAGTGCATGGAATCTGTGTCATCCCCTTGCTGGCGGCCAGGGAGCGGCGGTGTTTTGCTACCAAAGGTGGACGTCCCTCACTCTAAGGCTACTGGGTTTTAGTCGCTACTACCTCCAATTGCCACTTTGGTCCCAGATGGGGTGACAGCTCCCTACTGTCCCATCCTTGAAGGCACTCATCCATCTAATTTGCGTCTCTAAACCCAACCTTCTCCATACCTTTTCAAAGTGTTCTTTCTTTACATTCCCCTCAAAGTATCGATTTTGACTGTGTACTTCCCCACCCCCTGGAACCCTCGAGGGACATATGTTAGCCCAGGTCTGCATGCAGAAAGATCAGAACACATCTGTGAGAGTATGTTTTGTCTCAGATACACCTGTGTGTGGGCCTGAATGTGTATGTACTGGGTCATGACATAAAATACTGGGGGCCACAACCAAGAAAGTTTGAAAGACACCGGAGTTAATTCAAGGAAGGGTTGTCTGACAGTAGAACAGGTTCCTGGTGGGTTATTGTGAAATGTGGGGGGATGGGGTGGGAGGGAGCCGAGTGAACTTCATTTTTTTTCCTTTGGGAGGTTTAATGCTTCTCCCAGTCGCTGAACAGGCTCAGCACCCTTGAAAATTCCTCCTCTCCTTCCCTCACCTCTCTATTATTTCTGTAACAGTGAAAGGCAGTTTCTCAAAATCCAGGGAGGGTGGGAGGCTTGTGTCCATGTCACAAGCACAAATCAATGCAGGAGTATCCCTGGGCCAGGCTCTGCTGGCAGGAGGGGAACCCCGGGGCTGGTACTCACTGTCCCATCTGTAGGATTGATAGTGTCGTAAGTCTTAGCACCCTCAGCATCCACAAACTGCCCCCCAATGAAGAGCTGGTGTGGCATTCGGAGGGTCAGCTTATTCACTGTCTTTTCCACCTGGAAGAAAAAGTCTTGATCGATGGTGGGATGTTGGAACCACAAGGTACGCAGGCATGCAGAAGCACATGGGGATGGGTACACAATCAGGCACACGATGAAGCCCACAGCAGGAGCACACACACGTGCACACGAGTGGATATCTGTCTATCATCTATCTAACTATGTACACACACACACACACACAGAGGCCAGGAGGCTAAGGAATAAGCCCCGCCTCCCCCCAGCTCTTTTGCTGATGTCACCCTGGGGAGTCGCTGAAGCAAAGTGGGAAAGATCGTGACAAGTCATATTGAAGAGCAAATGCTGCCTAAGTAGTACCACGGTGCGCAGCTTGCTCTCCTTGTGACCACAGGCTGGTTGTCCGGCCCCATCGCCGGGGTGCAGTGAGGATCAAGGGGTTAACACCAGAAAGGTAGCAGTGCCAGGCAAGTGCCAGGCAAGTCTCCTTTAACTGGAGAGGACCTGCTGCCAGTGCACTCGTTCGCCTACTGAGTTGCAGGAACAAGGAACAAGGTTGGTGCCACCGCATGTCCATGCTGAATGCAGAAAACTGGTTCCCCTCCTGAAATCTCTTCATTGGTCATTTCCCCAAGTTCCAAGGACAACATAGGGTCCACCAAGACCACCTGTATATCCTCCATCTGCTTTTGCTTCCAATTACCAAACAAGCGACCCCCAAGCTAATCCCTTGGTAACCTACCAAAATAGCCCAAGGGAAGATTTTTCAAGAGTTTGTTTAAAAAACAGATTTTCAATGATTTCATCACACTTTTGTGTATAAAAATCAAATGTATAGAATCATTTATTTTCCTCCTTGGCCATTCAGAGCCTCTTTTTAATAGCCTTGTTTCATGTCTTGGGACTCAGAATTTGAGCCACACACTGAGCATGACACAGCAATTTCCCCAGTAGAGTTTGTCCAACTACTTTGGTCTCCTCAGTAGCCTGGGTTGCCAGGGAAACTTGGGGAGTTTAGGGTGTGTGTGTGGTCATGAGGTCTTAGCTCCTGAACTCCTAGCCTCCCTCATGTGTCACTGCAGGTGCATAGCCCACGCGGAAGGAACCCAGGACTCACATAGTCAATCACTTGTTCCTTGTTATCATCTTCCCCTCGCAGCTTTCTCACTACCAACTGCACGAAGTCTCCGAAGGTGGTGGCCATATACACATCTTCGTTTTCTAATTCCAGCCCCTCACACAGCTCCTTGACTTCCTCCACCATTCTGCAAGAGAGAGGATAGAAAAGGGGGTTGGGTGGGGATTGGAAAGAGCTGCAGTGAATCGCTCCATCCCCCCCCCCCCCGCACCCCCTTCATTTTTGTGGTAGTGAAGTAGTACCAAACAAACTTGACCAGAGAACCACATCCTACCATGTAATCTTGGAGAGTTGCCTGGAATCGGCATGGAGGCTAAGGACATGAACTCCATGACCCGATTTCAAGTAATGGCTTCACCATTTATTAGCTTGTGACCTTGGGGAAGTGACTAACTCTTTTGAACCTGTTTCTTTACCTGTTAGAAACAAATAGTCACAGTATCTTAATATTTTGTGACTAATAAATGAGACAAGCCACCTATTTGTAAGAATAATTATTGGAATATTACTACTGTTCAAAAGACACTTTTTTAAAAAAAGAAAAGGATAAGTCAAAGATTGGGAGAAAACAGTCGCAAATCACATACTTAATAAAGTATTCTTATTCAGAATCGATAAAGGGCTGCCATATCGCAATATTAAGAAAATGAGCAACTCAAATAAAAACGTAAGAAAAACGACCTTAAAATATAAGAAAAACTACATCTTTAAAATGCAAGAAAAACAGAATTAGATTGTCTCAGAAAGCTGACCGTACCCAGTGCTAATGAAGAAGTAACTAAGCACCAAGCCCCTGACGCACTGCCGCAGGGCTGGTCCTCACGCTTAAGGACTCACAGGACACAGGATGATTAGCACATTGGGTTTCGAAGACTTCAGCTCCTTATGAGCATAGACAGTCTTAAATTCTCCCTCCAAGTGACGGAGGCATTCAACTGACTGATCGCTGCCCCACCGGGGCTCCTCTGGGAAGAACAGTGGCAGCTAGAACTGTCGCACACGGCTGATGGGAATGGAAGCGGTATGAACACTTTGGCACGCGTGCAGGCAGTTTCTTAAAATGTTAAGCAGATACTGGTAGGAGTTACTGTATGTCAATGATACTGCAATAAAGCTATTAAAAATAAGAGTCCTGATGGATTAGAATTGGGGACATCAGTAAGAGCCCTGTGGGAAAAAGCACTCCCAGCAGGTCTGACACTGATCGTAGAAAGGGTTGGGAAGGTTGGCCTTTGGCTGGTGTCTGGAAACTTGACTGGTTCTCTAAACGGAGATCAAACTTCCCAAACTGAGGAGGGCCATTCAGTGTGCCTGGAATGTTTGTGTCAATGTGGCTTAGGATGAGCAGTGCTTTCCTTCGGAACTTCTGGTATTTTGGTATTGTACTAGGCGAAGAGAACCCATGTGACTAGCCACCAATAAAAATTCTGGACCCTGAATGTTTAATGGGTTTCCCCGTAGATAACACTTTCCATGTCCTGCCACAACCTAGTGTTAAGGGACTGAAGAGCATCCTGTCTGATTTTACTGGAAGAGGCCTCTTGGAAGCTGGTGCCTGCTTTTCTCTGCACTTAGACCACTTGCCTTCCCCCTCTCCTGCTTTTGTTTCTTAAGTTTTATTGACATATGGTCCATATATCATACACGTCCATAGTTCAGTCGTTTGAAGAGAGTTGTACAATCACCATCGCAAGCAGTTCCAGAACATTTTCTCCCCTTTTGTAATTATTACCTCCCCATTTCCCTCTACCCTTACCCTCCTCACTGCCACCACCGTGTCCCTAATAAGCCCCGAATCCAGTTACTATCTCTATAGCTTCATCCATCATGGACTTCGTATACTGAAAAACACCAAAAGGGAAAGAAGAAGACCAAAAACAGTAATAAATGGGGAGGAAAAAACACCCCAATAGAGAAAAAAGCAGGAAGTATTAAAAAGTAGAACAAGTTTAAATTAGCCAAAAGGGAGATCAACTGATCAGGTATCCATGTTAACTCAATTACATCCTCCACAATTGAGTTTATGATACTGAGCTTCTGTCTGATACTCACATCCTTCAGCTATGGTCAGAGGGAATTCACCTGAGGCTTCATCCAGGTAGGGACCTGCAAATGGATTTCGGGTTCCCACTGCCAACCATTGCCTTCTGCAAACGGCGTTCTCATGGTTCCTGAATGGACTGCTTAAATTTATAATCACCTGATCTGACAGCCCAAAGCAGATGACTGCATGAGAAGTAGACTGCACCCAAGAACACAGCACAAGATCACACGAGTGAAGATAAAATCGTGGGACTTGGTATGCTTCTTTGTCTTGTGCTTGCTGTCTTATGCCAATGACACGTTCTTAGAGTTCGTGGCCTTGTTCCCAACAGATGGAAATTATTTAAGTTATAGATTTATGGTTGATACTAATTATCTTTGAAATTGCTCTATTTTACCGATGAGGCCTTATTAATGGGTAAAATTTTTATGGGTTACCTCACAGTTGTCTTATACTTGCTTTTCTTTAGCATAGCTACTACTTTTTTTATCCTTAGTAGGCATTTTAATGGGCTTTTATATGCAAATTCCAGGAATTTATCTATCGTTGCTATAATTTGCATGCTTATTGCTGCTGTCTACTTGGGGCTGGGGAGGGCTATCTTCCTCCACTATGAAGCCCTTCTTAGATCAGCTTTCACTACTCTCCATGTTGTTACATGAGCGACTCAGCGCACAACAGAACGAAACAATGCCCATTCCTGCTCAGTCCTCACAATCCTTACTATGTTTGAGCCCGTTTTTAACAGCCACTGTTAATTTACAGAGGGCTAAGTTATTCAAATTTATTCCATCTGAAAAACAAGTATAATAAAACTGTGAGTGACCCAGAAAGATTTTACCTGTCAATCCATCTCATCAAGGGTCTTCCTTTCTACCGATCAGGGGACCCATTTCCAGAGACGGGTCTCTCTAGATCCATGTCCAAAGTATGTGAGACAACGCCTCACCATCCTCACTTCGAAGGAGCAGTCTGGCTGTATTCCTTCCAAGACAGATCTGTTTGCTCTTTTGACAGGCCATGGTACGTCCACTATTCTTCACTAGCACCATAATTTAAATTCACTAATTCTTTTTTGGTCTTCCTTATTCAGTGTCCAACTTTGACATGCATATGAGACAATTGAAAATACCAAGGTTTGAGCCAGACACACCTGAGTCCTCAAAGGAACATCCTTGTTTTTCAACACTTTACAGAGATCTGTGCAGCAGATTTACCCAATGATCTCTTGACTGCTGCCTCCATAAGCATTGAGTGTGGATCCAAGCAAGATGAAATCCTTGACAGCTTCCGTCTTTATCGTGATGTTACCCTATCGGTGTTGTGAGTGTTTAGATTTTCTTTACATTAAGGTGTAACCCAGCAATCCTTGATCTTCATTGATTTCCATTAGCAAGTCCTCCTCACTCTCAGCAAGCAAAGTTGTGTCGTCTGCATATCATAAGTTGTTCATGAAGCTTTCTCCAAATCTGATGCCATGTTCTTCTTCATATAGTCCAGTTTCTCTGATGATTTTCTCAGCATACAGATTGAGTAAGTATAATGAGAGGATGTATCTGTGACACACATCTTTCTTGATTTTAAATCACGCAGTGTTCCCTTGTTCAGTTTGCACAACTGCCTCCTGATCCGTGTTAGGTTCCTCATGAGCACGGTGAAGTGTTCTGGAATTGCCTTTTTTTTTTTTCAAGGTTATCCATAGTTTGCTATGATTTAAAAGTCTAATGCTTTTGTATAGCCAATAAAACACAGGTAAGCATCTTTATGGAATTCTGTTTTCAACCTAGATCCATCTAACTTCAGCCGTTATCCCTTGTTCCATAACCTCATCTGAATCCAGTCTGGATTCTTGTCAGCTTCCAGTCAATGTACCGCTGTAATCGTTGTTGAATTGTCTTCAGCAAAACTGTACTTGCAGGTGATATTAATGATAGTGTTCTCTGATTTGAGCATTCTGTTGGGCCACTTTTCTTTGGAATGAGCACGAATATGGACCTCTTTCAGTCGGTTGGTCAGGTAGCGGTCTTGCAGATTTCTTGACCTAGTTGAATGACATCCAGTGCTTCATCAGCATGTTGAAACATTTCCGTTCTTGGTGCATCAAGTCCTGACGGCTCGTTTGTGGTTAACACCGTCAGTGCAGTTTAGACATCTTGTTGCAGCACCAGTGGCTCTGGAGCAAAGGCTGCTCCTGCAATGGTGGACCGTGGACTGGTTCTCTGCCACAGTGACTCTGTGTACTCTTTCCATCTTCTTTGGATGTCTCCTGCATCATTCAGTATTTTGCCCACAGAGTCTTTCAATATTGCAACTTGAGGCTGGAATTTTTTCCTTCAGCCCCACCCCCACCCCCATTTAAGATGTGCTGAACATGTTCATCCTTTTTGGTTTTCTTTCTTTTTTTTTTTCTTAGAGAGTGAGTGAGTGAGTGAGTGACAGAGTGAGTGAGTGAGTGAGACAGTGAGTGAGTGAGTGTGTGAGTGAGTGAGTGCGTGTGTGAGTGAGTGAGAGAGTGAGTGAGAGAGCGAGAGAGTGAGTGAGAGAGAGTGAGTGAGAGAGTGAGTGAGAGAGCGAGAGAGTGAGTGAGAGAGAGTGAGTGAGTGAGTGAGTGAGTGAGTGAGTGAGAGAGTGAGTGAGAGTGAGTGAGAAAGAGTGAGTGAGAGAGCGAGAGAGTGAGTGAGTGAGAGTGAGTGAGTGAGTGAGTGAGTGTGTGAGTGAGTGCGTGTGTGAGTGAGTAAGAGAGAGAGTGAGTGAGAGAGCGAGAGAGTGAGTGAGAGAGAGTGAGTGAGAGAGAGTGAGTGAGTGAGTGAGTGAGTGAGAGTGAGTGAGAAAGAGTGAGTGAGAGAGCGAGAGAGTGAGTGAGTGAGAGTGAGTGAGTGAGTGAGAGAGTGAGTGAGTGTGTGAGTGAGTGCGTGTGTGAGTAAGAGAGAGAGTGAGTGAGAGAGCGAGAGAGTGAGTGAGAGAGAGTGAGTGAGAGAGAGTGAGTGAGTGAGTGAGTGAGAGAGTGAGTGAGTGAGAGAGTGAGTGAGTGAGTGAGTGAGTGTGTGAGTGAGTGAGAGAGTGTATATGAGTCCTTTTTGGTTTTCTAACTCCAGGTCTTTGGCATGTTTCATTATACTACTTTACTTTATCTTCTCAAAGCGCCCTTTGAAGTTTTCTGTTCAACTTTCACTTCGTTATTTCTTCCATTTGCCTTAACTGAGATCAAGAGCGGGTTTCATAGTCTCTTCTGACATCCACTCTGATCCTTTTTCTTTCTTTCTTTCTTTCTTTCTTTCTTTCTTTCTTTCTTTCTTTCTTTCTTTCTTTCTTTCTTTCTTCATATGTGTTTTTCTTGACGGCATCCCATAGCTCATTAGGTCTTCTATCCTTAGCGTTCAATGAGGCAAATCTGCTCTTGAGATATTCTGAAAATCAGGTGGGATATCCCCAAGGTCATAGTTTGGCTCCTGTGGAATTGTTTTCATCTTCTTCAACTTCAACCTGAAGTTCCAAATGAACAGCTGATTGTTCCACATTTTAGCTGCTGATACTGAGCTTCTGCACTGTCTCTTCCTACAGACACAGTCAAGCTGATGTCTGTGAATTCCTTCTGGAGATATCCATATGTGTAGTTCCCATGTATGTTGCTGACAAAAATGCCATTTTCAATAAGGAAGTCATTGCTCTTGTAAAATTATAACATGTGATCCCCACAAAGACCACGTTTACCACTTATTGTCCCTTCTTTGTGTCCAGCATTCACATTCTAATCACCAACAATTACCAAGCACTGCTGTAAGAGCCCCAATAAAATGATTTATTAAACAAAATTACCCACATAACTTGATTGCCTGTTTGATCCATTTCAGCCTGAAGACGTTGGTAGAAATTTTCATTCCTTCATCACTGGCTTTAGTGGTTAGGGCACACGTAAAAGAAGAATTGTGCTGACTAGATGACCTTGTATGAGTGTGGATATTTTCCTCTCAGTGACGGCATTACACTTCAAGAACGGGCTTGAAATGTCCTTTGTGACCATGAATGTGATGCTGTTCCTTTTGAATTTTTCATTTTCGGCACAGTAAATCATGCAATTTTCTGGCTTAAAATGGTCAATACTAATCCATTACAATGCACTAATACCTAGCATATAGATCTGTATGCAGCTCATTTCATTTTTAAGTGATTTCCACTTTCCTAGATTCATGCATCGTACATTCCAAGCTCTAATTATGAATAGATGTTTGCAGCTGTTTCATTTCATTTTCAGTCATGGCCCATCAGCAAATGAAGGTCCCCACAACTCTTCTCCAACCACCTCATTATGGGGGGTTCAACTTCAAGAAGGGCATTTTTCTTCATCTTTTCAGTTGCCTTCCAATCCACAGGGGTCATCTTCCTGCTTCTATCTGATCATTTTCTGCTGCTATTCATAGAAACGGACAGCTTATTCCTTCTTCATAGTTGGAAAGTCTACTGAAGCCTCTTCGTCTTGGGGGAACTTGTTGGTATTTGAATTACCAGTGACATCGCTTCCAGCAGCACAGCAACATGCAGGTCAGCACAAACTAACAAACAGACAGTCAAGTGGTGGACTGCAATCCACAGGCTTCTCTAAACTTTGTAGCAAAAATGCTTTTATTAAATTAAATCAGCGACTAGCACAGCCATCCTAACTGAATGTTGGATCTGTCATTCAATAGCAATCCATGAAAAAAAAATTCAGTTCTACCAAATATTCTAGTATTTGATTACTGTTTCATACCCCAATACCACCATTAACCTCAATAGCTCCTTCAAATAGATTGTACATGTCAGTCTATAGCATTCCCTGCAGTTGTACCATATTTTGCCTTCACATCAGTTAACATGCCTACTTTTGTGTTTTCAAGCCAGCTTCCCATACCCTTCGTCTGGCAAACTCAAAATGGCAAAGCTATTTCTAGAGGGTCGTTCTCTTTGCTCTGTAGATGCAAGCTGCGACAGCCTCTGCCAGAAAGCCTTGATGCACATTATCAATAAATCTTCTACATAGCGGATGCTCCAGGAACAAATATGCACAGGAAAACTATTTTAATTACAGAATCCCAGTAAAACTTACCCTGCCATTGTCTTGTTGAGTCTGTACTTAACTGAATAGTGTGTATACCTGTAATTATGCACCTTTCACCAATCATGTAATCTTACCTATATGTTATCCACCCAAACTCAAAAGCAAACACTGCCATCAAGTCAATTCTGACTTTTAGTGACTCTATAGGACAGAGAAGAGCTACCAGGGCTCTTGGCAGCTGACTGCAAACACATTAGTGATTCCAGCTATCCATTCTAACATCAGTTTCCCAGGCTATAAATCTGTCTGGAAACAGAAAACCTCATCTTTCTCTGTGGAGTGGTTGGGGGTTTCAAACCACTGACCTTGTGGTTAGTAGTCTAGCCAACACATAACCCACTGTACTACCAGAGCTCCTTTATGTTACTCACCAGTCCCCTGTCATTATATATCTTTAACCCATCTTGAAACTCCACCTACATGTTACCTACAGCCCCTGCTCTGCCCCTGCTCTCAGCTTTACGCCGGTGCCTTTCTCTGCTCCTTCACAGGTCTCCATCCCACGGAAGTCATGGAAACGAGGAGGATGGTGAAGAATGCTTCTCTGGAGCTTCACAGTACACAATTTCAGCGACAGCCCTTCCTTCTTCGATTGGCTCATGTGTGCCCTCTTGGAGTACAAGGAAAGAGACTAATCCCCCACACGATCAATACACACCTATCTCTCCCTTCCCGGTGCCTGCTCCTTTCTTCTGATGCTCACATTTCCCAAGACCTTTCTCTGCTCATTCTGTGCATGTAGGCTGAAGGTGAGTGACTTAATTCTGGGTGCCCAAAATGGGCACATGATCCACATGGCCAATCAATGCACAGATACAGTGAGTCGATTTGTGGGTACATGGCTCTACCAGAATCAGTAAACTCCCAGCCCAGGACTTTAGATAGAAACTAGCAAGAAAAGCAAATTCTTCTTTTTAACACATAGCTGGAAATGTATGGATACTTCTCCATTGAGAGGTGGGGCTTAAGGCCCTGCCTTTGTACCTAGCTGGGTTTGTGGCTGCCCTAACCAGTCATATGAAGTCAATGTTAAGGTGTGTTCAGCCAAGGTCACGTGACATCCCAAGATCAGTGTGGCAGTGTCTATCACGTGTGCTGCTATGCCTGTTGGTTTTCAGAGACACGCATGGATGGCTCAGCACAGGACCAGGCCTGGGTGAAGAGGTCATCATAAATGTGGAAGTTCTGACCGGGCAGTCTAACATGGAGCTTTCACCCTGCTGGACTGTCTCGATATTAGACCAAGAAAAGATGGCAACTCTCTTGTGCCTCTGGATGCTGCAGTTGCACGAGAGTGGAGCAGAAAGAGGGCTGCTTTGCTCCTGACCTTACCTCACCACGTCCACGGACGCAGCCCCCGACTTGAAGAAATCAGTGGCGTCCTCGACCTGCAGGACATTCGGGAGGATCCTCTGCCAGACGCTCTGAAACACAAGGATCATAAGGAAGGGTGGCGGTTGACAATGGGACTGCTGAGGTCCAGGGTGAACTGCTAGTTACATAATCTGGTGCCAACTTGAGACTAGTGAGCGTGAAGGGGTGGAATTTAGCGTATCACTCAGGTCGCTGCTTGATGACCTTATTTGGAGGAGCTAAGAAGATAAATAGCACACTAAAAGTGGGACACATGCACTCTGGTTGGTGTTCCTGATGACAAGACACATGGACTACGCTACAGCCCTGGGGCTGGAGGACTCACATGGAGACCCATGCCAACACTGAGATGCTTCCACTGCTGCTGGATCCACAAGACCGTCCACCTGCTGGCCTGTGATCTTTTTGCATTCAGCATCATTACATGTGTTTCATGAGTCCAAAGAGAAATTTATAGATTGGTATCAGACATATGGGCTAATATCAGACTTATGAACTTAATGTGGACTGGGAGAGGATGTTTTCTCAATATTCAATTACTCTTGTATGTAAAGCTCTTTCTTGTACACATAGGAGTGTCTATGAATTTTGTTTCTCTTGTCTACCCGGACTACAAGAGTCTACAAGGCTCTTCAAGGAGGGAGGCAGTGTCACAGCAGGTGACAAAGGTCAGATGACCATGCCCATGCTACTGATTGTTGTTGTGAGGTGCTATTGAGTCTGCTCTGACCCACAGCAGGTTACGAAGGTCAGATCACCTCTTTTTTCGTTGCCCCTTCACTTTACCAAACAGTCCTTCTCCAGGGACTGTTCTCTCCTGACAGCATGTCCAAAGAATGTAAGATGGAGTCTTGCCATCCTATCTATTCCATAATACCAGTCCTCCCCAGGGGGGCCTCCAGCCCTGACGTGGCCCCTCCCTGGGGAAGGGAGCAGCTCAGGCTTCTGATACCAGGGCTGCTGTCCTTGGGCAGACCTCTTTGAGGCCATGGGCTTGTGCCTGCCTCTCTGGACCCAGTCAGTGTACCGACGGAATCCCAAATGCAACAGGAGGCTAGCCACGGCGATTAGAGAACATGACTGTGCTGAGGACAGCAGACCCAATGCCCTGGGCTCCACATGGTACCCGGGGTTTCACCTGCACGGGCTGAGTCTGACTCTGGCATGGGGTGGTATAAACAGGAAGGTGGGGCACGGGGCAAGGGGTGAGGGGGTTGGTTCATAGGGGTGCAGGTCAGGCATGGGTTGGGTTGCAGGCTGAAACAGGAGGTCATCAGGACAGCTGGTCCTTGTCCTTGCTGAGGCACCACATTTCCTGTGACCAAGGCAAGTTATCTGCCCTCCCCATGATGACAAAGAGACCCTATTGGCTGGGAAATGTGAAGTCAAAGCTAAGCTGGTTCTGTGGATGGGTACGACTCCTTCAGCCCCGTGGGCCGTGCATTTGTTCACAAGGCCACTTTGCAGGTCAGAGATGGGCAACTCCTCTTGGGCAGGCTCACAGATAGGCTTGTCTGGAGAGGAGCTCGTGGGGCCCTAGCTCACACGTGCCAGGGTTTCCAGGCATGGGCCACTCTATGCCCTTGTTCTAAGTGGTAGGCACTCCTTGCTCTGTTTTGGGGGCCATGATGGAGGCAGAAGATGTTGGATTTAGACCTGTTACAGCATCAGCCACCCCATCCTCATTTTTCCTCTCATGCTAAGGGATCAGATACTGGCCGGTTCTCCTCACTGTGACCCCTGAGCTGCTCTTTGTCCATCCATACCTCTTCTCTGAAGTCATCGTGGAACCCTGAAAGTAGGGACTGTCACTCGCCAGACATCCTAGCTCTTGGGGCTCAGTCACTGCTGGTCTGCATACTGTTGACTTCGCTCTGGGGAGCCTGGCCCCACAACAGATATGCAGAGGCACCATGGGGTGACTGATTACTGCATGGCATCCAGTCACTCGGCTCCCATCCAAATGCCAACCCTGCAGCTCACAGGCCTCTGTGTTTCCATTCCGGCACCCTTAGAGGGTTGCGAGGAGGAAGCAGGCATGTGTCACTAGAACCTGTAGGAAAGCTGAGAAGGCACGGGATTCCTGGACCACAGGGTAGCCATGGCTCAGGGTGGTGCAAGGATAGCCCTGGGGACACTTAGGGCCACCCTTTACAAAGCTATAGACTGACCTTCCTGATGACCACTACTAGGACCACAGTCCTTGGATCAGCCCACCTCTCATACACCTGGCCACCTCTCCTCATTTGTCTCTGGGCCACAGATGCTGAAACAGCCCCAAGCCTAGCCATGGCTAGAAGGCAGAGCCAGCAGGAGGGTAATGAAGTGTCATGGTCAAGAGCAGAGCTGTCGAGGTCCAGCCCCAGCACCATTGTTTCCCTGGGCCTTCACGTTCTCCTCTGGGGAAGACAGACAGACGGTCACAGCATCCACTTCCCAGAGCTATCATAAAAACCAAAGACACTGCTGCCCCAGTGAGGCACCGCACAGGGCACCTTCTGGAGATTTGCGCTTCAAGTAAGGGCGTTTGGGGCTTCCTCTGACCCGGTGCACACGCCTCATGCCCCTCCCTTGCTGATCCTACCTAAGCATGTGGGTCCAACCCCAGTCACCTCCCTTCAGCTTGTCCTGTCTCAGCACCCGCCACACACCTTCCTTGTGGCTTCCTCCACCCCAGAGAGGTCTCTCTCCAGGCCCTCAGCGTTCATTCACTGCTCTTGATCTTTTCCCTCCTCTCCGGTCTCAGCTCTGTGTGATCAGGCCTCCCCGCTCACTCCTGCTGAAGTTGTCTCCCAGCCCCACAGGACCTTTTTCTCATTGGTCTGCTTTGTTCCGTTCATTTGCTGGGTGGTTCCGTGGCTACTTGTGCCACGAGAGCAAGGGCGAGGTCCATCATCGAAATGCCGGTGTTCAGCCGACATACATGTTCAGCCTACAAAAGCCCAGCATGTAGGAGGGCTCACTAAATACTGAAAAAAGCAAACAGTATGTGAATGAATGCAAGTGTATCCAGTGTCCTCATGGACTAAGGAATCCCCCCAAGAAGCAGAAAACGGTCGGGGGAGCAGGAAGGGTCAGGGATGAGTTCTGGGAAGTAAGCATGTACCCAATTTCAGACTGCAAAGACAAAGGCTCAGAAGGGGGAAGGCCTTGCGTGGGCCTCACATGAGGGCTGGGTTGGGGTAAAAGGCCAGGAGAACTCATTACAAAGTCTGTGCCTCCTTTTCGTTTCCAGGTCTCCCAGGAAAGGGTCCTAGGAGAGTTAGAACCCGCTTGGCTGCATCCCAGGACCCCAGAGGCAGAGAGCAAGGGAATAGAGGAAGCCCCAAGAGGGGAAGCATTTCCAAGTTCACCCAGGTGCCCGCGGCACCACATTGGCCCACCAAGGGCATCTAGCATGACGCCCCCAAACAGACCTGGCAGCGTGCAGCCTACCAACCAAACCGCAGCCTGCAGCGCTGCCTACCTTCAGGGCCTCTGCCACAAGCAGCTCCTCCTTTGTCAGCTCAAGGGCCTCCCCGGCTGCTCCCTGGAAGAAGCGCGAGGCTGGAATCATCTTGCCATCCTCGAACTGGATGTTCTTCACCAGCAGCTGCGGAAGGAAAGATGTCACAGGGACTCTGGTCAGACCAAGGAGGATGCCATCCTAGTGGGAAGGCCCTCCGCTGGCATCTCCAACCCGCTTCACAAGGTGGGATCATAGCATCCGGGAAAAAGTTGAGCAAAAGGAGCTCAGAAAGGCGAGCTCACAGGACTAAGGAAACTTCACAACAAAAGCAAGGTGTGTGCTTTCCCCTTGGACCCCACTCACCACCCCAGTGTTATTTGTGTGTGTGTGTGTCTTATTATTTAAGTGCAATGACTTTGTTTTCTATAAACGCGATGCACACTCATCAGAAACAGTCAAGAAAATATCAAGTTATCCAAGAGATTATCTCCCTGAAGTCCTAGGAAAACAGCTGGCAAACATCATAGCTACCTCTCTGGAATACCGAGGTAGGAAGGAGAGGCAGGGGAATCGTGGACAGGGGCGATGTCCATGTCTGATAAGAGAGGTGCTAGAAAAACAGCATACTCAACACATGATCTAAGTGAGGAAAACCATGTTCCTTACCTGACACAGGGCTCTGCTGCTGTACTCCCCCCACCCCACCCCCAGTTTTCTGTAGGCTAGAGCCCAATCAGACCCAGCTGGAAGTTCCTAAGAGCTCTTTCACCCAATGACCTCTGCCAGGGTTCAGTGCAGTGAATTGCTTAATGTGTCTCTTCCAGCCAAAGCATCTGGAACTCCCACCCCAGGGCTGTTTCCTGGTGGGTCTGGGTCAGGGAATATGGGGGAAACACTTAGGACTCAGATGGGAGCTACTGTTGACTGGATTCCTGGTGATTGCCATCCTGCTTGGTATACAATGAGCCACCTCAGAAGCAGGAGGCGGGCATCTCACTAGGAGCAAGAGTCAGGTATGGAGCACAGCTCTGGACCTGAGATTGCTCTGCAGTGGACCTGACTGCTCTAGGGGACAGCTTCGACACCAGAGGAGGGACAGAGGAGGAGCAGCAGCAGCAACGCCAGGAGATGGGTGGTAGATTTCCCAGCCCAGAGAGCAAGGAAAGGTGAAGGCTCTGGGGAGGGAGCTGGCTTATGGAGTGGTTTGTCTTCGGGCACTTAATTTATGGAATGGGTTCTCCAGCTTACAGAGCTGGAGCTCATGGCCTTTGGGCATTTATTCTCCTAAAAGAGCTTTGTAACGTGTCCTGAACTTTTTTTAAAACCCGAATTGTTGCCTGCTAACTTCCCTAAAAGGACATTTGAAGATCTATCTTGAAGTACAATGCTGTCTGCGATAGGATAATTTCCACACACAGGGAGATCCGATCAAGACGCCGTTGTTCAGATGCATGCATCCATCCAGAGGAGATGTGGTGCTGCCCCGATGCCTTTTTCTTTCCTCCTTTCATGCACACAGTCTTCCTCAGAGATGCTGCTTCTTAGGCAGCCTGCCCAGAGACAGGAATCAGGTAGCACCAGCAGCCGGATGGACCATCCAGTCATGGCCAGGAGTGCCACTCTGAGTGCATGCTAGCCCCAAGCAAGGCCCCCACCCTGTGGCTGGCTAGAGATGCAGGATCCCTGGGGCTGAATTTCTGAAAAGCACCCCGAAGTCCTCAGCATCTGATAAAAGAGGAAGCAAAGACCCAGATCTTCTCAATCCTTGCTCGCACAGAGTGCGTATTAGATTATTAACAGTTCAGGACCAAGGCTAAGGACATGGCTCAGGGCCCTGGGTGAGTTAAGTAAACTCTGTGCTTCAATGTTCTCCTCTGTAAAATGAGAATAACATGAACAGATATCTCTGAGAGTTGTTGAAAAGATTAAATAGAATACATGTAAATTATTTTATATAGTGTTTGACACATAAAAAGTGTCTAATAATAATAATAATAATTATTAGTTTCAGTTTGCTAATACTTACACAGAGTTTGATATGTGCCAGGCATGATGGATGTATGTTTCAAGTGTATTAGAGCACTTTTTATAACATCTCTATTCTCAAACAAAGAGTCTGTTGCACAGAGTTTAAATGCCCACAGCCAGTGTCTTAGGCAGTAGGCTAAACTAAAACTAGGTCCCCAAGTCCAGGGTTCCCTGGTAAGACCTCCCTGAGTCTATGTTGCATGACAATCACACAGGGCACCCAGCTCTGGAAGAGGGTAAGGCGACCCAAGTCTCTCAGTCACAGAAATGCCTCTCGGAAGCACGTCAGGCAGCCTGTGCCAAGGCCAACCCCCGAGCAGGGACACGCCTAGATCTGCTCTCCCTGAGTGCGTAGTCTCATTTTCTCTGTAGCAGCCTGGACACTTTGTTTGGGGTCTGAGACCAGGACAGGAGTGTGCTGAGGGGTGTGGGCAGCTTAGGCGTCCAATGTGTGATTACCATCTTGTCATCATTTCCAAAGAGGATGAGTCCTACTTCAGTGACCACCCCTGGCCGGTGGGCTCCTGGGATGGGCAACTCTTCGCCCTTGGGCACCACACCTGACGTGCTGAGGGTGGAGTTGAAAAATGTCAACTTCTGTCAAGGAGAGAAGAAACAAAAGGCGGCGGATCAAAGGAGGCCACTGAGGCTGGCAGCCCAGTCGGAGTGGCTCGGGTCAGGACGATGGGGTGGGGGGAGAGGGGGAAGGGCGATGCTGGGGCGGTTGGAGCAAGGGCAGCAGCCGAGCCTTGGGTCACCATCATGGCCTTGGAGAGCTGATGACTAGCTGCCCCAGGCTCCCTTGGGCTGAGACCAGATCCACAGACCAGGGGAGAAAACTCATTCAGTGTCATTGGTCATGGAATGTGGCAGACTCTCCTGGCCAGTCTGGTCAGGAGATGGATTTACCAAAGCAGAGGGTCGTGTGACAGCAAAGGAAGTAAGCCTCTTGGGGACAATGGGCGCAGTGGAAGCATTCAGGGAGAGGTCAGGAGTTTGGTCAGTAAGGGTCAGAACACTACAGCTCAGCCTGCAGCCTTAGGGCTGACCTTCAATCAAGCCAGACCACGACACTGCACTGACCTTGCTCCTCCCCAGAGCCTGCGAGTAGCAGTTTCCCTATTGTTAGCACCTGGGCTCTCCTAGCCCCTGCCCACTGCCCACTACCCCATCCCTGGCCCTGGGGACACTTCCCCTCATGTCCAGGGCCAAAGTCAAAGTCATAGCTGGTTTGATGTCACCTGACTCTAGGATCCAGTGCCTGCCTTTGACACCCAATGCAACTCCTTGGTGGGGCACCCAAGGACTGGAGAGGCACTGGGCATTAACCCTTTAGCTACTGGGGAGTGGGTAGGTCTGGGAGGTCCTGGGGTGGGTAGGGGGCATAGGAGTGGGGTTGGGCACCAGGCAGTGGTTGTTTCCCTACCAGTACACACACATCTTTGTGTTTTCACAGCAGTGAGGCCACACCAGCACATCCAGCCCCATTCCCGTGAAGTGTAGCCATACCTGTCCACCGGTCTCAGTCCAGGCGCCCGGCACCTTGTCATTCCCACGGATCCAATTATGAATGGCTTCTGCTGGCTGGTCCCAATTGATCTGCAGGGCCCAGAGGAGTGCACTCAGGGAGTCTCCCCTCCCCCATCCTCTAGGCTGCTCTGCTCATCACCCATCTGCACCCCAAGTGCTGACCTTTACACAGTGGATGGCATCCCGGGAAGAGTCTCGGGAACTTGGTTTCCTCTCTGAAGATGATCAGAGTCCCTAAACTGGGCTGGGCCTCCTTTGAGCAGGGGGGGGGGGGGGGCGGTGCTCTCAATTCTGGGTGCTCTCTGATCTTCCATCTCTCAACGGATGAATGAATTGCAGAAAGATTTGGGGCCAGTCACGTTGTGTTAAGATGGCTAAGGTCCTACCCAGACAATGTGCTCAGGCTTGTCCCTTTGGGGTCCCACGCCTAGTCTGTCCTCAACTACAAGGCTAGGAGAGCCTCATCCAGAACCTTTGACCTGAGCGCTTAGTCAGTGTACTAGGGCTCTCAAAGATCCGCTGTCTATTTTAGCACTGAGGGACCAAATTCTTTCACCCCTCGACTTCAGATACTGAGGCGGAGTTTTACTTCAGTGTGTGGGAGCCCCTCACACACTTCCACAGGCCTCACCCTTCTAGGGGTGTCCTACCGTCCCCTCTCTTGGGAATTGCCTTTTCTTCCCAAAAACCAACAAGGAGAACTCGGAAGGACCTTCCACTCTCTTCCCAGGTGCCACATGCTCCTACCTCTATGGCTGTGCCCAGGACCTCCCTGTCGGTGTGGCCTCCCACCATCACAGCAGCACCACCCAGCCCAGAGCCGAGCTGCTTCAGGAGGGGGTTCCTGACCTGGAGCTGGTACCTTAATCTCTGCCCCCCCACCCCAGACACTCTCACCCCCCACAGGCAGCCTGCAGGGGAGGGGAGTCCAGGAAGCACTTACCTTTGCCATTTCTTTCTTCTGAATTCCCTCATAGGTGGCCCCTTCTTCAGGCTGCGGGATTCTGGGAGCTCTGCCCTCAGCAATCAGTCTCACGGCTTGAACCTGTATTGGGGTCAGGTGCCGTCATCTCCCTAGCTTCAGACTCGGTCCTTTCGCTCTCCCTTCCCAACCCTGAGTTTGATGAATGTGTCTGCCTGGCACTGTGCCTAAGACACTCTGACATCCCCCCTATGCCTGGGGTCATTTTAATCTGGCCCCATAGTAAAATGAATTTTACGAGAGACATGGATTATTAGTTTATTTTGAGTTCTGTGAGCCCATCTCACCAGATTTTAAATCTTCTTAGAGGACTACATAAACTATAGAATCCTGTGCAGGTTGAACATAAACATGCTCATGTTGTTATCTGAAACCTTTTCTGTCTTTTAAGGTGATTGGGTCTCCAGGCCCTTGATGAATCAGAGGTACACATTTACAGGCCTGCAATGAAGCAGTCAACAGGTTCTGTTATAGGGAGGTGCAGGAGTGTGGTGAGGACAGGATAAGAGAAAGAGGGGAAGAAACCTGGGTTCCCCATGAAGGAGAACCTACGAGAAGAAGCCCCCTGAGTGCCAGACTCCGAAGTGATTTCAGAATCAGAAGTGCTATATCCGTGTAGTCCAAGACCACTTTCCCGGGTGATAGAAGTATTCTGTATCTTCACTCTCCCATACAACCACCTGCAGTAGTCACGGGCCACCTGCAGGAACTGGAATCTTGGAATCGAGTGAGTGAGAAGAAAGAACTGATTTTTCATTTAAATTAACTTTTAGTTCATTTTAATGCCGTCGGTGGCTATTGTACCTGAACAGTGCAGCTCTTGAGGATAATGTTCATTATTTCTGCGGTGGGAGAAGTCACATGACCCCTTCTTTATGTCTCAAATTAAAGATTCAGGAAAGTCTATTTTGCCCATGACTTAAGGGGGGGAGGGAACAAAGAAGCATCTAGTTTAACACACAACACACACATGCATGCACACACGACAGCCCGCGTGGAACTGAGCCTATGCCAAGTGCAGAGTTGACCTGGGGCTGCGTGCTCTCTGCTGTGTGGGAGTCTGCCTTCCCTCATTGCTGAACTGTCCACAGAGCTGCTGGAGGGGCAGCATCCCAGATGCAAACACCCCACACTCCCAGAGCCTTCCTTGACCTAGGAGGTCAAGTCTCACCAGCTGCAGCCTGCTCTGCCGCCTATACCTGCCATCTGTCATTTCTGACTCTCCGGAACCCTGGCCCAAGCTTCCTTTCCTAAGGAGAACCACTGTGACCAGTATTGTCATGGCATCCACATGCCAACCCAGGCATGGGACAGAAGCAGAAAGTCAATGCTGGGCTCACAATGACCGCATGACACCAAATGGGTCCCTCAGCGTCTCCCCTACATGTTTATTCCTAAATTATCAGAGCAAGTGTGGTGACCGTCCATGGGAGGAGTCACTGGAGAAGCGGTCAACGTGCTTAACTCAAAGTCCACCACCAGAAGGAAGACTCCGTGAACTGCTTATGCAAAGTCAGTCATTGACGCCCTGTGGAGCGCAGTTCTCTGACACACACGTGGGATGGGATTAGGGTGCATCCCCACCGACTCCATAGCAACAGTTGTGTCCTCCCTCTCCCCCCAATCAAGAGTTGTAAGCCTTGCTCGATCAATTACTATCATTTCCCCTAGGGAGAGGCCATGAACCTGAGAATGAAGGAAACCAGAGTACAGCAGGAGCCGAGGGTGAATAGGGAAAGAGGATCTAAGGGCATGGCTTCTACTCCTGGGTCTGACTGCAGTCTTCTCCGGCAAATGTCCACTTTGTCCCCAAAACCTTTTGAACGGGGTTCTATCGGTGGTCTGCAAGAGTCCTACTACCTATTACAATACATGATTAACGCCCCAAGCCTGCCTCCTTGGCGTCCTGAAAGAAGCAATCTCCTTTCAGAGCCCTGGCATTTGAGGACCCTGTTGCCGGCCAGTTCTGGGACCAGCGCCTCCACCTGGGGCCTAGAGTGGGTGCCAAGGGCCCGCGAAGGCTGTTAGAAATGCTGCGGTGGGTAGGGGCCCAGCTGCCAGCACTTACCATCCCCTTGATGCCTTCAGGGAAGAGGAAGCGGTTGTACAAAGTGTTCACAGTATCATCCTGGAGCACCTCACACTCCTCCTGGAGCAGAAGGTCCCCGGTGTCCAGACCCTCGTCTGCCCAGAAGATACTGAAGCCTCCTTTCTTGTCTCCATGGATAAGAGTCCTAGAGACAGAAGAACAACCACCTATGCGTGAGGGACAGTGGACGTGCAGGTGCCCCAATGCAGTCATGTGGCCTGGCCCTGCCCCGTGCTCTTTTGCCCCTGGAAGAAAACAGTGTTTGTGGGACCCTACTGGGGGTCAGAGAGTTGCTGAAATCTCAGCCTGCTGGCTACTCGGCCATCCTCACAGCAGGTGGAACGGGTAGGACATTGGCAGGGGAGGAGACTAAGTCCCAGGAAAGGAAAGGGATGTCACCTCAGTCCAGGAAGCCCAAATTCAACCAACCCAGTCTAGCTAAGTCCCCACACTCTTCTTAGGTCGCTACTTCTGCCAAGAGAGCCACCCTAACGGCTTAGCTACATTGGTTGCAGCAGCCTGGCTCAATCATGGCCCCGCGGCAGCGTCTTCTCAGCACCTCTCATCTCAGCTCAATTCCTTAAAAAATGTTTTTATTAAAAGATCACTTTATTGGGGGCTCTGACAGCTCTTATAACGATCAATACATCAGTTGTCTCAAGCATATTTGTACATATGTTGCTATCGTTAATTTATAAACATTTACTTTCTATTGAGCTCTTGGTATCAGCTCCTCTTTTTTCCCTCCATGTCCCATGTCGCCTTGATAAACTATATATATTAATTATTATTATTTTCATATCTTACACCAACTGTTGTCTCCCCATGGTTTCTGTTGTTTGTCCCCCTTAGGGTGGTGGGGGCGGTGTGTGGTTTTGTGTCGATCCTTGCGATGGGGTCCCCCTTCCTCCTCATCTCCATTCTTTGGTGTACGGGACCTGTGCTTTGTCCTGAGTGCATCTCCCTCTCAGGAGGATGCTACTGAGTTAGTCGGGTGGAGATAGCGAGCAGGTGAAAAATCGTTAATGTTTTCACAACCAATGTCTGGCTCGTGGTTACAGGAAGTCCCTATGAGGGTTCAAGGTCAAGCCATCGAAGCTTCTTCCCTTTCTTCTTCCTAGCCTTGTCTTCCCACCATCCACACTTTCATAGGAGTTCTCTTTTCTGGACTCCAGTGATATTTCTTTTTAATCAATTTATTTAACAAAATAAGAGGATGACGTGTGACTTAACCCTAGACCCTCACGGATACACTTGCTGTCCTCTCAGCCCCTACAAGGCTGCGCTTCTGAGGCGGGTGGGGTCCAGTGCTGGCAGATGAGGTCACACTTGCTAAAGCTAACCCCACTCTCCCAGGCACCCGTGTAATACCCATCCCATGGAACCTGAGACACGCTTCAGAAATCAAAAGAAGGACAATTCAAGGCAATGGGAGAGGGTAGGGAGGGGATGTTGGGGATAGTGTTTTTGTCCTTTCTTACCAGTTGATGGCCGAGGCCCCTCGGTGCCTGGGGAGCAGAGACGGGTGGTAGATGATGGAGCCATGCTGGGGGTAATTGATGACCTCCATCGGAATGAACTGGCTGCAGAAGGGCAGGACATTGAGCTCGGCCCCCACAGTCTGGTACTGGGCCACCACCTCTGGTAGAGCCTGCCCTCGAACCCGCCAACGGGGGAATTTGAACACCGGCACTCCATCCTTCTCAGCTTCCAGTCCTGTGGATAACAGTTGAGAGGCTAGCCTTCCCTGACACCCCACTTCTGCCTTCCCACCCCAATGGTTCCTGGAGTTTCCCTATCCATCCATTCATCCATTCATCCATCCATCCTTCCCTCCCTCCCTCCTACTCTCCATTCCCTGCTCCAGCCCAGCCCAGCAGGCAGTACTGAGGGCAACACTGGCTGAAGACATCATTTCGGGCATCCTTTTGTGAATGAGTGTTTGGCTGAGCAAGAGGAGCTCAGATGGTGGCCTGTGGGGCACAGCTCCTCTGTGTATCCCCTGGTTGTCAGCTGCTCCCTGCAAAGCTTGATCTTTAGGGAAGGTGGAAGACTGAAGGCTGGAGGTGGGGAAAGGAGCTTCTGCGGGGTTTCCGACTTGGGAGCAGCGGTGATTCCTTCCCTTCCAATGATCGGTCCAGCACCTGCAGGCCTGGGCTCAGTGTCTGCTCCTGGCAAACCCAAGACTAACACCATGCAGGTGGGGTCTGCACCTAGAAGGGGGGCTTAGATCCAGGGGGGTTCTCCCATTGCTCATCACCAGCTCTCCTGGAGGTTTGAATTATAGCTCTTCCAGGTGTCTGGGTTCACAGTGTCCCCCTCACCTTAGAGGCAGTAGCTAGTCTCTCTACCACCATCACCCCTGCCACACACACATACCCATCACCTCCATGGGACCTTCACGTTCTCTTTCCTGGATTCTAATATTTATTTTTGAATTATTTTTATGACATGCTCTATTAAAATCACAGGCATGATGTGTGGCTTCTGACAGGCCCCTAACCGATCCATCCCCACGCTGGTCTCCCTCTTTTAGCCTCTGGGACCATGTGGTGAACGGGATCTGATGTCAGCAGACTGGCCTGGACTTTTAAGAGCTGTCTTCTGAAACTGATTGTGAAAGCTATTGTACAATACTGTTTGGTGTGATTGAACCATGGAATGATATGATATCTGTATTAACTTCCAATAAAATGGGGTTTTTTGGGGTGTCTGTGAAGCTGTCATCAAGGTCAGTGGTGGCAAAAGGCAAGTAGCAGCCAAAGCGAGGACTCAATCTGTGCCCAGGGTCAGAGAGTAGTGTCAAAGGTCACTGATGGCAGGGTTTGGGGATCAGACTGGAACTAGTCAGGCTAAATCACAACCCAACCTGGAAGCCCAAGGTGAAGCTGGCATCTGGGCTTGTTCTCGAGGGAAATCCAGAGCTCAGCCCACCGCTGCCTGGTCTGAGAAGCTGAGTGTGACGTGATGAACTGAACCTCTGTGCCAGCCCTGAAGGCCCCCTTCTGACAGCTTGTTTCTTCTTAGGCCCTTCCCCTGAGTTGCGTACATGATGCCTGTCAGCTAGTCATCGTCCTTGGAGGACCCAAGCTGAGAGGTTCAGCCACATGCTGAGAAGCTGAGGTTTCAGTTCAAAGGCAAAGACCCCAGGGCAGTGACTCTCCAAATGTCCTTCTTGAAGCCAGAGTATCAATGTCATCTTGAACTTCTTAGCTGTCCAGTTTGGGTTGGTGGGGGGCTTCCCAAGCTTCACTGAATCAGAGACTGAGATGGGGGTCCAATGTTGGTGACCTGATGCCAGATGAATTCTGAAAACACTGCCCTGGACGTTCTTGGGGGCATAGGTAGTAGAGGCCAGAATGAAGCAGCAGGTGGACATTGAGGCCTGCATTGGGCCAAGGTCCAGTGTGGACACCGAATACCAACAGTCTTAGCCAAGATGTGGGACTAAAAAATGTCCTTCTCCAGGAGAGGTGAGGAGGGGATGACCCCTTCATTCTACAAAAGCCCCTGCAGCCAGGTAACAGCAGTATAGAATTGAGAACGGACTGTGCAGCCTTGCTCTCTAGCCCAGGGCCCTCCAGACTTCTGCTTCCCAGCCACCTTGTCTCATGGGATCTGCATGCCTGGAGCTCCACCCCGTCCATATTCTTTTGCAATTCACTCACCCAGGGGGTCTGCTTTCCCATCCTTGTCTGGGATGGTGAACACGCCCACCACCTCATAGCCCTCCTTCTTCAGGTGGCTGTAAACTTCCTGGCCAAACAGACTCTGCCCAATCACAGCGATCTTCATGGTCACAGAGGTGGATCGGGAGGACCTGGGGAAGGAAGAGGCCACAAGATTAGTTCCAGGGTTAGTTGGTGTTGGCAAACCATCCTGGTTCAAGTGACCAGAGTGGCCAGCCATCCTCCTTTGTCTCTCCTCCAGCCTATGGCCCTATGGGTAACCAGGCCTACTGCAAGGAGGTGGCCACAGTGACATGAGTAGAAGATTGATCAAAATCTTTTCAATATCAGAGGAGGTCGAGTGAGGAAGTTATTACATGATTAGAAGATTTCTTCTCAAACCACTTCAAATTAGCAAGCCCACATCAAACTCACTGCCACCAAGTCTGTTTTGATTCAGAGTGCCCCTGTAGGACACAGAAGAACTGCCCCTGTAGGTTTCTGAGATGATAACACTTTACAGTAGAAAGTCTCAGCTTTCTCCCAAGGAGCGGCTGGTGGTTTTGAACTGCTAATCCCACTGTTAGCAGACCAATTAGTACCCCACTAAGCCAGCATGGCTCCTATACCAGGGAATAGTGGCAGAAATACTGAGGGCTCAGCTCTTTTCAGATGCCTGTAAGCACATTTCTATAACTGACCAGCTCTAGGACCTTGGGCCAAAGACAGCGAACCTCAATTACCCTGTTTGCTACTGAGAAGGCGGCTATGTTTGCAAATGAGTTTCAGCCTTTGGTCTGAGCTCATTCCTCTGAGCCAGGAAGCCAGGGGGAGCCTCCACTTGAGGGGCCTGACAAGTACCCCAGTGGATGCTTCAAGAAGGCTGAAGGTGGGGGTGGGGCTTAGGAAATGTGCTGCTGAGGTAGGTTTTTGTTTTTTAAGGTATATTGTCTGGAACGAAGCCTAAACTGGACTATGGAAATTTCTAGTTTGTTATTCACTCACTGTGTTCAGTAGCTGTAAAACAGAGGATTGCTTATTATTTCATTTCTTTAAAAGATTCCTCTAAAATAGAAAGAGATTTTTAGAAATATGTAAAGAAGTGTTGCCTACTTCATACATACCGGCAAGTGCACAAAATCTTAGTTGCACTGATCAATGAATTCTCAGAAACTGAATCACACCTGCTGTCAGCACCCAGATAAAGAAATAGGATAGAACCTGAGTCCTAGAAGTCCTCTGAGCCGTGTCACTCCATCCCCTGAGGATTGACTGAACTACCACACAGAGTAGGTTTGCAAGTTTTAAAAAGATATATTCCATGTATATTCAGGGTGTCATCCTCTTCTGTGTAACTTTCTCCTCTGCAGTGTCTATGTAATTGCATGTAGTGGTGCTGGTTTGATTCTCATTGCTGCCAAGTGTTGCGTGAATGTACTACAATGTATTCCTCCGTGGCTATTGCGGGCACTCTGGTTATTGTTATAGCACCGATGAAACACACAATATTCCTCTGGTTCTTTGAGGCTTCCTCACCCCCCACTATCATGACCCCAGTCCTGCCTTTGAGTTCTGGCTAGACTGGAGCATGTACACTGGTACAGATAAGAGCTCATGACACATGGAATCCAGGTCAGATAAACCCCTCAGGAACAGAAATGGGAGTAGCGATACCAGGAGGGTAGAGGGAAGTTGGGGGAGGAGGGGAGGAAGGGGGAACTGATAGCAATGATCCACCCATAATCCCCACCCCCAGGGGGATAAACAACAGAAATGTAGGTAAAAGGAGACAGTGGTTGGTGTAAGATATGAAAACAATAATAATTTATCAAGGGGTCACAAAGGTGGAAGGGTGGGAGAAGATGGGGAAAATGAGAAGCTGATACCAATGCTCAAATAGAAAGTAAATGTTTAGAAAATGATGCTGGCAACATGAACAAATATGCTTGGTACAATCTATGTATGGAATGTTATAAGAGCTGTAAGAGCCCCTGATGATTTAGAAGAAGTCACGCCAGTGGGTGAATGGAGATAGCAGTCAGTGTAAGACATGAAAAAATAGTAATAATTTATAAATTATCAAGGGTTTATGAGGGAGGGAGGGAGAGTGGGAGAGGAAGGGGAAAAATGAGGAGCTGATACCAATGGTTTAAGTAGAAAGAAAATGTTCCGAAACTGATGATGGCAAATAATATACAACTGTGTTGGAAACATATATGTATGTATGTATTGTTATAAGAGTGGTCCGAGCCCCCAATAAAATTATTAAAAAACAAAATATCACCACATGTAAGCATAGCAGTCGTTAAAAATGGCAACATACTGATTCTTGCCCAGAAATATTTAAGTCCAAACACTCCAACAGGTAGCAAACCATTTATAATTGTTGTGTGTGTGTATGTGTGTGTGTGTTTCTGTGTGTGTACTAGTAGTGTGACAGCCTGGGAGAGTTTACACTAAGGGTTAAATGTGATTATCATTATGTAGAAGTTTGGGGATTTGGATTATTTTGTAATTGTCATTATTTATTCTCATGAAATTGTTCCATTTCCCCCTCTAAAATATACACAGGAGATATAATATATCTAAAGAGGTAAAGCGGAAAGCCCTCTGGCTGAAGTACCTCAGGGCAGTGCACAGGCAGAAGAGCCACTCTTGCTGGCTGTTAACACAGTCCAGGAAAGCACTCAGGCAGGGATGGGAGTAGAGGGGGAGCCTTAGTCAACCTTGGCCTTTGGCCTCATAAAGAGCACTGGAGAGGGAAGGAGGAGGAGGAGGAGGAACTGGGAAAGGGCCCACAGAAGTCCTACAGGTGGATTATGCCCTTGGGATCTGCTTCCCCTAAACTTCCTCATTGATAAGGAGGCAGCCTGATGGAGGAGAGGGTGAACGGGTTGATGCACAAGCCCAGGCCTTGCTCCTCAGGACCCTGCTGTGGCCAAGGCAAACCGGGTTCACCAAAGAGCAGCAGGTTGGGGACCATTTATTCTCTAGCCCTAGGAGGAATGCAGCTTTACATTAGGGGGCACGTGAGGAGGTGGGCTGGAGGCGGGGTGCCCAGGCTCCACGCCCGAGTCTCTCTTCTGAAAACCCTTTCTGTGGTGGCCTACTTGACCTGACACTTGGCCGGGAGGACACTTTGTCCTTCCCATACTTGGTTCCTTCGAGGTCATTGCCCTCCACTGCCTCATCCATAGCCCTGGAGTTGGTGGATGGAGGGCTTCCTTTGTGCCCCGTGGTGGACCAACATTTTACCAGCATGACCTCTTGATGTTCACACACTCTTGTGAGGTATGTCATCATTCATCTTCCCCATCACACTTTTACCCCAAACTCGGTGCTATCAAGTGGATTCTGATGTCTAGCGACCCCACGTAGGGTTTATGAGGCTGTGACTCGAGGAAAAAGCCCCGCCTTTCTCCTGTTGAGCAGTTGGTGGTTTTGAGCCAAAGACACGGGGAGAAGCCATCCAATGATTACCTGCCACCACCATCCGGCAGGGCTCATGCTAATGTACACAGGAAGCAACTCAGAGTCAGAGTTTGACAAACTTGCCTAAGCCACAGAGAAGTGATGTGTGTGTGTGTGTGTGTGTGTGAGAAACAAGTCCCTTAATGCCAACATACTGCATCTTATCTGCAAGTAGTAGGCGAGGGAGTCACTGGACAGATGCCCTGAGGTCTGGGTTTTTAGAGCAGAGACATCACGAACCCTGTGGTAGGGCAGAGTCCCACAGGACTTCAGGAAGGGACTCCCTCATTTGAAGGGGGAGCTGGACAGGCTTCCTTTGGAGCCCTGATGATATAGTGGGTTACCAGTTGGTCTGCCAACAGCAAGGTCAGGAGTTCAGAACCACCAGCTGCTCCATGGGAGAAAGATGAGACTTTCTACTTGCAGAAAGAGTGACAGTCTCAGAAACCCACAGGGGCAGTTCTACTCTGTCCTATAGGGTCCCCATGAGTCAGAATTGATGGCAGTGAGTGAATGAACTTGGGTTGGGGTGGGAAGCACAACCTCCGCTTCAACCACAAGTGGTCTTTGAGTCAAGCCCCCAGATATGGCCAATCAGGGGGTACTTTTTTCCAGTTGGGAGAATGTGGCCGGCCACGGAGTACAGAGTGCAAATCACTGAAGACAAATGGGTGCATAAGCAAATGTGGTGAAGAAAGCTGGTGGTGCCTGGCCATCAAAAGATATAGCATCTGGGGTCTTAAAGGCTTGAAGATAAACAAGTGGCCATATAGCTCAGAAGCAACAAAGCCCACACCAGCTTGTGTGATGACAAGGTGTCGAAGGGATCAGGGATCAGGCATCAAAGAACAAAAAATCATATCATTGTGCATGAAGGGGAGTGCAGAGTGGAGACACAAAGCCCATCTTTAGGCAACTGGACACCCCCTTACAGAAGGGTCTTTGGGAGGAGATGAGCCAGTCAGGGTGCAGGGTAGCAACGATGAAACATACAACTTGCTCTAGTTATTAAATGTTTACTTCCACCCCCTGCCCACCCCCACTATCATGATCCCAATTCTACCTTATAAATCTGGCTAGACCAGAGGATGTACACTGGTACAGAAAGGAACTGGAATTGCAGGGAATCCAGGACAGATGACCTTTCCAGGACCAGTGGTCAGAGTAGCAATATTAGGAGGGTGGAGGGAAGGTGGGGTAGAAAGGGGGAACTGATTATAGGGATCTACATATAACCTCCTTCCTGGGGGATGGAGAACAGAAAAGTGGGTGAAGGGAGATGTCAGATATGACAAAATAATAATAATTTATAAATTATCAAGAGTTCATGAGGGAGTGGGGGGCAGGGAAGGAGTGGGGGAAATGAGCTGATACCAAGGGCTCAAGTAGAAAGCAAATGTTTTGAGAATGATGAGGGCAACAAATGTACAAATGTGCTTGACACAATGGCTGTATGTATGGATTGTGATAAGAGTTGTACAAGTCCCCAATAAAAGGATTTTTTAAAAATGAGAAAAGAATTCCTCCCCTCCAGCGATTGTCCCCAGACCTTACTTGGTTCTTTCCTGGGCAGGGCTTTGTCCTGTGAGTTTTGCAAAACTCCTGGCACCGCTTAACGCACCCTCTGCGCGCTCACTCCCACGGCCGTGCTCCCCAAAACCTGAACACCTCTCTCTGGCTAGCTTGGAGATTCCGCTGCTCCAAAAGGACCCCAGTATCCCAGGGAATTCCTGGCTTCCAGGGAGTGCCGTGGGCAGCTGCTCTTGGAGGGCAACTGTGTGGGAACTCACCAGCTGGAGCCTGGATGGTCTCTGCTAGGGCAACTCTAATCCAGTGTTCCCGGAGGTGGAGTTACTCCTGCCCCAGCGGCAAGGCCAAGGCCACAGCCAACCGCGGGGCGGGGCAGGCTGGAGGCGGGGAAGGAGTGGGGTGAGAGGCGGGTTGAAACCAGGGCGGTGTATGAGTTAAGGGAGCTAGGAAAAGTGGGGAGAGGGGAAGAAAAAGTGGAAGGGGGCGAACAGTGCAGAATAACAGGGAAAGGGGATTAGGAGAAGTGGCATGAGAGGAATGGACTCCAGGAGAGAGGGGTGACAGTTGAGGGGAGGAGAAGGGAAAGGGGAACAATGGGGGGTTTAGAGGAGTGTGGGGGAGGAGGGCCGAGATGAAAGCGGTTGGTGCAGAATGCTTGTGGTGTGACCTTGGCCGGCATCTCTCTAGAACTCTCTCTCAGCCTGTTTCTTGTCTCCTGCCCTGCCCAGGAGATAGGGAGTTAGAGGATTGGCTCTGGACCCTCAAGGGATTCATGGGGCTTTGAAAGGACCTAGGCACCCCTCCAGTGTGTCTGGCTATCATTGCAGGCAAGGTGGGATTGGTAGGAGCAGGGGCCCTACCGAACCAATGATTTTCAGATCCCTCTATAAATTCCTTCTGTTTGTGCAAGAGTAGTGCAGACGTGAAGGAGCCCTAGTGGTGCCGCGGTTCAAGTGCACCTGCAGATGTGGGTATCTCCTTTCCTATTCTGGAAACTTCCATAGGCTCACGTGAGTCACTGAGTTCAGTTTGGTTTTTTTTAATGTAGACAATAGGCAGCACCGAATACGATCCTTGCTCTCCATAAACTGCCAGTGGCCTGGGAAAGACTCCCGAGGCAGTCACGGTGCAGTGTTCTCAATCAGTGCCGCGCGGTGTCCACCACGCTCCTACAGCCCCAGATTCCTTCTGAGAAATCCCCCTTCTCCACGATCCTTTGTCAAAGTTTCTGGGCTAACCCCTTCCCTGGCCCCAAACTGACCCTCCTGTGTCAGGTGACTCCCCCCACCACCTCCCGACTCTGGGACAATGGAAGCCATGAGAAATGATCGCAGAAAAGGGCAAGAAGGTTTGCTGCCTTCCAGTCTTGCTCCCAGGGCCTCCTTCCGCCGGAATGCTGTTCCTTCCATATCCACCATTACATCGTATATGTTGCCACTGCCCTTGAGGGATGGATCTCAGACGGCATCGAGTTTGCTCCAGTCTCGGGTCACCTGCCTCTGTCTGCAAGATTCTTGTCTCAGCACAGATGGCCAGCTCCCTCGCACCATTGAGCCTCACCGCTCATTTATCCAGCCTGACCTACCTCGTGTTCAATGTAAAGCCCTCAGGAGGATGCCCCCAGTCACATAATCTACAGAAGTCCCACACGCCATCCTGTTTCATCTTCTTCAGAGCACTGTGCTTGTATTAGATAGTTTCTTGTTCAGATACTTGGGCTGTTTCACTCGCTCTCACTAGGCTTCAAGTTCCTGGAGAGTGGGAGACCGGAGGTCCGTTCAGGACTTGATCACTAGGCTCTACTTAGATCGGTGAAGGCACATCAAACTAGCAAACAAAACCAAGGTCAACGTGGGATTCTAACTCTTGATGACCCTGTAGGGTGGAGTAGAACTGCCACCAAAGGGCTTCCAGGGCTATACATGTTTATAGAAGCAGAATACCCTGTCTTTCTCCCAGGGAGCAAACTCCCAACCTGCTCTTAGCGGCCACTGGCTTTAATCACTTCACAACCAGAGCTCCTTAAGACACCTCACAGATGCTAAAGAAATGTTTGTTGAATGCCTTTGATGCATGTTCAATCCAGACTTCTAGAATAAAAGGCTGAAGGATGCTTTTCCAAGGATGGTGAATGCTATCGTCTCCAGTTCAGGGACCCTGCCCCATGTACCCATCTTCCAAAGACCAGTGGCCTGGAAGCAGGAATGTGATTAGCTCCGCCTTCTTTACCCCTTGCCAGATGGAAAGTTCCACATCTTGTAAATCTACAATTTTAGGCAAACCAGCCCTGCCTCAGACACTGTCTCTGGCCAAACTCAAGATCTAAGGTTATACTCACGGCTGGTACCCAGTTATCTTTGTGGGTAGGTAGCTCTGGACAGACAAAGAGGAAAGCCAAAGTGACAGAGAGCCTCTAATAGAAGCTAAGCTTACTTTGAGAGCCTGGAGCAGTGGGCAAAGGTTCCTTCCAGTAGAGGACTAGAACTCAACCTTGTGTAGCAGAGATGGCTGCACAGACACGGAGTGGATGTTACCTGCAGATGAGCTTTGGACTGGATTCTTGGAGCCTAAGCTACTTTCTTATGAATGACTTGATAGAGGACACCCGCTTGAGTCCTTGCTGAAAAGTGGGTCTTAAAGCCTTCCAAAAAACTGGAAAAAAAAAACCCCACATCAAATCATACATATCACCATATGATTATTTCAAAGACTGATTCAAGAAAGGGTCTGTTTATCCAGAAATACTCCCCGTTGAAACACTCTACCCTTTGTTCTGAGGAACTGATTTGTAATTCTGTAGCCATAAAACAGAGAAGCAAGTGGAAAACGGGCTATTTGAGATATCAACACTGAGAAGCCAAACTGCTTCAGATAACTTGAGAATAAATCACATCATCTCTAAAGATTTTGTTCCTCCCCAAAGGAAACATTTTATTTTTATTTCCTGAGTGGACTGAGGAGCTGACTCAGGGTTCAAGTGTGTTGGGGAAATTCTCTGCATTCTGTCCTACAAGCCTCATTGTCTACGGCGTGGTGCCACTGGCGTAGGCTCCTGGGTGCAGTCATGATCCAGGGAGACAAATCCTCTGCCCTCCAAAGTTCATGGTCTAGCGGTGAACAGACATTAAACAAGCACATAAACACATGAACGAGAAGATAAGAGGTCAATGAAAAACAGTCACCTAGCTATTTGGACGAGAGAGTGAGTATATATTTTTTTATTTGAGAGTTACTGACAGATGAAGAGCTCAGGGCCAGAAAGTCTAAAACACCCTGGGGTTCAAGTGGAACCACAGTAAAGCTCTGAGGCACAGTGGGCTGGTGTAGGAATCTTTCATTACCTCCTTCTCTCCATTAACCTGGCACTAAGCTGCCCCTGTAAGTGAGGCAGCTGCAAACATTGGATCAGAAGCCTTGGCCAGATGCCAGTGTTTTCCCAGGGAAGCATCAGTATTTGCCACAGGGAGATGGTCTGGGAAGTCAATCTGGGAGACTTCCACCGTCGTAAAAACAGAGTGGATTGATCCTGAGCACAGCTGAAATCCCTTATCTTGACACACTCAGACTACTTGGGCACTGCAGGCTGCTTGGCCCAGGCTCCTGAGAGATAAGCTGCAGGGCTTCCCACAGCCTTGCTAAATCCATGGCATAGTTTGTCACTGTCTAAATCACTTACACTCCCTCCTTCCTCCACTATCCCTTCTCCTCCCTCTCCTTCCTTCCAGCCAGTCTCGCAGCTCCAGCCCCTTCCAGCCCTACCCCCACCTGCTCCCCTCACAGGGTTGGCTCCTCCACTTCTCTTGCACAAACACCCCATTTTGATATTTGTATCTCAGGAGACATGGATCAGTGTATTCATGAAATACTAAATCAAGATAGATTTGTTTCTAGTTGCAAAATTCTGCATGTGTTCTCAATTCCAGGTTCCTGACCGTCATCTACATGTCCACGAACATTACTGAGCATCTTCAAAATGCAAGGGGGATATCTATGGTTGTAGCTGTTTTACATGTGTCAAGACAAAGAACCAAAGAAGCCATGTGCAAAAATATAAAATACATTAAAATACAAAAGCAAGTAAAGAAATATGACTTCTAGGGTTCCGATTTATACATGCATTGGTTTGTGCCAATAACAGATTTTGTCATGTCCCCATAATCATGAATGGCCACTGGTAAATTCTCTCCGTAATTATATGCCTTAGTCTCACTAAGGTGCTTTCAAAAAATTCAATCAAATCCACGGCTTCTGTCTAAATGAGATGTCAGCCAAGTATTAGTGTGTACATTCTCAGAACCTGGTTTGCAGATTATGGAAGACAGTGAAATGCCAAAAGCCATGTACAGAACCCCACCTAGAATGAACCTCCATATCCAATCCCCTACATCCATGGACTAGTGCAGTCTCGTCTTCAGACAGAGTGTGAGGGAGAGGGGATTACTGCAGGTACAGTTGGGTTAAAATTTAACATTTTATCTTTTGTTTTCCCCTTTGACCCAATTTTAACTTGTTCCAGTGTTTTATTGCATTCTTCTGTCTTTGGATTGAGGTTTCTGTGTGTCATATGCTGTTATTGTTACTATTTTCCTTATTTTCCTCACATGAAACTCAGGAGAGGTAAATCTATAGAGATGCAACTAGATGAACAGTTTCTAGGGGAGGTTGGGGACATGGAAAGCTAATAATAAAAAATGAAGACAGTGTTCTAAACTGATTATGGTGATGAATCCAAGCCTTTCTTTTATCTATTTGAATGACTGAATGGTATGGTACATAATTACACATCAATAAAGTGCTTGGTTTTTTAAGTGTTTTCTGTAAATCTTGGCTGAGCCATTTAAATTCAAGGCAGACAGGTCAGCTCAGAAGGTTATAGCCATTTTAAGGCATTCTAAAGCAGTCATCTTTATAGATGATTTTTCTTTTAAGGACACAGGATGATCACGGGGACTCATTATGAAGAAGTTTTCAAAACTGAAAACTGCATCGGTGAGGGAAAGGCCAGGCAAGCTGCACTGATAGCCGTTCTTCCATCATGAACACGCACCTGCTCATTCTCTGAGGGCCGCAAAGCCTGTCCTTGGGGAATTTCATTAGGACCCTGACCTCATCCATCTTACAGCCTGATCTTGCTCCTTCGGATTCCTTTTTGTTCCCCAGCCTCTCAGAACATCAACAGTCTTGTTTTGATGGGGTACGAATTGAAAAGGGCAGAATTCTTTTTTAAAAAATTTTTTTATTGTGAATTAAGTGGAGGTTTACATTTCAGATCATCATTTTTAAAATTCAACAAACTTAAACAACATACCAAACTTCCTTGCCCTGCCGACCCCTTCTTTGTCTCTTGTCTTGTAGAACAGTATCTTTCTCATCACCTACGTTAATACCTGCCTACTCTCTAGCCTAGTGCCTTCTCTCTGCTCCCTTTCCCTCCCATCCCAGCGAATCATCAAAGTCTGCCCCTTTTGGTATGAAAACCCGTATCTTGTTTTTTTCTTTTGTAACAATGATCTCATACAGTCTTTCCTTTTATGCTCGACGAACTTCCCTCAGCATAATGTCTTCCAAATCTATCCGTGCTATGATGTGCTTCAGTTTCATCATTCTCCCATGGATGGAAATTTAGGTTGTTTTCCTCTTCTTGCTGTTGGGAATCGTGCAGTGGTGAACAGGGGTGTGCATGCATCTACTCGTATTGTTCCTTGTTTCTTTAGAGTATATACCGATTAGAGCGATTGCTGGCCCATATGGGACATCTATTCCCAGTTATTTGAGAAAGCATCATACCGCTGTCCACAATGGTAATGTACTTTTACAGCCCCCCCAAAAGTGTATAGGGCTTAGAATCGCTCTTCAATCTCCCCAGTATCATTTTTTTTGTGTTTTTGAACTCAGCTATCAAGGAGGTGGCATCTCACGCTGTCTTAATTTGTACCTGTTGAATGGCTAGTGATCGTGAACATTTCTTTACACTTGCCGACCGCCTGGATGTTTTCTGTGGTGAACTGCCTGTTCATGTCCTCGTCTCAGTTTTCATTGGATTATTCATCCTGTTCTTGTTAAGGAATTGTAGTTTTCTGTGGATTTCAAAAGTTAATCCCTTGACAATTATATCATGGCAAAAAAAAAGTTCCCAGTGTGTGGGTTTTCTTCTTACTCTTTTGATGAAGTTGTCTAACAATACTATGACAAGGAGAGAGAAAATATCCTAGAGTGTGTGTAAGCACTCTGGTCTTGTTCTTCCAATGCAGATCGTCTGTCGGTTAGCAGTCCATAGTACTTCCAATATTCTCCAGCACCACAATTCAAATGCATCATTTCTTCTAAAGTCTTGCTTATTCAATGTCCAGCTTTCGCATGCATGTGAGGCAATGGAGAACACCATGGCTTGGACCAGGCACATCTTAGTCGTCAAAGTCACATCCTTGCTCTTCAATACTCTGAAAAGGTCTTGTGCAGCAGATGTATTTAATGCAATACATTATTTGACCTCTTGACCGCTGCTTCCATGAGCATTGATTGTGGATCCAAGGAAGACAAAATCCTTGACAGCTTCAACCTTTTCTCCATTTTCCCTGATGTTACCTATTGGTCCAGGTGTGGAGATTTGTGATAATCCATACCATGGGGTGCAGTCCTTGATCTTCATCAGCAAGTGCTTCCCGTCCTCCTCATGCTCAGCAAGCAAGGTGGTGTCATCTGCAGATCGAAGTTTGGTAATAAGCCTTCCTCCAATCCTGATGCCACATTCCTCTTCATAGAATCCAGCTTCTCTGATGATTTTCTCAGCAGACAGAGTGAACAAGGATGGTGGAAAGATACAACCCCAACACACACCTTCCCTGATTTTTAAGCCCTGCAATGTTCTCTGTTCTGTTCTCACAAGTGCCTCTTGATCCATGTCAAAGTTCTGAATGAGAACAATGACGTGTTCTGGAATTCCCAAGGTTATCCACAGTTCTAGAATGCCCATTCTTCTCAAGGTTATGGTCCACACAGTCAAAGGCCTTTGCATAGTCAATACAACCCAAGTTAACATCTTTCTGGTATTCTCTACTTTGAGCCAACGTCCATCTGACATCAGCAGTGATAGCCTGTATTCTACATCCTGTTCTGAGCCCAGCCTGCCCTTCTGGCAGGTCCCTGTCAATGTACTGTTGCAACCATCGTTGGATAACCTTGAGCAAAATTTTACTTATGTGTGACATCAATGGCATCGTTGTATAGTTTGAGCATTCTGTTGGGTCTACTTTCTTCGGAATGGACACAAATATGCATCTCTTTGTCCGTTGGCCAAGTAGCTATTTTCCAAATTTCCTGACATAGAAGAATGAGTGCTTCCAGTGCTTCTTCAGTTGCTGAAACATTTCAGTGAGCATTCCATCGGTTCCTGGAGCCTGTGCAGGAACGTTTAGATGGTGTGATTTTTATTTTCATGTGAGAAGAATGTAATTTGTAGCTAGTAAGTGGATGGTGGTAGTTTGACATTTCTTTGATGCCTCTCCTGTCAAGAAGTGATTCCTCTCTTCTTGTGTGTGGATCATAGCAAACTGTAGATTAACCTTGAGAAGAATGTGAGTTCCAGAACACTTGGTTCTGGATAGATCAGGAGGCAGTCTTGTAACAGAACAGGGACTACTGTGTGGTTTAAAGTAGAAAAGGTGTGCCAGGATTTAATTCTCTTCCCCTACTTTTCCAATGCATGTATTAAGTGGATGGGAGAAGCTAGGAAATAGAGTAGGTCATAAAAGCTATCTAAAAAAGCTATTTATTTATCTAAATCATTTTATTGGGGGTTCTTACAACTCTTATAACATTTCATATATCAATCGTATCCAGCATATTTGTACATATGTTGTCATCATCATTTTCTAAACATTTACTTTCCATATGAGCCCTTAGTATCAGCTCCTCTTTTTATCCTCCCCCACTCCCACCCTCATGACCCCTTGATAAATGATTATTGTTTTCATGTCTTACACTGACCTCTGTCTCCCTTCACCTATATTTCTATTCTTTGTCCCCCTGGGGTGGGGTGGGGGTTATGCATTGATCATTGCAACCAGTTACTCCTTGCTCCCCACCTCCCCCCATCTTCCTCCTACCCTCCTGGTATCGCTACTCCCATTTCTGTTTCTGAGGGGTTTATATGACCTGGATTCCATGTGTCATGAGCTCTTATCTGTACCATTGTACATGCTCTGATCTAGCCAGAACTCAAAGGCAGGACTGGGGTCATGATACTGTGCGGGGGGGGGGGGGTGATGAAGCCTCAAAAATCTAAAGGAATATTGTGTGTTTTATCAATGCTATACTGAGCCCTGGTTGATTCATCCCTTCCTTGTAACCCTTCTATGAGGGGATGCCCTATTGTCTACAGATGGGTTTGGGGTCTCCCCCTCATTCTCAACAATATGTTTTGTCTTTTGGGGGGGTTCTTCTGGTACCTATTACCTTATTCCATTGACACCTCATGATCACACTGGCTGGTGGGCTTCTTCCATGTGGACTTGTTGCTTCTCTGCTAGATGATCACTTGTTTAACTTCAAACATTTAAGACCCTTTGGTAGCCAGGCACGATCAGCTTTCTTCACATTTGCTTGCGCACCCATTTTGTCTTCAGCACTCTTATTGGGATGGTGAGCATCACAGAATGTCAGGTTGTTAGAACAAAGTGTTCTTGTGTTGAGAGAGGGCTTGAGCAGAAGCTCAAAGTCCATCCACTTCCTCAATGTGTTGCCATATAAATTTATGTACATAGGGCAATACCTCTATTTTTAATGAATTAATATATTTACATAAATGCACACACCTATGTTTATACCTCTATCCATAGCTTTGCTTCCTAGATCTTTCCTGTTTCCTTTTACCTTCCTCCTGCCCCACCATCACAGTCACCCTTCTACCTCTTAGTAATTCCTCTCAGCTAGATTTCTATTGCTCTAACACCATTGGAATTTCTACGTCCTCTTCGTTGTTGCTTTTAATTCCCTAGTTGTTCCCCTGTCTATGGAGTTGCTTGCTCACCACTCCTTTCTCCCTCCCCTTCCTCCCACCAGGTCCCTCTAGAACTGTCTGTCCATTGCTTTCTCTTTGAGCTTGCTTCCCATATCTATCTTATATAGGTAGGCAAAACAACACTAACAGAGACACACACACAAAACAAGAAAACAAAAGATTGAATAAAAAGAGAAAAAACAAAAAAGTACACACGATTCTGCCCGTCCTAGCCTGAAGTCTAATTTTGGGGCTCTAGGAGTTTTGTGGCTTTGCTTTTTTCCCTTTGCTGACCTGTTATGCTGCCTTATTGGTTCACCCTACTGTGGGGGGTGGGGGGGCAGACCGGACTCACTCTGCACCATGTGTCCCCACTATTTTCCTCTGTCTCGGTATACTCCAGTGAGGGGACATCATGTCTCAAGCTGTTGTCAGCCCTACAGTCCTCTCTGTGCCTTAGCAGCTCCATGCAGGGCTTGGGGTACTGATATGGGGTCTAGTCCCCCACATAAAAGCTATTTGACTTTTTCTTTGCTCTCTCTCTCTCTTGGACCATTTGTTCTGGAGGAAGCCAATTGCCATAATTTGGTGATATTCAACCACGTTACAGAGAAACCCATGTGGCAAGAAGCTGAGGCAGCCTATCAAGATCCAGCAAATTGTAATGTGAAAGAATCATATGGGCAGTAGATCCTCCAGTTTCATTAATCCTTGATAGACTTGACCTTGACTTTAACTTCATTAGCGACTTTGAGCCAGAATTAGCAACAAAAAATATACCTGATCTTGGGGACACCGAAAGGTGAGATAATAAATGTTTTAAGCTGTCAAGTTTTGGGGTGAATAGCAATAGAGGACCAACACAAGGATCAAGGAGGCTCGCTAGAGTTTGACTAGGGAAACTGGATGACTCACGTATCTCAATGGTGAATGCTAGAGGAAAGGAAAGATTTGGGAGGGGGTGGTAGCATATAATCGTATAAACTCCACAATATTATTTAAATAGTTATACAAAGGACATGTATTTTGCTTGTTTGATGATATTATTCTTAGTGCTTAGAACAGTATTTGGCACACAGACGTTCCTCAAAAAATAATTTGTTGAATGAAGGGTTAGATGGATTATCATCTAATCCTTGATTTTTCTTCTCTTTCTCAAGTTACCACCTGTCAACCATCTAATCTACTGCTTTATCTTTCTCCTTTACCGCCCCCTACCCGGCCTCCCCTTGCTTTGGCAAACTCCAAAGTCGGTTGCATTTGATATGAAAGTCTTTATCTTGCTTGTTTTTCCTCTTTTACATCTGTGGTTTCCTATAATATTGTCCTTTTAATTGGCTAACTTCACTCAGCATAATGTTCTCTAAGCCCATGCATGCCTTGAGGTGCCCCGCAGTTTCATCACTGTGTGTGTGTGTGTGTGTGTGTGTGTGTTTTCTTAAGCAATGCATGGTATTCTATAGTATGTATGTACCAAAGTTTCTTTATCCATTCTTCTGATGCCTAAGCCCTCCTCTTTGGGGATTCGATCTCTCACAGATTACACTGATTACACCGTGTGGTAACTGTCTGTATGCTTTCCCTTCTCTCTCAACTGCAAGACCTCTGAAGGCATGGACAAGATCTGTGTAGTTCATTTGTGAATTCCAGAGACCCGGCCAGAAGAAGATCAGTGGGTGAATGTGGAGAGACACAGCCAACAGAGAGATCCTCAACTTGAGCTTTCTGTAGGCCCCGTGGTGAGGGGGCCCATCCAAGAAGGCCCATCACAGCCTTACGTTGTGGGTAGTGGGGTAGGGATTTCCCACTGTAGTTCAGGGGAAGCTTCAAGGATGATTCTGCCGGAGGGGAAGATGGGTGGCCAGGGGATTCTCTTCCTGTTGTGTAAGGATGATTCAGCTTGTTCTTTGAGAACTGAGTAACTGGGGTGTTATGTGTGCACTCTGTGGGAAACATTAACTTATCAAGGTCCATGGACTTTAGGAAATCAGAAAGGACAGGGCAAATGAACTGACTTTTTTCTTTCTTTCTTTCCTTTTTTAACTTTGGGGCCAGTGTTCCTCTTTGCTCAAGTGAGGCCACTTTTCCACCTGACCTTGTGAATTAGTCTTGGTGCCAAATGATGTTTCACCCCCTTACAGCCTCTTCTCAATAGAAACCTACAAATCAGGGTAATTTCCCTAGACGTGTCCCCTTCAAAGGTCAACGTGTAATTTTACATATGGAATTCCAAGATGGCTTGGTCCTACTAGAGCTTCATGCCTTGAAGTAGACCCTTATAAGGACTTGGGAACTCAGAACAAATTGATCTGAAGAGGTAAGTTAATGGAAACAAATTCATCTCCATTTTCCTACCAGGATCCCTGTTTTCACCCCAAGTTGACTGACTTTTACTTTAAGTAACATTTAGGTGTTTTATTTTTTTTGGTTTTTTCCCCCACAATTCTGTAGGCTCAGAATCTGGGATAGCACCTAGGCCCACAGGGGGCCCTCAAGAGATTTTGCATAGTGAATACATGAGACTGTAGAGGCGAGCCAGACAGGCACTCTCTTCAAACTGTTCAGAGGCCAATGAGGGAGGTGAGTGCACAGGTATAGGTGGGATTAAAAGGTAAGAGTGGCCAGAGCCTTCAAAGATGGGGAAACATTGAAAAGGGGGTGTTGGAGGAATATCTCCTTGGATATAAGACCGGAAAGTATTGGGATGAATTTAAGGTCAGGAACAATAAGAAAGTCATTCCGTGTGGGTAGAATAGTAATAATAAACATATGGGTATATGAAGGGGGAAAGCTGTCAAGCACTTCTAAGGAGTGATGAGAATATTTTATGCTTTATGTTGTTGTGTAAGGAGTTGCAGGGGACCCCAGGATCTTGGATATGGACCTGAGGGTCTGAATCTTACAGTGATAATAAAATGTTGGGATTTCATAGGCCAGGGCATTTCCGAAGCATTTTGGTAACTGACATTGGGTTGCTAATTTTTTTATGCTGAAAATTGAACATCTTTTAAAAAATCAATTTCCACCTTCCAGCACCATGATTACATTGTACAGACATAAAAGTTTGAGTTCACAAATTAACAAGGAGCAATCTTTGGCCTTGTGGCAAGCTCTGCCATGCTCATTGCTGCTCCTGGTGCTGGGATTTGAGAGTCAGTGTTGTAGGCTACAAGGGGACAACAGGGTTCACGTTTGGGGAAGGACACCAAGGAGCAAATGGGAGACAGAGCAACCAGAGGTGTGGAGACATGCGAAAAGAGCATTATGATCAACCATAGTCGTACCCATGAGGCGGCCTCCGAAAGCTATACTTAAGAGAGGACACTACACCGTTAGGAAGGGGATGGCATCGTGGTGAAGCATTGGGTGCAATCTGAAAGGGCAACAATCTGAAGCCACCAGCCACTCCACAGGAGAAGGACCCTGATTTCTACACCTATAAACAGTTAAGGTCCCGGGAACTCTCAGGAGCAGCTGGGTATCATCCTAGAGGATCGCTGTGGTCGGCACAGACTCCATGGCAGTGAGTTTATAGTAAGACTCTTTTAAAGCTGGAAAAACTAAATGGACAATGCTGCAGAGCGGTTTAGCAGTTCCTAGTTAAAAACAGCAAACCAGTTAGCAGTTTCAGCTTGGGGTCAGAAGTTTACTGTTAATTTTGAGCTCAGCATCTAAGAAATCCCTTGACATTAAAGTGTCTGGTTTTATTTCATTTTCTTTCGCAAGATGAAGGAACAAATAAGGAATGATGAGGCAACCCAGAGACTAAAATAACAAACCTCACTGTGTTCTCTAGCCAGTCTAATTGAATTTCTAACTCCAGTAGGTTATTTTGCTTTACCACTCAAATGATTTTATTAAAAATTAATTGCATAATTGCATACTCTGTCATCTGGAAAGTCCCATCAAGGAATTTTACCCAAGAGGAAATCTTATATTCACAAAGAAATTTATGGCATATTGACAGCCTTATTATAATAAGCCTATAATTACCAAGCACTGAAATTCAACCCAAAATGGCCATCAGAAGGGGCAAGAACAAATCAATTGTAATATATCTACACCATTGAATGTGACTCATAAATAAAAAGGAAATATTACATGCAACAGTATTATGCTGATGGCAAGAAACCAGAATCCAAAGAGTGAATTCTGTATGATTCAATTTTTGCAATGCTCAAGAGCAGATGCAACTAATCAATGGTTAGAAAAATCACAACTGTGACTAAGGTGTGGTGTGGGGATTTATCGACAGGGCCACCAGTGAACTTCTTGGGATAATGGCACGAGTCTATATCTGGGTGGACTAGGGACTGCATACTGTGCAGCTGTCAGAATGCACAAGATGTGTATAGAAATTATAAAATGGTTTAAATTTGTTATTAATTTTGCTCAGTGAAAATCATGAAACAATCTAAAGATGAATAGTGAAAAAGTCAATAATCTCCCATCTTCTTCTGACTTCCTTGAGGTAACTGATGTTATGTTATTGCTGGTTTGTTAGCTTATTTTTTACAGAATTAGAACCATGTTACTAAGCACTTTCTGCTCACTTACTCACGTGGCTGGCCTCCAAAGACCAAATCATTATTACAAAATCAGAGTTCTTTGGGTATAAAGGATGGTTCTGTCAAACCACAATATGGAGGATGCCTACATCAACACATAATGGCCAAATCACACTTTACGTAATTGGTAATTAGGCGGAAAATCATGGCTCAGCTAAGTTGACATATGAATTTAATCATGACAGCCAGAATATTCTCACCCTACACTTTGGCAGTTCATTGTTGCCAGAGCTAACAGTTGACTTTTCACTGTTGTCTTAAATGCAAAGTCTCAGATAACAAAGTAGTGAGGAGAAGATTTACTTATAACTCTGCGGACTTTTATTACTTAAAGATGCATCATGGGTACCACAGAAAGTCAGTAGATAGGGAATCCAACCCACAACCCCTCACCACCACTACCACCCCCTCTCAGTGAAATTGTCTTATGGACATTCCTCATTTACATCGTTGACCTGACTGTCTTTGTCATCACAATAGGATCATTTCTAAGGCACTGAACACAATTTTCATGATTAATGGAGGAAGCTTTGATTGTGGACCCACAATCAATGCTTATGGAAGCAGTGGTCCAGAGATCAGAAGTTGAGTTGCATCAGGTCAATCTGAGGCACAAGACCTCTTTAGAGACTTGAAAGGCAAGGATGTGACTCGGAGGGCTAAGGTGTGCCTGCCCCAATCCCTGGTATTCTCCGTGACATCATGCGCATGTGAAGGTTGGGCATTGAAAAAGAAGAACCGATGCATTTGAATTGTGGTGCTGGAGAAGAATATTGAAAGTACCATGGATGGCTAAAAGGACATATGGATCTGTCTTGGAAGAAGTACAGCCAGAGTGCTCCTTGGAGACAAGGATGGTAAGACTTAGTCTTACATACTTTGGACATGTTGTCAGGAGAGAGCAGTCTCTGGAGAAGGACATCATATTCACTAAAATAGAGGAGCAGCAAAGGAGAAGGCTCTCAAAGAGATGGGTTGACACAAGTGTGCAACAAGGACTTCACGTAGAGGAACAATGGTGAGGAGGGCACAAGGCTGGGCAGCGTTTCCTTCTGCTCTGGATAAGATCCCGATGGGTTGCACTTGATGGCATCTAACAACACAAATTTCCAGAATTTATCATCTTCACATCACTCCTATTTGGAAAGACAACAGTCTTATAATCTGTGATGTCATTTGACTAATTTATCCAAAGCAACAAGACCCAATTTGAACCACATTGACATGTGCTAAAGTTTCTTATATGTGGATATTCAGTGTCTATTAATAATTTCTATAATGTTACTAATTATTGTCCCATATTTTCAAATACCCTTTGGAAGGCTTGCTTATTTAAAAATGCAATAGAACAAATTGTATTGTGCATATATAGGACTGTTAGTAGGGTGGCAGACTAGACAGAACACTCAGACCGTCCACAGAAAAGACGTGAAACCAAACGAAATAGGTACAAGTGCTAATCCGGGGAGCCAGAGCTTCTGCAGAAGATTAGAGACGTGGATGGACTACGACTAGGGGAAGCTGAGCAAAAGCTGCCCGCGAGAAGACAGATGGACTAGGTGAATAGTCAGGTAGTCTGACACAGCACGGTCACTTTGAACTGTTTCAACTGTTTAATGAGAGCTGTGTCCTGATGATCAGCTCCACTAACCCAGGACTGCACAGGTGCCAGCATGAGGACTTGTTCACCAGAAAGCCACTCTGCCCACACTGTCTATCAAAACCTACCTGACATGCAGTCCCATGCACCGGGTGAGATTTATCACCCTTTCCAGAACCACCTGATCAGGATGGTGTTCAATAATAACTCAACCTGCCCTTAACTGCACTACATGAGCACAGAACTACATACACATTCCCATCCTCTATCACACGCACCAGGAGACACACTAGCATACAAAAATCAATGAATTTCAAATGCAACACCACAAGACTCAGAGACAATGAACAGTGTCTCTAACACACACACACGCGCGCACACACACACACATACACACACAGTGGCTCCAACAAATGGTCAAAATACAGAAATGCAAAACTTTTGGGGGAAGAAATGAGATTAGAACTATGTGATTAAGAATTCAAATGAATGAAATTTAGGTTCCTTCAATGTACTGAGAGAAAAATCAATAAAACTTCAGATAAAAACACATGCAAAAGTAGTAGAATTCTGGGGGGTGGGGGGAACAAATTGGCAAAAGTACAGATCATACAAAAGAACAAATGGAAATCCAATAGATTAACATGAAGATTTTAGAAACAGATAACAAGTTGAAAGGGAAAAAAGCATAAATAAATCAGTGGAAGGGCAGATTGGTGATATTAAAGACAAATCTCTACAAATCTGCTGGAGGATCAATTGGGACAAAGAATAACAACAATGAAATGAAGGAAGTATAACAATTATGTGATCAGCAGCTAGCTCAGAAGCAACAAAGCCCACATGGAAGAAGCACACCAGCATGTGTGACCATGAGATATCAAAGAGATCAGGTATCAGACATCAAAGAACAAAATATCAAATCATTGTGAATGAGGGGAAGTATAGATTGGGGACTCAAGACCCATCTGTAGGCAACTGGACATCCCCTTACAGAAGGGTTGCAGGGAGGAGACAAGCCAGTCAAAGTGCAGTATAGCAACGATGAAACATACAACTTTCCTCTAGTTCCTAAATGCTTCCCCACCACCACTACCCCCCCCCCCACACATGCACATCATGATCCCAATTCTACCTTACAAATCCGGCTAGACCAGAGGATGTACACTAGTACAGATAGGAACTGGAAACACAGGGAATCCAGGATGGATGATCCCTTTGGGGACCAGTGGTGAGAGTGGCAATGCCTAGAGGGTGGAGCGGGGGTGGGGTCGAAAGGGGGAACTGATTACAAGGATCTATATATAACCTCCTCCTGGGGGATGGACAACAGAAAAATGGGTGAAGGGAGATGTCAGACAGTGTAAGATATGACAACATAATAATAAATTTTAAATTATCAAGGGTTCATAAGGGAGGCAGGAGCAGGAAGGGAGGGGGAAAACTGAGGAACTGACAGCAAGGGCTCAAGTAGAAAGCAAAAGTGTTGAGAATGATGATGGCAACAAATGTACAAATGTTCTTGACACAATGGATGTATGAATGGATTGTGATAAGAGTTGTACAAGCCCCCAGTAAAATGATTTTTAAAAAAACTAGGAAAAAAAGAATTATGTGATCAGAAGAAGAAACACCCCAAAACACGTACAGAAAGCCCTCAGATACCTGTTAGAAGAAAACTTTCCTGACATCTTGAAAGATGAGAAGATAGGCATTCAAGCAGCTCACAAACCCTGAAAAGGACACACTCTAAAAGAAAATCGCCATGACACTTCATCACCAAACTTTTCAGAATTGACAGACAAGGTAAGACTCTGGAAAGCAGTTCAGGAAAACCAAAATGCTACCTACCAAGGAGGGTGTAGCACACTAAGCGATCATAGCTCAGTGGCAACCGTGTGGACAGGAAGACAATGGGGGAGATATATAAACCTCTGTAAGAAAAAATAAATATATTGCCAAAGAAGAATTATGACCCAGAAAATGTGTTCCTCCAATTGTTGTTATAGTGAGATGCCATCCAATCTGCTCCTGCTCAGAGACACCTTATGCCCAACAGAACCGAACACTGCCCACTCCTGTGCCGTCCTCACGATTGTTCTTACGTCTGAGCGCATTGATGCAGCCACTGTGTCAATCCATCTCGTTGATGGTCTTCCTCTTTCTCGCTGACCCGCTATTTTACCGAGCCTGCGCTCCTGTCCCAGCGGCTGTCCTCTCCTAAAAACATGTCTACGGCACCGACACGAAGTCTCACCAAGCTTGCCTCCAGGGACCAATTGAACTGTCCATCTGTTAGATTCCTTGGTCCTTGGCTTCGCACAAGAAAGAATTCACACCCAAGCCTGGTTTGTGATCCAAGTGGTTTTTTTTCCCATAAAGGATAGAAGTTTCAGGTGTTACAGTGAACGGAACACAGACACCCTCAGGGCACTGTACACCCACACGTGGTGGCCTGAGGTGAGAGAGAGAGAGGGAGAGAGAGAGAGAGAGAGACTGCAGGCAGGCTGAGCGGAAGGCGGAGGAGCAGCTGGGAGCAAGACCAGTGGTCTCCAGGTTCCAGCCTTTTGGGGTCTGCAGCTGGGAGGCGTGGTCGATGGTACGAGTGGACCCCATTGGCTGAATAGAAAATTTCAGAGGCCAGCTCAAGGAGACAAAGCCAACTATTGTAATGAAATGTGTAAGACCTAGAATTAGATAACCAAAGGGAAGAACAGGCTGAGCATATCTTAAACTGATAGAATGTAAGTAAAAATTCAAGCCTCCTGTTGCAATCTTGGAAAAATCTATGGGAAAGTCCTGAATGAAGCAGGAGACAACAAGAGGAGGTGGAACGGACACACAGTCACTGTTCCAAACAGAACGCGTCGACATTCCAGCGTTTCAGGAGGGAGCCTACGAACCAGAACCAAGGGTGCTGAAGGAAGATGGTCAAACCTCACGGAATGTATTAGCCCAAAGCAAGGCTCCAGGAATTGCCTGTACATGCCACAGCATGGGTGGACCTTCAAAATATTGTACTAATGCAAAAGAGTCCTTACAAAAAATGACAAATACTGTATGACCGATCTCACAGGAAATAGCAAATATATAGAAATAATGATTGCCATGTGTGGCAAGAAGTGGGAAAGGGAAATTTTTGCTTAGGGCACAGGGTGTTTATGTAAATGGTAGGGAAATCATTTCGTGAAAAGGAGAGCAAGAGAGCTTGCACAACTTGAAGGATTTCATCAGTGCCATTAAATCATACACACAGAAATGGCTGTGTTTGGATCAAGCCCAAGGAGAGAGACTCCCTAACCGAATAAGCTAAAAGACCCCAAACTGACCCAGATCCAATCTAAGAGACATTCGTTTGTTTGCACGAGGGGCTTACAGATCAGAAAAACAGCACTGCGCCCACTGGCAGCCAGCTAGACTGGACAGGGTTTGACCGCTAAGGGGGAGCTGTGGGGACTCCATACCAGTTAAACCACATTGAGAGAGCTGGGTTACTGGAACTACTTGCAACTTAGCAACAGGAAACTGAAACTCATTGTTTGCTTATCTTGGTGATAATGAGCAAAGAGGAGACATTGCTGTGAATAAAATGTTCCCTTAGCTATCACCCTTTGAGGATACCTGTTGGTTTAGATTGGGAAGCTGGAGTTCTCAAACAAGCACCTCTGCAGGAAAGGCCCTCATTCTGGTTCTTTTGAAGAACCGATCTTTCACTTTTTGTGGCCTCTGTGAGTTGCTCATGTCTCTCTACCAATTCCCTTTTCATGCTTGCTCAGGGAACACTTGGCAACTGCCAGTTAGTTAAGAGACAGCTCCAGCCAGGGACCTGCCACCCACGAGCAGCAGAGAGCCAAAGGGTAGGTATTGGGTCCACAGTTCATCCACAGTACTCTGATGTCTTTACATAACATTTGGGGAAGTCAGAATTTTGATTCCAAGATTGCGTATGTGGAAACTGGGTGTAAAACCAGAACGAAGGATGATGTCCTCTGGTGACACAAGGGAGAAGGTCAATCTATTTCCACAGCATCCCAAGGCCAATCGCCACAGGGCGGAGTCAGACAAGCATTCATCCTCCGGACTTCTTTACCCTGGCCTGCCCCCGACTGTTCTTCCCACGACAGTCTCTTTCTTTGCTGGGTTGGATCATCTACTCTAAGGGTCACACAGAACCCATGGACAGCACTCATGATTATAGGGGGTTATTAGAGAAATTAACAGGTTACCACAAGTCAAGATCCTAAAACATTAAGGATACAGCTTTGGGTCCACAGCATTACCTTTTCTCAGCCAGTATCCCGGTCTCCTTGGTCCTCAGCTTCTCAGTCTCATCATCCATTGGCCTCTGCCTCTATGGGCCGAAAGCGTGCTGACTGCACTGTGTCAGAGGCTCGTAGACTCCGAATGGCTATTATGCTCTGTCTCATGGTCTCCTTGCCTCAGCCTCTGATCTTAGCGTGGCATGGTCTCTGCCGTCTCTGCCAATCAGGCAGGGCTTTCAAATGTGCTCTGCTGGTGACTCTTCTTCCTTGAGGGTCCTGGGAATGCTCTCTTTGTTCTTGCTTCCACGACAGGTGTCTTAAATGGAGGGAAATGGAAACTAAAACTGATCAGTCCCTCTGTAGTGTTTCACCTGTCTGTTTGCGTGGTCTCACCCAATCATTTGGTGGGAGTTACAGAGACAACTTCACCACACTGGGGCTCAGAGAAGAAAGGGTTTGTCCAACGTTAGAGCTAGAGAAATAGCCCGTCTGAGCTGGTTTCATGGTGTGTGGATGGGCCTTCCTTGGGGCCTGCATCTTGCATTCAATCAGGTGGCATAGTTCGCCAGTCTGGACGGCCTTGTTCACCAGCTATACAAGCTTGACTGGTTCAGGCTTCCTATCTTCTTCCTGAAATAATGTCATTTGACATGTTGCCCCCCAAAAACCTATGCGCATTTCCCCCATGGTTTCATTTCCACACATTTCTGATCTTTGTCTCTCCCATCAAATCTTTCCCCAGGGGAACATGCGATTCTTAAATCACCCAGTTGGCTCAAGCACCTCATTTGGCCCTTTGTTCATTATGAAAGTCAGGGCTACTGGAGATGTTTCCAAGGGAAATCAAAGTGCTTGTTGGCCACTTGGAGATGAGCTGCTGGTTATGGAAGGGAAGGGTATCCCACGCTCAGGAAGCGAGTGCAGTTCGAGGGGGGGTCTACCCTCCAGGTGAGGTGGAGGATAGAGACCGGTAGGAGCTAAGAAATCCTAGCATGCAACTAACCCATATGCTGCCTAATTCCCACTCTTGACCTCAGAGGAAATGGGTTGCCATTCTGAAAGTAGGCTTGAATACCATCTGTGCCAGGAGAACTGGACAAGGTCGCTCCACCTATCTGAAACCCTTCGCTTGGCTGTCACAGGTAGGCAGTAACAGTTGCCTTCAAGGCTGCATCCCTCAAACTGGAGCCACTCCGTTTCTGTGGCACAATTATTTGCTTAAAAAAACCCAAAACACCTCCTTTAATCAAATCACTGCCTTTGTTTAACCGCCTTAAAACAGCGGTTCTCAACCTGTGGGTCGAGACCCCTTTGGGCGCCTAACGACCCTTTCACAGGGGTTGCCCGATTCATAGCAGCAACAAAATGACAGTGATGAAGTAGCGACAAATATAATTTTATGGTTAGGGGGTCACCACCACGTGAGGAACTGTATGAAAAGCTGAAAACCACTGCCAACAAACAAACAAACAAACAATGTATCATCCCGGAGAAAGAAAAGTCCATTTCACGTGCCATAACAAGCAGGTCACTGAAAAAAAAGGAAAAAAATGTCACAGGCGAGAAATAACAAATATGTTTATGAAATAAAAATAAACCAACACCTCTGACGTCAATTCTTACAGCAACCGTGTCGCTCAAAGCAGAGGGGCGTCACGGGGTTTCCCAAACTGCAGTCTTTCGAAAACGAACGGCTCTGTCTTTCCACCCCCCAGAGCCTGGTGGGTTCAATTCACTGGCCTTGCCGCCGCTCTCTGTCTGTGGAAACAGGGCCCTTGCTCTCGACTAACTCCGTCTCCTCCAGGCTTTTCCGTCACGGTGAGCATCAACTCCTCAGACTCCCCTGTCCCTGCAAAAGCAGCGTTCACAACAACATAGCCTCTGTTTGTCCTGCTTACTGCCCTATTTGCAACCCATTCCTCGGTGCAGGGTAGTGCCTGTGTCAGTCAGTGGCAGATGTTTTCTGGACTAGTAAATGACCTCCAAATCCCATCTTCATTTCAGCAACGAGGTTAAAGCAGCAGCCTCCCCAGTCTCCTCGGTGCGGAGGCAGAACCACAGCGGAAGCACATGGCTGCACGCAGAGCTGCGGCTGCTGCTACCGCTCACACTTTACAGGCGAAGACTGGTGTCAACAGGCAAGGACATCTGCACGGTTTGGAAATAAGTGTACAGCCTGACACAGGGCCTGATAAATGTTTATCGAATGTTGACATAATTAGTGAAGTCTCACTGGGAGCTTCACTGTGGGTCTCAGACCTGGAGTTTACATGCTGAGCATAACATGGGTTTGTATTTGGGTTGTAGGCACGCGTTTGGCTAGGGACCATGATGTTTTCTCGGTCCTGGCACACAGGCCTCTCATGCAGCTCAGGGCCAGAGTGCTGGCCTCACACATGGGCCTAGAACACTGGCTGTACATAGGATCTCAAAACCCAGGCGTGTCCACAAGACTGGGACGAAGTTTTCCATCTCACATGTAAACTAAGGCCCAAGTGCAGGGAGCATCCCCGTCTGTGTGCAGCTATATTTGTCTGAGATGGTGAGTTCTCCCAGCTTCCTGCCACATCTGCATCAACCCCTTGTTGGCACAAGTTAGGGCCGAGGAAAAAGGCTCAGCCCCTTGGGAAAGGCCACTGAGCTGACCCAGGGCTCCTCTTGGGCTCTGACTGAACCCGTAGCCATTCAAAACCACCGAGAAAGTTTCGTTGTGACTTTCTGCTACTTAGCTTGAGTCTGCTCTGGAATCTAAGCCAGAAAGGCAGCCTCCTTTTCTTAGCCTTGGCCTGCTTGCCCATTGCAGAGATCTCTGTGTCTCCCCTCCCAGTGTCCTCCCTCAGTGTGAAGGCCTCCCAGGATTACCCTTGGAGATGCCTAGGAAAGGCCAGGCCACCCAAAGTGATGGGTGTAGGTCATTTTCCAGGCATCAGTAGCAGGCCTTTCTATATTGGGGTCTGCCCCCAGGATCTACCCCAGCCATTCCCAGTGTCTACAGGGGTCTTCTGAGCTATGCATGCTCTTAGTCTAAGCTCTTGGGAGTCAGTATGACTTGAAGATTGTCTTGAGGATCCTATAGTTTGAACCTTGAATGCTCAGCGCTCACTGTGTGTTCCTTCGAAAGACCCGCCCGGGGAGGCCGCTCCATCCATGTCTAGTCCTGCTGGGAGTGGAAGAGCTAGCAAGACAGGACCCCTGAGAGTGGCTTGTTTTTAAAGGAGATGAACTTAAAATATAGCTCAGCTCAACCCCTCCCCACCATCCTGCACCCCATTCTTGTTATTGCCAGAGTCTCTGAAGCAATCGACACAGTGCGACCTTGTCCGTGAATACCACTGTCCCTGGTTCCAGGCTGGCTCACCTTCTGGCCGGACTCACGCACCTTACAGCAGGACTGAGCTATGCTGTGTGATTTTTATGGCAAGGACATTCGACTTTCCTGGCGCCAGTCCTGGCTGTGCCAGCACTACCAGGAAATAAGAGAGGGAGGAAACTTTAGCCTGCAGCAAATGGGAACATGGAGGCCCAGAAACACGGGGTGGACTCCAGGGAGGGGACTCTAGTCAGTGCTTGGTCACTGCTCCCCTGCCCTCACCAGGGGTGCTTGCTGCCAGGACAGTGGATTTCTACTGCGGGGAGGGGAGGAGAGAGCTGGTCCAGGGAGTCATCTTGTCCTGACTCCTCAAGGCTGGCGTGGTAGCCAGGCTCTTTGCTTAGCTTTCTGCACCCTCTCTGTCTGCTTGGCAGGCACACTGCTCCAGGGCTGCAGCCAGGCTGTTTTGTTCAGGATTCAAAAGAACTGTCTCTGAGGAAATAGACCTTTCTGCATGTGAGCTCCGGAGTCCGCAACACGCCTTTGTGTCTTATTGAAAGGCCTTCTCATGCCAACCCCTCGGCCATGCATCATTAAAGAGTATGAAATTGTCCAGAGGACAAATGTCTTTCCTACCCCGAGTTTTAAAAAAAATGTTTTTAACTTTTTGAAGGGATGTAACTCAATGTCTCAAGCTCACTCCACTGAATCGATTCCAACTCTGGGACTCTAACCTTTCATAGCGGTGTTTCTCAGCCTTCCTACTGCTGTGACCCTTTCATGTAGTTCCTCATGTTGTGGTGACCCCCAGCCATAAAATTATTTTCGGTGCTACTTCATCACTGTCATTTGGTTACTGTTAAGAATCGAGGGACCCTATTGGGCTCGCTGCAAAGATAAACTGAAGGCAGGCCAGGGGGAAGGAAACGAAGTTTATTCTGCGTCCCAGGTGAGATTCATGGGCTCCAGCAAGGAGTCAGTGAAGTAGCGCTGCCCGGGAGGGGGCGGGGAGGGGAGAAACGGAGAGGGAGAGAGACAGACACGGGTGCCCTGAGCTCCCTGGTGAGGTCCATGGTCCTGTGCCTGTCTGTGGTGAAGAGCAAGTTTTTAAGCTGGTCAGGAGGGTAAACAAGAAGGGAGGGGGGCAGAAGCTGCAGCTGCAGGGGCTTAAGCCCTCTCCAGCCATGAAATTCCAAGATTGGGTGGTGCCTTGATCGGTCCACCTGATTCCAAGGAGATGGCTCATTGTCCTGAAGCCCTTTTGAAGCTAGTCCTCTTGGTCCAGTCCGATAAGGGTGAGGCTGTTCCTAATGTCCCCGACCCAGTGCCTGACCCAACAGAGCCCTGTGAAAGGGTTGTTCGACAGGAGTGAACAGAATCTGTAGCTTGTTTCTTTTTTAATCATTTTATTGGGGGCTCCTACAACTCTTATTACCATCCATCCATCCATCCATTGTGTCAAGCACATTTGTACATTTGTTGCCATCATCATTCTCAAAACATTTCCTTTCTACGTGAACCCTTGATATCAGCTCCTCATTTTTTCTCCTCCCTCCCCGCTCCCCCTTCCCTCATGAACCCTTGATAATTTATAAATTATTATTTTGTCATAGCTCACACTGTTCGATGTCTCCCTTCATGCACTTTCTGATTTCTATCTCCCACGGAGGAGGTTATATGTAGATCATTGTAATTGGTTCCCCATGTCTACCCCACCTTCATTCTACCTTCCCGATATCACCACTCTCAGCACTGGTCCTGAAGGGGTTATCTGTCCTGGATTCCCTGTGTTTCCAGTTCCTATCTGCACCAGTGTACATCCTCCAGTCCAGTCCGATTTGTAAGGCAGAATTGGGATCATGATAGGGGTGGGGGTGGGAGGAGAGGGGAGGAAGCATTTAGGAACTAGAAGAAAGTTGTATGTTTCATCGTTGCTACACTGCACCCTGACTGGCTCATTTCCTCCCAAAGACCCTTCTGTAACGGGATGTCCAGTTGCCTACAGATGGGCTGTGGGTCTCCACTCTGCACTCCCCCTCATTTACAGTGATATGATTTTTTTGTTCCTTGATGCCTGATACCTGGTCTCTTCTACACCTTGTGGTCACACAGGCTGGTATGCTTCTTCCATGTGGGCTTTGTTGCTTCTGAGCTAGATGGCTGCTTGTTTACGTGCAAGCCTTTAAGACCCCAGGTGGTATATCTTTTTTTTTTTTTTTTGGAGACTTTGGTGGGACACGAAGGTATATCTTTTGATAGCTGACACCATCAGCTTTCTTCACCACATTTGCTTATGCACCTGCTTTGTTTTCAGTAATTGTGTTGGGAATGTGTGCATCATGGAATGCCAATTGAATAGAACAAAGTGTTCTTGCATTGAGTAAGTACTTGAGTAGAGGTCCAATGTCCATCGGCTACCTTAATACTAAACCTATAAATATATGCACGTAGATCTATTTTCCCATCATCTATAACTATATTTACATATGTACATGCCTGTATTTAGACCTCTATAACTGCCCTTTGTCTCCTAGTTCTTTTACTTTCCTCTTACTTCCTTTTACTTTCCTCTTGTCCCACTATCATGTTCAGCCTTCATTTGGGTTTCAGTAATTTCTCTCGGTTACATTGCCCTTGCTGAATCCCTACCAGGCCTCTCACACCCTCCTTGCCACTAATTTTGGATCACTTGTTGCTCCCTTGTCCCTGGGTTGGTCAACACCACCTCCTTTCCACCACCTCCCCCTCTCCCATGTCCCCCCGGAGCCATCAGTCCTGTTGTTTTCTCCTCCAGACTCTTCATCCAGCCTGTGTTATGTAGTTAGATCTGCAGAGATAAGAATATGCACACAGAAACAAGGCAGAGCGAGACAAAGTGACAAAAGAGAACACAGCGATGACAACAAAGAGAACCAATGACCCAGAAAAAAATTAATTAAAGAAATAAATAAACAGGAAAAAAAGAGAAAAACTTGTAAATAGATCAAGGTCTGTTTTTTGACCTCTAGGCATGTCCTCCAGTCAAGTCTGATGGAGGGCCACGCTCTGGCCCCAGAGTCTATCCTTTGTACTCCCTAGGGAGCTTCCTGATCTGCTCCCCCCACTGCTCTGCTGCACGCCTTTAGTGTTTTGCCTCGGTGGGGTGGGGTCAGACCAAGCCAATCCCAACACTGAACCTCCAGTGTTTCCCCCATAGGGCCAAGGGTCAGCGAGGCAGAATCTGGAATTTTGATTTCAAACTGGATCCAAATGATTGAAAACAAAACGAACTAGAAGCGGTGGGGGAGGCAGGAAACAGCAGGGGGAGTAGGCATTTAATAGGACATGGAGCAAAGGCAGATTGATCGGGTTAAGTTGCCTCTACCTATTCCATTGTGAGCCAAGCTTGCTTAGTAAAATGATTAGATAGTGAAAAGGGAAAGAGGGGAATGAACTCTTTGGACTAGTCTCTGTCTCTTGGTGTTCTGTAGTTCTGTTTCACTAGAAGCAAAGTCACCAGTATAACACTGTCAGAGAGGAAAACTTTTTTTTCATTTTTACTTATTATTATTTTAATAATTTTATTAGGAGCTCTTACAGATATATCAATCCATAATTCAATTAGATCAAGCATGATTGTACAATTGCTGCCACCATCAGTTTCAAAACATTTTCTCTCTCTTGAACTCTTTGATATCAGTTCCCCTTTATCCCCTCCAACCTCACCCTACCCCCAAAGAACCCTTATTATATATTATTATTATTTGCCATATATTACAAAATCCAATGTATCTGTTCACCTACAATTCTGTTGTTCATTTCTGCACTCCTCCACCTTCCCCGCCCCCCATCTCTTCCCAAAAAATCATTATTCCCATTACTATTTCTGAAGGGCTCATCTAGCTTGGATTTCATGCATCAAACAATTATATACAAATGACCATACACAGGTCTAACAAGATTAATTAGGTAAAACTAAGAAAGTAATAGTAAGGGGAGTAATATTGAAGAACTAGAGGATAGTTATGTTTTCTCAGTGCTATACTGCCCCCTGGATATATCATCCCTTCAGTGTGGCCCTTCTGTGAGACACTGTCCAATTATCTTACAGGTGGGTTTGGGGTTTCTATTTTGTCTACACTCCTTCATGTCAATTTGATTGCTTGTTTTTGAACTTCTCAAACCCACTCCCATGGACACCTCATGATCACACAGGTTGGTGTGATTCTTCCACGTGGGTTTTGTTGCTTCCCTGCTAGATGGCTGCTTGTTTAACTTCAAACCTGTAAGACCCCAGATGCTCTATCTTTTAATCGCCCAGCACCATCAGCTCTCTTCACCACATTTGCTTATGCACCCATTTTGTCTTCAGTGATCATATCAGGAAGGTGAGTATGATACATTGCCTCATTATTAGAACAAACCATTCTTGTACTGAGCTAAGATTTCAGTAGAGGCCCAAAGTCCATCTGCTTCCTCATTATATCTACACACACACACACACACACACACACACACACACACACACCTCTATCTTTATATATTGACAAATATACATATCTATATTTATAGCTATAGATTTAATTTTTGCTTTCTTGTTCTTTTCTACTTTTCTTTGCTCCTCTCCTGCTTTCATGTTTACCCGTTGCTCAATTTTCAGGAATTCCACTCGGATACATTTCAACTGATCAAATGCGACCAGGAACACTGCACCCTGCTCACCGTCAATTTTAGATCCCTTGATATTCCCCTGTCCCTGTCCTTATTGGCTCATCGTTCCCCTTCCATTGCCTCCTCCTCTCCCACACCACCCTCCCCCAACCAGCAGTCCCTTTTCAGTCTCCTTGAGATTGCTTATTCTGCCTATCTTATCCTGATAGACACCAAGCGAAAACAAACAAACCAACAACAACAACAAAACAGAGAGACCATACAAAAAGTTCCAAGTCTAACTGTTCTCCAGAGCCCAGAGCCCAGAATCTGACTGTTCTGTTGACCCAGGGTAGATGAGTCTCTCTCTGTTGAATAGTAAGCAGGCCCTGTTATAATCCATTGGTCCATTCCCCTTTTCTTTAGGGGATCCATATCCCAGGACTCGCTTACCTAACAGCATTTATACCCTCTTTGTCCTCAGCATTTGTGTTTGAGGGGTAAGGGGTGTGCCTTGTACACGACCCCACTGTTCTTCCTGAAGTCAAGGATAGAGTGGTCTAGTGCTCCACCCCATTACATCCGTTAACTTTCAGCGGCCCCTTTGTGAATGTCCCCCAACCAGTTCAAATGAAGTGCCAGGACTTTGTGGCTTTGTTCCCATTGCTGGTCTGTTGCACTCCCCTCTTGGTTTGCCCCCATGCGGCCGGTCAGACCAGCCGAACTCCCCGAACTGTATCTTCAGTCCAGTTCTCTGTAGCACTGTCATCTAGGGAGGGGACATCATGTCTTGAGCTGGGGCTGGTCCCTGCAGTCCTCTCTGTGAATGAGCTGCTCTGAGCAGGAACATCTCACTCAAGGCTTAACACACTGGAATGAGGCCTACTTTCTTTCTCCTTTTCCTGTGGAAACATTAACAATACCCTACCACCCCCTCTGTGGCTATAACGGCACAGGAGGGAGATGTCTTTCAGCACAGGTGCTATCTGCATTTTTTCTTGTCTTTTCTTTTTAGATGACGTATGTATCATTGACTTTGATCTGACTTTTGCCAGAGTATCTGGTCCTCAGCCCAGGAACTGTGCAATATGTACATTTTCCCCTTTGCCCATTCTGCTGTTTGAACTTACCTCAGTGGACTCATGTTGAACTTGTCCTTTTGTGCTTGGCTAACTGCGCTCAGCATAATATCCTCCAACTCTTTCCATGAGATGGGGTGTTTCATCTTTTCATCACTGTTTAATAGGGATGCACAGTACTCCATTGTGTGCATATTCCAGAGTTTTTTAATCCATTCATCTATTGATAGAAATTTAGGCTGTTTCCAATGCTTTGCAATCGTAAATTGTGCAGCAATAAACATTGGAGCACCAATGTCCAGTCATGAACTGTTTCTTATTTCTTCTGGGAATATGCCCAGTAGTGGAATTGTTGGGTAAGGTAACATGATTTCCATCTGTTTTAGGTATCTCCAAATCACTTTCCACAGTGGCTGTACATATCTATGTCCCACACATCTATTTTACCTTGTTCTGGGTGTGTATCCTTCATTATTACTGATAGCCCATGCATTCCCTGTGCTAAGGTTCTTAGCTTTGTCCCAAGTTTTTCATCGATGATCCTGATAGTTCTGGGTTTTATCTCGGGGTCTGTGACCCACCCTGAATTTTTCATTGTGTATGGAATGAGGTAAGGGTCTTGCTTCATTCTTTTGCAGGCTGATATCCAGTTTTTCTAGCACCATTTGTTAAAAAGGGCATCTGCTTCCGATTTGATATTGTGGGGCCCTTGTCACAGATCAGTTGTCTGTATTCTGCTGTTCTGGTTTCTGGATTTTCTATTCTGATCCATCAAGTCATAGTGCATTTGCAGTTTGTTTCACCAGGCCAGACTGTTCATCAAGCGTTCTATTCAGAGGTTCTAAAAAGTTAACATAACAATGTGTGACAAAAAAGCTTGATTTGTGGCAGACAGGGAACTGATTTTGCTACCACAACAATGCACCTGCTCACACAGCCATCTCAGTGCACCAGCTTTTGGCAAAAAACATCATGCCTCTCTTGCCCCATGCACCTGACTCACCTGACCTTGCACTGTGCGACTTCCGTGAATGAAGGGGGGCCTTGAAAGCAATTTGAGGTACAAGAGGTGTGGGAGTTACATAATCTGCTGTCAGTTTGAGACAAGAGGAAAGGGGTGGAGTTTAGCCTGTCAATCAGGTTGCTGCTTGATGACCATATTTGGAGGCTCTAAGGAGATAAAAGTTCAGTGCAGGCAGGACACATGCTTGCTCCCGGTGAGACATTAGAGGCTATTTGCCAGCATATGGTGGGAGGCCAGATGCTTAGGGACATCCTCCCTAAAGGCAGTCAGTTGCCAGGCAACTGTCTGATCCTCACCACAGGTAGACACCACCCACCCTCCCTGCTGTTAAGGACAATGGGCTACTTCTCCCTAAAGGCTTGCAACCATTAGCTTGGTCCCTGTAGGTGGGGTTTACACCCTACTGACAATGGTTTCTATGGAGATCCAGAGAACAGGTCAAACTGGCTCTGTGACTTCCAAAGTTAGGCTGCCATCCTGAATCTAGGATCCACCCTTCTTGTCACATGTGTGCCCCCAATCCCTCCTCTTCCTATTGCCTGTATATCCCTAGATGGTCCCCCTCTCATTGCTGTATAACCTATAGTGCAACCCCTTCCTGTGACGTATGTCTTTACCTGTAATTGGCGGGCTTGCACTCCACCCAAAGGTATACAGGCCTGGGTGAGCAATAAAGAGCTCGCTCTCTCTTGGCCTCTTGTTGGTTCCCCCTCTTGTCCCCCTCTTGTCCTCGCTCCCCTGTTCCCTTTCCCCTTGTCCTTCTTCCCCTCCCCCTCTCTCCACATGGACCACCAAGCGGGGCTGAGGTGAGCATGATACCATGAAATGTGTCTGACTCCATTATTTCAATCTGTCTTCTATCTCTCATGCTCTCTATGACTTTATTATAATATTTATATACCTCAATTGTACAATTGTGCCTATTGAACCCATGATTAATTGTGGGGGGCTGGCCCTCCCCCCACAGAGGAGCCACATGGAGACCCACACCAGAACTGAGATGCTTCACCACCACTGGATCCACATGACTTTCCATCCACTGGCCTGTGATCTTCTTGCATTCAGTGTCATTGCATGTGTTTCATGAGTCTGAAGAGAAATTACAGAATTGTATCAGACATATGGACTAATAGCGAACTTAAGGACTTGAGCTGGACAGGGCTGGAATGTTTTCTCAGTCTCCAACGGCTCTTGGATATGAAGCTCTTTCTCTAGTCGTTCCAGACAAACATAAGAAGTGAAGGGAAAAAATGAGGGACGTCAGACATCCAAACAAATGAGTTTGAAAAATGTTCAAAAAATGGAATCACAGATTTGACAAGTGTATTAAGTGTAACAGAGAGTACTTTGAAGGTAATAAGGTTGTTATGTTAAAAAAATTAAATACATAGCTTTGAAAAAAATTCCAGTTTGAGGGGGTACCCCCTCGGTGTGTGTGTGTGTGTGTGTTTGTGTTTCTAACACTAGAAACCTTTTTCACACTGAAAGTACAGACTTTGATGACTGGCAGGAATTATAAGGGAAGAGAAAGAGGAGAAAGCCAGGTGCTAGAGGGTAGACAGGTGTTGTTTGAAGAAGATAATATCCAGCAAGAGGGAGATGGAAACAGAGCGAGACATGTGAGGTCTCATGTGTCATTGAATATAAAACCAATGACCTAATCTATGAACCTTCACCTACCGTAATTCACAATAAAAAGGTGCTGTTGTTGTTTTTAATATTCATAGAATTCAAGAAAATCACTAGGAAGGTACTGGGCTAATGGGGTTTTTCTTTCTCCTGGCAGTTCCAATGGCACGTAATTCACACATCATACAACACACATCATACAATCACACCCAGAAAAGTTGTGCAAACCTCAGCACCTCAGTTTAGAACATGTTCTTCTGTCGTGTCCTCATCTCCATTAGCTGCCAGGCCCCCAGGAACCAGTCATCTGGTTACTGCCTCTGTAGCTTTATCTATCTGGTTCTCACATACAGGAAAAAGTAACCAACACACAAATAAAAACCTAGCAAGGATTAATAAAACATTAAAACTTCAAAAAGAAAGTAGAAAATATTGAACACTAGAACACATTTAAATGGATCACAAGGCAGATCAAACGGCAGGGTGCTAAACTGTGACCTAACTGCAACAATTCACTTTGCATGTATTCTACAGGTTAACAAGCTACTCACGTCCCTGGTTCATGGTCAGAGGAGCTTCACCAGGGGCTTAATCCACGTGTATTCCCCCCTCCTTTAGATTTAGATTGTATTATTTACAATTCTTACACCCTGTAGGCGGGTGTACTTCTTCCATATGGACTTAGTTGCTGTCTCAATTAGATAGCTGTTTATTCGGAAACAATCCTTTAAGATCCCAGACGCTCTTCTTTCGGACACCCCGACACCATCTAGTCTATTCGCCATATTTTTCTAGAGCACCCGTATCTACAGTGATCTCTTCATGAAGTTGAACATCAAGCAGGGTCATGCACTGTTAATTAACAATGTTAATCCAAATAGCAAACTGCCCATAGAGAGGAAGAGTTTCAAGAACCAAACAGAATGCTGGTGTTAAAAATGGACGTGTCTATGAATGTATTTCTCTAGTCAACCTGGACTAACACGCTTCCTGATCCAGTTGTAAGGACGTGGGTTTTCTTTACAGTGGGTTGCAATTCATACTGGGGACTGCAGTCCTCGGTCTTCATCAGCAAGCGCTTCCAGTCCGCCCCGTGTCCAGCAAGCAGGGCTGTGTTATCTGCATATCGCACATTGTTAATAAGCCCTTCTCCAATCCTGATGCCACATTCTTCCTCACATCATCCAGCTTCTCTGATGATTGGCTCAGCATACAGCTTGAACAAGTTTGGTGACAAGACACAAGTTTGGTGACAGGATGAACCCTCTGCGAAGCAGGAGGAATGGATCTCGTGACCAGTAAGAGCCAGGAGTGGAGTGTGTCGTCCTCTGGACCCAAGATCCCTGTGTATTGAACTGTCTGGATTTGTCAGTCAGCTGTAACACCAGAGGTGCAGCAGATGAACCGGGAGCACAGCATGGAGAAGAGGGATGGACGCCCAACCCACGGGGCAAGTAAAGCCGAGTGCTTTTGTGCAGGCGGCTGGCTTACAGACTAGCGTGCCTCTGGGCACGTAATTGGGGCAGTTGGACTTGCTGACCCACAGAGGTGGCACTGAGTGCCTTTGAGCTGAGGCTTACTGGAGTGGGACACCTCTGGGCACTTAATTCAGGGAACTGAATTAGCAGACCCACAGAGCTTGAGCTGAATTCGGGGACGTCACAGGACTTTGTAGAATGTCCTGATAAACAACTCTACTCTGAGCATTTCTCACTGGCAACTTGTTAGCTTCCTTAACAAACCGCTTACTCTTGGCTGTTGTCTGTGTGTTCTGTGGAGCCCCTGCAGTGCCGGTTGGAACCCGGAGGAGTACAATGGAGAACATTAGTGAAAACATGACAGCGGTCATTTGCATTGTTGGTCTTTTCATACGGATTGGTATACGGAACTAAAACCACACACTCTTATTGCAGAATTTTGTTTTACCACAAATACATAAGAACTCCAACGTATTTGTCTTGACCTTCTCTCTTACATGAAAAGTCGAGTTGCAAACTGGTCCTATGCTTTAATAGTCCTTCCGGTGGCTACCATGCTCCATTCTGTAAGGTCTATGGGGCATTGCGGGACCTCCGTAAAGCGCTGCTTGAGATTTTTCATCGGGTCAGCAACTCTGAAAAATGCATTCGCGCAGGCTCCACCCACAGTACTCTATGTCTTATTCTTGTGACCAAAACCAGAACTAAAGGATAACATTCTTCTCACTGCCTGTGCAATACCAGGTCTTGAGCCTGAGACGGAGAGCACCAACCCTTAGAGGAAATAAGCCTATTCTTAAACTGACTGCGGCAATGGGCCCACACAGAAGAACAATCGTGAGCACGGTCCAGGACGGGGCAGTGGATCACTAGGAGTCAGAACCGACTGTGGAAAACTGAGAATCGGGCAAAGAGTGGGTAAGTCTTTCTCCACAACGTCCCCCCTTTCAGTGTGCCACTTAAAAGGTGCTGCTCGCCAGCACATGGTTGCTTAGTCTACTCTTGCTTGCAGGCTGTCTGCCTGAAGGTTATCTGCCATCAAAGCAGTCAGACCACCTAACCCTAAGTACGGCCCACTCTGTCGTTCCAGTCGCCAGGGAAGAGGCGAGCCCTTGCCTGCCTTGTCTGATATTCTTTCATTTACCCTTCAATTATACAACCGTCTCTTGGGCCCATTCGGTTGTGGAGGCTGGTACCCCACAACCAGTCTGATGCCACCTAACAACTACATTTGCCTTTGCTGTAAATATAGCCATAAATGTGGTGTGGCATACAGCTAGGAGAACTTACACCGAACCAGACAACTTGAGGGGAGCATCATTTCAGGGGGCACCAAAGTTAATCAGCATAACAAAGTTCCTACTCTGGCGAGTCATGATTGGGGTCTTAAAGATTGTGAACAGCTACCTAAGGTAACAACGTGGGTCTTTCCTGGTCTGAGGCGGAAAAGAAGGATGAAAATAAAAACTTACAGGGAAAAAAAATTAGTTCACTCACTAACGGGTCACACAAGCTTCAGTCCACCCATTCCTGAGACCAGAAGAACTAGATGGGTCCTGGGCACCACTCGCAAGTGCTCTGACCACATTAGAAGGTCCTGTGCGTGGAAGGAGGAAAATGTAGATCAGAGCTCAAAATCAGAGACGAGACCAGGCTCCCAGGTCTGATAAGAGACTAGCTGGATGCCCTAGCTGGATGCCCAGGCTCTGGTTCTTCATCATCCTTCAGGTATGGAACTATACCCACTCCCATTTTCCAATAACCTACCAATTAGGATCAGGAAGATGACATTTGCTCACAGATAGAAGGCTAGGAAAGAAAGAGGAATGGAAACAGGCAGGGAAGAAGTGGCCTAAGTGACATTACACGGAGAGGATTACAATCTCTCTGTTGAAGCAAAATGGGTATAAATTGTTGAATGTGAAACTGACAATTTACTCTTTAAACCTTCACACAATTCACAATGGAGGGGACACTGCCCTCCCTTGGAAAGAAGCCCAGTGCATGCTGAAGGGCCAAGCCAGAGACTGAGCCAGGTGTCCTTCCCTGGTCAACGTAACCTGTTACTGAGGATCTGGCTTGGTGTGGCTCTCTTGTTCCATGAAGAAAACACCAAGGTGCGGAAAGCAAAGGTAGTTTTTATTGAGACCATGCAGGGAAGAGATTCGGAGATCTAAACCTCCGATCAGGTTCCCCAAACAACTAGTTACTTTTATTTTCCAAGGAGGAAATACTGCATGGACACAGGATGGTCCTGAGAGAAAGAGTGTATTATCAGGAGCCTGTGCTTTCCCTGGAACCCTATGGATTCACATCACGGGAGTGGAGTGGGGGAAGGGAGGATTGTGGCTGCCCACAGATTTGTCTTTCTGCCTGTGACGTCAAAAGATCACAGTCAGATACCAAAACCAAACCAAACCCACCGCCATGGCTTTAGTTATGTCTCCTAGTGATGCTATGGGACAGAATAGAATGCCCCTGTGGGTTTCCCCAACTAGTAGGAAAGCTCATCTTTCTCCCCCTCGGAGCAGCTGGTGGTTTCAAACTACTGACCTTGCAGTTAGCAGCCCGACTTAGAACCGCTTGAACTACCAGGGTTTAACCACTTCTCTTGGATTTGGCCATCTCCAGGAAAACTCAGCTGCCTTTCCATGCTTTGTATGCCCTGCAGGATGTGTGGCCAAGACACATCATTGTGAGGACTATAAGGAGAGCAAGCCCAGAGAAGGGCCCTGTGAAAAGGCTGATTAGAAGTCTGGGCACACAAAGCAGTCTCTTTAAGAATGTAAAAGACGCTCATGTGGAAAGAATACTAACAACCCTTAGTCACAGCTTTCTGCGAGGGCACACTAAAACACTGAATTAAAAAAAACCCAAATATATCAATTTATTAGTCTGTGAGGTTAGTACCAGTGGGGATTTCATTCTTTCATTTTAAATATGTTAGTCTCTAATAGGAAAGTACTTAAAAGCTACTGATACGTTTGACAAGAAACAAAATACGCATCTTTTAGCTTAGGAACCAAAGAATTGATAAGGTTTTAGGTTTCTCCTACTCAATCTTATGCCAGTATATGAGTGTTGATTCAATATCTAAATTACCATGAGAAACTCTTTTAACAGCTGTAATCAATATGATTTTACATTCTAATTTATAACACCGAGAACTTAATTTATTTACTCCCCATGCTACATCCCCCTAGTGATCTAGGTCATTGTTCATTGAGCTTCTGCATATTCACATTCTCTATTTGCAACTCATGACTGTGCTTATGAGTTTCCCCAGATAGACAGATTACACTGCATCCGTGGGAAGAGCCACTCCTGGAAGAAAAGGGGCCATTCATTTGTGGGGAATCTGTTGCCCTCTAGTGGTGACTTGATCAAAAGGGGGAAGTGTGTGTGAGTGTTGTGTGTGTCTAAAACAACTGAGGTGCTAATGTATTACAACTCAAGTAAAGAAAACCAAAATCCTGAGGAAATGCCGAATTTGTCAAGGATTTCACTTTGTTTAGATCAGCAATCAATGTTGATGGGAGCAGCAGTCAAGAAATCAAACGATGCCTGCCATTGGGTAAATGTGCTGCATAGGACTTCCTGTGAAAAGCAGGATGTTTCTTTGAGGAAGAAGGTGCCACCTGATGACCCAAACCATGATATTTCCAATCACCTCATATACATGTGAAAGTTGGACGTTGTATAAGGAAGAGCAAAGAAGAATAGATGAGCTTGGATTGTGGTGCTATCAAAGAATGTTGAAAGGACCATGGACTGCCTTCCTATCCTCACCCCCCCTCCCCCACCGCCAAAAAAAAAACAACAACCCAGCTACCAGACTTGTCTTGGAAGAAGTAAGCCAGAATGCCCCTTGGAAGCAAAGATGAGGAGACTTCATCTCAAGATGTACTTTGGGCATGCTGTCAGGAGTGACCATGCCCTGGGAAAGTCCATGCTAGGTCAAGTAGCAGGGCAGTGAAATAGAGGAATCCCCTCCACAACATGGATTGACACTGGCTGCAACAATGAGCGCAAACCTAAAGACAATAGTTTCCCTCTGTTGACTCATCCCTATGAGTTGTGACCAACTCACCAGGGCCCAAGAACAACAACAGCCTACCTGACTTAGGTGGCTTCAAACTTAAATCAAAACTCGGTGTTGAATTAAGCTAAGATTGTCATTTCTACCAATCACCCCATCTCTGCTTATTATTGATTTTGCTTTTTTTTTTTAAACAAAGAAGCCAGTAGGGTTTCCAACCTAGATAATAAATTACTGAGTGCTTGTTAAAAAATATTTATACAGCTGACACCGGAGAGGATGCTTTAATCAGCAGGAGGTTAGAAAGCAGAAATGATCTTATTAAATGGAGTTAGAAACTACAGATATAAAAATATAACTATACATTTATGGCCAAGATAGCTACAGAGATAAAATCTTTGTCCTTGCATATTGAGAATTTTAAAAGTATTTATTTTCAAAGTTTTCTTTGTAAATTTGTACCTTGATAGGAAGGCAAATTGCAGCTGTTGAAGTCTTGACTATTTGTAACACACACACACACAACCCCACAAATACGCAGAAATTTGGCTTTAAGATGAGAAAATTCACTTGGCATCTTAACTGTCGGTTGCCCGAGCCCTACTCACTTTCCTGGTCCAATGGCGATGTTTGCACTTCAAGGCTTCAGATTAGAGTTGATTCAACCATCACTTCTTCTTGACCAATGGTAAAAACAAAACAAACTCACTGCCATCGCATTGATTCTGACTCATAGTGACCCATAGGACAGGGTAGAACTGCCCTGCAAGCTTCCTAGATTGTAACTGTTCAGGAGAGTGGAAAGGCCCGGTCTTTCTCCCAGCTGGTGGTTTTGAACTATGGGTCTTGACTAGCGGTTCTCAACCTTCCTAATGCTTCAACCCTTTCAAATAGTTCCTCATGTTGTGATGACCCCCAACCATAACATTATTTTTGTTGCTACTTCATCACTGTCATTTTGCTACTGCTATGAATTGGGCGACCCCTGTAAAAGGGTCGTTTGATACCCCAAGAGGTTACAACCCACAGGTTGAGAGCCGCTGGTCTTGACAATCACAGTCCAACTTGTAACCACAATGCCATGAAGGCTCCTTAACCAATGGCAGGCTATTACTTTTCGAGAACGTCAGTGATAATTGGTCTGGTCTACAATCAATCACAAAATGTTCGCACAGTTTGCTTTGGAAACATTGCCTCAGACAAATTTCAACAGGAACTAAAGATTTAATGTTAGCAGAGGGATTAAAGTTAAGAAAGTCTGTAGTTTCACAACTCCTTCTAAATTTTCCTTCTGTGCCCTGTACTTCCCTCTACTGGGAAACCATGACGTTTGTTTGCTTTGCCGAATGAAAACCTTGCTGCTTCCCTTCGAGCACTCATCAGGCGGTTGGGAAAAAGAACTGATAATGTTGAGTGATCTTAAAAGTTATAAAGATATGGTGACTTGTAGAATTCTGTGTTTTGTGAAGTTAAGTGATTCCTTTAATAAATGATGCATTGCTAAGAGACATCAGCCTCGTGTTTTCACTTACATTTGCTCATCTGCCTTTCAACCAGCTCTTACTTTATTTGTAGTTGAAGGCACCCAAGAGACACATCCCAAGTCCCAAAGTAAGCTCAAGTCAGACCAAGTTCCCCAATGATTTTTTCCAACTCGTAGCTCACAAGACGGGGGGGATCCTCACAAGGCCAAGACCTGTTCCAGGGTATGATGCTCAGCTTCAATGTGGGAAACCCAAATCTGATTCCCATGCAATGTCCCCCATGCCTTTCCGTGGAGCCTTGCATGTTGCTATGGTGTTGAACAGAAGTCAGTAGCGCTTTCAGACTAGCAAGAAAGCTCTTATGACATAGTTCTGTGAACCAGCCACTGAAAAATGATTACAATGGTTCAATGGTCCAGTGGATTACAACATTCCAGTCCAGAATTGATCACGGGGATTGTGCAGGATGAGGCAGGGTTTTCTTCCATTATATATTTGATTGGCATAAATCAGGGCCAATACAAAAGCAATAAATAACAAAGAGTAGCCGTCGTAATTTTCTCCTCCAGTACACCAAACATTCTAAGGCACTCGTGTTTGAAAAGCAGCAGTGGTGCATTCTGTCTCCTGATTCTATGTTTTTGCCAATCTGGGTGGTCTTTCTTACCAATGGTCATTCATGCAGCTATAGTTACGTGTCAACCAAGCCTTAGACAGAGGCCCTTAATAGCATGTCTCTCAGTTAGAGTGTGACTGTTGACTGCAGAGCTTCAGCACTCTGTGGTAGTGACATCATTGCTTGTCTACTTGAAGATATTAAAGTGTAGCGGTAGAGTCTATCCTGTCAATCAGTTCGCAGCCTGATGATGCCGCCTTGTGATCTTCTCATAAGGAGGGTCCTGGGAACCTCTCCCTCTCCCCCCGCCTTCACCTTGCTGTTAATGAGCCATGCTGAGACCTGGCCAGTGTGGTGATGCTTTCACTGCCATTGGATCCACAAGACTGTGCACCCACTGGCCTGTGATCTTCCTGCATTCTGCATCATTGCAGGTGTCTGCATGAGTCTAAAGAGGGATTTGTGGAGCAGTTTTGGACATATGGACTTGATTTGGATTTGGCTGGGATGTTTTCCTGATCTACAATGACTTCTGGAATAAAGTTCTTTCTTACGCATATATGAGTGTCACTAGATTTGTTTCTCTAGTCAACCTGGCCCAACGCACACTCCGTCACTAGTCTCCCCTACACCAGGAAGCCCTCGTCTTTGTCATATCACAGCTCGGGGCTCCAAAGGAGGAAGGCAGGCGCTGTAAGGTCCCTGAAGGTGTATGCTCTGAAACCTCCACCAGGCCGCTTCTACCACATTCCATTGTCTATAACCAGTCACATCTAAGGGGGTGGAAAACAGATGCTACCTCTTGGTAGAGCAATAAAGTCACATGGAAGAAGGGTGTGGACATGAAGGTATGACCACAGGGTCCATAGCTAGATGCCCCACTTAGCGTATTGGCTCATTTGCACAGTAAGCTGTTCCATTACTCTTCTCAGAAGAGAAACAGTGTGCTTTCCATCTTTGCTACCTCTCAGAAAACATAGGATCACTGTGAACCGTGAGCTGATGTCCCAGAGTCAAGTACTTTGTCAGGACAAATAAACATGGAATTGCTCAGGGGCTAGGTATGTACAAAAGAAGGGGCTTCAAAAGTTCAACAACAAAAAATGTAGAATTTAAAGATATTGGAATTTTCCCATGTATTCTTTATAGCTCCTTCATATTAAATGACAACTGATCCTACCTTCAACATTTGTGTGTGTTTGATTTAAAAGTTCCTTCTTGCCTATATTTCTACATTCTCTACAACTTGCCATTTATAACCCCAAACACACTGTCATTGAGTCAACTATGACCCACAGTGATCTTATATAGGATTTCCAAGACTATACATCTTCAGAGGAGCAAATAGTCTCTTTTTGCTCCCAAGATGTGACTGGTGGGCTTGAACTACCAACCTTGCAGTTAGCATCCCAATGCCTAACCTACAATATCATTGGGTTTTTACATATTTTAAATTAATATGCTTTAAAATTTTCCCCAGTTTGATGGGTAACCAAAGGCATAAACTTCTTATTTTTATTCCTTTAATATCTGAAGGAAGGAGCCCTGGTGATGTAGTGCTTGTGTGTTGGGCTGCAATCTGCAAGGTCAGCAGGTTCAAACAGCCAGCCATTCTGTGGAAGAGAGACAGAACTTTCTACTCCTGCAAACAGTTACAGTCTCAGAAACCCAGAGAGGTCTCCTGGAGAGGGGTCTGTATCCACTCGATGACCGTGCGTTTGGTTTGGGTGATAGCTGAGGAAGCTGAGAGTAATCTCGTGGCTCATAGTACTTTCAAAGTCACAGAAATCTCTGAAGATATTTACATTTGAAGTTAAAGGGACGTGGGGGAAATAAAGAACAAGAGCATCACTGCCCCCCGCCCCCCAGCCTTCATTGGGTCACCTTTCCTTTGAACAAGGAAGTGTTTCTGTTTGTCCTTCGTCAAAGAACTGTCAGGTGCTACGGAATTAGAAGAGCATGAAAACTCGGCCCAGAGTGGCAATGCTATTGGTAGAGATCCCGAGGCTCTAACTGGCTGAGATCTCACAGCCTGGAATGTAGCTGAGGCAAAGACCATAGCTTTTAACTCTCGTGAAGGAGAGAGACAGAAAGAAGCCAGTGGAAACAGGGGAGGGCCATGCACTGGGCATTTGCTCAGCAGGCACAAGGCATGGTCAGGAATTGGCCAATCTCTCCCCACCTCACCTCAGCCAGGGTCAGGTGACTCCACATGGTAACCATGTACTCAGGGCCCAGAGAATGGAGACAAAGGCAACAACCGATCCACCTGTACTGGCCTGTTCCTGAGGGACGAAGGCCTTTCTCCCAAACCTGGAAAAAGGTCACCTTCTCAGGCTTCTGTCCCTGCTAGTGGGTCTCTCCTCACAGCGAGTTTAATGATCTTCAGGACCTTCACGCTCCGGCCAGATGGGGGCAGTGGAGTTACAGCAAAGGTCTGAAATCTGGCTGTAACCCCAGCTTCCTGTCAGCTGCTTACTTAGCTACTGTGGGTTTTAGGGTCACCTTGCATGAGCAAAACCTATCTGCACACACAGAGTCACCCTCAGCCAAAAGAACAGATTCCTGGACTGGGGGACTGCTTTGGGAGAGGAGGGGACAGGTTTCCTGCCTGGCTCAAAGGGTCCTTGTACCAAGTGAAGCAGAACACATTTGTGGGAGGTGCTGTGGGGGAGGGGCAGGGGTGGGCGAGAATACCCCTTGTTATCCACATTGCCCTCCTCAGGTCTCTCGGGGCACACAGCACCCCACACCAGATTTTTCTGTCTTCTCCTCTGTTTCAGTTTCTCTTTTCAAGGATGTATAATTTACTTAACTTAGACATTAATGTTTTTAAAATTGTGATTGAATGTATATAAAAGAACATTTGCCATTTCACATTTTTCACATGGACTTGAATTACATTTAGCATGTGATGTAACTATCACCATTCTCCCCAAATGTGTTTCATCGCCCCACAGAGAAAGACTGCCCCGTAAGCAATGTGTTAGGCAGGTTCTCTAGAGAAACAAAACCAGGACACTTAAGATTTTATATGGACATGTATATATGGATAGGTTTATACAGCGAGAAGAAATATAGCACCTTATCGACAGGCTAGACTCCACCCCTTTGTAAGTTGACAGGAGAATACATAACTGCCACAAGCAATAACTCCCCATTCCCTCCTCCCTACAGCGTCCAGTAACCATTAATAAACTTCAGCTTCTATGCATCTGCCAATTCTAGGTATTTCATGTGAGATCATCTCGTATCTGTCCTTCTGTGACTACAATATTTCACGCCTCATAATGCTTTCAAAGTCCATTCATGTTGTACATTACACCAGCACTCTGTGTGGGACTGAATGAGATCCCATTAGGGATGTATTCACCAAATTTTGTAACAAAATCCAAATATGATGAAGAGAAACGTATCAGAACTTAAATTGTGAGCACCCAATTTGTAGATGGCTGTGGAGGACAGTGGGCATGCCAAACCCACCTGCAGAGGATCTAGTCAGATTAAGCTGCTGATAGATCCCCTCTGGTCACAGGCAAGGGACTCAGAAAGCTTTCCTATCAGACAGATAGCATCGTAAACTGGATTATGGGGACCTGAACTACTTGGTCAGTTGAACTCCTCCTGACCCATCCTGAATTGGCTCTAGGCTCAAGTATTTCTCGTTTGTTCCACAAAAGAAATTTATTCTCTGGTTTTTAAAACATTCATGGCGGTCTTTTAGTTCGTGCTCTTAACTTTTATCTTTATTGTTTTCTTCTTGCTATTTTGTTTTGGGTTTGTTGTTGTTGTTGCCGTTGTGTTTCCTCGTTTGTGAAGCACAGAAGAGGGGAATGCATAGAGATAACAACTGATGTAATGGTTTATGGGGACGTGGGACAAGACAGTTACAGAGGATGATGAGTTTGGGGAGCAAACAATGAAGGTGGGGTGGGGGAAAGAGCACGAGAAAGGATTGTGATGATGTATATACAACTCTCTTTAAAAGCTATTAACTATGGAAGCATATGCTATGTGAATAGTATATCAAGAAGACTACTGGGGGAAAAGAAACCAAACTTGACCAGTGGTTACCATGGGTGAAGGAGGAAGAGCTATTGTTTAGAGGCCATTTAGTATATGTTAATGTTGGTGGAATAATTTGGAAATCAATAAGGTTGTGCAACACGGAGAGTATAATCAGTAGTACTGACTTATACCTGTAGAAGTTGCTGAATTTGAGAATGTTTTGTTGCATATATTTTTGCAACAATTAGAAAAATAATTACGTGAATGGATTGTAAATGATGATGGCAACAATTGCACAACTATGCCTGATCTAATGGAACTATGGATTGTAATAGTATCTGTAAGAGCTCCCAATAAAATGTAAAAATAATAATTCCATGATTAACAGTGAGTAAAAGGAAGATGTTCTATAATTGATTGTGATGATTACATCATTTTACGGCCTTTTTGATATGACTGAATTACTGAATTGGATGACATATGGATGAAGTACCAGTAAAACTTTTTGAAAAAAGAAAGAAAATTTCAAAGGCAACTTGAGAAGACAAAGTAAACTATTATAATGAAATGTACAAAGGCCTACAATTCCAACCAAAAAGGGAGAAGATGCTCAACATATCTTAAATTGAAAGAACTGAAGAAAAAAATTCAAACCTTGAATTGTAATATTGAAAAATTCTATGGGTAAAATATTGAATTATGCAGGATGCATCCAAATAAAAAGGAAAGAATACACAGTCACTATACCAAAATAAAACTAATTGACATTCAACATTTCAAAAGGTAGCACATGATCAAGAACCACTGCTCATGAGGGAAGAAATTCAATCTGCATGGAAAGATTTAGCCAAATACAAGACCCCACGAATTGACGGAATACTATTTGAAGTGTTCCAACAAGTTGATGAAGCACTGGGAGCACTCACTCATCTATGCCAAGAATTTTTGAAGAGGGCTATTTGATCTACTGACTGGAAAAGATCAGTATTTGTATCCATTCCAAGGAGAGGTGACCCAACAGAACGCACAAATCATAAAGCAATAGCATTACTATTGCATGCAAGTAAAATTTTGCTGAATATCATCCAACAGTGGTCGTAGCAAGCAAATTGGCAGGGAGCTGCCAGAGATTTAGGCCAGATTTAAAAGAGGACATGGAACAAGGCATATCGCAGCTGATGTCAGATGATTCTTGATTCAACGTAGAAAAAAATGAGGAGCTGATACCAAGGGCTCAAGTATAAAGCAAATATTTTGAGAATGATCATGGCAACAAATGTACAAATGTGCTTGGCACAGTAGATGTATGTATGGATTGTGATAAGAGGTGTATGAGTTCCCAAAAAAGTTATTAAAAAAAAACACCTCCTCAAAACACAAACAAACAAAAAAACCCTCCTCCCTGGGGGACAGACAACAGGAAAGTGAGTGAAGAGAGACACCAGACAGTGTAAGATATGACAAAATAATAATTTATAAATTATCAAGGGTTCATGAGGGAGGTGGCAGCAAGAAGGGAGGGGAAAATGAGGAGTTGGTGCCAGGGGGTTACGTGGAGAGAAAATGTTTTGAGAATGATGAGGGTAATGAATGTACAAATGTGCTTTATACAATTGATGTATGTATGGATTGTGATAAGAGTTGTATGAGCCTCCAATAAAATGATTTAAAAAAAAGAATACTATAAAGATGTTTACTTGGGTTTTATTGACTATGCAAAGGCATTTGACTGCTGTGTGGACCACAGCAAACTATGGATTGCCTTGAGAGGAAAGGGAATTCTAGAACACTTCATTGTGCTCATTCAGAACTTTGACATGGATCAAGAGGCACTTGTGAGAACAGAACAAGAGAATATTACAGGGCGTAAAATCAGGAAAGGTGTGTGGCAGGGTTGTATCTTTCACCATACTTGTTTAATCTGTATGCTGATCAAATCATCAGAGACGCTGGATTATATGAAGAAGAATGTGACATCAGGATTGGAGGAAGGCTTATTAACAACCTTTGATATGCAGATGACACAACCTTGTTTGCTGAAAGTGAGGAGGACTTGAAGCACTTACTGATGAAGATCAAGGACTGGAGCCCATGGTATGGATTACAACTCAATGTAAAGAAAATAAAAATCTTCACAACTGGACCAGTGGGTAATATCATGGTCCATGGAGAAAAGATTGAAATTGTCATAGAATTTTGTCTTGCATGATCAATATTCATAGAAGCAGCAGTCAAGAGATCAAATGATATATTATATTGGGTAAATCTGCTGCCCAATATTTCTTTAAAGTGTTGAAAAGCAAGGATGTTATCTTTAGGGCTAATGTGTGTGCCTGACCCAAGCCATGGTATTTTCAATCACCTCATATGCGTGTGAAAGATAGACATTGAAAAAGAAAGATGGAAGAAAAACTTAGATGCATTTGAATTATGGTACTGGCAAAGAATATTGAAAGTATCATGGACATTTTTTTCACAGAGTATTATAAGAGCTGTAAGAGTCCCCCTAAAAATGGTTTACTTATATATTTTTAAAATCCAATCCACCAAACCCTGTGGAACAGTTTGATTCAGCCTAATAGTGTCACTATGAATCAGAATAGAATCAATATCACTGAACAATAAAGTCTACAAAAGGAATGTGAAAATAAAATAAAGTATCATGGACTGCTAAAAAACTAACACAGTCCTTCTCCAGATCTGTCATGGAAGAAGTACAGCCAGAATGCTCCTTATAAGTCAGAATGGTCAGACTTCATCTCAGGTTCTTTGGACATGTTGTCAGGAGAACAGCCTCTGGAGAAGGACTGTGTTAGTCTGGGTACATTGGAGAAACAAATCCACAGAGACATACATAACAGAGAGTTTTATATAAAGGGTAAGTGCACAATAAGAAAACATCCCAACCCAGGGCTTCCCAAGTTCACAAGTCCAACATTAGCCCATATGTCTGACATCAATCCACAAAGTCCTCCTCCATTTCACAAAAAACATGCAATGATGCCAACTATAGGAGGAAAGTCAAAATTGGTGAACGTGTAAGCATCTCAGCACTGGCAGGGGTCTCCACGTGGCTTCTCCAGCACCCAGGGGTCGCAGGAAGTGAGCCCTGCCAGCCAAAGCAGGGAACTGGCTAAGGCAGCTGCACCCTGGTCTGACCCTCAGAGAGCAAGAGATCCAAAAAACTAGAAAGGCGAGGCTCACTGAGCCATTTATCCCTCCGCCCTTCAATTAACCCCACATGTGTTTATCAGTCAGGTTGGCACAATAAACTTTAACTATCTCAAGGACATCATGCTTTATAAAGTGGAGGGGCAGTGAAAAAGAGGATGACCCTCCATACAATGGGCTGACACAGTGACTGCAGGCATGTGCACAAACACAAGAACAATTGTAAGGGTGGTGCACCTCCAGTTGGCACTTCATAAGATCGCTACAAATTGGAACTGACTGACTGGCACCTAACAACAAGGAAGCTCATTAGACTGGAGGACATGGACCATTCACCTCTATAGATTAAACAATTATGTCTGGACACTGCTTGTGAAAACAAAGAGGGTTAGGCACAGGCAAAAATACTTATAACACTCATTCACTAAGCAGGACTAGCCCTGTGCAAAAGTCAAAGACAATATGAAAATAGCAAACCTATGTTTGTCTTAGGTTGTCAACTAGTGGGCAACCTTGAAAGCTAGAAGTTTGTGCCAAAGTCCTGGTTCATTTGGAGTATGATCCAAGCTAGGTCCATTTGTCTTGGTCTATGAAGAATGCTGTCCGTCTTCAAAGGGTGAAATCTAAAGTCCAGGTAGTATATATAGCACAAGGCCCACCCAGACCAGAAAGAAAATTCAGTCAGAATTAATATGGTTAGCAATGCACTACAGGGTGGATTCTCCCATTAATGTTAAGTTTTCAAGGGGACTCGCGGGCATGCCACACTTCATAGGGAGTTCCTCCTTTTAAGGGTCCTGTCACCTTAAGAATGAAAAGCAAGTGTGTGCAAGGATCTCCCTATAACCCCATCTCAGGGGGGAGAATAACAGAAAAGTGCATTGGTCAATGTGAGACATGAAAAAATAATAATAGTTCATAAATTATCAAGAGTTCATGAGGGGGAGAGGAGAAAATGAGAAGCTGATATGAAAAGCTCAAGTAGAAAGCAAATGCTTTGAAAATGATTATGGCAACAAATATACAAATGTGCTTCACACAATAGATGGATGTATGGATTGTGATGAGTTGTACGAGCACCCAATAAAATGATTTTTAAAAGCAACAACAACAAAAACATTAGAGTTGAACAAAATCAATCATTTTATATGTATACAAGAACTCTCATATATTAAATTTAAACACATAAAATTTAATTTTATATGATACATGAGTGCTTCAAGAAATTCATAAACTAAGGACCAATAACAAGAATAGTGATACCAGGAGGGTAAGAGGAAGGCAGAGAGAGAAAGCGGGAACTGATCACAATGATCTACATATAACTCCCTCCCAGGGAGGACAGACAACAGAAAAGGAGGTAAAGGGAGACAGTGGTCAGTGTAAGATATGACAATTTTAAAAAATAAATTATCAAGGGTTCATGAGGGAGGGAGAAAATTAGCTGATACCAAGGGCTAAAGTAGAAAGAAAATGTTTTCAAAATGGTGATGGTGGAGAATTCCAGGAAGATGGAGGCAGAGTAACACATACCAAAGGGACTCCGCAGACTTCAGCCCAGGAGAGTTGCTTAGAGGGAAATTCAACACTGCTGGATGTAGGAGGATCATCATAAAGATAAGCAGGCACAGACCCACAAGGTTTTGAGGGGCTGGGGGCTTTTGGCTTACCACAGTGGAGGCCGGTTAGGGCTTGACCTTAGCACCACGATGGTCTCTGACAGAGCCGGGACCATTTGGAGTCTATACTGGGCCTACAGTTTGCCGCTGCCTGCCACAGGGCAGGGACTAAACTCTTGCAGCTCCATGGGCAGGGATCCGGTCTCAGCTACATTGTTACTTTTGTTTCCCTCTCTCCTCCCTATTCCCCCCACTGTTTCCCTGGGCGCACAGGGGCTTTTTCTCAACACAGCCACAGCTTGCCGCTGCCTTGGGGCAGGGCCTAACCCTTGCAGCTCCACAGGCAGGGATCAGGGGTTCAGTTATATTGTTACTTTTGTTTTCCTCTCTTCTCTATATCCCTGCACAGTCTCAGCAGGCTTACTTTTAAATTTTTTTTCTCCTCTTTGTCTCTATCCTGTTCTCTCACACTCCACAGCTGATCTCCAGACCGCTCCCCTTAGCCTAGGGCATTTATGCCTGCACCACAGCCAGCTAGATGAGCTCCACAATGTGTAGCTAGCCCGAGTCTAGAGAAAGCCCTGTTGACCTCCACCAGGGGATACATTGGCTAACTTCTTCCAGGGAATTCCTGCCTGTGTGCCTGGGGGCCTAAGGCAGCTTGGCCAACACGCATCAATGTTACAAGCTGCTGAAGAAACCTCTGCCCAACATCTGCAACACCAAAGCAGGCAACCCACCAGTTTTCTGGGGCACTCCCATGAGAGGGAAGCCAGAGGAGGATAAAATGGTAGCTTAATTGCATAGTGAAATTTGCTGTAAGCAGTTCCAAGAAGCATTCCTACAAGTCTCCCAGAGAGAGCCAGTGCCCTTTGACTCCCTGGAAAATGGCACCTGGGTCCTCTAAAACAATGCAACACAAACAGCCATCAGCCCCAATGACCTCAATGAAAAAGCAGGAGAAACAAAGGCAATAGCAGAAGATGTCTTGAACATAACGACATGCATAGAAGAAGCAGACATTGAACTGCCACAGAAAGAAATTTTTAGAATGCTGCTTGGAGTCATAAAGTATATGAGGAAAACAAAACAGAAAAAGGGCGAAATGATAGAGTAAATAAAGTCCATACACCAAAGGGAAATATAGGAGCTTAGGAAGGAGATAACAAAAACCAGTAGCAGAAACATGGATTTTGAGAATCGACTGGAGGAAGCAGAGAACCGCATCAGCGACTTGGAGGACAGCCAAGCAGACTTTAACAAACGTGAACAAAAATCTAATAAGATCATCAGAGAAGCTGAAGAAAACCTAAGAGCTATGTCTGATGCTATGAAGTGGAATAACATTATAATTAATGGCTTACCGGAGGAAGACACAAAAAGAAGCGATCTGCAACAACAGTGAGAGAATTCTTGGAGGAAAACTTCCCCAGCTTAATGAATGAAAACCAGGCAACCCTTGAGGAGGCTGAAAGAATACCAGTTAGACTGAATCCCAGGAAGAAGTCACCAAGGCACATAATTGTTTAACTATCCAACTTTGAGGAAAAGGAGAAAATCATGAGAGCAGCTAGGGAAAACAAGCAATCACATATAAAGGTTCCCAAATAAGAAAATACTCAGATCTATCAGTAGAAACTATAAAGAAGAGGAGAGAGTGGACTAACATATTCCCAAAATGGAAGGAAAACAATGCAAACTCAGGAATATGCAATTCAACCAAATTATTAATCAAGATACATGGAGAAGTAAGAGTCTTCCCAGACACGAAAAAACTCAAAGAATATGTTAGAAGAAATCCAGCCCTACAAAAGATCCTTGACGACCCTGTATGGGCAGAAGAACAACTCTCACCAAGCATAAATAAGAGACCGCCACATAGAACAACCTCACCCAGAGGTCAACAAAAAGAAAACAGACCCCAAGATAGCATTGGCTTAAGGATGGAAAGAAGTCAAGAATAATATACACACACATGCACAGCACACTAATGACAAAGGAAGGTAGGAAAACACCTAAGACAAAAAGTATAATATGACCTCACAGAGTCTGCAGATGGAGATAATAACCCTGAATATCATTGGCCTGAATTCAGGCATTAAAAGACAGGAGCTAGCAGACTGGCTGAGAAAACACAACCCATCAATCTGCTGCCTACAGGAGACAGAGCTCAAGTCTACAGACAAAAATAGGCTGAGAATCAAAGGATGGAGAAAGGTGTACCAAGCAAACAGCAATTCAAAAACAGCAGGGGTTGCAATCCTAATCTCGGATAAAATTGACCTCAAAGTACAAACCATACAAAGAGATAAGAGATATAATGCTCAAGGAAATGGTAGTCAAAGAACCACTAAGCATTGTAAACATATATTCCCCAAATGAGAGACCCACGGAATATGTTACCCAAACACTCCAAAATATGAAAAAAGAAATCACAGGCTGAAAAATTATAGTGGGTGACTTCAATACACCACTCTCTGAGAAATATAGATCACAGGAAAAGAAACTCAACAAGGAGTCTAGATATCTAAACACTACAATTAGACAATTTGACCTGATAGATATTTACAACCAAATACAAAATACACCAAATACACCCAAATACAAAATATTCAAATTCTTTTCATGCCTGCATGGCACATATTCGACGATAGACCACATGCTGGGCCATAATTTTAAGCACGTTGATATCATACAGACCTCTCTCTGACCACTGTGCAATGAGGCTGGAAATCAAGAAATGGAAGACTAAGAAAACTAGAACAAACATTTGGAGGATGAATAACTCTCTACAGCAAAAGGAGTGCATACTGGCACAGATAAGAGATGAAATTAGGAAACTTCTAGAAACCAATGAGAATGAGCACACGATGTAACAAAACTTATGGGACACAGCAAAGGTAATTAACACAGGAAGTTTCATAGCAATACATGTACACCGGAGAAAGGAAGAGAGACTCATGACTGATATGCTAGCACAAAATTTACAACAACTAGAGCAGAGTCAGCAGGACAATCCTACTAATAGCAAAAGAAAAGAAATAAAAATCAGGGCTAAGATTCAGGCAGGAGAGGGAAAATAAGTAAACTATGGAAAAAATTAATGCTGCTAAAAGTTGATTATTTGAAAGGATAAACAGAATCAACAGACCGCTGGCAAACCTAACCAAAGAAAGTTGGGAACAAATTTCAATAGCAAGAATAATGGTTGAAAGGGGGGATATTACAACAGACCCTAATGAAATCAAAAGGATAATCACACAGTACTACGAAGAGTTGTACTCCAATGAATTCAACAACTTGGAAGACATGGACAAATTCTTGGAAAAACAATCCCTCCCTAGACCATCCTTGATGGACATCAAGAATCTCAACAGACCCACAGCAGTAGAAGAAATAGACAAGGTTATCAAGGGATTACCACCAAAATAATCCCCTGGACCAGATGGCTTCACTGGAGAATTCTACCAAGCATTGAGGGAAGAACTAATACCAATACTACACACGTCTTCAGATCATAGAAAAAAGATGGCATACTCCTTCTATGAAGCTAATATAACTCTGATACCAAAACTGGGCAAGGATCCCACAAGAATCGAGAACTACAGACCAATATCCCTAATGAACATCAATGCAAAAATCCTTAACAAAATATTGGCCAACAGAATACAAAATATATAAAACAAATAATTCACCATGACCAAATGGGGTTCATACCAGGGATGCAGGGATGGTTCAACATACGAAAGACCATTAGTATCATTCACCACATTGATATGAAAAACTGTAAGAACCACATGATAATATCAACAGATACAGAAAAAGCATTCAACAACATTCAACACCATTTCCTGTATAAGACACTTGAGAAGATAGGAGTGGAAAGAAAATTCCTCAAGACAATTGTGTTGGACAGGGGTCTCTAGAGAGACAAACCAGATTGCTAGTAATTATATATAAATATATTTATAAAGATAGATATATAATACAAGAAATGAACCGTTAAATTATATACAGATAGATAATACAAGAAATTAAGTTAAATTATAAAGCAGTGAGACACTAGCAGTCCTTTAAGGCTTGAGAGCTGCCAGTTGCCAGTCCCCTTCTGTAGAGAGAGCTGGGCTATATATACCCAGGCAGCAAACAGCAAGTCAGTTCACCAACTGTCACCAACTGTTGGTCCCCAGCTCCAGAGACGAACATTCCAATCATGTGGGATTAAAGGGACCTCAACTTACAGCGACACAGTCCACAGGCTAGGCATCCCACAGGTAGTGTACCCCTTTAAACTGAGGCATAGAACAAGCAAGGCGAGGCTCACCAAGCCATTTATCCCTCTGTCCTTCAATTAATCCTACTTGTGTTTATCGGCCAGGCTGGCACAATAAACTATCGCAAGAATACAAGCTATATATGAAAAACCAGCAGCCAACATGGTATTCAATAGAGAAAAGACTAACAAAATCTCACTGAAAAGGGGGACCAGAAAAGGATGCCCTTGTCATACTCTTATTTAATATCATGCTGGAGGTTTTAGCTAACAGTATAAGGCAAAGAAAAGACATCAAAGGCATTCGTCTGGGGAAGGAAGAGGTGAAACTATCATTATTTGCAGATGATATGATTTTATATATAGAAAATTCCAAAAGCTCCACAAGGGGAGTACTGCAAGCAATAGAGGAGTTTGGTAGAGTGGCAGGATTCAAGATCAACAAACAGAAGTCCATCAGACTGCTATATAATTGGATAAGACCACAGAATAGGAGATCAAAAAGGTGGTACCCTTCACAATAGCCAAACACAAATTGAAATATCTTGGGATATACCTGACTAATAGGACAAAAGATTTATATGGGGAAAACTACAGAACACTATTACAAGAAACCAAGAGCAACATCAACAAATGGAAGAATATCCCATGCTTGTGGATTGGAAGACTCAATAAAACTGATTACCAACTTCATATGGAGAGGGTTGACTGGAATGAGTTTGGATTTTTGACTGTAGATTACAATATGAAAAAATAAGTATTAAATTAAAATGCTTTGTAAATATAGCCTAAAACAAATTTAAATTTAGACTAATGCTCCTTGTCACATACATTACTAGGTACTGAGGTATGGAGATTTAAAAAGTAGGGAATTTAATGGGCAGTGAGCTAATAGGAGAAGAATAATTGGAAAAGGAGGAGGAGAATGGCTGTATAACTCAAATAATGTAATCAATTTAACTGAAATGTATGTATGGAAATTGTTGACTTGGTTATTCTTAATAAGAACAACTGTAAAGTAATTTGTACAGAAAAAAAGAAAGTGGTGATGGCAACATATACACAAATGTGCTTGACACAATGGATGTATTATGGATTGTGATAAGAGCTGTAAGAGCCCCCACTAAAATGATTTACATAAAAAAGGAATAAAGAAAGTGTACGATTCCGGTTCCAACAGGGTCCAGACACTGGGTGTTGAGAGAAAAAGGAATATTCCCTGGAAGCAGACTTCCAAGTGGGGGAGGGGTCTTCAGAGGCTGGGGACTCTCATGGCTGGGATGAGAGGGGACCTGACACCTTCAAGTGCATCTTCATGATCTCAAATACTAAGCAGAGGAGAAGGCCTGGGGAACCTGAGGATTTTCCTTGGGGCTGGAATCCTGGAAAGAGGAGAAGACAAAGTAAGACCAGCCCAACAAGGTAGGGCATCTTATTCCAGTGAACCCCACTCCCATATTTCAGCGTGTCCACTATTTGCCCTTGGCAGGCCACTCACATGTCCTGGGGCACGTCTCTGGTAAAACAGAGATTATAGTACTCTGCATTCATTAAGCCTTACTGGTTACCTTTGATTGGCTCCGACTCATGGCAACCCCATGTGAACTGCCCCACAGGTTTCCTACGGCTGATTTTCAGAAGGAGATCACTGGGTTCCTGTGGGCGGCCTGGCACCACCAACCTTTAGGTTAGCAGCTGAGTGTATTAACCATGCCCACTGTGTAAAACAGAACGTGCTATGCAGATGTGAGTTTAAGAAGGAAGAGATGAAAGGAGGAAGAGAGACAGTGGGGGCAGGGGGCAGGGTATTTACACGCATCCTACTTCCCCAGGCACTGGGAAACATTGACCTTGGGGACCATTCATCCTGTCACCTCTTCACTGAAGCACATTCTCAGGAGAGAGCCACTTCCTCAGGCCGTTGGCCAACTCTTAAAAGCTTGCAATGAGAATATGCAGAATGGGCACTCCCAATACATTTCCCCATCCCACCCCCCTGGACCAGTAGCTATAGGGAAGATATTGAGCCCTGTATGATATTGCCAGGTGGGCCACTGTAAGAGTTACCAATTATCTCAAAGTCTTCCTGTTGTCATTATTAAATAATAAGAAATACGATATAGAGAAATGGGAAATGATGACATACACAACTCTCCTGAACCCAGAGAGAGATGGTTGGGGGCTAAAGGAAGAGGGTCTTCAGTCAGATTTCCAATGATGAATGTATTGAAGTCTTAAAATGAAAACAAACATCCTGGGATACATCATCAAAGATTGTATTAAATCTTCCTGATTAGATATAAACCTAGTGGAACCCCTGAGACTGTGACCCTTCGTCCCCCTTTAGGTCTGGAAGTGAACTCACCCCATGGATCAGTTTTTCAGCCAAGCAATAGATAGTTCTATAAAGGAAATTGTAACATGAAGGATTAGAATGCTCAACCATTGGAGGTCAAAAGATCAACATTCATTCAAGGACAAATGCCTGAAAGGTTAGGAAACATGGAGAAACAGGGGACGTGGTATAAGAGATGTCACACCGTGGGAATTGCAAATAAGGACATGAAACAAAATGTATATGGATTGTGGAATGGAAATCCTGCAAACCTCCACCCAACCCACAATAGAAAGTGTTGGTTTAAAAAAATTATTATTGTATTGAAAATGGTGGCATGTGTTAAGGATTCTGTCATGCTTTTAGGTTCTCAGAATGGGTTCCTCCCATCTCCTATAGACAATGTAAAAGTCTATTGGGTGATTCTCTGAAATGACTTTCCAGCACACTTCAGGAGAGCATTAGGAATGGAATAGGGAACTCACATCATGTGGCCTCAGTTGAGTTCTGCATCTGATATTCATTGATTTAAAAAAAAAACACCCTGGGGTTTATGCACATCTTGATTTCAATGGGTATTGTTCCCCTCCAAACACATGTACACTCTGCTTCCTGCAGACGTGAAATGCAGACACATGGGCCCCAGAATTCTGAATGGAGGGTCTAAGCTACTTGGGTTGTAGACAGTAGCTTCCTGGCCACATTCCTAGGGCTCTCCTGACCTGGTTCTTGACCATAGCGTACAGGGCAGAGAGTTACATTTAAAATACCAGGTGGGCTCCCTGATGAAAACTCTAAAACCTAACAGCACGCCAGCAGCAACCTCCAGCTGACTGGTCTGAGGAGGAAGGGGAGCCTTCGGGGGCAGGGCGGTTGCAATGGGAGCCCTGCAGGAAGACTGCGCAGAGGGAGCAGCGGGCTCAGCTGCAGACCTCATGTGGCCAACATTTCCCAAGTTTTCCCCAAAGAAGACAGACATCTGAATTTGTTTATGACATGAATTCACGCATTTAAAACACACAGCAAGGCCAAAGGGAGCCTGTGTGTGAGCTAAAAGTATGTGTGGCTCAGGGACAGACCCTTAGGTTTATAACTGCCACACGGGAATGAAGAATGAATGAACAGCTTGGCAGGAGGCCCTGGGCGCACCCGGGTGTGCAAGGAAAAGCGCAATCTGCAGGAATCCGAGGACAGCCCTGTGACCATGCTGCAGCGAGGAGCTGAGGTTGAGAGACCTGATCTTGCTGGGGTCAGATTTAGACACCCCCATCCACCCCCAATGGCACCTCCATCCTCCAGAACACTGCTGCCACTCTTATGTCTCCCATTGGGGTGCAGATCAAACCTACCCGCATCACACGTTCCCATAGGCCCCGGAGAGATGGGGGGCTCCCAGCTCCACCATGGCTTCTCCCTCTGGGGAGCTCTCCTCCCACACCTCCCTGTTTGCCTCTAGATTCAAACAGAAAGCCCTGAGCAGAGGAGGAAGCGGAGCCCAGGGAACTGGGAACTGGCTTGCAGCATCCAGGACCCCAGAGTGCTCTACAGGTGGGGCACCCATCCACTAAGGCAGTAGAGTGAGTCCCAGAGCTCCTCCCTCCCGGGCCAGGCATATAAGAAGTGTGACCCTCTATGGTAGAGTGTCTTGGGGGTATGTATGCATGCACCGTGGTGTCTGTGTGCCCTGCGTCATATGGGACACCCCAGTGTGCACAGGTACCCCCACTTGTGGTGGCACCTTGGTATGCGGGCACCTCTGTGTGTGTGTGTGTGTGTGCACCCTGGTGTGTGGGCAACCCCTGTGTGCCATTCCCACCGTGTACAGCCCCAGTATGTGGGCCTCTGTGGGCCTCTCCAAGGCTGAAGTGTGTGGCTGCCAGGATAATGTGAAGCTGTGGGTCTGCCCTGGCATTATGTCTGCTCTCTTCACCTCCCTAGCCTCACTCCCCTGTGTTGGGGCTACCCTCCGAATCCCCAACAAAAACCAGAGACCGTGAGTCTCTTCCGGCGTCTGTGAGTCGTCGCATGGGGCCAACTTTCACACGACATATTTGTCCTACAAGAGAAGGTGCCATGGCAGCTGAGGCGGCCCTGGGAATGGCTGGTGGCAAAGCGAGTCCATGCTCTGGGGGTGGCTGCCTGCATTCCTGGCCATGCAGAGGCCAGAATCCGGGCATTCCATTCATAATGTTCCCAAAGGCAGGGGTGAGGAACAAAGCTGAGAGTTAGATATTGAGAAAGAGAAGAAAGAAAGGTCCCCTTACCCCAGGCTGTGTGTGAGCCCAGTATAGGGAGCAGAAGTGAGGTCAGGCTCATGTGAGCTGCATACTGAGTGGCCTCGGACCTTCCCAGAGCACTGCGCCTGGGCAGCTACCCTCCTTACAGACAGCCCCCATGTCACTGCTGGGGAAACGGCCGGTCAGGTTCAACAGGGCGGTCAGAGCCAGGGGAGGCGACATACGCACACTTAGCTTCCTACTTCCTTCTGGACTACAAGTTATTCACTCTCAAATCAGTCACTATGACCCCCCCCTTTTCGTTTAGTTACTCATAGGTCATCAAATGATATGAACCCGTTCTCCAAAAAAGTGTCTGGCACTGGCCTGTCCACAGCCTGCCACGCTCCCTGGAAGGTGATGTCTCCTCTCCTCCCAAAGCAGCCTCCAGACCCAGATTGCCTACGTCTCTGCCTCTGCCATGCTCCTGTTCAACTCCAAAGCTCCTGGGCCGGGCCTGGCTTACCCTGCCAGCCTCAGCTTCCACGCTCACTGATGGTTGCCTCAGCTCCCCCACGAGGCTGGTGTGATGATCATTCCTGTGTTTTACATCCGGAACCTGAGGAGCAGGGGGGTGATGTAGCTCATGCCATTTGTTCTCTGTGCCTGGCACCTGCTCCATTTATACACTCACCCATTCACTGTGGGCATTTACTTCCCCACCACCACCCCGTGTCTCATTTAGCTGAATTTTACATCCCTCAAAAGACACATTGTGTCTGGTTTCTCCCCTGCGCTTATGTGGCTTGTCCCCTTAGCCAGTGGGGGACACTGGTTCCCCAGGTAAACTGTCTTCCCCATTGGTAGGACCTATGTCCCTCCTGGTGCGCAGACCCGTGGGAAAACAGGCTCGGAAGAGCAGGGTGGGGCTGGCTTGTGGGGATGCTCCCGCACACCGAGCGCTGGATGCAGGGACCACAGAACCAAACGGAAGGGCGGGGCCTCCGGTGGGAAAGGATTCGTGGACTCCTGTAGCTGGTCTAGGTGCTGTCCCAGGCCAGCGGCGAACGTGCCTCGGGGGAGCAGGACGGCAGGGAGAAGGCCCAACTCTGAGCCACACAGAGAGTCTTCGGGCCTTGTTGTGTGTCTTTGAGCACAGTCAAGAAGGAGGGGCTACCAAGCTGAGGGACCACCATTGGCAAGCTTTGGTGTGGGAGAGGCACAGTGGGGTCACCCAGCAGTAGCAACTATCAGGCCCAGTACATGGTAAGGGACTTCCCAGGCTGGCAAGTACTTGTAAAAACACTTTTTAAAAATCATCCAAGCAGAGCACTCTGGTCCTTAAACACTCTTCCTAGATTTGCTCTCTCCCTGTCTCTCTCTTTTTTTAAATCTATGTATATAGAGATAAAATTATTATTATTAAAATATCATTTTATTGGGGGCTCTTACAGCTCTTATAAATTCCATACATCAGTGTGTAAAGCATATTTGTACATAGGTTGCCATCCTCATTTTCTAAACATTTACTTTCTACTTGAGCCCTTGGTATTGGCTCCTCTTTTTTCCCTCCCTTTCCCCTTGCCCCCTCGTGACCCCTTGATAAATTATACAGTATTATTATTTTCATATCTCACACCAACTGCTGTTTCCCTTCCCCCGTGGTTTGTGTTGTTTGTCCCCGAGGTGGCCTTGGGGCGGGAAAGCAGGTATGGTGGTGTTATGTGTTGATCATTATGATTGGTTACCCCTTCCTCCCCACCTCTCCCCACCTCCCCCCTGCTCTCCTGGTATCCCTACTCCCATTCCTGTTCCTGGATTCCGTGTGTCGTGAGCTCGTATCTCTGATCTGTACCTGTGCGCATGCTCCGGTCTCTCTTGCGGTGCGACCTTGGGCAAGCCACTCAGTGTCTCTGGGCTTCCCTGTGCCTGCGCCCTAGGCTTTTCCTGAAGGCAGCTCGGGAAAGCACAAAAGATCAGGAAAGACTTTCTCATTGCTCATCCTCCAGGTTCCCCTGATCATCAGTTCACCGAAGGCCTCCTGGAGCGCAGACCGTTTAAGTTACCTGATCTGGGCTCCCAAAGAGCCCGTTCTCAGCAGTTTTCGGCAGTGGTCTCAGGGTATTGTCCAGAAACCCCTGTGGCCCCCCAAGACTAGGTTGTACAGTTTTCGGTTAGTCAAAGGGCTTTTCCACGCCAATTCTCTTTACGCCTTCCTTCTCTCCTGGCATACCGTGGGGTTTCCTAGACGCCAGCGACATGGATGTGGTGTCTGTACACAAGTCTGTGTTTTGTTTTAAGTATGAATGTTGTTATGAATGAAACCATCTCCCTCCACCAAAATGTGCATGGTAAACCGTAGCCTCTGTGACTGTGGTTATAATCCCATTTGGAATGTGTTGTCCTTGCTGGATCAATAAGCAGGATTCATGTAGCGTATATTTGGGGTCTCGTTTGTGATGTGAGGGAGATTAAGCAGGCAGGCACATCCGAGAGGAAGGAAGATGATGTCAAGTCACAGAAACACTGTGCAGGGGTTGGCGCTCGGAAGAAACAAGGACCTTCCTCCAGAGCCAACAGAGGGAGAAGCGCTCCGCCGGAGTCAGTGCTCTGAATTCAGACTGCCAGTCTCCTAAACTGTGAGGAATAGATTTCTGTTTGTTAGAGCTACCCCGTTTGGGCTGTTTCGCTTGGTTATCACAGCACTGAATAGCTAACTCAGGCGAAGTGGTAAATAGCAATAGATACAACGCGTTTGTTTGAAGAAGATTCATGTGCTCCTCGGTGATTTTTAAGAGTGTAAAAAAGGGCCTCAAGGCCAAGAAATTTGAGAGCCGCTGTTGTAAACTGTGCCCAAATCCTGGTTCTGTGTCTGAATATCGCTGAGGTCTCCAGCAACTCTCCTAACATGAGTTCATATTTCGAAACAGGGGACCTGACCCTTCCTCCCAGGGTGAATGTGGGTAATCTGAAAAATGAAGCAAGCAAGACCCACAGCGATATGTCAGCCAGTCAGAGGAGTGGAACTCTCCAAGCAGCCTCCTGCCCTGGCTGCGGTCCAGCACTGGACAGCCACCAAGCTTTGCAGGGACTCTTAGCAGCTTTCAAGCCGGGCAAACAAGAACAAGCAAGCCCCTGCCCTGCAGCATTCACCCAGCCTGGCACCGTCCCCAGATGGGCTCCCTGCCAGACCCCGAGTGTGCGTTCTCCTGCGTGTCCAAGGTGTGAGAAAGGAGCATGGTTGTTGATCATGTTCGGAAAGACCTCGTTTTAAAAGCACCGTGTTTTTAACTTACTGCGAAGTACATTTTGTCATTCCCGACCAAAATGCCAACTGACGTAAAAGAAGCTCCTTCGCAGGAAAATATTTTGCTTGGCGATTGATCCCAAAGACCATAGAGGGCAAAGTGCGTCTTCTCCAGGCTGGAGCCCTATGGGATCCGAGCAGGGAGATCAACCATGTTCTCAGATGGCCAGCTACTTCTGGAGGCTATTTCCCCCCTGCAGGGACGGAGATTCAGCTTATCCTGCCTGGGCATTTCCCTCAAGAGACCACATGACTGAAACATCCAGAGAAAGCCATGGCGGTGGGGATGGGTGGGGAGGGGGAGGAGAGGGACTATTTGAACTGAAAAGAGAATCCAGTTAGCTGGCCAGTTACAAAGTAAATACACAAAACCTAGTGGCTTGCCAAATTCTCCCAAAGAGCTGTAACAAAATATATTGGGGGAAAAAGAGTCCATTCACAATTCAATGAAAAATTATAAATACCTAGGAATAAACAAGGAGACACACAGGACTAAATGAATCAAACTCCAAATCTTGCCTTAGAAATATAAATGATTCAGTGAATAGAGAAGCATAACATCTCCCTAAATATTAAGACACATGCTGTAAAATTTATAATTTTCTAGCAAGAAATGTTTGCAAGCAAGATCAAGTGGGTGGGGGGGCATTTGATTTGTATTGTTATTATTATTATTAAAACTCAAGCCTCTTAAACATTGAATTACTGATGCATGAATGGCAGGGAGCTGAATGGAAAATCTATATGTCAATGTGATGTTTAACATTTAAAACCCGTTAGGGAAAGCACACATTTCTTTTTTAATAGGCAAATGAGTAGCCCCCTGGCATGAAATAGTTAGATTCGATTTCTATTTTTGGTACTAGATGCATTAAAGATTTAAATGTAAAATGAAACCAGAAAAACAATAGAAACATATTTCAGTGAATATTTGTATAATCTTAGGAAAGGGAGAACTTCAATGTGAAACCGAAGATTAAAACAATAAGAGAAAAGATGGATGGATAAGAACAGAGGAAACTTTTCAACTTTGCTCTGTCAATAACTACAAACAGATCTTTTCATTAAAAAGGGACCATGTCTGGTAGTTTCCACTGCAGCCTGTGCAAAGCGCTCATGGACATTGGAAAAGATGAAATTTACCACTTCCATCCAGGTAGTCCATACTTAGCTGGGGACTGTGAAAAATGCAGCCAGGGTGAGTGAGAGACAGACAAACACAATGATTGCCCAGCACTGAAACACAGTTGGATGAAATGTGTTTAGGATGGTGTCAGTAGTAAGACAGGTGGCAATGAACTAGGAGATGGCTACCCAAGCTACAACTTCACAGGTGCTCGGAAATCTCCATCTGGCTCTGTGGTCAATTATTTTCCTTGGTATCATCTTCCTCTGTAGCTTTTGCTCTCTCCCGTAATGTTTTTAGAGTCCAAGTGCTAATTTTCTTCTTCTCTACTAACCGTTAAAAGGTTGAGGAATCATTGTAGGCTGCTATTTAAACAGTAGCAAATGTATTGTTTCCCATGGGGCTATTGTTGCCGGCAACAGGGGGTCCAGGATTGCCTGTCACCATTTCAGCCAAGGACACACGGGGTGGATTCTAGAAGCTCGGGGTTTATTGTGCCGCCAGAACTAGACATGTCAAGTACACAGAGAGGCGAGGCCCTTGGTAGACTTCATCTCCTCGCTGTGCGGATTGCTCTCCCCTGCCTCCCTCCTTCCTACCCACTGCTCCTCCACCCATTCTTGCCCCTTCTTGCTCAAACGCCTCATGTCCAGGGTTAACGCCGCCTCCCAAACGCTCGTATGCTTTCATTACACAAGGATCGGAGTCTGGCTTAATCCTTCACAGAATTCTTCACAGCCCACTTGCCTGTGGCCCCCGCGCCCCATGGAGTGGGTGAGAGGACAAGAGCAGAGCTCCTCCCAGACTCTGGGGACAGGACTGCAAGCAAGGAAAGCAGGAATGGACATGAAGTTGTAACAGGGGGAGAGGGGGAGGGGAGGTGAACAGGCTCGTCTAGGGGTCTGAGGTGGGTTTCTGCAGGGTTGGGAGAATTTAAAGCCCATTTTTCATTTCTCTGACACCAGCCTGGATTCGTCGGTCCAGTTCCGTGTTCATGGACTCTGTCCCCTGTTCTGACGCTAGCTGCATAGGGAGCACCTCTTTCTCTGACCCTAACCACGGGAGAGGGGTGACAGCTCACCAGTTAGAGGATCTGGTCCCACAGATTGTCAGGTCTGCCCAAGAATTCAGATGCCAGCTGTCAGTTCAAGAGCTCCCAGGGCCCCTTCCCTTCCCACATGTCGGCTACAAAGGATGGTTTCCCACCCTAGCTTCAGGATACAAGCTAGAAATCAGTAATCTTCTCTGCTTCCACTCGTTTGCTGGCTCCCACTGGCTCTGGGATTCAACAATTTTCTAGAATGGCTAACAGAAGTCAGGAATGCACGATGCTATCACAGCAAAAGACGTAGGAATGAGGAGACACATAGGGTGGGGTCTGCAAGCATTCCTAACAGACATTCTAGGTCTGAAAAGACAGAGAAGACTCCATCGTGAAAGAACCTCAGGAAGTTGTCAAAGAAGTGCTCTCGCCGAAAACATGCTTTTGTCCTTCCTACTACGAAACCAAATGCCAACGTCAGAGGCATTTGCAAAACAGACGTGACAAAATCTGCAAAGCTCGGGACTCTGTGAAATGTAATATTATAGAATAACAAGGTGAGATCAAATGGGAGGTTTTGCGGGGCAGACAGAAAGAAGTGTTGTAGATTTTTTTTTTAAACATTCTATTTGGAAGATATTTTAAATGATTTTTTAATTACCAGAATAACAGTAATATATGGAATACTGGTTGACCTTTAGTTCAAATTTACCTATTGCTTCCATTTTGCTCCACTAGATCTTCATCAGCAGAACTTCAAGTCCTTCGCACTGTCAGCAAGCAAGGCGGTGTCACCTGCATTCTGTTGTTGCTCCAATCCTGATGCCGAATTCTTCTTCATGTGATCCAGCTTCTCTGGTTATTTGCCTAGCATACAAAATGAATAAGTATAGTGAGAGGACACAAGCCTGATATACATCTCTCCTGATTTTAAATCATTCAATATTCCCTATTCTGTTCGCACAACTGCCATTTGAAAAATAAACCATTTCCTCGTGAGCATAAGTAAGTGTTCTGGAATTCCCATTATTCTCAAAGACTGCAGCCTTCAGTATGAATTACAGCACAATGTAACGAAAACAAAAGTCCTCACAAATAGACTTATCGGGAACATCTTTATAAACAAAGATTGAAGTTGTAAAGAATTTTATCTTGCCTGGATCCATAATCAATGCTCCTGGAAACAGCAGTCAAGAAATCAAGTGATACATTGGGGCAAGGTAAATCTGCACAAGATCTCTTTGAAATTTTTGTTGAAAAACAAGGATGTTACTTTGAGGACTAAGGGGCACCTGAACCAAGCCAGGGTATTTTCAACCACCTTATATGCATATGAAAGTTGGTCATTGAGTAAGGTAGATCAAGGAAGAATTGATCCATATAAATTATGGCAAGCGGCCATCTAAACAAGTGGTAATCTAGCTCAGAAGCAACAAAGTCCACATGAAAGAACACACCAGCCTGTGTGATCACGAGTTGCCGAAGGGATCAGTTATCAGGCATCAAATAACAAAAAATCATATCATTGTGTGCTCACCTCCATGATAGGATCCCTGAAGACAAATCGGTGCATAAGCAAATGTGGTGAAGAAAACTGATGGTGCCTGGCTATCAAAAGATATAGCATCTGGGGTCTTACAGGCTTGAAGGTATACAAGTGGCCATTTAGCTCAGAAGTATCAAAGCCCACATGGAAGAAATACGCCAGCCTGTGTGATCACAGGTATCAGGCATCATCAGAATAAAAAACTCTTACCATCATGAATGAGGGGGTTAGTGCAGAGTGGAGACTCAAGGCCCATTTGTAGGCCACTAGACATCCCCTTGCAGAAGGGTCTCGAGGAGGAGACAAGCCAAGCAGGGTGCTATGTAGCAACGATGAAACATACAACTTTCCTCTAGTTCCTAAATGCTTCTCCACACCCCCCCCCCTTCCACTATCATGATCCCATTTTTTTACCTTGCAAGTCTGACTAGACCAGAGTATGTAGACTGGTACAGATAGGAACTGGAAACACAAAGAATCCGGGGCGGATGATCCCTTCAGGACCAGTGGTGTGAGTGGTGATACTGGGAGGGTAGAGGGAAGGTGGGTTGGAAAGGGGGACCCAATTACAAGGATCTACATGTGACCTCCTCCCTGGGGGATGGGCAACAGAAAAGTGGGTGAAGGGAGACATCAGACAGGGCAAGATATGACAAAATAATAATGTATAAATTATCAAGGGTTCATGAGGGAGGGGGGTGTGCGGAGGGAGGTGAAAAATGAGGACCTTATGCCAGGGGCTTAAGTGGAGAGCAAATGTTTTGAGAATGATGAGGGCAATGAATGTACAAATGTGCTTTGCACAGTTGATGTATGTATGGATTGTGGTAAGAGTAGTATGAGCCCCTAATAAAACGATTCAAAAAATTATGATGCTGGCAAAGCATATTCAAAGTCTTGTAGACTTTGAATGTTCGGTGTTCCCCAGCTAGGTATTGTGTTTTCAAGCAATCTCTGTTACAAAGGGGGCAGTGGCATATCTGCAAAGAAAGGCCTCTCCCCACCCTGAGGATAGGACAACAGCTCAAGACATGATGTCCCCTTGCTGAAGCATACCACAACAGAAGACAATCCTCGGAGCACATGGTAAAGAGTGAGCCCGGTCTGACCCCACTCATAGTGGGGTAAACCAAGAAGGGAACATAACAGATCAGCAATGGGAGCAAAGCCAAGCCACAAAACCTTGAGAAGCCCCCAAAGTAGGAGGGAGCAGTTCTTGGAACCCTGTCCCCACCCCAGGACCAGTGGGGAGATAGTCATAAAGGTCAGTGAAAGACCTGGAATTATGTATGCTTTTTTGTTTGGCGTTTTAGGGGTTTGTTTGTTTTTTTGCTAGTTTTTTCTTATCCCCTATTTTATGAAATCTTTTGTTTTCTTTTTGGTTTGTCTCGATGATTGTTGTTTGACTACCAATATAAGATTGGTGGGAAGCAAGCACAAGAAGAAAACAATGGGACCTATGGTTCCAAAGGGACTTGTGGGGAGGAGGAGGCAGGGGGAAGGAGTGGTGAGCAAACAATACCATAGACAGGGGAACAACTAGGGAATTAAAAGCAACAATGAGGAGGATGTAGAGATCCCAGTAGTGTTGTAACAATAGCAATTGAGCTGAGAGGAATTACTAAGGGACAGAAGAGAGGCGAGCATGATGGTGGTGCAGGAGGAAGATAAAAGGAAGCAGAGGAAAGATCAAGGAAGCAAAGCTATGGATACAAACATAGATGTGTACTTATTTAAATATATTAATTAATAAAAATAGAGGTATTGATCTATGTACATATATTTAAATGGCAATATATTAAGGAAGTGGACAGACTTTGGGACTCTGGTCAAGCCCTCCCTGTGGTAGTTACATAATCTGTTGTCAGTTTGAGACTTATGAGTGAAGGGGTGGAGTGTAGCCTGTCAATCAGGTCACAGCTTGATGATCTCATTTGGAGGCCCTAAGGAGATAAATAGCTTGTTGGAGGCAGGACACAAACTCACTCCCTGGAAGACTTTGCAGCTCACAAGACACAGGGAGCTATACTAGTGCAGAGCGGGAGGAGCCACATGGAGCTGAGATGCTTCCACTGCCACTGGGTCCACAAGACGTTTCACCCACTGACCTGTAATCTTCCTGCATTCAGCATCATTGCATGAGTCTGAAGAGGAATTTATAAATTGGTAAGACATACAAACTAATATTGGACCTATGGACTTGATCTGGACCCGGCTGGGATGTTTTCTCAATATTCAACTGCTCTTATATATAAACCCCTTTCTTATACACATATGAGTATCTATAAATTTGTTTCTCTAGTCTATCCAAACTGACACATTCCCTCAATGCAAGGACATTTTATTCTAACAACCTGAAATTCTGTGATATTCACACTCCCAACATGATCACTGAAGACAAAATGGGTGTATAAGCAAATGCAGTGAAGAAAGCTGATGGTGCCCGTCTATCAAAAGATATAGTACTGGGGTCTTAAAGGCTTGAAGTTAAACAAGTGGCCATCTAGCAGAGAAGTAACAAGTCCAAATGGAAAAAGCACACCGGCCTGTGAGATCATGAGGTGTCAATGAAATCAGGGAACAGACACCAGAAGATCCAAATCAAATTTAAAAAGCATATTGTTGAGAACAAGTTGGGGGTCTGAGTGGAGACCCCAAATCCATCTGTAGACAATAGGACAGCCCCTCACAGAAGAGTCACAAGGAAGGGATGAGTTAACCAGGGCACCGTATAGTGCCGATGAAACACACAATATTCCTCTGGTTCTTTGAGGCTTCCTCACCCCCCACTATCATGACTCCAGTCCTGCCTTTCAGTTCTGGCTAGACCAGAGCATGTACACTGGTACAGATAAGACCTCACAACACATGGAATCCAGGTCAGATCAACCCCTCAGGAACAGAAATGGGAGTAGCAATACCAGGAGGGTAGGGAGAAGGTGGAGGGAGAAAGGGGAACCCATCACAATGATTGACACATAACACCTCCACCCCCACCCTAGGAGTATGAACAACAGAAACGTGCGTGAAGGGTAACAGCGGTCAGAGTAAGATATGAAAATAATGATAATTTATCAGGTGGGTCACGAGAGTCGGGGGAGGGAAAAAAGGAGCTGATACCAAGGGTTTAAATAGAAAGTAAATGTTTAGAAAATAATGATGGCAGCATATGTACAAATATGCTTGATACAACTGATGTATGGAATGTTGTAAGAGTCCCCAATAAAATGATTTAAAAAGCCTCTCCTCAATAGGATAACCCATAAATCATCTCCACAATTTATTTATAACCCTTGGAAGGTGGAAGCTAAATAGAATCTAATTATCATTCAAGTATAGGTTCAGAGGGCAAAGAGAGTATTGCCCAGGTAAAGTTTTTTTTTTTTTTTTTAAACGTTTTGTTAGGGGCTCATACAACTCTTATCACAGTCCATACATATACATACATCAATTGTATAAAGCACATCTGTACATTCTTTGCCCTAATCATTTTCTTTTCTTTCTTTCTTTCTTTTTTTCCCTTTTCTTTTTTTACATTTTATTAGGGACTCATACAACTCTTATCACAATCCATACATATACATACATCAATTGTATAAAGCACATCCATACATTCCCCGCCCCAATCATTCTCAAAGCATTTGCTCTCCACTTAAGCCCTTTGCATCAGGTCCTCCTTTTTTTCCCCTCCCTCCCCGCTCCCCCTTCCCTCATGTGCCCTTTGCAATCTACACATCATTATTTTGTCATATCTTGCTCCATCCAGAGTCTCCCTTCCCCCCCTTCTCTGCCGTCCCTCTTCCAGGGAGGAGGTCACATGTGGATCCCTGCAATCAGTTCCCCCTTTCCAACCCACTCACCCTCCACTCTCCCAGCATCGTCCCTCACACCCTTGGTCCTGAAGGTATCATCCACCCTGGATTCTCTGTGCCTCCAGCCCTCATATGCACCAGTGTACAACCTCTGCCCTATGCAGTCCTGCAAGGTAGAATTCGGATCATGGTAGTTGGGGGGAGGAAGCATCCAGGATCTGGGGGAAAGCTGTGCTCTTCGTCGGTACTACCTTGCACCCTGACTGACCCATCTCCTCTCCTAAACCCCTCTATGAGGGGATCTCCATTGGCCGACACTTGAACCTTGGGTCTCCACTCTGCACTTCCCCCTTCATTCAATGTGGTATATACACACACACACACACACACACACACACACATATATTCTTTTTTTTTTTTTTGCATGATGCCTTATGGCCCAGGTAAAGTTTTAAGATGTTCCCTGGAATTATCAAGAGGGAACATAGAATAAGAGGCCAAATGTGTGATTGCCTCCCAAAATGCTCCCCACTTGGACTTCTTGAATGTCATTGTTTCTCTCGCTAGATGAACATTCTCTCGGAGAGTTTCAGTATAGGGCACGCAAAAGTTTAAGAAGAACAATTTTAGTGTTGGGCACTTACCATAGCCTAGCGTTAGCGTCCTGGCTTTTCTACGTCTTGATTTCATCTGAGTTCATTCCAATGTCTTACAAGCTTTTTATAGTGGGTTCAAACTATGGGACTAGTTTCACGGGACTGGTTCCCTACAAGTTCCTCGAGGATCTTCTACAGATCTCGGTGTCACAACAGGAGCAATAACTGTTTCATAAACAGCCTGTTTGACAGCACCATCAGCAGGTTGTTTTCCCTAGTTAATTACAGCAATGGCAGAAAGGAGCGTAAAGGCATTTAACATGGGCAATGTTTTAATCGTATGACCAGAAACAATTAAAAAACACTTTTTGTTTCCATAAAACGCCATAATAATGGAGAATTCCAAAGTCTATCAATTTTTACGTCCTAAAAATATTCATGACTTCCTTTGAGCAAGGTCGCAGGCTTGAATAAGAGCAAGTTCAATTTGTTGGGTTTAAGTGGCTTCGGGAATTGTACAGCTTTCAAGGACTTTGGTAGAAGTTGTGACAATGTAACCAGTCTAATAATGAATACCAAGGATTTCTTGTAAATAAGAGCCATCTACAAATATATCCAGATCTGTTAAAGACGCTATCTTTAAGTCACTATAAGGAGTTAAAACCTGCTCAGTTGGCGTGAGGAAGTCTGTTGTCTTAATCAGTTATGGGTAGAAGAGTGATTGGGTTAAAACACTCACTGTATGCTGTGTAATATTTGAAGCTGCCAGTAGGCCTTTACAGGAGGTAGGTGTGCTGGTAGATAAATGTCGGGTCCATATAGAGTTGATTAATGAAGACACAGTATGGAGCGGAGTGCATATATCTTTAAAAGTTTCCCCAGACTATACCTGTGGTAGTGTCTACCAATTTTGCAGTAGTCTCTGGCCCTGAAGCAAAGGGGTAGGCTCTATCCACAAGTGCCAGTTGTAGGCTATAATAACAGACAGACAATTTTGTCTTCCATGGTTCAGTGTAATAGCTAATGTATTACGAGGAATTTCCTGTGCAAATAAAGAGAAATCCAAATGACTGTTAGGGAACCATAGAGTTGTGTTCATGAGGCAAAGCTTCTTTTAATCTAGTTAGCATCCCTTGGTCTTCTGGAATTAGATAGAATGGATCAGGTTCAGAGATTTTTTAAAGACTTTATAAAGGATGAACAATGAGATCAAAGTTAGGAATCTGCAGTGGTTTCTACCAATTTTAGGCACAGAACAATAGTCACAGAGCCTTAACAACCCATAATTGTTTCTTAGTTTTAAGTAATGCTACTATAGCTTCTTTTCTCTAGAACGTCAATAAATGCCTTCTGCAAAGATTAAATGACCCAGATATTTGACAGAAGGCTGAGCCAACTATAACTTTCGGTAGAAACATCATAGCTAAATGTGAGTCGGTCTTAGGCAAGCTTGCTGAGAGGTGAAGCGCGCCAGTAAGTCACTGACATCGTAACAGATGAATTTGGAAATGGTAAACATTTTGACTCTACATGAAAAATCTGAGAAAATTATCTAAAGGGTAGAATGAAGGTGTGCGACATTACAGTCCAGGTGAACTGGTGGTTCTTCTAAACCACGGGTTCCCAACTTTCCTCAAGCCACAGCCCTTTCACACAGCTACTCCTGTGGGGTGACCCCCAACCATAAAATTATTTTCGTTGCTACTTCTTAGCTGTCATTTTGCTACTGTTATGAATCGGGTGACCCCTGTGAAAGGTCGTTCAACCCCCAAAGAGGTCACGACCCACAGGTTGAGAGCTGCTGGTCTAAACCAAAAAAACCTCTGTCATCTATCCAGTTTCAACTCAACAGGACAGAGAACAGCTCCACAGGATTTCAGAGGTGATAAATCTTGTCAGAAGAAGACTACCTCACCTCTTTTTAAGTGACTGGGAGAATTGAACATCTGACCTTTCAGTTCGCAGTGCAATGCTTAACTCACTGAGCCACCAGGGCTCTTAAATAAAGGCAAACAAATATTGGTGCTGAAAAACAGCACTACCAAGGTCTATCATGATAGAGCACATTAATATTGAAAAGCAACAAATGTGAGCTAGGAATAACCTAAAATCCAGGAATGGCAATATAGTTGATTGCAATGTAAGTCCTGAACAAACTTCCAATTTCTTTTGTGTAGCTTCTGAACTAGAATTATGAGTGTGTTACAAAGGGGAATTAGTGCAAGGAATGATTAGCCTTTTCAAAGTAATATCCTAAATTGTAGGAGTTAGCCCTTCCTTTTCTTCTCATTTAAGTGGATATTGGGGGATTTGTAGCATAGATTTAAATGTGCTCATTAATTTTAACAAATTTAATAAGTTTAATTGGACAATATTTAGGCAACAACTCTGGATATTGTGAAGCACAAATTTCAGGAATCTGAGAAATAAGTTCAGGGTACAGGGAGCCTGAACATGCAGTGTTTTGAAAGGGCACAGTAAAGGCTTCCATATGAAAAAGAAATTAATCTTTTAAAATATTATTTATCTTTAAGCTTGGTTTTCGGGAAAAATTAATACTATTTTATCCCATTGAGGAACAATTTGTTCTTGCAGCACGGTCCTGCTTGCTACTTGCCTTCAGGAAAGGACCACAGCAGATATGTGTAAAATGTAAGGAAGAAACAATATGCTGCTGGGCTAGCAGCTAAAACAGTGTCTGGGTCTTAAAGGCTTGTTTCCAAGCAAGCAGCCATCTATGTGAGATGTCAACTAAGTCCACATGGTAGAAGCACACCAACATCAGTGACCCTAGGACTCTAAATCATGCACTCTGAAATCAAAAGAGGAAATAGTGTCAGCGCCTAAATTGTGAGATTCTGGTTTGCAGAAGGCTATGGATGACGGTGGAAGCCCAAGCTGACTTCTCTCTACCATAATGGAGGGATGGGATTAAACTGGTTACCAAACAGAGTGCATTGGAGAGAGGACTGTAGTCGATCAAAATGATAAACCTGACTTAAATGGCTAAAACCTTGTCAGTTGGTCCCCCTCTGATCTTATTTTCAACATTTTTCTCTGTGTGTGCGTGTGTGTTTTCATATTGGGGTTTAGCTCTGATGTATTCTGTCACTGGGGGTGACCCTCTTGAATTTTTGTTGTATGCTTTTCTGTTTTTTTTTTATATAAAACTCAGGATTGATGAACTTATAGAGACAGCAAGTAAAATAAGTGTTCCTGAAGGGTACAGTGAGAGATGAGGGGGGTAAAAGGGAGCTGATATCAAGGAGTTCAAAAAGAAAGAAATGTTTTGAAATTGATTGAAGTAGCAATTGTACAATATGACATCTGTATTAGGTCCCAATAACATGATTTTTGACAACCCCCCTAAATTGTTTTTTTGATAGGAATAAGAAAATTGAAAAACCACTGGCAAACTTATCAAAGGGGGGTGGGGAAGGATAGACAAAGCAAATATCAAGAGGAAGAGATTGAAGGATGACATCACAACAGATCCAAATGAAATTATTAAGATTAAGTAAATACATACACATTACTGTGAAAGGTTGTACTCTAACAAATTTGAAAACCTAGCATTATTTATCAAAGTTAACACAGACTGAAGTAGCAACGATCAACAAATCCATAGCCAAAAAGGAAATAGCTAGGATCATCAAAAATCTTCCAGTAACAACAACAACAAAAATCCATGGCTTCACTGGGGAATTCTACGAAGCATTCAGAGAAGAGTGGATATCAATTTTACACCAACTATTTCAGGATTTGGAAAAGGACAGCAAATTCCAGAAATAATTTTATGAAGCAACCCTAACCATAGTACCCAAACCAGACAAAGATATTACCAGGGTAGAAAAGTACAGATCAATATCCCTTATGAACATAGATGCAAAATTTCATAACAAAATTCCATCCAATAGAACAGTAGAATATATATATATATATATGAATAAAATATATCACGATCAGCTAAGATTCATACTAGGGTATGAAAGGATGACTCACCATTAAAAATATAATTCGCCCTATGCATAAAACAGAAGATAATAATAGTTACATGATCATATGAATTGATGAATTGATGTAGAAAAAGCATTTGATAAAATCCAACACTTATTCGTGATTTAAAATAAAACATTCAGCAAAATAGGAGTAGAAGGCAATATCTCAACAAAATAAAAGCTATATACACAAAATTTACAGCCAACTTCTTGCTGCACAGGAAGCAGACAAGCATGCACCATATTCCTTCTCATATTCCACAGTGTGCTGAAAGTCTCACAAACAGCAACAACAACAGCAAAAAGAATCCAAAGGAATCCCACACTGTCAAAGAAGGAGTATTGCTATTTGCAGATGGCATGATTTTATGCACACTATATCCCAAAGACTTATCAAAAAAGATTGTTGGAAAAATTGTGAGATATGGATTGTGACAAGAGTTGTATGAGGCCCCAATAAAATGATTAAAATTTTTTTTAATTGTGAGGTTCAGCAACATGGCAGATAAAAAAGATTAACATATAAAAATCAATTGGATTTCTGTATACTAATGAAGAGTGCTATTAAAAATTTTAATGTCATTTATAATAGCCACACAAAAGATGGAATACTTAGGAATAAACTTAACCAAAAATCAAAAACTTATACAAAAGAAAACTACAGAACTTTACTGCAAGAAATCAAAAGAGACTTAAATGAATGAAAGACTATTCCATATTCATGGATAGGAAAGCTTACCATTGTGAAAATGCCAATATAAGCCAAAATAATTTATAAGTACAACTCAATTCTAATCCAGATCCAAACTATGTAATGTTAAGAAATGGAAAAACTAATTATTAACTTCATATCGAAAGGGAAGAGACCTAGGATAAGCAAAGAAATTCTTAAGAAGAAGACCAAAGTATGAGATCACTCACTTCACAACCTCAAAACCTATTACACAGTCACAGTCATTAAAACAGCTTGGTATAGTTACAATAATGGATATATGGACCAATGGAACAGAACAGAGAATTCAGAAATAAATTCAACCATCTAAAAACAGCTGATCTTGACATAAGGTCAAAAAATATTAAATGGACTAGACATAGTCTCTTCAACAAATGTTGGTACTATCATTGGATTTATATCTGTAGAAGAATGAATCAGAATTTATAACTCATGTTTGTACAAAAATGAAACCAAGATGGACCATGGACCTAAATGTAAAGCTCAGAGTTATAAATAAGAAAATACGGACAAACTTAAGGGCCCTATTGTAGGGCATAGACACACTATCAAATAGAATGAGAGAAACACACAGAAGATGGCAAAATAGATGATTGGGACCTACTAAAAATAAACACTTATGTGCATCCAAGTAATGAAAATAAAACACACGGAGCAGGAAAATAATTGAAAACAACACAATAGACAAGGTACCAATCTCTAAAATCTCTAGAAGACTCTAGCAACAGTAAGAAAAAGACAAAGAACCCAACTAAAACATGGGCAAAGGAGATGAGCAGAGAGTTTACCAAACATGGTTAACAAACATATGAAGAAATGCTTGTGATCACTAGCCATCCTGGAGATGCAAACCAAGCAATGATGAGATACCATTTCACACTGACAACGAGACCCATTACAAACAAGCAAACAAACAAACAAACAAACAAAACCCACCCAGAACAGAACAAATGCCGCAGAGAGATTGAGATGGTCATACACTGCTGGTGGGGACGGTAAAGATATCCAACCACTGTGGAAATTGATATGGTACTACCTCAAACAACGGGGAATAGAAATGATCCAGCAATCCCCCTCTCTGCTGGGTATATACCCTTAAGAAGCAAGACTCACAGCATGAGCTGACATGTGCACACCCATGTTCATTGAAGCACTGTTCACAGTAGCAAGAAGATGGACACAACTCTACATGCCCATTAACAGAAGAATGGATCAAGAAACACTAGTACATACACACCATGGAATACTATGCACTGCTCAAAAAGACAATGACAGGAGAGGGAAGATAAAGCTATGTGCTAGACTGTTGAGTCCACAAGAGAGAGAAGATAAGTCAAGGAATGGATGAAAGTTAAAGTATTAAGGGTTTGATATTGAGTAGCTTGAACTGTTGAATATCACATTGATTCTAATGTAAACCCCCACCTGATTTACAATAAAATAACTGCCAAAAAAATGAAAATCATGTGAAAGGAAGAAACGATGAAGTCAAAGAGTTGAACAAAAGATTTCAAAGGCTAGCCCCAGAAGCCAAAGAGAAGTGAAATTACAATGAAATGTGGCCAATAAGGCAAAGGCCAGGAGTTGGAGACACAAAGTGGAAAACTGCTGACTCTTTCTCAAGCTGAAAGAACCAAGGGAGAAATTCAAGACATGAATCGCAATATTGAAGCATTCTATGAGCAAATGCTGAAATATACAGGGAGATAGCCAAGGTTTACCGTGTCAACCTGGCCGATAAACACATGTGAGGTGAATTGAAGGGCGGAGAGATGAATGGCTCGGTGAGCCTCGCCTTTCTGGTTCTCTGGTCTCTTGTTCTCCGATGGTCGGATCAGTGTGCAACTGCCTTAGCTGGTGAGGCCCACTTCCTGCGAGACATCCCTGAGGAGAAGCCACATGGACCTACCCTGATGCAGCCCTGGGTGCTGGAGCAGCCTCGCGGAGCTCCCTGCCAGGGCTGAGATGCTTACACCACCACTGGATTCAAAGACTTTCCACCCACTGGCCTGTGATCCTCCTGCATTCAGCGTCATTGGGTGTGTTTTGTGAGTTTGAGGAGGACTTTGTAGATCGGTGTTGGACATATGGGCAAAGTTGGACTTAGGGGCTCTGACTGGACTGGGTTGGGATGCTTTCTGAATGTACACTTACCCTATATACAAAACTCTTTTATACCTACTGTATATGAGTGTCTGTGGATTTGTTTCTCTCGTTTACCCAGACGAACACATACAGGAAGTATCAAAAGAAGATGAAATCAACTCTGAGACCAAAAGAACTAAATGGCAGTTGGTTATCACTGAGTGTGCCGGAAGGCATCGCATTAAAAACCCTGGACTCCACTCGTGGCCATCAATCTGATAGCGTGAGCACAAAATATGAAACAAAACTCAAAATAATAAAATAGACCACAATTTCTGGTTAGAGAGAGACTAGTGGAATCCCCAAGATGCCGGCCCTTCTTACCCATCCTTTAAGCCTGGAAATGAGCCCAAACCTAAGACTCCACCTCTACCAAACAATACAGAGCTCTATGAGGGGACCACCCTGGGGAGTTCCTCGCGCCTCAGCATCATCAACCCCGAAAGATCGCAGTGACCCAAGTACAAAGCTCAGGAGGGTTAGGAAAGACAGAAGCATCGAAACAGGAATTAGGGGACATGGGATAAGTTATGTCACATTATGAGGATTTCAATCAATAAAATGAGACAAAATGCACTTGAATTTTGAAATGACATATCGATTGGCTCTGTAAACATTCATCTAATGAACAATCAAAAGTTTACAAATTAAAAACAAGTTGCTCTAAAGGAGAGAGTTGAGACTATCCCTTACCTTTTAAAGATCTTCAATTTATCCTTTAGTGCTGTAGAGTTTGACTGTGTTGCATCTATTTTAAAATCGAGGACTGATACTTTAAAATAAATTTGGTTCTTACAAAAATTTTTTTTAAAAGAATGAAAATTTACTACATTATCTCAAGCTCTTTCGGTTAGGTTAACTTATCCCAAAATTATTAACAATTTTCCTTCAGAAGTGACTGCTGACTTTCTAAAGAATTCTTGGCAGTCACGTGCCAGTATCTACTAACTACATGAAGAGAGGTCCAGTGTGGCCCAGTGGGATTTCATCCTACCAAGCAACGGGGTGTGTTTCAAAACAGACTAGGAGCTGCTGCCCGTTCCCTCTGTAAATTGCGTGCAAGATCCGATATTTCCATCCCAAGCATGCACACAAAGTCAGACTGTACCCTTAATTAACAGGGAAGCAGTGCATTCTGTTTCTCAGAATTTTGCTCAAAAAACTGAGAGCCCTACAGCACTTCTCACCAGCATGCACGTAACAAAGTGTCCCAGCACTCCTTACAAAGAGGAGTGTCCCCTTCAGATACCAAAACAGAACCCCGTTTTCTAGATGGTCACCGGGTCACAACCACCTAGACACACAAAACTGAAAGCCTGGGCAAGGGAACAGCCAACCGTGTTTGAAGATGAAACTAACAAACAAAACCCCCCCCCACACACAACAAGACTTTATAAAGTCTCAGAAAGTCCCGAAACACAGGTTCATAAACCCAAAAGTGTTTATCTTCTGGGTTCGACAAGATTCGTGTAATATGGTAGAGGAAAATGCTCCTTTCTCTGGCACCGATCTTGACCACCACCCACACCACCTGGAGACGTCCCAGAGAAGACAACTTGGGGCCCGGCTAACAATGCCATTTTGTACCTGATGGGGGTGGGCATGGGGGTGGGGGGGCGTGGGGGTGGAGGGTCGAAATTCAAATATGATTTCTACAGGCCCATTTAAGTCTTAAACAGGACAAAGACAAAATGAAGATAAATACAAATCATCCAAAGGAAGGAGACTATCTGAATGGGGCCACAATGATGCCCAAAGATTCACAATCGCGTGGCTGCTGACATAGGACACGCAACACAAAGGAAACTGTCACAAAATCATGATTGGCAGCTGACCAACTCATAGCAGTCATAAGGTGGGGCCACAGAAGCAGGAGAGGGGGCAGGAATGGAATAGCTCAACGGCTGCAGATTAGAAAAGATGGGCTCAGGGCCTTCCAATGACCTTGACCAGGGTATGAATCACGATGATGTGGCCTCATATCCCAATTTCCATCAAGGTTGTACCCAGGACATTTCCTGTGTTTCCCAGGAAACTCGTAGGAGACTCACTTGGCCAGGGTACAAAGCGTGTGCTGGTGACTGGTCAGGAAGAGCAGTGTTGGGTGATGCTCCGTGGAGACTGAAGAGGGACATAGGGCTTCCGCTGTAAACGGCAGACTTCCACAGATTTAGTGCTCAGAAATTAAGCGCTAATGCGTGCCTTAAAACTAACACCAGGGGAGAGGTGATTATGAAACAACAGATCATGAAAGAGATTGATACCCACGAGTGTAGTGACAAAAGATAGAGGGAAGACTCAAGGAATTCTTTCCAGAGGGATATACATTTTTAATCGTTTTATTCGGGGCTCATATTCATACCTCAATTGTGTATAGCACATTTGTACATTCTCTGCCCTGGGATAAACATTTTTAAATGGCTAAGAAATCAGGTGACAGACCTGTAGCCAAGGCTATAAGACGGCATTGCCAGAGACTGAGTGGGTTATAAGAAACTTATAAGGAACTTCCAATACGATCTGCTCGATTCTGCGCAAGACTCCAATTGTTGAAAAATCGAATAATAATAATAAACCAAAGTGACAATTTCTTGTCGTGGTTAGGTGTCGTTGCATCCTATGAACAGCACAGGAAACACTACCGGGGCTGCACCATCCTGCTCATCATTGCCACGGCTGAGCCCACTGGGGCAGCGCTGTACCAGTCTACCTCCTTGACACGATGCTTCCTTTGCACTGACCCTCTACCTGACTTAGATCTTTCTCCCGAGACTGGTCCCTCCTGGCAACATGTCCAAAGCATGTGAGATGAAGTCTTACATTCTCAATCCTAGGGGACAATCTGGCTATATTTCCTCCAAGAGAGGTTTGTTCGTTCTTCTGTCAGCCCAAGGGCAATCAGTATTTTTCACCAACACCCTAATTCAAATGCAACAAGTCTTCTCCAGTCTTACTTTGTTGTGGTTAAATTTTTACCATTGTAGGGACACATAATTCACATACCATGCAAACAAATGGCTTAAAAATATTAGAGAGTTGTTCAATGATCACCCCAATCATTTTTAGAACATTTTCTTCATTCTTGTGTTCCTTATAATTAGCATCCCATTTCCCTCCAACCTCCCCAATGAAACTATCGATTCTGTTACTGTCTCTATAGATAAAATCAGCATGGATTTTATATACCAAAAAACACACACACCAACAAAACAAACAAAGAACAATAAAATAAAATAGGAAAAACCTCGATCCAAAAGAAAGCAGAAAATAATAAAATCTGAAACAAATTGAAAATGGGTCAAAAGTGAGAACAAACGATAAGGTGTTAAATTTTAACCTAATTACATCTGCATTAATCCACTTTTCAGTGCACTCTGTCTGGTAGTTAGCTTATTCGCATCAGAGGGCATTTGCCGGAGGTTTAATCCACGTGGGGACCCTGCCAATGGACTTTGGGCTTCCACCGTCATCCATAGCCTTCTGCAAAGAGTGCTCAAAATTCAAGCTCTAATCCAATTCCCATCTGTCTTAGATTTTAGATTTTATTATTTACAATCCTTGGATCACACAGGCTGGTGTGCTTCTTACTTGTGGGTATAGCTGACAACTCAGTTGGATGGCTGCTTGTTTTAAGACACGCTTTTAAGACACCAGACCCTCTGATTTCTTCAACACACTTTGTTATAATCCCCATATTTGCAGTGCTCTCTTCATGGGGTCAAGTATCAACAGGGTTACATCATAAGAACAAATTAGGGCCATGATTAAGTGGGGGCTCAAAAACCTGTTTCTCTATCTAAGGGTTCTATATATCTGTGGTTCACTTTAGGTACATCATTATAATTGTATTGGGTAATATTATAAATCATCCCCAAGGGCATACAGGAATTTTGTTGAGAGCATCATTGATTCATCCAGTGATAACGAATTTTAAATACTGTTGAGAAAGGGAAAGTACACATGCATAGGACAGCTTTTTAGACAAAAATGCACGGATTGTTGACTGGTGCAGATTAAGAATTAAATGACTAGTGTCTTTTATCTGAAAAAAAAAAAAGAGTTTTAGAGACAGGACAACAGGGAATGTTTTCAGGGCACTGGTGGCACAATGCTTAAGCGTTGGGCTGTTAACCAAAAGGCCAGTGATTGAAACCCGTCAGCCACTGCGCTGCAGAAAGAAAAGGCGGTCTCCTGTGAGGATGGCAGCTTTGGGAGCTGGAGGGGACATTCTACTCTGACCGATGATACAGTTACTGTGAGCAGAATCAATGGAATGGCAATTAATTTGGGGCACATTCTACCTGTTTAGTGATATTTACAAGCTAAAGTCATGCAAGCCTGCCTGAGGCCAGCCTGGATTCTCGCTGCTCTCAAGTCGGTGCCAACTCATAGTGACCCGAAAGGAGTTCTGAGCCTGGCATTCTTTACTGGAGCAGAATGCCTCATCTTGCTCCTGAAGAGCAGCTGGTGGTTGTTAACTGCTGCTCCGGCAGTCTGGTGGCAACCACTGCACCACCAGGACGTCTCAGCTTTGATTAGAGCTGCTGCGTGCGGGCTTTGAACGGGCTCAGCCTCCTAAGATTTTGCATCTCCAGTGCATACTTAGTGAATAAGAACTGTAGTTTAACCAGATCCATAGAGAATTCGCCTAGGTGATCCATAAGACTACATCTCAGGGAAGCCAGAGGAAGATAAATAATCAACAATCCAGGAATGGGTTTGGGGCTCACACCTAATCTTAGCTCCAATCATAGAACAGTAAGTTCTTACAACATTTCCCTGACTGATACTCACCCTCATAAAGGAGGCACAGAAGAGAGGGGTGCTATAGCAAAGTGTAGTGAAGAAACTAGACAGTGCTTGGGTAGCAGACAGAATAGTGTCTGGGGTTTTAAAGGCTTGTTTCCAATCAAGTAGCCATCTAAGTGAGATGTCAACTAAGTCCGCATGGAAAAAGTACGCCAACATCCAAGACCCATGGATCGTAAATTATAGACACTGTGACTCAAAGCCAAAGGAGGGAACAGTATCAAAGCTTAAATTGTGAGATTCTGGTTCGAAGAAGTCTATGGATGACAGTGGGAGCCCAAAATACATTTCAGAAATCTGCCCAGGAAAGTAGTCTCCCCTGATTCCCCACTACCCATAACTGAGAGATGGTAATAAATTGGTTACCGAACAGAGAGTATTGGAGAAATGACCACAGGAGATAAAAATGATAAACCTGTCACTTGATCGCCCCTCTGATACACTTTAAGCTAGATCTGGTTTTCCATATTTTCTGTGTGTGTTTTTTCATATTGGGATTTATCTCTGGTGTATTTTGTCACAGTGAGTAGCCTTCTTGTATCTTTGTTATGTGTTTGTCTGGGGGTTTTGGTATATGAAACCCAAGACTGATGAACCTATAGAGAAAACAACTAGAATAGGGTTCCTGGGGTGAGGGTGGGGTGCATGGGCCGGGGGGTAAGGGAGCTGATATCAATGAGTTCCAAAAGGAAGAATGTTTGGAAACTGCTTAGTGTGATTGAACTGTGGAATGATGTGATGTCTGGATTAGCTCCTAATAGAATGGTTTGGGGGGGGAACAAACACAAATGTACATTCTGCTAAGACAGTGAGAGAATAAATTTCTGGTTTATAAAGCCATCTCTGTGTGGTATTTTCTAGATAATGAAACGTGTAGGAAGGCGGGAATATTAAATCCACCTTAATCTAAAGTCTTTGAAGCCTAAACAGCACCCCGCTTGCTGAGAGGATAGGAGAAAGGCTCATCAATGCGCAGGTGTGTTGTCTACGCCATTAAGATGACAATTTTATGTTCATTACTTAAAGACAGTCTCTGCCAACAGCCGAGGCTTTTACAGGGGTCGTCTTCCTCCCTACGTATCAAACTCAGTTTCTCTCCAACCACAAGCTGACGAGCACCTCACAGAAATGCAGTGAAAAACTATTGACAGGTGTGCATTTAGTTTGGAAGTCAGAAAGTGTAACTAAGACGTGGTCACGCGAGGGCATCTAAACGTTTGTGGGGAAATGGGATGTAAAGATATTGGAATTTTCCCACAAATGTTGTGAAGCCATTTAACCTGCCCTAGCTCTAAAGTTATTTACAATTTTTAACCTAATGTAACATTAACAACAGTTCTATATATTTCCTAACCGGAACACTTTCTCTGGCTTGAAACAATTGCATAAACATTCTTTTACAGATACGAAACAATTCTGTATCTAGGTTAGAAATCCTCATTTTTACCTCCTTTAATTTTCAAATGGTAAAAATTCAACAAAAGGGGAGAGGAAGAGTTGAATTTTTTTTTTCTTAAAGAAAAGTAGAAGTAAAACTCTTAGTTTAATTCAAAATTAAAGTTTTAATTTAGGCCTGAAGAAAACTCAATTAAAATATGCCAGCACCTCTGTTTTTGAGACTCAAATTCCTCAAACTCAAGACCCTGACTCATAGTGACCCATTAGAAGTGCCTAGGTGGATTTCTGAGCCTGTAACTCTTGGGAGGAATAGAATGTCCTCTCAGCTTTCTCCCTTCATGGCCCCAGCTCCCCCTTTTGACTGAGTCACCACTAGGGGGAGACAGATCACCCACAAAGGCATTACCCATCTTCGGCAAGGCCTTAATATTGGGGGGTGGCTACTCCACCTGGGTCGCAGTTACTGTCCTATAGTTGTTGCTTTTTGCAGGGAGTTGGGTTTCTCAGTGTTTCACTCCATGCTACTTACTTTTGCTACCTATAGGCTCCTCTTTGGACATCTTTTAAGACTCTGGATACTGCCTTCCAGCTGCTTCACATAATTTGACTCTTCAGTAGCTGGATATCATCTAAACCTTACCGTCTTGGAGCCCTGAGTCTAAGCTCCAGGTTGCCTTTTACAACAGTGATGCTATGAACATCATTGATACAAACTTTCCATCCTGTGAGCAGAGGGGAACATGGGTAACATCTAAGTGGACAAGTCTGGGGGTGGCCATCGTTTAACATGGGTACCTTCTTCAAATGGTTTTTCAAAATCCATAATAAAATTAGGGGTGAAGTTATCATCTAACACTGGCATGGTGTGGGATACATAAGGATTTCTCCCAAGCTGTCTCCCTCAAATATGTGCCAGACAGCTGCTTGGGAATGACTATACTTGGAGGTCATCAGAAGTAGGTCAGGGGTTATTCTCCCTGAGAGCTATCAACCATGTAGAGCAAGTAGTCTTTCTCTTATATTGCCCCTCGAGAATTTTTATTTAGCTCGTTTACTCATTTCTTCCATGTTGCTCTTCATCTAAGAGCAAGTGTTAGAATCTCTTCTGGCATCCACTTTGATATTTCCTTTCTTTAAAATTTTTGTTGTTGGTGTTTTCTTCATATATTGTGGCAGTAACATAATCTTCTGCCAACTTGCAAAAGGGTGGAGTCTAGCCTGTCAATCAGGTCATAGCCAATGAGGCCTCTGTGTGGGCCTGGGCGTCTCCTGAGGATTCTGGGAACTCCTGTCTTCTTCCTCCCTGGAGGCAGGACACACGCTTGCTGTGAGACAGTCTGATGACAAGGCTGATGGAGCTATGCTGATGCAGCCAGAGCCCTGGAGCTGGAGGAGTCACATGCAGAACCACACCAGCGCTGAGATGCTTCCCCCACCACTGGATCCACAAGACTTTGCATCCACTGGCCTATGATTTTCCTGCATTTGGTGTCATTGCCTGGTTGTGTGAGTCTGAAGAGGAACTTAAGGGCTGATATTAGCCATATGGGCTAATATCAGGCTTATGGACTTGATCTGGACTAGGCTGGGATGTTTTCTTAATATACAATTGCTCTTTTACATAAATCTCTTTCATATACACAAATGAATTTCCTTGGATTTGTTTCTCTACTCAACCTGGACTAACACATCTGTGATATTCATAATGCCACCCCACATGGCAGGATGCTGATAAAATGAATTGCAAAACTCCAGTGTAACAGTAAAGCATGTTGCGTCAGAGGGAACATTGGAACGCGATAGCTGTAGCCAAAAGACAAACAGAATCTGTAATAACCATGAGGTTTGTTGAATATAAATCTAGACCAAATCACGAACCTTGACCACAGTTTTTTTTTTCCTTTCATTTTATTTAACTGAGTCCTGGAAATCTTGGACTAGGGTTAAGAGCCATTCACCTGAATTGTAACAGTTTTAGTAGAACTCTACCAATATCTGTAGAAATCATGGCCTATAAAGTTTTGAGGACCTGAGAAATAACTTCTGGGAGAAGAGAGTTTATTGTGACCAAATTTCAAAGAGACATAGTGGGCACCGCATATGGCAGAAATCCTCTTCCTTTTGAATGTTATCTGTGTCTAAATTCTGATTCTCAGTTAAGATTGTTTATATTTGTTTCTTTTCATTAAATTGTAAATGGTGATTATGTTTTGATAAAAAATATCTTCTATCAAATTTAGAAGGATTTCAGAGCTTAGTGAAAAAGAATATACACCCTCCACTGGGTTAAGAGAGATGCACACAGATTGAGAATGAAATAACAGTTCTTTGTTAGTGTACATAGCTAACTCTCCTTGAGAGTTTAGCGCGATCATGGGAAACGTTTCTGTTTCACCCTGAGACTCCCTTCATTCTAGACTAGTGTGTAGGTGGTTGGGATGGAAACTTTCTATGTATTCCTAAACTTGAGTCATTCAGTTTTCCTTTTTTTTTTTCCATTCAGTTTTCCTATGACCATATTTTTCCAAATAGTTCTGATGCCAGTTTTGGTTTCATTGAAAGGTTTAGATGCTGTTTTGTTCTGGATAGATGTTGTAACTGTTTTAACGGAATGGCCATTAACATTATTTCATTTTCTAGCCTGAGCAGTCTGTTTGGTTTCTAAAATTTGGACAAGCTCATAGGAAAAAGAAGTCAATTCCACAACTGAAACAATTTTCTAATCTAGCTGATGTATTCTTTTTTTTTTTTGAGGAGCACTGGAATTTACTGTGATGTTATATGTGTAACTCTTTTTAAAAACAACTTAACTATGAAAGTATATTATATGTGAATTTTACATCAATAAAATATTGGAAAAAGAAAGTAGGAGATAAAAAATATAGCACATTACTAAAAAAGAAATAAAATTATCAAAATGCCAAATGTTGTATATGTGTGTGTGTTCCATATATATATCACTAGTCACCAGAACTCAAGGAACAAAAACTGTATCAAATGGTCTCAAGGGTAGCCCTTCTTTTAAAAAACATCATTTTATTGGGGCTTTTACAGCTCTTATCACAATACATACATATATTTGTGTCAAGCACATTTGGACATATGTTGCCATCATCATTTTCTTTCTACTTGAGCCCTTGGTATCAGCTTATTTCCCCCCTCCCCCAGCCTTCTTCCCTCCCTCCCTCATGAACCCTCTGATATATTATTATGATAGTTGAAATTCCTGGTCTCAGGCCATTAAAAAATACTGTGTTAAAGAACTCTATCATCCTTTCATTGGATGGGTCCAACCCAAAATTTCATGGAAGCTTCTAAAATAATGTAAATTGACAATTATAAATGAGTTCATATTTGTCTTGTACATAACAATGGGTTTTTGCACACTCTGTTTTGAGGAGAATAGAGTGCTTCATATAAATCACTGTCCTTAGTTTAGACTTCTGACAGAAGGATTTCAGCTGCTCAGGCTTTATTTAGACAGATCTTGAGGATCCATTCGTTTAGTGTGTTGTAACTAACATAGCAAAGATCAAAGTGGATGTCAGAAGAAATCTGAAATTTGCTCTTAGTGATAGAGTAACTCACCCAAATGGGAGAAAGGTTAAAATCAAAGAACCGAATAAAACACTTTCAAAGGGAAGCTCAAGAAGACAGAGTCAAACATTTTAATGAAATGTGCAAAGGCCTAGAGCTAGAAAACCAAAAAGGAAGAACACATGCAAGGAGATCTGAAACTTAAAGAACTCAAGCTTCGAGTTTCAATACTGAAAGACTGTATGAGCAAAAGACTGAATGGTACAAGAAGCATCCCAAGATGATGAAAAGAACAGTCCCTGTACCAAAGTGAGCTAGTCGACAGTCCACCATTCCAGGAGGTCGCATATGAGCAAGAGCCAGTGGCGCTGAAGGAAGCAGTTCAAGTTGCACTGAAAGCACTAGCCGAAAACAAGGATTCCAGAATTGATAGAATACCAATGGAAATGTTCCAACAAGTTGGCGAAGCATATTTGCTTGTCTGTGCAAGGTCATTTGGAAGACAGCTGACTGGAAGAAATCCATATTTGTACCCATTACAAAGAAAGTGCTCAAATTAAATCATTAATATCACATGCTGGCAAAATTTTGCTGAAAATCATCCAACAATAGGGAGCTGCCAGCGGTTTAAGTCAGATTCAGAAGAAGACATGGAACAAGGGATATCATTGCTGATGTTGGATGGAATCTGCCTCCAGGCAGAGAATATCAGAAAGATCTTTACTCATGTTTTATTGACTAGGTCAAAGCACAGAATAATCTTGAGAACAATGAGAATTCATGAAAGTTGATCGTGCTCATGAGGAACTTGTACACGGATCAAGAGGCCATTGTGGGAACAGAACAAGGGAATACTGTATGTTTTAAAATCAGGAAAGTATCCTCTCATCATACTTATCCAATCTGAATGCTGAGCAAGTCATCAGAGGAACTGGATTATATAAGGAAGACTGTAGGATCAGGATTGGATAAAGGTTTAGTCACAGCCCACAATATGCAGATGACACAGCCTTGATTGCTGAAAGTGAGGAGGGCTTGAGGCACTTGCTGATGAAGATCAAGGATCTCAGCCTTCAGTGTGAATTACCACTCAGTGTGACAAAGACCCAATCACAATGAGAACAATATTTCATGATAAATGGAGAACAATAAATGAGAAGAATATTTCATGATAAATGGAGAAAAGATTGAAGTTGTCAAGGATTCAGTCTTGCTTGGTCTACAATCCATGCTCATGGAAGCAGCAGTCAAGAGATCAAAAGATACATTGCTTTGGATAAATCTGGGGCACAACATCTCTTTAGAGTGTTGAAAAACAGGGAAATTACTCTGAGGACTAAGGGATGCCTGGACCAAGTCATGGGATTTTCACATAAGCACGTGTGCTAGTTACATAATCAGGTGTCAATTTGAGGATTGCGAGTATAGGGGTAGAGTCTGACCTGTCAATCAGGATAGAGCCAATGAGGCCTCTGTGTGGGCATGGTCTTCTCCTGAGGATTCTGGGAACTCTGGTATTTCCTCTTTGGAAGCAAGAGACTCTCTCACTACTCACTCCCTGCGAGACATTTCTGAGGAGAAGCCACATGAAGCTACCCTGAGGCAGAGTTTCAGAGCTGAAGGAACCATGTGGAGACCCCTGCCAACGCTGAGATGCTTACAACACCACTGGATCCACGACTTCCAGTTCACTGGCCGGTAATCTTTCTGCATTCAGCATCATTGCATGTGTTTTGTGAATCTGAAGAGGACTTTATAGATTGACATCAGACATATGGGCTAATATCAGACTTATGGACTTGACCTGGACTGGGCTGGGGTGTTTTCTCAATATTCAATTGCTCTTGTATATAAATCTCTTTCTTATACACATATGAGTGTCTATGAATTTGTTTCTCTCGTCTACCCAGACTAACCCAGCATGTGAATGTTGGACATTGAATAAGGAAGACTGAAAAAGAATTGATGTATTGAATTGTGGTGCTGGAGAAGAATATTGAAAGTATCGTGGACTCCCAAAAGAGGCAAGGCAGAATGCTTCTTAGAAACAAAGATGTCAAGACTTCATCTCACATATTTTGGAAATGTTATCAGGAGAGACCAGTAGCTGGAGAAGGACATCATGCTTGGTTAATGGGGGTATCAATGACAAGAGTTGACACAGTGGCTGCAACAATGGACAGGAACAATTGTGAGACTGGCCCAAGTATTTCCTATGAAGAAATCGCTTGTCTTGCCAAATTCTATCATGAAATCTCCAGTTTCATTTCTATCGCCAAGACCATACTTTCCAACTATTGTCATTCCTCTTTATTTCCAACTTTTGCTTTCAAATTTCCAATAATTATCAATATATCTAGATTGCATATTTGATCAATTTCAGTCTGAAGATATTGGTAGAATGCTTCAATGTCTTCATCACTAACTTTAGTGGTTGGTGCATAAATTTGAATAATAGTATTGATTGAAATTCCTTGAAATAGAACAGGTATAATCCTAGTCCAGACAGCACTGCACTTCAAAATAGATCTTGAACTGTTCTTTTTAACAATGTATATATTATTCCTCTGGGTTATGTCACTATTGGCAAAGTACACCATATGGTTTTCTGATTCAAAATGGCCACTACCAGCTCATTTCAGTGCACCAATGCTTAGAATATCCGTCCTTATGTGTTCAATTTCATTTTGACGACTTCCAATTTCCTAGATTGATACACTGTACATTCAAAGTTCTGAGTAATAGTAAATATTTTCAGTTGTTTCTTCTCATTTTGAGTAGCACCTGTTAATAAATGGAGATCCCAAAGGTTTTACTCCTACAGAATTTACTTCATTAACATCACCATGGTAACAATGGAAAGATTTGGCAACATGGCAGGATGCAAGATTCACACCCCAAATCAATAATATTCCTCTATACTAATGGAAGAGAACTCTGAAAATGACACCAAGAAAGCAACACCATTTATAATAGCCACACAAAAGATTAAATACGCAGGAATAAACCTAACCAGACAAATAAAAAACCTGTAAAAAAACTATAGAATACTATTATTAGAACCAAAAGAGACCTAGATAAGTGGAAGAATATCCCATGTCCATCGATATATAGGCTTACTATCATAAAAATTCCAATCCAATTCAAAGCAAACTATAATAAATACAATGTAATTCTAATGAAAATCCCAATTTCATTCTTTAAAGGAATGGAACAATGAATTACTAAGTTCATATGTAGAGGAAAGAGACTTGGGTGAGCAGAGACCTCCACAGGAAGGAGAACAGCGGATGCCCACTCATAGCCCTCAACCTCACGACTATGACGCAATGAGCCGCAATGGTCACAAGGGTCTGGTCCTGGTACAATGATAGGTACACAGGCCACTCGAACAGAATAAAAAAATCTAGAAATGAATTCATCCACCTTCAGCCAACTGATTGTAGACATACAGCCAAAAACATTAAATGTAGAAAAGACAGCTTCTACAACACATGGTGTTGGCAGAATTGAATCTCCACCTGCATAAGAATGAAACAGGAGTCATACCTCACCCCGTGTTCAAAAATAAACCCCAGAAAGACCCAAGACCTCAATACAAATCCCAGAGTTATAAAGATCATCAATGAGAGAGTTGGGATTAACTTAAGAAGCTTACTTCAGCACATAAATGGACTATCCAATATACTGAAAGAAGCACACACAGTAAGAGACACAATAGATGTCTGGGACTCGCTTAAAATAAGACACTTAGTGCATCCAAAGAGCAAAATGACAGTCACAGACTGGGGGATATCTTTAGCAAGGACACAACAGACAAGGGACAAGTCTCTAAAATCTATAGAAAATTACAATACCTCAATTATAAATAATACAATTAAAACATGGGCAAAGATGGTCAATCACAAAAGGATAAATACTGCATGAGACCACTACTATAAGGATAACCCCCCCCCCAAAAAAAGGCCTATATATGAAAGGGAGCAGACTCTGGATTTTGCCCAGAGAGTAAGGACCAGGGGGGGGAAGCAAAGGATGATAAGGTTGGCAGGTATCAGCTTGGGAAACAGAGAGAAGCGAGAAGTGAGATCGGGGGAGTTGGGGTTGGACAGACTATGGAGCTGAGTTGATGAGTAGTTTGAACCGTTGAATGCAGAGCTGAGGGTTCGACGTGTAGCCCCCACCTAATTCACAATTGAACATTTTTAAATAAAAAATATCATGCCAACAGACAAAAATAAGCCAGCAGAAGACTCATAAGGCATATCTATTTAGGCTATTTTTTCTCATTTTATTTATTTATTTCCCAAACCCATTTTATTGGGAGCGAATACAAATATCCTATCGTTCTATAGCACATCAAGCAGTCTTGTAAAATGCACCCCGATGTCAGCTCTCTTTTACAACCCCTCCCCGAAACCCTTATTCCCACAGAAACTCCTATTATACTTACTATCTCTACAGGTTTGATAGGGTTCTCCGGTGGGAAATACCTCAGCTCTTGTCTTCAAATGAGAAGGAATTCACGCCAAAACCTGGTTTGTGATCCAGGTGAGTTTTTATAAAGGACGGAAGAAGTTTCAGGCTTTAGAGTCTCATGAGAATACACGTATTTGGAGGAACTGTGCCAAACCGCGCATCAGCCACACTGGGGCCACACAGGCGACCTCGTGGGCCTGGGCACCCACGTGGGGTGACCTTGCGGGCACAGGAGCAGGAGCGAGGGTGAGAAAGGGGGCAGGCTGGCCTGCAGTCAATGCACTTGAGGCCTCTGGCTGGGAGGCATGGTTGAAGGTATTGGTTGGCCCCATGGCTGAATTAAGCCCAACTGGTCCTAGTTTGGGCCCAGGTGTACCACCCACCTGGCTGGGGGTTGGGCACTGAATTGGTGCATGCCCAGTCAGTCTTCATGGCTAGCTAAGGCTTTCTTCCAACCTCCTCCTATGGGGCCTTCTGGCATGTGGAGGGACAACCCCCCTGTCCCCCTGTCTCTTGCTACCTAACAAGCTCATCAGTCATGGGTTTCAGATGCTGAAAAACAGAAATGCATCCATCAAATACTCAAGAGAGCCACTTCCAAATGACAAAACACAGCTGAGATAAACCCCAGTGTGAACAAAACAAAAACACAAAAAATGGTGAAAACCAGATCAGGCCCAGCATTCATCAGAGGGGGATCAACTGGCAAGGTTTTAACTGTTCAAGTCAGGTTTATCATTTTAACTTCCTAGAGTCATCTCTCCAGTGCACTCTGTTTGGTAACCAGTTTCTTCCCATCCCTCTATTGTGGATATTGGAATTCACCAGAGGCTTCTTATGTAGAGCTCACAAATGTATCTTGGGCTCCCACTGCAAACCCTTCTGCAAACCAGAATCTCACAATGTAGGCTCAGATACATTCCCTCCTTCGGCTTTGGATTATATGATTTACAGTCCCTCAGTCACTGACGGTGTGCTTTTTCCATGTGGACTTAGTTGACATCTCAGATGGCTGCTTGTTTGAAAGAAAGCCTTTACGACTCCTTCTGTGGCTGGAAACTATTTAAACAAACAATGGGAGTGGTGTCAGGGAACTTTTACAATAATATTCACTGAGAATGTCAGTCACAAGTTTGCAGGACTAATATATACCTTAACACAGCATATAGAGCACACAGGTAGTAAGTCAATGATTGTCTGCCTCCCGACAGCTCAATAATCATGGTATAGCTGTCTTCTACTTCTTCAAACACCATTAATTTTCAGTCTTCGATCCTCAGATGACAGTGTGTTTGAGGCAGTGGAGTTGCCGTGTCAGGTCTCTGGGCGGCGTTTGGAGCATGCTGTGCTCCTGGAAGACCCAGGATTCCATCCCCCAGTGTTCTATGGCACTTGGCCTGGATCCAAGGATGTTCCAGAAACTCGGGCTAATGTAGCTTATTTGGTGCATATTACTAGGGATACCCCTCCCCCTTGAAGTCCTTAAAAGTATCTTCAGTCACCACCCCACCCCTGACTTTTCTTACCAATAGCCATGCACTGTGCTCCCCCACTGTGCTTCCCTCTCTCCTGACTTGACTTTCCCATCAACATCCTTCAACCTCCTATAGAGATATCTACCTGTCTGGGAAGGGGGCATTTAGGGGGCACACATCTTGTCGTAACTTGGTATGGCAGCCACTCAGTAGTCAACACCCCCTCTCCCTCCCATAATAATTTGATCCCAGCTGACGTGGGGAGTCCTCCACCAAAGTGACCTTCAAGATATGTACCTCGAGAGGACAGCCGATGGTTCATTGTCACCAGTCAGACTCTGCCAGGCTGCCTAGCCACCCAAGCCCGAGTGTGCACCTGTCCCGTGGCTTCTTCCCACGGCAGTGGGCGCATACAGTATTTGTCCCATAAGGCTTATTTCTATAATAAGCAGGACCTCTCAGCATTGCTTTTAGAATTGGCCTTTCCCATATTTCCAAAGGCCGTGTAAAATTAACTGCAGAACCCTTTCCATAAAAAAATGTTAGCACTCTCAGATTCCCACCAGAATTAGGGAATCTCCATAGAAAAGTGTACCACTGAACTTGGAAATGTGACCTCTCGTGGTCCCGAGAGCTTTATACACAGTGACCTAAAGTCACTAAAACCAAAGATAGACAAAGAAAAAGGGAGAAAAATTCCTTCAATAAAATAATACTGAAATACTATTGAAGAAGTCCCAACATAAAGAATATGGAGGCTTGGAATGCACGTGTGATTCACTTGCTGTGACCACCGGAATTCTGAGAAAAAACGGACCGAGTCTCAACGACGTCTGGTTTCCTCGCTGCTCTGCAGCTTGCAGAGGTGAGGTTGCCGGGAGGGCCCTTTGTTGCCATCTCAAAAATGTCTCAGTGAAAACACTGGCCTGACATTCTGCTAACAACAACCAAAAAAAAATGTACTGAAGGAATTAAATTTCACAAAAGGGAGAACACGTGGCTGTCTACAAGAGCCTGTGGTGTGTGTCCCGACTTGCAGGGGAAAACAGCGAGGTATTTATTTAAGCAAAGCAAACAAAGATAAATGGTTTCCCATCAGGAGGAAGTGCAGGGGGAGGAAGGAGAATTTACCAGGGGTTGTCTAACAACAAGCTTACTAACATCAATTTGAATAAGGCAATATTTCTAAAGCAAGCCATGTAAACATTTTCAATGTGGGGGTTCAGTGATTGAAGTAAGCTAAGTACATTTTAGTTGAAATCTAAAAGCTGACCAATTAGGAACGAGTGAAGATTGAGCAAACTCTAATTTGAAGCCTTTAAAATATAAATATCAACCATCTCAATAAGAGGAGGGTAGCTGGAACAGTTAAAATACAAGTTTATTTTCACAAGTTAAAAGACAGGAGTGTCTTCATTCTGTGGGTCACTGTCCAGACGTTTACATTTGTAATGGGCTTCCTTATTTAACCAGTTCTTTCCATATAGTTACAGATTTAAATATGCGCTGCAGAAATGCACTGAAAAATTCGAATACACCAAACTTTAATTTGGGACTTTGGATATGAAACTAAGACTTGATACTCTTCGGTCTTGGCTACAAAGTCACTTACGAGTTGTATCTCCTTTTAACACCAGCAGTTCTGCTGACCAAAGACCTTCTCTGGGGTCAGCTGCGTAAGCATTCTTTGAATAGGCAGCCAGCAGTTCTTTATGTAGGTTAAAAATCCTCATTGTCATCTTGTTTTTTGAACAGTAAAACTTCGGTTTCAAATAAGAAGGCATAAAGGTTTCTTTAGAAAGGCAGAAATAGAAATCAGTTTGGCATAAAATGGAGTTTTTACTGAGGTCTGAAGTCACCCGGTTATCTATGCCAGCACGTCAGTTTTGTTATTTTTTTATTTAGCATGTCAGTTTTTAAGCACCACACCCCTGACTGTACAGGCTAGCTAAGGCTCATCTAAGTGAGGCAGTGGTCTGGGGCCACATCTGACCTCCTCTGGCAAGACAAGGGGAAAGGACAATCCAAATCCACGCCACCCCAAGGCCGATTTCCACAAGGCAGAGGTCAGACATGTCTCCACCCTCCATCTTCCTAGTCTGACACCAATCATCCCTCAAACAGCACTCTGCTGGGTCTGAGAATTGATTACAATGGCTACACGGAACTCACCAACAGTACACAGGATTATAGGAATTTATTAGAGATGTTAGCAGGTGTGTTAGTCTGGGTACATTAGAGAAACAAATCCACAGAAAACTCGTGTAAGTGAGAGTTTTATATAAAGGTTAAGTGCACCTCAAGAAAACATCCCAACCTAGTGCTGCACAAATCCACAAGTCCAACATTAACCCATATGTCCGACACCAATCCACAAAGACCTCCTCCATCTCACAAAACACACACTATGACACCAACTGCAGGAGGAAAGCTGAATCAGTGAATGTGTAAGCATCTCAGCACTGACAGGGGTCTCTACCCGGCTGCTCCAGCACCCAGGGCTGCATTGGGGTAGGTCCATGTGGCTTCTCCTTGGGGATGACTTGCAGGAAGTCAGCCTTGCCAGCTGAAGCAGTGAACTGGCTAAGGCAGTTGCAACCTGGTCCGACCATCAGAAAGCAAGAGACCCAAGAACTAGAAAGGTGAGGCTCCCCGGGTCATTTAACTCTACCCCCTTCAATTAACCCCACATGTGTTTATCGGCCAGGTTGGCACAACAAACTAACTAATTCAATCCACCCTTTGCCAACTTGGCACCTGTACATCATTCTTTAGCCTCACAATTGCAATTAAGTAACACCTACACCTTAATCCTATAATCCTGTGAATATATTCCCCCACCCACGAAAGTTTGTAAGCCAACAACTTCATGCCTTTATTCCTCCAATTATGGGTATCCAACTTATATACTGTCCACTTATATCAACCCAGTGCTCTGAGGAGACAATCGCATTTTTCAACATGAAGTCTGCATTCCAGTTGGAACCTTGTCAAGTCTGCATCCATAAGCAAAGTCAAATCCAGACAGGCCATCCATGAAGTCAGCAACAATACACACCAGTTCACAGGCTCAAAAATCTCCATCTGGTTGGGTTCTGGTCAACTCAATATGGGCTGCCTCACTCAGCCTCCACAGGGTGCCCATTGGTCGCCTTGCCTTTAGACCATGGCTCTCACCAATACTCAACAAGCCTAGCCCTCACATGCTAGGTCATGAACCTTAGATCAGTCAACCCACTCTCGTCTCCCCTTTTTTACCCTGTAAACCAAGTCCACAGGTATCAGTGGCCAAACTCAACCCATCTCTTTATTGTTGCATTTCTCCCACTTCCACTCAACAAGTAGATCTAGCAAGCATTTCAGCCTGCTCACAGGCTCCCTTTAACATTCTGTCCTAGAAAGGAGTTTTCTTCATGGTTCTAGATTTTTTTTCCAGCTTGTAACAAAGACTACTGGTTCCTGAGTACTCCAAAGCATATCTAGGTGGAGCATATCTTTTCAAAGCTTTATGTGCAGGCATGGCCTAAACCCATCTAAAGATCAAATTTTAATGGCTGAAAGCAAGTGGGCTTAAAAACTTTCTATTTTCATACTTCCCATATTTTCCCCAAAAAATAACCGAGTAAACAGCATGGCTTTATCTGACCTCTGGCTAGACAAAGAAGACAAACTACCATGAGGGAGAGGTCAAACAAACATCCACTCCATCTGATGACTTGCTTCTCCAGTCCCCACTCCCAAGGTACCATAATGTGTTAGTCTGAGTACAGTAGAGAAACAAATCCACAGAAAACTCGTGTATAAAAGTGAGTTTTAGCTAAAGGTTAAGTGCACATCAAGAAAATATTCCAACCCAGTGCTGCCCAAACCCACAAGTCCAACATTAACCCACCTGTCCAACGCCAATCCACAAAGTCCTCCTCCATCTCACAAAACGCACACTATGACACCGACTGCAGGAGGAAAGCCAGACCAGCGAATGTGTAAGCATCTCAGCACTGGCTGGGGTCTCCACACAGCTGCTCCAGCACCCAGGCCTGCATTGGGGTAGGTCCATGTGGCTTCTCCTCAGGCATGTCTTGCAGGAAGTGAACCTTGCCAGCTGAAGCAGGGAACTGGATAAGGCAGCTGCACCCTGGTCCGACCATCAGAAAGCAAGGGACCTGAGAGCTAGAAAGGCAAGGCTCACCAAGCCTTCAATTTATCTCTCCCCCCTTCAATTAACCCCACATGTGTTTATCGGCTAGGTTGGCACAATAAACTCACTCAACAGGTTATCAAGTATTAAGGATACAGTTATTTGAAGCACCTCATCTCAACCATACTGGAAGGCTGAGTTATCTGGTCCTCAGACTTTTAGCCATGTGGCCCCTTGGCTTCTGCTTCCATGAGCCAGAAAGGCTACCCACCACGCTGCTCACACCTTGGAGGTGTTTCTCTGCTTTGGCTCGGATCCTCTGCTCTGTCTCATGGGCTTGTGCTGAGATCTCTTGGGGCCTTGATCTTTGGTGTTTTTGCTGCCTCCCCCACTTCAGACAAGAGGCCACTTCAAAGACCTTCTTTCTTGATTGTCCCAGAATCCCTTACCCGCCCCCCCCTTCTGAGTTGGCTTGCTCATTTTTACCCAGTTGAATGACAAAAGGGACCAATGTCCTTTGTCAGTGGTTCACACACATTATTTGCATGGTCCCACCAAATCATTAGGGACCCTGATTTTCTGCTAACCATGAGATCAACAGTTCAAACCCACCAGCCACTGTGCAGGAGACAATTGAGACGTTCTGTTCGCTTCCATAAAGACTCACTACTGTCTTGGAAACCTGAAGGAGTAGGTCTGCTCTGGCCTGTAAGGTGACCATGAGTTGTAACTCACTACCACTCAATGGTAGTGAGAGAATGAGGCCCACTCACTTGGTAGGTGGTACAAAAAGCCATGGATAGAACTACGCCAAGCAATTTCATTTTGCCAGTCCATCCTCTGGCTCATTTAGTCGTGGTCCCTTTTATTTATTTTTTTTTCCATTTTTATTTTATCTTTTTTAACAATTTATTGGGGCTCATACAATTCTTATCATAGTTCATACATATACATACATCAATTGTATAAAGCACATCTATACATTCTTTGCCCTAATCATTTTTTTCTCCTCTTTTCTTTTTCTACATTTTATTAGGACTCATAGAACTCTTATCACAATCCATACATATACATACATCAATTGTATAAAGCACATCCATACATTCCCTGCCCCAATCATTCTCAAAGCATTTGCTCTCCACTTAAGCCCCTTGCATCAGGTCCTCTTTTTTTTTTCCCCTCCCTCTCCTTTCCCTCCTCCCTCATGTGCCCTTGGTAATTTATACATCGTTATTTTGTCATATCTTGCCCTATCCGGAATCTCCCTTCCCCCCCTTCTCTGCTGTCCCTCTCCCAGGGAAGAGGTCACATGTGGATCCTTGTAATCAGTTCCCCCTTTCCAACCCACTCACCCTCCACTCTCCCAGCATCGCCCCTCACACCCTTGGTCCTGAAGGTATCATCCACCCTGGATTCCCTGTGTCTCCAGCCCTCATATGTACCAGTGTACAACCTCTGCCCTATCCAGTCCTGCAAGGTAGAATTCGGATCATGGTAGTTGGGGGGAGGAAGCATCCAGGATCTGGGGGAAAGCTGTGCTCTTCATCGGTACTACCTCGCACCCTAATTAACCCATCTCCTCTCCTAAACACCTCTATGAGGGGATCTCCAGTGGCCGACACTTGGGCTTTGGGTCTCCACTCTGCACTTCTCCCTTCATTTAATGTGGTATATATATATACACACACACATATACACATACATACACACATATCATGGTCCCTTTTATATGTGCATAATAAACCTCTCTCTCTCATTCACGTCTTCTTCAATGACAGTGTTTACAATCACTCGCACCTGGATTATAATAATGGAATAAGCATCTTCTCCCCATCTCCTCTTCCCCAGGCCCATCAGGAACAGGGGAAGCTGTTCCGTGGGGATCCTTTTGTTGCCACAAAAAATAGGGCTCAGCCTGCCACTGAAGCCAACCAAAATATCCCAACCCAGCCTCGGTCAAGGAGCAAGAGAGTTTTATTTGCTAGATCAACGGAGCAAAGGGGGCAGAGGTTTGGTTCTTTTAACTGAATCCTGGAACAAAGAAAGGAGGAGCTTTTATGCATTAAGAGAGAGAAAATGGGAAAATGGGAAAGGAAAATGAATATTCTTGTAAATAAGTTATGGGGCATCAGTTAATAAACATCATTGTCTTCTGCCTTTTTTTTTTCCTTCTGCCTTCTGCTGTGTTCTTCTCCGGTGGTTGGTGGTCCTCATGATGCTAGTGTGGGGCCACTTCATCCGTTCTCATCAGCCCTAATGCCATGGAGTCACCTATCCTGCTTTTCTCCGAGACTCAAAAGAACAAGTTCTAGTCTGATTACTCTCACAGTACTCCTGTTCTCTAAAACTACAAGCTATTTGCTTGTTTTAACTCCCACTACTAAGGAAATGGAAAAAAATCACACTAAAATCATAAAGGTCTTAATAACTCTTAATTTATTTTACTATGAACATAGTTAATATTCCCCTTTACTTGAATCAGAACACTGGTGGCATAGTAATTTTGCCTGCTAACCTTCGAAACCTCTAGAAGCTCCAAAGGAGAAAGACAAAGCTTTCTACTCATGTAAAGAGTTACAGTCTAAGAAACTCACTGTGGCAGTTCTACCCTGTCCTATAGGGTCACTATGAATCTCAAGTCGCTTAATAGCAGTGAGCTTGCGTTTGGGTTGCTTGAATCATTTCACCGCTGGCCACTTAAGCTAAGCCAACTGTGTACCAGCTGCAAATTTCGGAGTTCACACACATGCATGCACTTCAGACCAACTGGCCACTTCACACAGTCTCATCAACCCCAGCCACCATAGGGTGGGACATGCCTAAAAGCCAGGATCTGAACAACTCCTTAAACTGCATGCCAGCCTGCCAGCCTCTCCTCTCATTCCTCCAATGGGTGCCAATGGAACAAGTTCAAACACAGCCTCGCTCTTCATTGCTGGGTTTCCCACAGCTACACTCAGCAAGTAGACTCAGGTAGCTCATTCCTAACTTTGCGAGGTGCTCTGATGTCATGTTTTTTGGTGAACGTTTGCTGGATATAATATAAATATGATAGATATTATATTTAATATATTATGCATATACATAATTTATAACAGGAGCTCTGGTGGTACAGTAGGTGCTTTTCATGACACAGAATAAACCTGGAAAACAGTGTTCTGCTTTCAATATTTTTGTGTCTGGGTTAAGATCTTTGAAGGGGAGAATTCTATTTTTCAAAGAACATTGGGTCTTTATAACCCTGAGGCTTTAGGCAGTTAACCACAACGTCAGCAGTTCAAACCCACTAGCTGGAGAAATATGAAGTTTCTATTACCATGAGGGCAGTTCTGCCCTGCCATATCGGGTCACACGGATTTGGAATTGGCTCAATGGCAGTGATTTAAATATATATATAAAATAATGGGTGATCGTATAGCCTGCTAGAGTGGGCATTTGACCTCACTCAAAATGTGGCCCACCTTGGATGGAAGGTTTGCCTCACTGTTGGCCTAGAAATGGTGGATGAGCATCTGATGTGGACGTTTCTCTCAACCTTAAGGACAATCTATTTTAAATTTCATTTCCCCCCTTTCCATTAACCAACTTCCTTTTATGATCTTTGACTAGACAAGCCTTGTAAAAGGTGCACTATAGAAAACCTATTAATTTTTTAGTTGGTATGACAAAGCCTTTCTAAATAAAAATTTTTATAAATATACATATAATGGTTACCTGCTTGTGGTATTATAAATAAAATGTATTAATGTATATATTTTTCTTTTTCAAAAGTCGTCTTCATTGTTTGTGAATCAAATTATTTTGATACTGTGAGGAATTAATGAAATTCTTATTTTTGTTCATTTTGACAGATTTTTGCATGTGGATATCAACCTTAGAAACTAGACATCTGGGAGATGTGAGGGGAGGTGAACTTCATTTGCTTTATTTTTAGAATAGAGGTAGAAGTGGAATTCTTAAAACCTTTACGATATTAGATCAGTTTTTGGTTGGTTTATTCATAAGATGGGAAAAGGCTTGTGAATCTTTCACCACAAAATGTTTCATGAGTGATGATTATTTCTATGAAAGTAGCAGCTCTCAATTGATGTATGTATATGTATGGATTGTGATAAGAGTTGTATGAGTCCCTAATAAAATGTAAAAAAAGAAAAGGGAAAAGAAAGAAAGAAAAGAAAATGATTAGGGCAAAGAATGTACAGATGTGCTTTATACAATTGATGTATGTATATGTATGGACTGTGATAAGAGTTGTATGAGCCCCTAATAAAACGTTTAAAAAAATAAAATAAAATAAATAAAAAATTTTTTAAAAATTTAAAAAATGAGAAAAAAAAAGTAGCAGCTCAATCATAGTCCTTTCTAAATCATGTTATTGGGGGTTCCTACAACTCTTATCACAAACCATTCATACATCAATTGTCTAAAGCACATTTGTACACTCATTGCCCTCATCATTCTCAAAACATTTGTTCTCCACTTAAGCCCCTGGCATCAGCTCCTCATTTTTCTCCTCCCTCCCCGCTCTCCCTCCCCTCATGAACTCTAGATAATTTATAAATTATTGTTTTGTCAGATCTTGCACTGTCCAACGCCCCCCTTCACCCATTTTTAACAATCATAGTCTTTTAAAGGGGTTAAGTGATATAAACCTAATTATATTATGTAAACTTACAATGATGATAAGGTCAAGTGAATGTTAATGATCATATTAAGTATATTTAGCCAGTGGAAGTAAAATGGAAAAAGATTGCTAACAGGTCACTCCAACAATTTCTCAATTATACAAATGCAAAACAAAATGACAGAAGGTTTAGTAATTTAGGTTTGATGTTATATCAGAAACTTTTTTATTGATAAGTCATTTTATTGGAGGAGCTTACAGCTTTTATAACAATCCACACCTCAATTGTATCAAACACATCTGTACATATGTTGCCATTATCATTTTCAAAACATTTTCTTTTTGCTTGAGCCTTTGGTATCAGCTCCTATTTTTTCTCTCCCCCACTCTCCCACCCTCGTGGGTCCCTAATAAATGATAAATTATTATTGTTTCCCTATCTTACACGGTCTGCTGTCTCCCTTCACCCACATTTCTGTTGTTCATCCCCCTGCAGAGCCCGGGGTGGGGCGGGCAGGTGGAGAGGCAGTAATACGTCGATTCATTGTAGTCAGTTCCCTGTTTCTCCCCCTTCTCCCCCCACCTTTACCCTACCACCATGGTATCACCACTCCCATTACTATATCCCTATCATTATATATTAATACATTTACATATCTGCATGCCTATATTTGTACCTCTATAAATGTCTTGCAACTGAGTTCTTTCCTCTATTCTTTTTACTTTCTTCCTGTCCCACTATCGTGTTTGACCTTCAGTCGATTCTCAGTACTTTCTCTAGGCGACATTGCACTTGATCAAACCCCACCAGGCTTTCTATGCCCTCCTCACCATTGATTTTAGATCTCTTATCGTTCCCTTGTCCCTGGGTTTGTTGGCTCCCCTCTCCCTTTCTGTCCACTCCTCCTCTCCCATATCCCCCTGGAGCCATCAGCCCTGTTGTTTTCCCCTCAGGATTAGTTATCCTGCCTGTCTTATACAGAAAGACATAGAAAAAGAAAAAGCCTATAAATCAGTGATTCTCAACCTCCTCATGCTGTGACCCTTTCTTTCATACAGCTCCTCATGTGGTGGGGACCCCCAACCATAACATTATTTTCGTTCCTACCTCATAACTTTAGTTTTGCTACTGTTATGAATCATTTAAATATCTGGTATGTAGGATATATTTTCATTGTTATAAATTGAACATAACCACAGCTGAATATAAAAAGGTCGATCAGCATCCAGATTAAGTTCCCATGGTACACATATATGATGATTTTACAGTACATGATTTTACATTTACCCAGTAATTATAATTAATGAAGTGTCATTTTACCTCCAATACTGCTGTTTTCACACAGTAGCTAATTGTAACAAAGTAGCTGCTTTCAATACAGCAACTGCTTTCTACACAGTAACTGCTCTCTGTACAGGTGTGACTGGTTCACATAAGTACATTATGGTGTCAACTCTGTCACATACACCTGTATTTGTATGGGGTCTATGTGATAGGATTGGCGCGATGATGTCATCATACTGGGTACTCATATGTGGACGTATCTGCATGTGGGCAGACCTGCCTGGAGATAGATAAAGGAACTTTATCTCGGTTTCTAAGACCATCATAAATATGTATTTTCCGATGGTCTTAGGTGGTCCCATTGAAAGGGTCATTTGACCCCCAAAGGGGTCAAGACCCACAGGCTGAGAACCATTGCTACAAATAGTTCCAGTTCTGTCTGCTGACTCTTCTGAATGTTTTCCAGTCAGATTTGGTGAAGTGCCGCAGCCTGCCCACTGATTCTGAAGTCTATTTTCAGGATTCCTCTGGAACTTCATTGCTTTGCTCCCCTTGCTGCTCTGTTGCGCTCCCTTCATATTTCGCTCCAGTGAGGTTGTGGGGGTGGGGGGACTGGGGAAGGAGGGCTCACAGCAGGCACAATTCCTGTACTACATCTGTCCCCTATAGCCTGTGGGTCAGTGAGGGGGGTCATGTCTCAGGGTGGGGCCAGCCTATGGTCCTCTCTGTGCATTGGCTGCTCCCAGCAGGAATGTTGTCCTCAAGACTTGGTGGGCCAGGATGCTTTTCTCTCTCTCTCTCTCTCCCTCCCTCCCTCCCTCTTAGTTTGCTCCTGTTTGGTCTGGGCAGACCAGCCACTCTCCCTGTACTGTATCTTCAGTGCTGTCCTTTGTAGCACATTCTTTTGAGGAGGGAGGTGACGTAGCTGGGACTGGGGCCATCCCTGTAGACCTCTCTGCTAGTTTTCTGCTTCATGCAGGTATGTTGCCCTCAAGAGTTGGCGCCCCAGGTTGAGATCTGGTCCCTTTCTCACTTACCTGTGGAGATATGGATAATACCCTCCCCAAACTTTTAAGCACTGTATTTTAAGGTATTTCCTTTTGGTATAACATTCCTTTTGACTTTTAACTAACCTTGTTTGACTTTGCACTGGTTCAGCATTTCCCAGTCAAGTCATATCTCTATACAGACATACATACATATGCCATAGTGTGAAAAGCCACAGATGGCAACTATTCCAAGGACACGGACACTTTGGTTCGAATCTCTTGCTTTTGAGGTAGCCCAGTAATTAGTTACTTGAGATTAGTATATATTTGCCATCTTCATATTTTTCTTTGCATTGTGAGACCTGTCTTAGTCATGTGGGAAAAACGTTTTGCCTTAGTGAATAATGTTATTGAAGTTGTTGTCTTGTGTCTAACCTTCATTGTTTTCTTAAGTAGTATTTTGTCGCTTACATTTTTAATCTGTATACGTGAACAATCTATGTATTTTAGTCTAAAAACTTTGCTACATACTTATGTTTTCCTTTTCTTGGCTAGTGTTTTAAATTCTATACCACTGGCTAGATTAATGATATTATTATTAGAATTACCAAATTCCCCATGGAGTTTACATATAAAGCTGATAATTCTGACTCTAAAATGGACCATGGATATACATAAACCTTAGATATATGAAGGTGTTTTAAGCTCACACTTATTTATAAATGCTAATCTTAGAAAAATTAGTTCTTATGATATGGCCTTGATCAATACTTGCCGTCATAAAGAGATCACTCAAGGTATGGTGCTAGAGCAAAGTACCGTGAACAGATCAGATGGTGCCTGATGATCAGAAAGATTAACAACTGTCTTAAAACAAGCAGCCATCCAAGTTAGTTGTCAGCAAAGTCTACAGAGAAAAAGTATACCAGCCTGTGTGAGCCAATGATTGTTAATAATACAATCCAAGATCAAATGGGGAATTGTGTTAGATCTTAAATTCTGAGCACTCAGTTTACTGTGACTGACAGTGAAAGTCAAAAATCCATTTTCAGATTTGACACAAGGCTTAAGGACATTGGCTGTCCTCTGACCATTTACCAGTATGAATAACTGTGGACTCAGGCAGTGGACAGTGTGAAATGGATTACCTCCACCTCTCTCCAGCCAGCCCAGGCAAGGGCAGTCTCCCTTTGAGCTTTGCTTGGGTGTTTCCTTGATAGAGATCACCTCACTGAGGGGTCACATAGAAAAGCAGCAGAAACAGGGAAAAAGTCAAGCAACAATAAAACAGGCAAATAATAGCACGAAGAAAATTATTTGAAACAAAAATGAAAGGGAAAGGAAAGAGGGAAAAAGAAAAAAAACATGAGGAAACAAACTGATGGGTAGGAAAATATATTTTTAAAGAAAAATATAGAAAGAAATGAGGTAGAAAAAGAAAAAATAACAATAAATGAAAGAAAAGTGAAAACAGGAAAGCAGAGAAAGAAATGATACAACAAATAACAGGGGGGAAAGAGAGACAGAAAGAAATGAAGGCAGGACCCAGAAAGGGTAAAACTGTGGGGCAGGGGGTGGGCGGGGCAGGGGTCTTGCACTTGGCATGAGTTGAGACTCTCTGGCAACCTAGGTGCTCACAGTGGGAAGAGGTAGGGGAGGAGAAATCACTGTCCTAGATGGAGTTTCTGCCAGCTTAGGTGGTGTCTGGGATCAGGGTACCTGATGCAGAAGTATTTCACACGAGCTCAAAAAGTAGCTGAGGTTTGGGCGTTTTGTTGGTGGGTTATCTTTGGAAAGGACTGTTTCAGGTCCAGTGGACAGAAGCAAAAAAAAATGTGGATGCTTATGGAAGGAGTTCTTACCCACCCAGGGGTGGCTGGAGACAGGTCAATGGCACTGCACTTTCTGTTGGTGTGATGAGGCAGATTTCACATGTCTGGAGTGATATGCCTGGTGCATGATCCACAAGGGCAAGCTTCAGACAGGGAGGGCATTGCCAGCCATTGGGTGGGTGAGGGAGGGCTGGCCATGCCTCTGGTCACCGGGAGCATTTGGAGAGCAAGGGCGGCATCACACCGATTTCATCACCAGCCAATGGTGTGCATTCGTGCTTTCAGGCTGCTGCCCCCATTGAGTGTTGCTGGGAAAAGTTCAGGATAGCATCACTGTATCAGGTCAGCTAACAGTACCCTCATTCAGTGTCTCCTCTCACAATGCTTTTCTTCAGCTTCTTCTCCTAGTCAATATTCAATCCTCTCTCTTTCCCTCTCAAGCTCAGGGTTCCAGAATTATCATCCAGGTCTGTTTTATCTAGTCTCTCGTATCTTTGTTGTAGATGGTCTGGGTAGCATGTCTTCCTAGTCCACCATCTTGCCAGAAGTCCCCTGATAAGCTTTATTTAGCACTGAGCTTCTAAGTACAAGGTTGAAGGTTCTAATACACCCGCCATTCCATAGGAGAAAAATGAGTCTGCCTGCTCCCATAAAGAGTTGCAGTCTTAAAATCCTATCTGGGATCTCTGAGTAGGAGCTGACTTGATGGCATTGGGTTTTGTTGGTCCTGGGTATCCCAGAAGAAGAAGAAGACCTGGTGACACAGTAGGTTATGTGTCGGTCTGTGTGATATTTAGGTTTTTGTGCCAACATGCCAACTATAAGATGATATGGGTGGAGTTTAGCCTGTCAATCCGGTTCAGCCTGATGACCTCCTTTGGAGGTGCGACCAATAAATAGAGATAAATAGCTCTCTGGAGGCCGGCCTCTCTGTGCCTTCACCTTCCTGTTGATAAGCCAGGCTGAGACCTGTGAGCCTGTGATGTGGCCACTGCCATTGGATCCACACAACTGCACCCACCAGCCTGTGATCTTTCTGAATTTTGCATCATTGCATGTGGTTGCAAGCATCTGAAGAGGAACTTATGAACTGGTACTGGACTTACGGACTTGAATTGGACTGGGCTGGGATGTTTTATTGACGCATTATTACATCTTTAATTAAAGCTTTGTTATACATATGCTAGTGTCTCTGTATTTGTTTCTCTAGTCAACCTGACCTAACACATTATGGTACCTTGGGAGCTAGAAAAGAAAATCAAGAAGATGGAGAGTGGAGGCTTATCTGACTTCTGCCTTATTTCAGTTTTTCTTCTTTGGCTAGCTGGAAGTGTGATATGACCATGCAATTTACTGGGTTGTTTTCTAGAAAGAACCTGAGAAGTTAAATTTTTTATTCCTTTGTTTGGCTGTTGTCTTTGGTTATTCCTCTCTTAAATAGCAAAAAAAATGAATATGATAAATGTAAAGTTTGAGCTCGGGGGCAAAAATGCCCGCTTGAACTTCTCTGAGGCCATGCTACTTCATCAAAATGACGGACAAAAGGCCTGGCTCTGGCTTGATGCCACCAGAGGCCCTAGGCCATATTGCATATGAGTGGGGTAGTTTAGATAAAGATCAAATTTGACTATTTTAAGAATATGTTTAGGATCTGACTGTCCTAGGATTATATTGATTTCTTCTACTAATTGTTATTGATAATGTGTGAGGTAGTTTATTGTGCCAACCTGGCCGATGAATAACACATGTGGGGTTAATTGAAGGGCAGAGGGATAAATGGCTCAGTGAGTCTCGCCTTTGGAGTTTTCGGGTCTCTGACTTTGTGATGGTCGCACCAGGGTTCAGCTGCCTTAACCAGTTACCTGCTTCAGTTTGCAAGGCCAACTTCCTGCAAGACATCCCCAAGGAGATGCCCCATGGACCTATCCCGATGCAGCCCTGGGTGCTGGAGCAGTCGTGTGGAGACCCCTGCCAGCACTGAGTTGCTTACACGCTCACTGACTTGGCTTTCCTCCTACAGTCGGCATCACTGTGTCTGTTTTGTGAGATGGAGGAGGACTTTGTGGATTGGTGTTGGACATATGGGTGTTGGACTTGTGGGTTTGGGCAGCACTGGATTGGGATGTTTTCTTGATGTGCACTTAACCTTTATATAAAACTCTTATACTCGAGTTTCTGTGGATTTGTTTCTCTAAAGTACCCAGGCTAACATAATGTGTGATAGAAATTATTATCGAAAAGTATGAATAGAGAGTTTGTGAGCACACTGCTTTCAGTCATTAAATTGGTTCTACTAAAATTAATATAGGACACACCTGCAAATAATGCTTAGAAAAGGTAAGCCCTACCAGTGCCTTTTGTCCTCAGGAAGTTTTCATTTGAAAAGATTTGCTGAAAGAGCTGTTGGCAGACTGGGGGAGGGGGGGACGGCGGGAGTGGAGGGGGAAGTCATTTTGGCCTTTTTGAATTTTGAAATTTAGAGGTTTGCACCTAAAGCTGGAAACATTTGGAGCCATGAAGAAATTCTCCTCTCTAGGACTGAATATTAAAGGAAGCCTGTGAGCAGCCTGTGGCTTGATAGGTGACTACCTGGATCCACTTGTTCAGTAGACGTGGTGGGAGGGGGAGAAGCAGCAATAGAGAGATGGGTTGAGTCTGACACCTGTGAACCTGGTTCACCAGGAGAAGAGGAGAGACAAGAGCAGGTTGGTTGGTCTGAAGTTTAACGAATTGTACAGGAACCTGAGTCTATGGCATGACCTAGCCAAGGGGACCCAGGGTTATTGAGAATTTGTGACAGGGCCCATGGTCAACAGGCGAGGCAGCCAATGGGTACACTAATGAGGCTAAGCAGGGCAGCCTACATTGAGTTAACCAGAACCCGACTAGATGAAGATAAGTTTTTGAGCTTATGGATTGGTGCATATTGCTGCTGATCTTACAAACAGCCTGTCCTGATTTGACTTTGTTTATGGATGCGGACTCACAAGGTTTCAACTAGAATGAAGATTTTTCACACATCAAAGAACATGCTTATCTCTTCTGAGCACTGGGGTGATATAAGTGGGCAGTATAGAAATTGGATACCCAAAATGGGAGGATAAAGGCATGAAGTGGCTGGCTTACAAATTGTCATGAATTGGGGAATATTTTGATAGAATTATAGGATTGAGGTGTAGGTATTCACATAACTGCAATTGTTAGGCATAGAATATTTTTGTCCACTTATGCTTAAATGGGTCTAGCACATTTTTAGTTGGATGCATTTTAGTTTTATTCTGTTAGGTACAAATATGATTGTCCTATTGTCTTTGTTTTAAAAATTACTTATGGCTAAAGAAGTGTGTAAAAGTGCCAAGTTGGCAAGGGGTTGACTTTGATAGTTAGGCAGGTTAGATTCCCAAAGGCATTTATGATCTCAAGCATTGAAAACCTTGCTCATGTTTCCTTGAAAAAATATTGATTTTCCTGAAGTTCTGAAAAAGATATCTGCATTTCATTAAGGACGTTTTCTTTTACTTTAATCAGAAAGTGTTTTTTACACTAAACATATTATTAAATTGTATAAAATATACTACACCTCTTTAGAAGTAATGATTTCTTTTTACATAATAAGCTAATGAATTACATTAATGAAGCTTGTAATGATGATCCATGCTGACATTCCTTGAATAGATCCTTTTTAAAAAAATTATTATCACAGTGGATTCTTGCATAATTCCTACATCTGCTTTGCGAATATTTTATTTGAGACTTTTATCTAAGTAATATTTCTTCTCCTCTACCATCTTTCATACAGTTTGAATCAGTGTATGTACGTGGCATATCTTAGAAAATTGCTAGCTGCTTTAATAGTTTGAAGCATCTAAGTTAAGCCTTCTGTACTGTATTTTCTCATATTTACTTATCTTAATATATTTTGCCTACTTTGCATGAGTCCTTCAACTATTTCCCACCAGCCTTAGTTTCTTTTCAGTAGGACATTTTCTGGTCAATTTATAACAGCAAGTTTAATGTGTGCTTCCTTCCCTTCCCCACCCTCCGTCTGTCTCGTGTCTTCCTCAACTCCTGTCTGTGAGCTTGCAGGAACCACCAGAAGATGAGCATTTATTAGCTCAGAGTCAAATTGCAGCTGGCTCCTAAGCCCACACTTCCCACTGTAGACTTGATCTGCAAGAGTGCCTAAAATGGGATGTCCATTCACAGAAGCTTGCTCAAAAGGGAACAGCATGCCCGAGCGATGCAGGGGTGGAGGGCAGAAGAGGGTGTTATTTGTCCCGTTGACTGTAGCATTGATATAAAATACTTAATTTCACATGAGGGGGATGATGTCTCAAAGTTTAATTTCTTCCTCAAAGAGGAACTGCTCAAAGAGGTTGTAGCAAATCCAGGTTCTCCACACAACGTTCTATTCTCTCAATTCAGGTCTCCAAGTGGGACCCCAAATGCCCCTAAGGGAGAGCAACATGATTTGAAATGGTAATTGTAGAAGTATGTAATATTTCAATAGTATGTGCTTATTATAATGTGTATAAGTATAACTGGCATATCAAACCCATGCTTTCATGAATATTATTGCTCAAAAGGAGGCTACAATAGATCCTTGGGTGGTTAAAGTGAGTTTACTAAAATGTTAAGAACTCAATCCATGGAAGCTACAGAGACATGTACAAAGGTGGCACCAGGGTGACAGGCGGCCAAGAAAATCCAGGTTCCATCAAGTAAGTGGATTTGCACCCATAATTGACATGAGCAAAACATTCCCCAGGAAACAGGATCAATTCAAGGCAATTGATGACCATCTGAAGAGTACCAAAGCCTGTGGTGACCCCCCCCCACCCCCCCACACACACAGTCTGTCATGCTTCAGCCGCCATCCTCAGCCCAGCCTGTGTCGGAGGGGCAGACAGACAAGCAGAGAGAAGCCCAGGGAGAGCTGACTTGTAGCCCCGGGGCAAACCTGCCTTTGGGGTCTAGATGACCCTGAACCAGTGAATGTTCCTGTGGTCAGTCTCAGCAATCCCCACCCCTAACTTCTATTTTTCCCACTTGCTATTGTTTGTCATTGTCCTTTGGACTAAAGTGGTCATGATTAAATGCACCATTTTGAATGTGGTCTGCTTGCCTCTGAATATGGTGTGAGTCTCTTCATTTGTGAAGGTGATGTACCCAATGCAATTTGCTCCTTGCCGCAGCGAAATTTTACTTAATTCACTCCCTCCACACCCTAACTGCCTATGGAAATGGCCAAGAAATTATCAACACAGAGAAGCATCTACCTCTGCCCAGGCCAAGTCATCTACTCTGCCTACTCTCAGCTTTTCACACTACCAGGTTGGCTTCTTTCTCCCTCTTCAGGGCTCAGAGTTCAGATTATCTATTGCCAAGCCAGATCCTAAATTGGTTAATGGCCTACTCCTTATGCATGCCCAGCTGGGGTCTCTGTTCCAACAGTGAGCCATTCATTAACAGGAAAAAGTCTGCAGCTGCTGAAGGATCAGTGGTACTCCCAACTAATCCCACGTAAAACAAAGCCTCAGGGCGACACGTTCCTGCCAAATCATGCTCATGCCAGCACACTGATGGACCAGGCAGGGTTTGGTTATGTTGTGTGCAGTAGGGTTGCTGTGGGTTAGAACTGACTCCGTGGAACCTAACAACAGCCACGGAAGACCCACAGGGACCATTGCCCCGCCCAACTCCTATTCTGCTCCAGGAGCGAACCAAAATTCACCGCCATCGAGCCAATGCTGACTCATGGTGATCCTGTAGGAGAGGATAGAGCTCTCCCTTGGAGTAGCCAAGCCTGGAACTCTTTATGAGAGTTGAAAGCCCTGTCTTCCTCCCTCCGATCCCTGGGTGTTCCAAACTACTGGCCTTGTGGTTAGCAGGCCAACACATAACCACTAGGCCACCAGGGCTCCTAGGCTCCAGGAGAAGGATCACTACATAAAGTTAACTCATTCATTCATTCAACAAACTTTTACTGAGCACCTATTGTGTGCCAGATCTTTCTTGTAGATAATAGGCTACATCAGGGAACAAACAAGCAAAGTCTGTTAGCAAGACTCATCTATAAAGAAAATAATAAACAAGATGAGTAGATATGAGGAAATGAAATGAAATGCAAGAGAAAGAGGAGTGGAGAGTGAGTGATTTTCTTTAAGATGGTGGGAAGGTTTGTCTAAAGAGGTCGTGCTGGAGCAGAATCCCATTGATCATAATTCATTTTAGGAATATTTAAGGAATAAAGAGGACTGGATATGGGTGGCCCAGCCAAAGGTGGCCCAGCCAGAATGGAGGAGAAGGTTAGGATGACCAGGATCTGGTGAGGAGTGGAAGGAGAGAGTCTTGAAGGGCCGTAAGCAGAGAAGGGGACTTATCTAGTGGAGGCTAAAAGGCTCAGTGGTCTGCTGAGTGAAGAACAGGCTGTGGAGAGACAAAAGACAAGAAAGGGAAAGATTGAAGTAGAATCAACAGGAGAGAGCAAAGGACAGAGTGACTACTTGGTTTGGGACCATTTAAGAGCCCAGGCCAGGTGAACAGGGGGTAGGTAGCAGACTTGGGGATGAGGATTTGGAGATGTACTTTGAGTGGTTAAATTCAAAATATACACATAGTACCTACTAGACATCTGAGTGGCGTTGTTCAGGAGCCCAGATGAGGGCCTGGGCCAAGTACCTGCCCTCAGAAGGCTCTTGGAGTACACTACTACACCTTGGGGTCATGAGAGCTGGGCTTTCTGGAACTGTCGGATTTAAAATCAGCCTTTTCAATAAGCCAGATCAGAGCGATGATCACCTATAATGCTTCAGGATTCTCAGTCTTCTTCTGGATGACCATGCAATGGCAAGATCACGCACTGCATGTTTCGACAACTATGCTTGCCCATCACGGGCAAGCCTGGTGGACTGGGAGGAGTAGGAGTACTGGAACCAAGCAATGATCAGTGAGCAGATTTGGTGAGTTGGATATCAATTCTCACTGTTTATTTCTAAAACGTTAACTCGTGCTTGTCATTTTTTAATGCCCTTTAGTATCAGTGTGTTCATAAATCCAATCTTTGGACACTTGGAAATCAACATCTGAAAACGGCAACATCAGTAAATTTACACTACAACCTTGTGTGTCGTCCATGTTACTGATGATAAGATGTTGAAAAGCAAATCAAAACAGCCGTAAAGTAGCAAATCGAACACTTTGTAAATTGGGGAGTTCTCAGATAACTAGTGTTTCTCTAAAGCTTCTTCTGAAGGAAGGGACAGAAAATCAAAAGCTTTCCATTCCATGGTGGTTATGGGAATTTATCAGAGCAAGAGAGACTCGCGTCCTTCCCTAAAATCAGGATACACAGCCACAGCGGTCAAGAGAAATGGCTATGCTCAATTCCCAATTTTATTAATGCTTGAAAATTTTTTAGATCGTTTTAGGCTTACAGAAGGGTTTCAACAAATAGTACAAAAAGCTCCTAAGCCTCTTCACCAAGCCTTTCCTTATCATAATATTGTCTCGTAATGCCACAGAACATCATCAAAGGTAAGAAATTAGTACTGTGTGTTTGCATTTGGCAAATCTATTGCACAAGACCTCTTGAAAGTGTTAAACAGCAAAGACGTCAGTTTGAGGACTAACGTGGGGCTAACTCAAGGCTTAGTCTTCTCAGTGTTCTCATATGCATGTGAAATCTGGACAAGGAAGACCACAGAAGAATTGATGCCTTTAAACTAAAGCGTCGGAGAATAACATTGAACGTACCATGAACTGACAGAAGAGTGAACAAAACTGTTTTGCATGAAGTACAGTTAGATTGCTCCTGGGAAGAGAAGATGGCAATGCTTTGTCTCTCATACTTTGGGCATATTATCAAGAGACGCCATTCCCTGCAGAAGGACATCATGCGTGGTGAAGTGGAGGGTCAGCAACTGACACAAGGCCTGCAACAATGGGCTCAAATAGTGGTGAGGCCAGGGCAGGACTGGGTAGTGCTTTATATAGTGTCACTATGCATCGGAACGGATTTAATGGCACTTAATAAACAATAAAAGGAGCATCGTGATGACACGTCGGTCTGCTAATCACAAGGTCAACTGTTCCAAGTTACCAGTCACTTCTCAGGAGAAACACAGGGCTTTGTACTTCAGGACAGAAAAGAGTTGGCAACTCACAGGGGCAGTTCTACCCCATCCTATAGGGTCGCCGTGAGTCAGAATCAGCTTGATGGCAGTGCGTTTAGGTTTGGTTTCACAAACAACAGATTCACTGCTAGGTGAGCTACAGGCTTTTCTGGGACCAAACCCGTTTTTCTATCCATGCCCTTTTTCTGCTTCAGGATCCAGTGCAGTCTAAGACCCTGCATTGTGTTTAGCTGTCATTTTTCCATAGTCCTTTCCCAACGGTGACATTTTTTATTTTGTTGTTCGTGACCGCAACATTTTGTTATTTTGTAAAATATCCCTCAATTGGGGTTTGTCTGACATGTCTCATAATTAGATTGAGGATATCACAGAGTTGCTCTTTTCAGCAGGTTGCTGCATCCTTGGCATAAAGTCACTATGTTTTATGACTGGTGATGGTCACCTTGATCATTTGGGGAAGGTGGTGCCTGACTGGATGCTCCACCATCAACTGTTCTCTTTGTGATTACTAATCTTCTGATTAAACTTTCACCCATAAATTTTCCTATCTATTTGTGGATCTTACCTGTACTGATTATTACTATAGTATTCTAGTGATCTCTCATTTACTTCATTCTTTCTACATCTATTAACCAGAAATCTCCTGTAAGGAACAGGTTACCTTGGTTTTAAAGATCAATAATTAAGCCACCCAACAGTCAATAGAGCATCAGACAGAAGAAAGAGCAAAATATTCAAGTACAAAGGGTGACTGGCTGGATTCATTTATTAACTGAAATACTTCCAGGGCTCAGGCTAGGATCTGTGAGAGAAACCTCAGTCCAATCCCAAGAGGCCAAAGGCAATATAGGGTCAGATCATGAGCAAATAGCCGTGCTCAGCTAAAAATGACTATAGTCACAGTTTGGGCATGTCTTAACTCTCTTTCCAGATGGTAGATCCTACTTCTATCTCTGTGTCCCCTGTGAAAAAACCTCACCCTCAGAACTTTCTTTCTTTTAGAGACAATTATTTTGTCAATGCTCTGCCCCCTCCACATGCATCCATACGCATATTGTGACTACAGATGTTGGGTCCTCATCCTAAAAGATTAAAGAATAAAGTAAAATTAGTTAATAACAACTTAACTTTTATATAGCTCTTTCAATCCATAGAACAAACTGTAGCGTCCATACTCCAAGGTTACACTCATCGAGTTAGCGACAAAGCTGGAAATCAAATCCAGACCTTGTGACACCCAGTCTTTTATGTAGTTAGTAGTGTCCCCTATTAGGTTGGAGTTGATTTAGGCAAAAGGTATTTCGTGAGCTTCTGACCATACCCATACCTGCTTCTTTCCTCCACCTTCATGCTTCCTATCCAGAAAGGTTGTCTGACTCCTACTTGTACCAACAATTAAAAAGATGGCCTTTTAGGATGTTTTTTTGTGTCTGTCAGCCGGACGAAACTCAAAATATCTTAGTGCTATCTTAATTGTGGTAAATTTGTGTCAGTGTGCATTTAATGTGTATTAAATATAAAAATAAAATGTCGAGAAATTTAAGTTTCTTCGTTGCTCTTTCCAGCACGGTCCATGGGTGAATGACAAAGCACTGTAAGGCTGGCATGTGCAGCGTCACCACTAGCTATGGAAAGTGGGGGAAGCAATGCTGTCTCTAAACTTTACATCCCTTTCCCCAAACCTGGAGAGGACCTTCTATCTACTTTAGAAGTTAGTTCTGAAAAGAATGCATGTTAATCCACCAAGGAGGTTGTCATCCTCAAATTGTGACTGTCTGTTATTTGTTGCGGACTTGTAATATGTAGGGGAGAGGGTTCTTTTTGGTGTCTATGTTAGTCTGGGTACTTTAAAGAAACAAACCCGCAGCAACTCATGTATAAGAGAGAGTTTTATATAAAGGTCAAGTGCACATCAAGAAAACATCCCAACCCAGTGCTGCCCAAGCCCACAAGTCCAACATTAACCCATTAACCAATATGTCCAACACTAATCCACAAAGTGCTTCTCCATCTCACAAAACAGACACAATGATGCTGACTGCTGGAGGAAAGCCGAGTTAGTGAATCTGTAAACATCATAGCGCTGGCAGAGGTCTGCACATGGGTGCTCCAGGGCTCAGGGCTACATCAGGGTAGGTCCATGTGTAAGGTCACCAGATTTAACATTGGTAAAGCGGGACACCATTGATTGGGGGATGGGGGGGAACTCTTGATTAAAAATTTGGTCTATATGGAGCAAGAAAAATGTTCATAGAACACAAAAATAGTATTGTAATATTTTAAAATTTAAACATAACTATAATTTACAAATACAATACATTAAAAATATGTATAGTATTATTTTATTCTTTGGCATATTTCTCATTTGAGTGAATTTTTTTAGTAGATTGCTGTCATTGTTTAGAAGGCCATGAAATTTTTCACAAGAATTTGTTCAATTATATTTCCACACATAAAATGACCTTCAAAGTCTCAACACTTAATTGTGATTTTTCTGATGTCCACACTTTATTTACCGTAGAAAAAACACGTTCAGTCGCAGCATTAGTTCCTGGTAAGGACAGCACATATTCCACAATTTTTAGTGCATTATTGTATGGGACATGGTTTGTTTCAAAATGATGAAATATTTCTAACCATTTTTTCTCTATTGTGATTTTTGCTGATGCCCAAGATTTAACCTTTTCTTTATCGATATATATTTTTAATAATGATACCACATTAAAAAGATCATTTTTGGAAATATTACTATGTGGAAAATGTTGAGTAATATGATCAAATGATTTCTGCACATCATTCCAATTAAGTTCTTGTTTTAATGTAACCCAATGAAAATGTTCAACATCATTGTAATATACCGTCCACTCTTCTAAATAATCTATGCAGTTAGTGTAGAACTTTTTAATGTGATTCATTATAGCTGCACAATTTATTGCACCTTGTTCTTCTAGCTGGCTTATACTATTATGGATAGTTAACAGAAGAAAATTATTTTCTAACCACTTTTAGCACTGAAAATTTAAATGATTAACTTCATTTGCTACTTCAATTACCGAAATTTTGTCACCTTCAATAAGTTTTATAGCATTTTGAAAAAGAGCTGCTTGATTGTGTACAAACTCTAGCCACATTTTTTAAGATTCTTTTTCAAAAAACTCTATAATTCTAGGACATTTATCCTGTGATAGAAAGTAGGATTTCAAAGGATCGTATATTTTCAAAATTCTTTCGACAGCTGGCAAAAGAGCTAACCAATGCATTTTACTGCATCCAAGTATTTTTTGATATTCTACTTCTGCAGTTTCACAAAATTCTTTAAGCATTTCAATGCGCACAGTGTATATATAGAAATAAGAATGTATTTAATAACAATATTTTCCACATCTATGGGCAACAAATCAGCAGCTGTTTGAATGGCGTTATGTATTATGTATATTCCCCTCCTGTTATCCCGCTGTTCCCTAGCTTGTTGTGCAGTCCTTACAAAAATTGGGACTTTTTAGAAACGCCATGGGACGCCGGACAAATTGTTCAAAAGCGGGGCTGTCCCGCCCAAAGCGGGACATCTGGTCACCTTATGTGTCTTCTCCTCAGGGATGTCTTGCAGGAAGTGAGCCTTGCCAGCTGAAGCAGGGAACTGGCTAAGGCAGCTGCACCCTGGTCCGACCATCAGGAAGCAAGAGACCTGAGAACTAGAAAGGCGAGGCTCACTGAGCCAATCATCCCTCCACCCTTCAATTAACCCCACATGTGTTTATCGGCCAGGTTGGCACAATAAACTACCTCACATTGATTTGTAAAAATTAATTACACACTTAGGATATTCACTTTCTGGTCATCTTTATTCCTGGTAAGAATGTCTGCTGTGATGTGTACGATTATCATTGTGACCAGATTTTAACTTTGGTAAAGCGGGACACGAGCGGGATACCATTGATAAAACTCATATCCTGGCGAAATCGCCACATGACAGGCGAAAACCGTATATCCTAGTTTGTCGCGCATTCTTTCCAAAAATCGGGACTTTTTAAAAACTCCGCGAGACGCTGTACAAATTGTTAAAAAGCGGGACTGTCCCGCCAAAAGCGGGGCATCTGGTCACGTCAATTGCTGTTAGGTGACATAGAGCCAGTTCCAAACCATCGCAACCCCACACACAATGGAACAAACCACCGCCTGTTCCTGCAGCACCCTCACAATGGTTCATGTTCGATCCCCTTTTTGCAGCCACTGTTTCAATCCATCATGTTAAGGGATTTCCTCTTTTTCACTAGCCCTCTATTTTGCCAAGCATATCATGGCCTTTTGCAGAAACTGGTCTTTCCTGATTTGTCCGAAGTACCTGGGACAAAGTTGTGCTCTTTTGCTTTGAAGGCACATTCTGGCTATCCTTCTTCCCACACAGATGTTGGTTCTTTAGGTAGTCTGTGGTGCTTTCAATATTCGTCACCACGCCAGAATTCAAATGCATCCATTTTCCTTTGATCTTCCTTATTCAATGTCCAATTTTCACATGCCTGTAAGGAAACTGAAAATACGGCTTGTTTGGGTCAGGCGCGCTTTAGTCTCCAAAGTAACATCCTTGCTTTCCAACACGTTAAAAAGGTCTTGTGCAACAGATTTAACCAATGCAATGTGTCATTTGATCTCGACTGCACTGTTTGTAGAGTCAAGCAAGATAAAACCCTTGACGACTACCTTTCTCCATTTATCACAATGTTACCTACTGGCCTGGTCGTGAGAATTTTGCTTTTCTTTATATTGAATTGTAATCCATATTGGAAGCTGCAATCCTTGATCTTCATCAGTAAGGGCTTCATGTGCTCATTGCTTTCAGCAAGCAAGGTTGTGCATCTGCATATCAAAGGTTGCTAATAAGCCTTCCTCCCATCCTGATGCACATTCTTCTTCAGATAGTCAAACTTCTGATTATTTGCTCAACATTCAGTTTGAATAAGCGTGGTGAGAGGCTACAACCTTGATGCACACCTCTCTTCGTTTTAAGCCATGCAGTAGTTCTGTTCACACCACTGCCTCTGGATCCATGTACAGGTTCTGCATGAGCACACTGGATTGTTCTGGAATTCCCATTCTTCGCAAAGCTAGCCACAGTGTGTTATGGTCCATACAGTCGAATGCCTTAGCATAGTCAATACAATAAAAGGTAGCATCTCTCTGGTATTCTTCACTTTCAGCCAAGACTGTCTGACATCAGCAATGATAGACCTTGCTCCACATCCTCTGCTCAATCGAGCCTGAATGTCTGGTAACTCCCTGTCAATGTACTGCTGCAACTGTTGTTGCATAATCTGAAGCAAAATTCTACGTGTGTGTACTATTAATGACATTGTTCTAGACTCTGAAAATCATTTTGGGTAACTGCGGGGAAAAAGTTGCTTGTACCTTAAGCAAAAGGGTCAGAAGGACCATCACCTTCCATTGCTCAAGGTCATGAAAACATGCTGGCTCTTCTAGGGGAGCTGATGAAGCAACTGCAGGGCCTGTCTCTCCACCTGAGACAAAATGGACACTTTGCCTCCTGTTCTCTGACAAAAGCTGCAGAAAGCAGCCATCTGCAAACTGATCAGTTACTTCATGTTCCCAGCCTCATCCTTCCCTCCTGTCTATGGATAACTTGACTGAAGTGTTAAGGCTCCTTTGTATACCCTCTCAAAGAATTGTAAATTGTCTTTTGGATGTAAACCTCTCGTGTGTTTACATCTGCCTCCCCAAAAGTTTGCCCCCAATAAAGTTTGTAACCCCGGAGTGTCTATACTGCAGGGACCCCTGCACCCTAACTTTGGCTGTCCCTTTTGTATATAAGTTCTCTCATTGCACATCATACCCTCTCGAACATGTTTGTAATGTAAGATAAGAGCTCTCCATATTACCTTACGGGTCTCTAAATGATCTTACAGGTAACCTTACATTGGAATGTGTACAAACCTGTATACTCCGGTCAGTTGGCCAGACAGCTGTCTTTCAACTCTCTCGGCATAGACTGGTGAGTGCTTCCAGTGCTTCATCATCTCGTTGAAACATTCCAGTCGGAATTCCATCAATTCTGGAGCCTTGTTTTTGGTTAAATCCTTCAGTGCAGCTTGGACTTTCACTTCAGCAGCATCCATTCTTGCTCACATGCATGCAACTTCTTGAAATGGTGGAATATCAATTCGTTCTTTTGGGGACAGTGACTGTGTGTATTCTTTCCATCTTCTTTTTTAGAATCATTTTATTGGGGGCTATTACAGGTCTTGCAACATTCCACACGTCCGTTGTATCATATTTGTACATATGTTGCCATCATCATTTTGTAAACATTTACTTTCTATTTGAGCCCTTGGTATCAGCGCCTCTTTTGTCCCTTCCTCCCCCTCTTTCCATCTTCTTTTGCTGCTTCCTGCATCACTCAATATTTTGCCCATAGATTCTTCAACATTTCATCCCAAGACAACATTTCATCCCAAGACTTGAAAAAGGTTCTCCCCGGTTCTTTGAGCTCAAGACATGCTACGCCTATTCTTCCTGTTTTGGTTCTCTAACTCTAGGTCTTTGCATATTTCATTGTAGCATTTTATTTTATCTTTGCAATATGTCCTTTGAAATTTATGTTAAGCTCTTTACTTCATGGTTTCCTCCATTTGCCTTTGCTGCTTTACAACTGAGAGCAAGTCTCAGAGTCTCTCCTGACATCCATGTTGGTCTCTTCATTCTTCCTTATTTTTTAATAAAATAATCTTTTGCTTTCTTCATATCTGATGTTCATCTCACAGCTCGAGTCTTCTATCATTCGTGTTCAGTGAGTCAAATCTGTTCTTAAGATGTTCTTGAAATTCAGGTGGGATATACTCAAAGTCATACTTTAGCTGTTGTGGACTTGTTTGAATTTTCTTTAGCTCCAACCGAACTTACATATGAGCAATGAATGGTCTGTTATGCAGTCAGTCTCTGGCCTCGATTTAGCTGCTGATATTGAGCTACTCCATCGTCTCTTTCCTAGCTGTAGTCAATTTGATTTCTGTATATTTCATTTGGAGAAGTCTGCATATACCATTTCCATCTGGGTGGCTGAAAAAAGTATTTGTAATGAAGCGGTTGATCTTGCAAAATTCTGTCGTATGATCTCCAGCTTCCCTTTTTACCACTAAGGCTGAATCTTCTAGCAACTGCTCCTTCTTCTTTGTTTCCAACTTTTGCATTTCCATTGCCAATAATTATCAGTGCACCTTGATTACCTATTTGATCAATTTCAGACTGAAGACGTTGGTAAAATTCTTCAATTTTTGCATCACTAACTTTAATGGTTGGTGCATAAATTTGAATAATTCTTGTGTTCACTGGAATTCCTTATATATGGATAGATATTACCCGAGCACAAACAGCATTGCACTTCAACATACATCATGAAATGTCTTTTTTTACAATGAGTGGGATGCCCTATTGAACCTGCCATTCATGGCACAGTACGCCATATGATTTTCTGTTTCAAAATTTCTAATACCAGTCCAGTTCAGCTCATAACTCCTAAGGCGTTGATCTGTATGCATGCTATTTCATTTTTGATGACGTCCAATCATGCTAGATTCATACATTTCAAGTTCTAATCATTAATAGACATTTGCAGCTGCTTCTTCTCGTTGTGAGTCATGCCCCATCAGCAAATAAAAGTCCTGTAGGCTTTACTCCATCCACCCCAGGATGGCCACGACGGTCAACTCTACTTCTAGGAGGCAGCTCTTCCTCAGTCATATTTTGAGGGCCTTCCAACCTGAGAGGCTCATCTTCTGGCACCACTTCTGACAATGTTCTTCTGTTGTTCATAAGGTTTTCAGTGGCTAATTTCCCCTAAGAGGACACCCCATTCCTTCTTCATAGTCTGTTCTTAGTCTGGAAACACTGCTGAAATATGTTCATTTTGGGTAGAGCTACTGATATTTGAAATACCCACTTCAACCCAGTGCCGCAAGGTGTGAATGCATTATCCCGGCGTGGAGTAGGGAACCAGTGGAGAGGTCTGGGAGGCTGGCCCCAGCGCCAAAAATTAAGTGGATTCCTGCCCCTCCCCCGAAAAGAATTTGTTTCAAAGGACGACATTGAAATACCATGGACATAGCTTCCAGCCTGAGCAACACACAAGCCACCACAGCACAGCAAAACGACAGACAAGGGATGGTGAGCAATGCAGTAAGTTGCTGAAATTCCGTGCATATTGTATTAAATACCTTAGTGCAAATGTGTTCATGAAGGGGGATTTTTTTTCTAACTACCTTTAAGTAAAATAAGTTGGGCCATCAGTTCTGAGTCGGTTCTAATTGATTTCATTTTCTTAATGGTCATGCGTTTCTACTTCTTTGCATGCATAGTGTGGTATTTGGATGATTTTGTCAACTTGGATTTATATGAAAGTATAGGGGTAGAATCCAACCTGTCAATCAAGTCACAGCCTGATGATATATCCTTGGGGGTGTGGCCTTCTTATAAGGAAGACACTGGAACGTCTCCCTCTCTCTGTGCTCCTTTGCCTTGCTGCTGGCTAGGATTCTGCCTTCCTCCAGGGTCCGTGGGGGACACCCAACCTTATATGCAGTTGGTGCCCTGCCATGTTTCCACTGACTTTGGATCCAAAGGACTCTGGACCCACCAGCTTATGATCTTCTTGCTTCCTGCCTCAGCTCGTTGCCGCTACGTGAGTCTGAAGAGGGTCGCAGTTTGCATCAGATTTATAGACTTGAAAGTTGAGCTGGGCTGGGAAGCCTTCTTGATATAAAAGTACTTCTTGATAGGAAGTTATTAAAAAAAAACATTTTATTAGGGGCTCATATGACTCATCACATTCCATACATATGCATACATCAAATCAATTGTATAAAGCACATCTGTACATTCTTTTCCCTAATCATTTCCTTTTTTTTTTAACATTTTATTTGGGGCTCAAACAACTCTTAGCACAATCCATACATATACATACATCAATTGTATAAAGCACATCCGTACATTCTTTGCCCTAATCATTTTCAAAGCATTTGCTCTCCACTTAAGCCCTTTGCATCAGGTCCTCTTTTTTTCCCCTCCCTCTTCTCTCCCCCCTCCCAAATGAGCCCTTGATAATTTATAGATTGTTATTTTGTCATATCTTTCCCTATCCGGAGTCTCCCTTCACCCCCTTCTCTGCCATCCATCTCCCAGGGAGGAGGTCACATGTGGATCCTTGTAATCAGTTCCCCCTTTCCAACCCACTCACCCTCCACTCTCCCAGCATCACCCCTCACACCCTTGGTCCTGAAGGTATCATCCACCCTGGAGTCCCTGTGCCTCCAGCTCTCATATGCACCAGTGTACAACCTCTGCCCTATCCAGTCCTGCAAGGTAGAATTCGGATCATGGTAGTTGAGGGGAGGAAGTATCCAGGATCTGGGGGAAAGCTGTGTTCTTCATCAGTAGTACATCGCACCCTGACTGACCCATCTCCTCTCATAAACCCCTCTGTGAGGGGATCTCCAGTGGCCGACAAATGGGCCTTGGGTCTCCAGTCTGCACTTCCCCCTTCATTCACTATGGTATACATATATATGTATATATATACATATATACACACACATATACACATACACACATATATACATATATATATTCTTTTTTAAATTTTGCATGATGCCTTATACCTGGTCCCTTTGGCACCTCGTGATTGCACAGGCTGGTGTGCTTCTTCCATGTGGGCTTTATTGCTTCTGAGCTAGATGGCCGCTTGTTCACCTTCAAGCCTTTAAGACCCCAGACGCTATCTCTTTTGATAGCTGGGCACCATCAGCAGAAAGCTCTTTTTCATACACACGTGTGTGCTGCTGGATTTGTTTCTCCGTGTCTGCCCTAACGCACCTAGTAATCTTTTACTGGATGCAAGACATCGTGAATTTTGTCTAGCTAGGTGCTACACCACTATGAGCAGGAATTGGGAACAGGTTTCGTCTAATTTAAGAGGCTTAAGGGACACGGTGGTTAAGCCCTTGGCTGCTATATGAAAGGTGCAAATCTCCTAGCGGCTCCACAAGAGAAAGATGTGGCCACCTCTTCTGTGTTGGAAACCCTGTGGGACAATTCCAGTCGGACCTAGACTCGGAATCAACTCCACAGCAACAAGTGTTGTTTGATTTTCTTTCAGTGTTGGTGATTATTTGTATTTCCATAGATAGCCATGAGCTTTGTTTGGCAGTCAGCTAAGTTGCTAGGGAAGAATTTGATCATTTCAGGCCTTGTTTTTCGCATTTAACAGGGCCAGTGGAGCATGTAGCCTACTGACGTATGATCATTCTGAGATCTGTTGCTCTGTGGTTTTCCAGGTGCCTGATGGGAAGAAAAACAAACTCCAGGAGCATAAGGAACTATTCCCTCTAATTCTAACAATTCAGCCCCAATTTAGGTAACTTTCTTTCTTTCTTTCCTTCTGATGAGTCCCTTCATGAATGTTCATGTCATCCTTGCTCTGGGACAGTGCTAATTTCTGTATGGTTCCAATGTTAGTAGATATGCTGCCACAGTGAGCAGATATAGGTATTTTCTGTGGAAACTTCTGAAGAGTCCTCTGCACGTCTTCAGAATTCTCCTGTGTACTATTCTGTATCCAGGTTTTCACTCCTGTAGTTCGAAGTGGCAATTTTAACAAGGCAGTAAGCTAGACCCACCTAATTTGTTTATCTTTTAAGGTTCACTATCTTTCACTGTTTGATATTCAGTATCTTCAATATTATTATTTCTTATATTTCAGACAGGTTTGTTATTACTTCATGCAGGAGGGTATTAACAATCTGCTACGCCGTCTTGTTGGAAGCAGAATTAGGAGACATGGTATTTTTAAACCTTCTGATCCTCCATTCACTGAGTAACATAGTAGAGCTTAAATTTTATGTACTAGGTGTGCAGAAGGCTACAGTTTACAATGTGAGCCCTAAATTTATTTCAAATCTCCACAGAGGTTGAGCCTCCATTCAGTTCTTTTTGGTCTTTGGACAGCATGGTAAAATCTTTGCCCTCAGGCAGAATATATTTGCTTCTACCTTGCTGGAAGGTGGCGATTTAGCCCTCAGGAACTTGCCTGGATGTGTCCTGGATGAAAATTGGGGTATTAAGCTCACATAGTCATGAGCCATCTGCCATCAAATGTTGTTGGAGGGCCATGTACCAGCATTGTAAGCTTCTCTAATTGTTATTTTTAAATCGTTATAATAAGTATTGCAAGCATAGACCCTTTCCCACTTCTTCAGTCCTGTTTCAACTGTGATGAATTGATCGGCAGCCAATTATAATTTTGTGACAGTGTCCTTAGTTTATGATGGGTTCTATCTCAGTAGCCACACAGCTGTGGCTGAGGATGGCCTCAGACTGATGGTCTCCTTTATCTAAACCTTCCGTTTTGTCTTTGTCTTGTTTTTGTCCTGTTTAAGACTTAATCATTGGGTCTCTATAAAATATATTTGAATATGAGCTGTCTTTTTCCCTACACCATTATTGCATGGTTGTCTTTCCTAATGGGGTTTCTAGGGGAGAGGGGTTGTTGAGGCCAGAAAAGTGGTGTTTTTCCTCACCCCATTCCATGGCTTAGTACTTGGGAGTCCATGGTTAAGTACTTTTGGATTTTGGAAACTGTGTTATGGGATTTTCCAAGACTCTTATTAAGTCTTGTGTGGGTTTTCATCTGTGAACTGTTAAAGTTTTCTCTGTGTTCCAGCAAAAGTTATCCCCAGGCAAGGAGAAATACTTCTGATAATCTCTTACAGGAAAAAAAATATCAGGTAAACTTGTAAGAACCTAAAATTATATTCTAGGATTTCTTTTCCCTTATCAGAATGCTGATTTGGAGTTTATGCTTTAAACGGAACATACTACAATTTATTTGGGATTTTAGTGATCGCTTTGAGAAAATGTGTATCCATGTGTGTTGTTTTTCTTTCTCCTGAAAAATGTGTTTAATATTATGTATTTGGTTGAGTAGACTTTTGTTTATTCATTCTACTTGCAAACACTTTATCTGCTTTCTTGCAGGCAGTTTGATCGGACTCTCCAGTGGTGTATTCCCAGGTTTTAGTGACCCAGGAAAAATCTGGATAGTAGGGCTATGTTTGGGCATTTATATTTTTAAGGGGCACTGACTCATTGAGTTTATTATGTGCACACTGGTGAGGGGGTACTACAGGAATATCAATCTTCTGACACAAAATGCTGAGAAACTCAACATACCATGTCACTGTTATTAAGTGTTACTATCTGCCTTTGTGTGTGTGTGTGTGTGTGGGTGTGGGTGTTTTGGGTGCAATTACCAGATCTTGAAATAAATTTGCAGAGAAAACAGGCAGCAGTTCCTGGCCTGGTTTGAAGCAAATGTTTATCAGGCTAGACATCTACTCATGCAGTACATGCTGGCATGTGATTGCCAAGAATTCTTTAGAAAATCAGTAGCCACATTGGAAGAAAATTTTGGGTAATATTAAGATAGGTTAACCTAACTGAAATAACTGGACGTGATATAGCTACTTGTGTGTGTTGCTTTGTTTTACATTGTGTGGTTCTAAGAATGTTACACTTATTAATCATTGTAACATAGACCAGCAAAAGAGAAACAGGGCAATGACCTTGAAAGCCCATTGGTTGGCTTCAGAGTGGCAGTGAGGGTATGCTTCTTACCCAAGATGGCAGCTGTTTTGATGAAATCTGCCTGTGAGTCACCCAGGAAGGTGGATGAGATTCTATCTTGAGGACTTCTTTTTAACCTAACAACCCTTCTAGCAGGGGGCCTTCATTCCCTCTATGAGGTCACCCTGAACCTCAGCTGAAAAACAACGTGCTTCTTGTGACTCTTAACTAGGCAGTCCATTTGAAGAGTGCACTGTAGAAAAATTAATTGTTTATTCTGTATAACAAGGTCTTCTAAAGCAAAAGCGTTTATGAAAATATTTTTTCTCCCAAGTGGTATTATTAAATTAAATAATATTATTTTAAAGGTATTCTGATTTGTTTTTTATGACATGTATGTGCTTATAAATGAAATTTTTAGAATTATAAATTATTAGATTAATTCATTTTGAGATATTTCAAATTTTATAACATCCTTGATATCAAAATCTTTACAAATAAGAATAGTAAATATACTTTGGTGCATACACACAATGGAATACTCACTTCGTTGAGTTGAGTCTGACTTATAGTGACCCTAAAGGACAGGGTAGAACTGCCCTTATAGAGGTTTGAGGCTTTCAACCTTTACAGGAGCAGAAAGCCTCATCTCTCTCCAAGGAGCTGCTGCTGATCTTGCAATTGACAGCCAAACGCATAACCCACTATGCCACTAGGACTTTTTCAATGGAATACTATACAATGTTAAACAAACATGATGAATCTGAGAAACCTCTCAACACATGCATGAATTTAGAAAACATTATGTTGAATTGGTCTTATTTCTTTATATGAACTGAAATTGTTTGTTGTCTCTGAGATATTGTGGTGTTGTTGTATTTGTGTTTAATTGATCATTGTATGTCACCATCTGACTCCTGATGAGTGTGACAGAGAGTGTGAGTGTGTGAGCAGTTTTCTGTTAGTTGTTAAGATAGCCCAGGTGAAGGTTCAGTTGGCCACTCAAGATCATTGATGTACGTGGCACAGGAGCAATTTGTGGCCCTCACACAGAAGACGGGGGTAGCAGGAAGTATAGGTGTGGCTCTGCCATGTGGCCAAGGTAACTTTCTGGCTCCAGCCATTGGTGTGGCACTACTTTCAGGCCACCGTCCCAATCAAATGCTGCTTGCTAAAGTACCAAATGGTTGTGCTATGTTAGACCAGCTTACAATTCACCCATTCTATCTGTCTCCTCTCTAGCCACATTTGTTCAGCTTCTTTCCTAGTCCAGAATTCAGCCCACTTCTCTATCTTTCCTTCTGAAACTTAGGCTTCCAAAATTATCATCATTTCTGTTTCATTTCACCAGGGCCTTGTGTCTTTGTTGTAGAGGATTTAGAGAGCATGTCTGTCTACTCTACCTTCTTGCCAGAAGCCCTGTTTTAGCCTTTTTACAAACTAATGTCCTATATAATATTTATCCTTCTGTGACTGACTTATTTCGTGAAGCATAATGTCTTCCGCCCCATTTATATTGTAATGTGTCTCAAGACTTCAGCTCTCCTAGTTGCTAATTATAAGACCATTGTATACATGTAACATATTTGGTTTGTCCATTCACCTCCTGGTGGTCTCGGAATCAGCTTCAAGGCCCCTCCGGGTCATGTAGACATTTGGTTCCTTCTTATAGAATCCAAGATCTGGCCCATCTCAGGATGGAAGGAGGGATGAGTGAAAGAGAAGATCACAAGCCCAGATAGGATTCCTTCGTGAATGGGATTAGACAGGCTAGCCCAATGATTAGATTCCGGTGTGTTACTGATGTTGTTAGGTGCCCTCGAGTTGGTTCTGTCTCTTAACAACCTCTGCAGAACAGAAGAAAATATTGCATGATCTTATTTTTTAATCCACTGTTGCCACCACTGTCTCCATCTATCTCATTGAGGGTCTTCATTTTTGCTGTGTCAAGCACGGTATCATTCTCCAGGGACTGTTCCCTTCAGACAACATGCCCAAAGTACTTCAGATAACATCTTGCCATCCTCACTTCTAAGGAGCATTTTGGCTGCATTCCTTCCAAGACAGGTTTGTTGATTCTCCTGGCAGTCCGTACCAAACCAGATCAAACCAAACTCACTGCCATCGAGTAAATGCCAACTCATAGCAACCCTTGAGGCTGGCAGTTCATGGTATCTTTAACAGTCTTCATTAACACCCTAATTCAAATGAATCAACTCTTCTTTGATCCTCATATCCGTTGCCCAGCTCTTGCATCAGATGAGGTGATTGGAAATGCCATGACTTCAGTAAGTTGTACCTTATCCCTCCAAGTGACGTCTTGCTTCCTGTCTAGGAAAATGCAAATAAACACTAGAAAGCTTCGGATTGGACAGATCTTGTTCGGTGCTTGCTACTTAATTAGCAGTGGCTTGAATACATCCGGCTTTACTCAAACCCACCGATTCCAATTCATCGTGACATTATCGGAGAGATTCTGAGACTGTAAATCTTTATAGGAGCAGATAGCTTCATCTTTCTCCTGCAGGGCAGCTGTTGAGTTTGAACACCAATCTTGCAGTTAGTCAGTGCTTACCCCATTAAACCACTAAGGCCGCATTAAAACCGAAGTCCAGAGCCACTGTCATAGAGTAGATTCTGAGTCATGATGAACCTCCAGGACAGGGCAAGAACGGCCCCTTTGGAGTTCTGAGATAATAAATCTTTAGGGGAGCAGAAACCTCATCTTTCTCCCTTGCAATGGCTGATCCTTTCTAACTGCTGCCCTTGCAGTTAGCAGTCCAATACACAACCTATCAGGCCACCCAGGCGTCTTCAGTTCCCATCAAATATATATTGGTGATCTGTGAATGGGCAGTGAGCCAATCGAACTTCTGCATTCACTTAAAATTATCTTATTAAGTCTCTTGGGGTAGAAGGGCAGATATTCGGGTGGAAAAAATACAACAATACCACTACCCATAACAGGTTCACTATCTGCCAGACACTGTTGTAAGTATGTTATGTATGCGAGAGCACTTAATCCTCACAAGGCCCCTATGAGGAAAGTACTACTAGTATCTCTTAAAGGTTAAAGAACTGAGATCGAAAGAGGTTAAGTGCGGCCAAGGAGTTTGGCTGGAATTCTCAGAGGAAGACAGAGGGGCTTATAAGACAGAAGAAGGAAACCAGAAACATACCAAACCCCAAGGTGATGAAGAAAGACAGGGGTTGCTATCTGCAGTTATACGTTTTCTTATATAATCATATGTAATAAAGTTATATATAAATACAATATAAATTGATTTGTGTAAAATTAAAACAAATTAATATATAATAAATAACCATAGATAATATAGTTGCAATACAACTATATTTAAACTTTAAACAAAGAAGATATATGCATTTTCCTCTATTATTTAAATAGAACTTGCAAATAAGGGTTTTCCAAGTGAAACAGCCACTTGGAAAGTGGTAGCTTGCACGTTGCTGTGATGTTGGAAACTGCCGCAGGTATTTTAAGTACCAGCAGGATAATCTATCGTGAACAAGTTTCAGGTGTACTTCCAGACTAAGAACAACTACAAAGAAGGATTAGACCTTCTATTTCTGAGGGATTACTAACTAACTAACTAACTAACTAACTAACTAACTAACTAACTAACTAACTAACTAACTCACTGCCATCAAATTGATTCTGACTTGCAGTGACCTGTAAGGCAGGGTAGAAATACCCCTGTGGGTTTCAGAGATTGTAACTCTTTATGGGAGTAGAAAGACTCATCTTACTTGGGATTAGCTACTGAGAACCCTCATGAATGATGTTAGATGAACCCTTCAATTGGAAGGCACTCAGACTACCTTAATGATGTGGATGGAGCACAGCTCTCAGGATCTTTGTTTGCTGCTTGAACACTACTCAAAATGGGAAGAAATAGCTGCAAAGATGCATTAATAATCGGAACCTGGAATATACAAAGTATGAATCTAGGTGTGATAATTCAATGTTGGTCAATTTAGCTGGCCCAGTATTCTCAGTGGATTAGCAGTTAAGGCTAAGGCATCTCCCATGAAGTGACCTAAAATACTGTTATCAAGGAATCTGCGATGAATAGTCAATCAATTAGAACAGCGGTTCCCAACCTGTGGGTTGAGACCACTTTAGGGGTCGAATGACCCTTTCACTGGGGTCGCCCAATTCATAACAGTAGCAAAATCACAGATATGAAGTAGCAACAAAAATAATTTTATGGTTGGGGGGGTCACACAACATGAGGAACTGTATGAAAGGGTCACGGCATGAGGAAGGTTGAGAACGACTGAATTAAAGAAGATTAGGGCAGAATGCAACTCTCAACTCAGGTCACAAGCCTGATACAATTGAAAGGAAGTTTCCTCAGGAGTGTGTCCTATTTTCTATATAAGTGGATGCTGTGGGAAAAAAATTGCTTGTTTGTTTTTTGCTGGACCTGGATCCTGCATCTGGCTCATTAGCTTCTGGTGCTTTGAACTTGAGCCAAGGTGTGTCACATTGCCTGCCCCTCCAGGAAGTCATCATCAACCTGCATATGTCCTGCCAACCTTCAATTCATTCTGTCACAAGCCTGACTGCTGCCCTTGTATTCATCTATCTCTAGTATGTGGTCTTCCGGCCAATCGTGGGTTCATGAGCCCCCAAAGCTACTCAAGTCAAGAGAGGCCTCCAGTTTAACATCAGACCCATTTATTGGAGCTGTCCTGAACTTCCTTTTGCTCCCTTCTACAACTGGGTGGGGGATTTTTTTTTTATACACACACATGGACATCACTGTGTTTGCTTCTCTAGGGAACCAGCCTAAGACACTAGAAATAATAGAAACCGTCAAAAATGAAACAGAACTAATAGAGAATAATATCCTAGGTATTAGTGAGTTCAAAGGGACTGGGGTTGGCTGTTCTGATTCCAGGCTACTGTGTTGGGAAAAACATATCCAAAAGTAATAGCACTGTACTCATCATTTAAAAATGTTTTTCAAGATCTATGTACAAGTGTAATGCTGTCTGTAATAGGGTAATATACATAAATCTAAGGAAGACCAGTGAATGAAACTATTATTAAAATGTACTCACCAGTGTTACAGCTCTTTTAGAATCTGTCTAGCAAGTTTTCTGTTTTTTCCGGAAAACCCCTAAAAAAGAAATGTACTCACTAAGCACAAAAGCTAATGGTGAAGAAACTGAAATCAACATTTTCAGTCTTAAATTAATCAAACATGCCATTAAGGTGCAGAGATAATCATTGTTGATTGGCAGGTGAAAATTGGAAACAAAAAGGAAGAAACAGTAGTTGGAAAATATGGCCCCAGAAATTGATGGAATATCAATTGAAATATTTTGGCTAGCTAATGAAGCACTTACTCATCTCTGCCAAGAAATTTGGAAGACAGCTACTTGGCCAATTGACTGGCAAAGATCCATATTTGTGACCATTCCAAAGTAAGATGAGTAAACAATGTGAAAGTTATCCAACGATATCATTAATATCACATGCAGTACAATTTTGCTGAAAGTAATTAAAGACCATTGCAGCAGTATATCAACAAAGATCTGCAAAAATCTCAAGCCAAATTCAGAAGAGGAATATCATTGCTGATATCAGAGAGACCTGGGTTGAGTATCAGAAAGATGTTTACTTGTGTTTTATTAACCATTTAAAGGCATTCAACTCTATGGATCATAACGAACTGTGGATTACATTGGAAAGAATGGATATTCCAGAATACCACATTGTGCCCATGTGGAATCTATACTTGGACCAAAGGGCAGTTGTTTGAACAGAAAAAGGGAATGCTGATGGTTTAAAATCAGGAAAGGTTTGTATTGGGGTTGTATCCTTTCACTATACTTATTCAATCTGTATGCTGATCAAATAATTCTCAAAACTTGAATATATGAAGCAAAACATAGCTTCAAGACTTGAAAAAGGCTCATTAACATCCTGTGATATGCAGATGACACACTTGTGATATGCAGATGATCAAGGATGGACTCAAAGCAAAGAAGACCAAAATCCTCACAACTTGGCCAATAATTAGCATCATGGAAAGTGCAGAAAAATGGAAGGTGTCAAGGATTTCATCTGGCTTGGATCTACAATCAATGCTCATGGAAACAGCAATCAAGAAGTCAAAAGTCAGGGGGTAGAGCAGCCCTCTGGCCCATGTCTGGCCTGCAGGTCTCTGAGTGATTGCTCACACCAAGCAGCAGCACATTGTGCCCCAGCAGAAGGCAACTTTGCAGCAAGCGCATGCACTTCATAACTCAAGACTCCACATTTGGGAATCTTAATTCTTCCAGTCTTAACTTGCCTTGACAGAAGTTATAGAAATGCTTGTCATCTTGAACGCCAAAGCTGCTATCATCCAGTGCTTCCGAGCTATGACTTTCAGAATTTTGGTCAACTATCATATGTTTTGCCTTTTTAAGAGAAGGGTCTAAGTGAGCAAAAGTACAACAGAGGGTTGCCAGGGCAGGAGAACACAGGAAGCAGTAACCTTTAAGGAGGTGACTGTGCTGCCCTGGACTTGATAGCCCTTTTGAAATGCAGTTTGCTTTTAACCCTAAATCAGACTTAGAACTGAAAAGCCACATAGGCTCGCCCCTACTCTCGGCTGGACACGACTGTGTCAGGCCCACAACAGACTGTTGAAAATCATGTATGTGGGGGTACCCGCCAAGAAAACTGGACTTATGCTGGTCGGAGCAGAGCTTTTGTGGTACACATTTTTCCTGCTAGGTGAGTATCTAGCAACTCTTTCTGAGTTAGTGCACCCAGTGATGTCACCTGAAATTTTTTGTAAAAGCAGTTTCACTTGAACCTTGTTTTTCCGTTATGGCCAACTTAAGAGAACAGTGTTAGCTGTGAAATTTTGTTTCCAGCTTGGTAAAACTGCCTCATAAACTGTTGTGATGTTGAACACAGATTACAAGGGCAGCCCTATAGGAAAAACTCAAGTCTATGGAATGGTTTTCTCATTTTTAAAATGGTGAAATGTTGATTAATGACAAACCTCATTCTGGACATCCATCAACTTCCCTAATGGCCAAAAATGTCAACTCATAGTGCATTTATAGTTCATTCCACCAGGTCAGACTGTATATCAAGTTTTCTATTTAGAGCAGTGGTTCTCAATCTTCCTAATGCCGTGACCCTTTAATAGAGTTCTTCATGTTGTGGTGACCCCCCCAAACATAAAATTATTTTCATCGATACTTCGTAACTGTAGTTTTGCTACTGTTAGGAATCGGGCAACCCCTGTGAAAGGGTCGTTTGATCCCCAAAGGGGTCGTGACCCACAGGCTGAGAACCACTGGTTTAGAGGTTCTGAAAACACTATGCAACAACATGTGACCCAAAAATGCCTGATTTGTGGCACACGGGAGACTGATTTCACCAATAAAACAATGCACCTGCTCACGGAACCATCTCAGTACATCAGTTTTTTGGCAAAAAAACAGCATGCCTCTATTGCCCCACACACCTGACTCACCAGACCTCACTCTGTGTGACTTCTTTTTGTTTCTGCAAATGAAGAGGGACATGAAAGGACATCAATGTGGTGATGTAGAAGAGGTGAAGAAAAAAATGAGGGAGGTGCTGTCAGCCATCCAAACAGATGAGTTTGAAAAATGTTTCCAAAAATGGAATTGGAGATTTGGCAAATGTATTGAGTGTAATGAAGAGTACTTTGAAGGTGATAAGGTTGCTATATTAAAATTTTAAATACATAGCTTTGAAATTTTGGGGGGTAACCCCTTGTACATATGGTTGCTAAGAGTTGGAACGAACTTGACAGCACCTAGCAAAAACAAAGTGAGGCAGTGGGGCTGTTTGACCCCACAAACTTTAAGGAAAAGCCTTACAAGCTGTGATGGCCAAAGCACCTGGACTCTTTGGATGGCAGCAAAGGGGCCAAGCACTGAAGAATGGCAGATAGAGAAGAAAACAGATTCCGAGTGAGCCACTCCTTGGAAAGTAATGTGGAAGACTGGAGGCAAAGGCACAGGTGGACTGGGAGAGTCAATCCACTCCCCCTCGGAAATTCTATGTGGTCCAAGAAGATGGAAATGGACTTCCAACAGTTTCTGACATGGTCTATGAGCTCAGACTGGCTGAGAACTGGAAGAATACGGGTTTTATGTTCCCCACCTCCCATACTTAAACTGACTCACACAGAAGGCCCATGCTTCACGCTCCCGGGGCACCAGAACTATATGGGTCTACTTCTTTCCCAGGGCTCAGTCAGGGAAAGCACTGCCCACGTTGCTGTGCAGACAGGTACTAGTGGCACACTGGACAAGTGTACACATCAGGAATGGCCTTCAGTCTCATCTCATCATCTTCAGGATAAGCCAAGATTTCTCTGGGAAAGGGAAAATGTGAAGGGGCTTCAAAGAGTTCTTGGAAAAATTCCCTTACTTTTTCATTGCATTCTCCCACAAATGTTTTGAAGCCCCCTCGTATATAATAGAGTATCAAGTAATATAACTACCATATATACTCATGTATAAGCCAAATTTTTCAGCACAAAAAATGTGCTGAAAAACTGGGATTCGGCTTTACACGGGTCAGTGGTACCCCAGCGAGGTGTAGCATCTTGCTGCCCCCACCCTGCCCCGAGTAACGGGATGAGCACCTGTTAGCTCTTGTGTTATTGCCATTTCTCCGCTGTTTATTCAAAGCCCTGCTGACACTGCAGGGCTTTGAATGTTTGTTTACTCAACAGCTAACCAATCAGAGTCATCCTATGACGTGGACTGCTCCAATTCGCAGAAGCATCCATAGTGATTCACTTACACGGGCAGCTGAAATGGTAAGGATGTGTCTGTGTCTGCGCTCCATCTCTCCCCTCTGGTCTCTGTGTTAATTCACATCCTGCATCCCCTGCCCACACAGGCTCCCCCCCCTTCCTCCTGGCTAACATGTGGGCAGGGGGGTGGCATTAGCATGAAAGTTCTTTTTCAAAGTCTTGGTTTTTTTATCCTTTTAGAAATGGATACTCTTGAACCAAAACAAAAATGGCAGTCATATGAGGCTGGTTTCAAAATGAAGGTTATGTCAAGAGCAGAAGAGAGCAATAACAGTATTGCAAGTAGGGAATTCTGTGTTGACGAAAAGCAAGTGAGGGAGTGCTAGAAAATGAAGGCTGACTTGGAACAGATTCCAAAAGCTAAAAAAGCTCATCATGATTTAACGTCTTTTTATGGGGCTCTAGAGAGTGAATTGAATAAATGGGTTATGGAGTGTCGTCAACATGGTTACTGCGTAACAAGCATGGGAATCCGTATACGTGCTCTACAAATGGCTAAGGATGACAAATATAAAACACCAGGCATTGAAAAATTTGCTGCATCAGCAGGATGGTGTACCCGCTTCATGAATAGGTTTGGCCTACTATGTTTGAGACAAAGAACAAAGATTTCCCAGAAATTGCCACAAGACCTTGAAGAAATTATGTCATCCCAGAACCATCCTATGACGTGTATCTTTGAATTGCCTTTTAAAGACCGTGTGCGAAGGATGGGGCATTAATGGATGTCAAGCCCGACTAAAAACGAGGAAATCTCATGAAGCTTGACATAGAATAGCAAAGTGGGTTCAAGATGCATGGGAAGACATTCCAGAAGACATGGTGTGATGTTCCTTCCAGAAATGTAGTATTAGTAATACTATGGATGGCAGTGAAAACTGCGCTTTGTATGAAAATGACAGCAGTCATAGTGATGACGGCGATCTCAGTGAGGACAGCGTCTATGATGACCTCACACCAGCTGAAGCTCTGCATTGGGATACGGATGATGATGAGGAATCCAGTTTTGAAGGATTTTAACTCTTTACATTTTAGCTTGGTTGCTGATTGAGATCAGGGAATAGTACTCTTAAAGTATCATTGTTGACACCTTATTGTTTTTGTTGAACCTATTTTCCACTTACTGTGCTGGTTTACTAATGTTAAATGACTTGTCCTTTTATTTATGTTTTTTATTTAAAAATAAATATTTAAATACATTACCCCACTGATGTTTCAATTTTTAGTCATTTTATTTTCATTTGTTTTGATTATTGAAACTCATCAATAGCTTCTGCATTTTCCACCCTAGGCTTATACTCGAGTCAAACTGTTTTTCTGGTTTCCCAGGTAATAATTAGGTACTTCAGCTTATACTCAGTCAGCTTATGTTTGGTACCTGGGCTTATACTTGGGTTGACTTTTATTCTAGTATATACGGTAGTTTAAATTGCTCTTTTAAAAGGTAAATACTCCTCCGAGAAGGAGGAGAACAATAAGAGATACATTCCTAGCATATCCAAGGTCCCCCATGCAACAACATCATCTGTTCACAAAATTATCTTCACTTTCAGTATCACTATTTGACCTTTGCACTTAGTCAGTCTGTAGAGCACATGTGCAATTCAGTGGGCTCTTTTCTACCTAAGTGCATGCGCTCTGGGTCAGAAGTCTGCAACTGGGATGCTGAAACTCTGCTCATCGTGCATGTGACTTTTTGGCAATAGCTTTGGCAACATCACTCATCATTCTAATGATAGCACCATCCTGGACTGAGGGGCTGCTCTTCAGTGTTGTGTCCAGTGGCACAAAGCAGAAGGGTGCAGGGGATACAACCCATATTGGAGTAACACTGACCCCCAAATGCCTAGACAAGTTTTGTGCAGTGTGTCAGAAGAAATTTATCATCTTTCATTCATTTTTTTAGTTATAACAAAAAATATTCTTCATAGCCTAGTTTACACGAACCACTATAGCTACAAGGCTCAAACTATACTACTTTTTTTAACCTTCGAATGCACTCCTGGCCTAATGTCATTATCACCCAATTACCACAATGCATCAAATCACGTGGTTTCATACACACACTGTTGTTCTTGCTGTTGCTTTTTCTAGTTACTGATCTTGTCAAATGGTCTGGTGTCTCAGCTACGATATTGTGGTAATTAGTCATTGTGATCCTACATCAGTCAGGTTTTTTTTCAGAAGCAAGAAGCAACTAAAGGATGGTTCAGGATACAAAAGCAACCCCAGCCTCAAATACAGTTTAAGGAGAGCACTTAATAAGCCTGCTATAGGACAAAGACATAGACTCATTGTCTGGATGAGGAGAGCATGAGCTGAGACCAAATTGGCATCTGAGGATTCAGTCAGGACACTCATTCAAGAAGACATAGAGTATAGGAAATTGCCACAAATTCATGACTGATAATAGGTCAATGCGTCAGTTACATGTGGGACTACAGAAGCAGGAATGGGACCATGATTGGAATATGTATATCATGTAAGAGAGAAGAATTTACAGATTGGTCCAGGGCTTACCAACCAAGGCAATCAGGGTGTGACTGACAGGGCCAGGCTCTGGCCTTTAGGATCCATCAAGGACACACCTAAGCAGGCCCCTAAGGGTGATTGTCCCTCCTTGAGCCAGCTGGAGAGGACTGGACCTAGTCCACATTCCAAGGTACTCTGCCTGAGGACAGGATATTGCTTATGCCTGGTAAGTGATCAGAAGACACTCAATGGAGACTTCATCCATGTGAGGACTCTGCAAATGGATTTTGGCTTTCATTGTCATCTATAGCCTGCAAACCAGGTGCTCAGAATTTAAGCTCTCACACAAGGAAAAGGCTGAGTTCCTAATAATATTGTAACTAATCGTATAATTCAATGTACGGAGATTTTACAAAGCACTTTTGTTGCTAGTATTTAAATAATCTGAGAAATATTACCTTTAAGCAATACGAGGGGTACCTGGAAAACAACAACAACATGGAATTGTGCTGGGCAGAGTAGAGCTTTTGTAGTACACGTTTTTCCTGCTAGGTGAGCATCGAGCAACCTGCTCTGAGTTAGTGCACCCAGTAGCATCACCTGGGAAAGTTCTCTCTGATCACAGAGAATTGTTTCCTGAAAGCAGTTTTCTGTGATGACTGATTTAAGAGAACAGTGTGCAGCTATGAAATGTTGTCTGCTTGGGAAAAATGCTACAGAAACTTTTGTGATGTTGAACACAACAAGGACAGTGCTATGGGGAAAACTCAAGTGTACAACCGGTTTCCTCACTTCTAAAAAGGTGAAACATTGATTTAAGACAAACCTTGTTCTGGACGTCCGTCAACTCTGTTGTACTGCATTTGGAGTTCGTTCCTCCAGATCATACTGTTAATCAAGCTTTCTATTTAGAGGTTCTAAAAAGATTGTATAACAGTATGTGGCCAAAAAAGCCTGATTTGTGGCAGAAAGGGGACTGATTTTGCCACCATGATAATGCACCTGCTTATGTAGCCATCTCAGGGTGCCAGTTTTAAGCAAAAAAATAGCATGCCTCTCTTGCCCCATGCACCTGACCTCACTCTGTACGACTTCCTTTTGTTTCCTAAAATGCAGAGGAACATGGAAGGACAGTGATTTGATGACATAGAAGAAGTGAAGGAAAAAACAAGGGAGGTGCTGTCAGCCCTCCAAACAGATGAGTTTGAAAAAATGTTTTCAAGAATGGAATCACAAAAACAAAATTTTTTTAAAAGAATTGAACTGCAAATTTGACTAATGTCTGAAGTGTATTGGAGAGTACTTTGAAGGTGGTGAGGTTGTTTTGTTAAAAAAATTTAAATACATATCATTGAAAAATAAATTCCTTTTGTTTTTATGGGTTTTGGGGGATACTCCATCATATATCATGTACTATGCTGTGATAGACATGGATAAATAAGCATAACTAAGGATTCCGTATGGTCTGTTGCCGGAGAAGGTCCAGGGGAGCAGGTGGTTTGAATGCCCTGCGTTTCCAACTGGTGACATCAACTCCAGCAATGCAACTATTCATATGAGCTCAGCCCAGTGCCAAGTGCCAGGGCCCAGACCTTGAAAAGTGGCAGGGCAGGCCCGAGGTGATTTCGGAGAACTGTCCCAAGGATCAACCTTAGACCATGAGGACCTCAAGGTTAGAGGTAGGATAGAGCCTAGGTGGGAAGGCACACTGTTAAACTTTTACTCCATCTGAGAAAGGTGCCAGGCTCCAGGAGATGGTCCCTTCTTTCAAAGTCCCCAAATGCCTAGTCGAATCTCATAAGATGCGTGCTGAATATGAACTTCTGCATCTTTAGTTTCTTTTTGAGCAGCTCCTCTGGCAAGGGTCCTCCTTTTCCCCCCGCTCTTCTAGTATTGCCTCGTGTCCATCCTGCAGTGTGTCTGGCATTTCACACATGTTCATTCTTTCTTCACACAATCCAGGGGTGGGGGGTGTCAGACCTGTTGCATTCACTTTAGAGGTAAGGAGCCTAAGGCTCAGAGTGGTCAGTCAAGGCAGCTGAGTCACGTAGCTGCTGGGTTGTGGGGAAGAGCCTCAGGCTCAGAGCTCTCTGCTCTCCATGGAGTCTGTTCAGGCACCCAATTATCAATACATTGACTTGATATTGCTGTCTTGTTTTCATTCTCCCCCTCCCCCACCCCCGATGTATTCTGGAAGAGCTATGCAAATCCTTACAGGAGTAGATAGCCTCATCTTTTGAGCACCTGTCCTTGCAGTTAGCATCCTAGCTTGGAGACCACGGCACCACCAATCAGAACCGACTCAATGGCAGTGAGTGAGGGATTGAGTGAATGAGTGAGGAATTGAGTGAGTCATTCTCGGTTTCTAGAAGGTTCTACCCTCTATTTTCAACACCCTACAAACTCCACACACACACACACACACACACACACACACACAGTTTGAGGCTTTGATGTAGTACAAGAAAAACTACAATTCCCATGAAGCCCTGATCCCAGGACCTTGTTGCCTCCCCCACCCCACCCAGGTCCTAGTCAATAGAGACATTATAAAGTTGTTTTTCTTTAGTTTTGCTTTGTTTCTTATTTTTCTCATGATGGTTAATTGCCCACTGAAGGCTCTTGCTCACATACTGGCCTCTGACCCGTTGCCTTTTTCACCTTATTCACACGGATGTCCATGAATGGTGTAACCTCTTGCCCTGGAAACCTGATCTTGGCCTCATACTTGTCTATGACACCCCATTCTGAGTTGGTGCACAGGGCCCTAGGATGAGTTGAGCCCACTTATTCCTCTACCAGTCTCCCAGGGAACTTGTGCAGAGGGAGCAACGTGCTACATACACAGACTTGTGTGTACAGGGAGTATCTGTGGGGGCCCCCACACCTACATTTCCATTACTGTCAAGTCAATTCCAACTCCTAACAACGCTATCAAATTGCACAGAACTGCCCGCTGGGTTTCCAAGGCTGTAATACGTGTGAGAGCAAACTGCCATCTCTTTCTCCCTGTGTCCCTTAGCAGAACTCTCAATTGGGCATCAGCTCCAGGCTTCGAGGTGGGTTTTAATGACCAACCTTTCAGTTTGTAGACAAGTGCTTAATTATTGTGACCCCCAGTGCTCTTTGACATGAATAGGGCCTCCAACTTTAGCTACACACATAATCCTAGGACTACATTTTCCTCTTTCCCTTAAAGTTAGGTGAGGCCATGTGATGAAGTTCTGGTCAATGGGAGTAGAAGAAACATGTCCTTGAAGGGAGAGGCAGCCCTGCTGTCCTGTTTGCACTACACTGATAGCCCGGGACTCGGGTGAACCCTCTAACCAACACCCGGAGGCACGGAGGACCAATGAGAGGCCTTGGTACCCTTCACCAGAGTCACCACATCAACCCTGACTACTTACCTGCAGGTTGTTCATAAAGAGAAACGTCTGCCTTGCTTCTGGCTGTTGCTGTTCTTGTGTGGTGCCATCGAGTCGGTCTGACTCACAGCAACCTTTGGCACAACAGAACAAAACCCTATCAGGTCCTGTGTTGTCCTCACAGTTGTATTTGAGTTTGAGCCCATTGTTGCCTCTTCCCCGAAAGACCCATTGTCTGGCCCAGTCTCTGAAAATGTCCTGCTTCCAATCGTTCGGCCTGCAGTATCTGCCAGTGTTTTGATGTTATGCATTAGGTTTTCAGGGGCTCCTTCCTACACACTGGTGAACCAAGTCCTTCTTCCTGGTCTGTTCCAGGTCTGGAAGCTCTCCTGCAACCTGTTCACTTGGGGTGACCCTGCTGGCTTTGAAATACCAGGGGCACAGCTTCCAGGATCGCGGCAACCCACACGTCACCACAGGATGGCCAACCGACAGACAGGTGTTGGTCTACCTTGCTTAAATCACAATATTTAGGTGTCCCTTTGTATAAATCTAGTACAATGCTCAATAAATAAATGTTGATTTCTGCCTCATCTGTCAATAAAGCAACCCTGGTGGGTGACACCTGCAGGGTCGGCAGTTGGAAGCCAACAGCCATGGGGGAGAAAGAAGCGCTTCTACTCCTGTAAAGATGGAGAGTTCTGCTCTGTTCTACAAGGTTGCTATGGGTCAGGGTCGAGTGTCTGGCAGTGAGCTTGGTTTGGGGTTGGATGTGCCCTGAGGGGTAGGTATTGAGCAGGGGGAGGGTGGGTGTGGGTTTTTAGAGCTAGAAGTTTTTCTCTGGACCCCTTCCAGGATCATTCCACTACGAACAAGTGTGGGATACATTGGCTCATGTCTCAATCTGCTTTCTCAGCTCACAAGTTAGACAAGCGAACACTCCTCTTCCACCTCAGAAATCATGAGGCATAAGAAAGATAGAGGCACAGGGACCTCTAGAAGTAGTGAGCAAACCAGGCTCGTTAGCAGAACTCTCCCTCTTGCATCGGTTATGGGGCACTGGAGTGGGTGCTAACTTCAGTAGAAACAAATGCAGTCCTGCCTGGCACACTTTCTCCACTGGGTGTAGAAGGTGATCTGCAAAGATTCCTGGATTTTAATTAGATTTTGTATCTAAGGCTGAACTTGCTACTGATTCACCATCATCTGTTCTAGGAGTCAGAAACATAAGCCAGAGAGGTTTAAGAAAGTCCCCAGAGGATGGAGCCTGCAAACAACTCTTATTCACTTCAAGGTGCTGCCCCTGCAGGCCCGGCAAGCAAGGATCGTGCGGGGTGTCCACCACAGAGCAGATGCAGTTGTGTGCTGGACACACGTTTTGGTCTGATGCCCTGAACTGAGTAATTGGTCCCCTTGTCTGAGACTGCTGCTACCCACTGCTGCAGGGTGAGAGCGGGAGGGCTGTTGGCAGGAACTGAGATAAGGGGCGTCATGTACCCAGGTTGGCTCCTGGGCAGCAACACTGGGCTATTTCTCCTCCAGTGGAACTTGGCCTGACCGAGTGGCCCACCCCCATCCTTCAGATGCCCTTCTGTTCCGGGTTTGCTGTGCTTAATAGATGCAAAAAAGGCTGAGTCAATGCATCTGGAAATCAATGCCTCCCTTTTCCACAGTGTGTTTGGACATCGAGGGGACATCCAAGGCCAGAGGTCACAAGGCCAAGTTCTTTCCCCACAAACACGTCAATCTGATCACTCATGCCCCTGCTGGACATACATGAAAGTTCAGGGTCTACCATCTGGACAGATGATCCCGTCAGTTCCTTCCCAAGACAGCTGGAACAAAAATCCCCACCCTCTAAGACCTACAACTATTTTCTCCTTTAGGATCTCTCCACTGAAAATCCACAGCCACACAGAATACTTGCCCAAATGTGTATCCAGCTCTTTTAAAAAGGGCACCCCTACAGCATAGGGTCGTTGGGAAAGAGCCACCTGTAGAAGGGTCTAGCCTCTTCCTCAGGGGAGTGAATGGGGACATTTTAACATTGGCTGAGTTACTGAGTTCACTCCACCTGGCCAACCTTCACCTTCCTGTCCATTCCCTCCCAAGGACTCTGCCTCTTCTGGTTTTCTGGATTTCACTGCTCTCAAACCTCCCAGAGGAGACATGTGGATGGGCCACAGAGGAGGCTCCAAGAAAGACTGGAAGATAAGGTTGTGTCTCCCCAGAGTTCAGAGGAGCTGGGGAGAAGAGGCCTAGCCCCGTGTACAGCTGCCCTAATGGAGCCCTTCTTCAATCTCACCGCTAGGCTCTAGGGAAAAGCATGCCTGCTTGCTTGAAGTTCAGAAGCCTGGAGCTCCCCTCCCTCCTGTCTTCCAATCCCATCACTGTCCCAACAGCAGTTCTAGGAAGCCACCTCATACCTCGCTGGTCCCACAGGGTCATGTACTACTGATTCCTACTTGAGGTCCACATGTGAGCCAGGTGCTCGTCACGGTCCCTTGGGCAAATCCCCAGCAGTCAGAGTGAGCGAAACCCGTGTTGGCGTCGCTGCTCAGGAACCTGGCTGGCTGGAATTAAGCCCGTCAACTCCTGCATCTCAGGGGCTTCAAAACAAGGTCCCTGAGACCCTGCAAAGTACAGGAATGTGGACTCAGCTCCCAGACTTGTCTCCACTTCCTGGCAGAGCAGAGGGAAAAAAGGACATACCAAAAGCTGTTGAGTTGTTTTTTTTTCCTCTTTTTATTGGCAAAGTAAATATATTTTTTTATGAAGGACCAAAGAAAATATACAGAATTGTCACATATGTACACCACCTTTATAGATTTTTAATCTCAAATTTACACAAATGTGGATGTTATTAAAAGATATTTTCTGCATATGCATCTATGTACAGTTTATTTACATACATTCATAGGATGTAAAATAAACCAGTCCAAACAAGCTAGTTTATTTGATATTAATTTCTAGTCCAAATAAGGAATGCATTTCTAAATTACGATCAATAGGCTCTACCTAGTTCCTTCACAAGTAATACAGCCTCCCCTCCTCTCTTCCCGGAAGTGGCTGAGAGGCTGGCCCGTGGACCTGTCTGGGAATCTTTGGAGGGGATCCACTCAGCATACTCCTGACAGAGCCTGCTACGGGGAAGCCTGTGTCTGTCTGTCTGTCGTGCGCATTTAACTCAGGCGATTGCACGGGTTAGCTGTCCTGCCCATCAGCCCTAGTGGCCAGGCACCCTGCCCATAGCTCTGCACTGCTGGATTTGGGGCCTATTTCCTTCTTCCCAGCATGGCTCCCGCTGGGAAACAAGCATTTCAAAACTGCACATTTCTTCTTCCGCAGCAACACAGTGCTGGCACTGGCCCAGGTAGGGCGCCCAGTGGGTGAAGCGCCAGGCCCTTGCCCCGCAGCAAAGGCCAGTGCTCACAGGGGCCTGGGTCTCAGGCCACTGCCAGCTCCCGTGAAGGCCAGGGACAGCAACGCAGGGGCTCCGGGTCCATAGCCAGGCTGCCCAGTCCTCCTGAGCCTCCTGACAAATAAATTATTGCTATAAAACACCCGGGTGAGCACGCGGCTGAGATGAGGGAGGTTCAGTTTGCTGCGCGCCCAGTGCGGCTGCTGCGCGGAAAGCGGTGCACCTTGATGTGCTTGGAGAGGTGGTCGCTGCGGGCGAACTTCTTCTCGCACACCGGGCACTGGTACGGCTTCACGCCCGAGTGTGAGCGCCGGTGCCGGGACAGCTCATCAGACCTCGAAAACCTGCGGGACACGGCGCTCAGCGAGGTGGCAGCGAGCCATCTCCGACCCCAAGGCTCGCCCAGATAGAGAAGGCCTGCGGGGCCAGTGGCCCGGGGCTCTGCGGCCTGCATGGCGCAGCCAGGCCAGTGCCCACTGGTGACGTCACCACCTTACCACCCTCCACGGTAGAAAGAATATGAAAGACAAGGTTCACGCTGGCAAGGGCTGGCTTGGTCAGCTATTACCGGCCCGCTCATTTACAGCTGGGAGCTGAGAGAAGGGGCATATGCAACCCCTGGGCCTTTGGATTATAGCTACACATCCTCACCCTTCTGCCTCATGCCACCCCAACTCCTGCACATCCAGGGAAGCCCACCCAGAAGGGGAAGCTGAGGCTCAAGGCAGAGGAGGGAGGTTCCTGTCTCCACTCTTGCTTCCTCCAGGGGGAAGGGATCCCATCCCCCACTCCTGGACCTCCAGCAGGGAGGTAAATGTACCATTTTGTATGGTGCGCAAAGGACATCTCTCTGGCCTCTGCCTGCCAGGGAACACCTGGAGCCTGCCAGGCAGAAGCTGGGGCTCATGGGAGAACTGAAAGCCAGGAAGGGTTAGGGGCTTAGGCTTTTCCACCATCTTCACACACTTGAAGCTTTCCCCACCCCCATGATGCAGTTCCTGGCAAGAACGCCCACGCCCCTCCCGCAATACACCCACACACACCTTCACCTCTACCTTCACGGACCTTTCCTAGTTCCCTCCTGCCACTGGGCTACTGCAAAAATTCGGTCCCTTATTGGCAATGCTCTTCAGTCTTTGCTCACTCCTCCTACCCATCCTTCAGAGCTTACTTCAAAAGGCACTTCCTTCATCCCAACTGTACTTCCACTCGGGTCCCACAGCACCAGGCACTCTCTCGTGCCCCTTGACGTTAGTTTGTGCAATGTCGTTTTCCCTGGCCAAGCCATCAGCTCCACCTCCAAGGTTCAGCCCGTGCCCTGTGCACAACCTGTGCTACATGCGTGTCTCTCAGTGAGCGCATGACATGACTGGACATAGTAAACATGCACAGGAGAAAAGACCAGTGATGAGCTTTCTTGAGGTGCACACACATACCCCATTCCTAGAACCCAGGCCACAAGACAAGCAGTAGGTTAAGCGATGCTCCCGAATAGCCACTTTGACAGTACTGATGACTGGGGCTAGTGGCTCTACTCTGGCCTGCTGCTGCCAATGGAGGACATGACCCCCAGCCTGATGGGAGCAGGGAGGGCCCTGTAGGGGAAGGTGCAGGAGGGTGCAGGCATGGGCCACAGGAGCAGCTAGGCAGCCTGGATGCAGGGTTGAGAAATTCCCTGAGGGCCTCGGCCTTTCTTGCTAAGAGTGCAGTTTCTGGACTTGGAGGTGAGGGGTTCAAATCACACCCCAAAGTGCTGGTCAGTAGCTGATATCGGATTAGTGCTTCAAGCATTGTTTTGTGTTTTGGGTTTTTTTTAAATAAATGAGGCCTGGCAGACCCATCAGTGTGATGAAGAAATGGAAGCCGGGTCTGAAAAGCCTGATCCAGAGCCGTCTGGCAAGACAACATGGCTGAGGCAGGTACCATGCCATGGCTGGGGACAATGGAGCCCTGTGGCCTACAGGTGAGCAGACAATCCTGCCCGAGGTAGCATGCAGAAGGGGGATGAGGGGGCAGCAGTACCTCCCAGCACCAGACCCTAGGAATCACCATACCCCTTTTTGGCCGGGGGGCCAACATTGGCCCATCCGGCTGACAAGACCAAAACATGACATCAGAGAAATCAAGGGACCTACTAAGGGTCGGGGCTCAGTGGTTGGCCTGCAGGACCATCGATGGTCCCGTCACCTTGAAGCCCAATGTGCTCAAGAGCAAACCACCCAACTACCGTGGACCTCAGCCAGTGGACAGTGAAGACCTGGGGAGCCCGGGCTGCCTCCTAGGCAAGTCCTCGAAGTCTAAGAGGCCAAGGCAGGGTCCTTTCATCACGACAAGGGCAGGAAATGGAGGGAAAGCCAAGCAAGAGAACAATCTTTCCTCACTTCCAACACTCTGCCCCGTGACACCGCGTTCTGGGACCTGGACTCTTCTAGGAACCACAGTGCTCCAAAGACCCCTATCTCACCTGACAACATATTGTTAAAAGGAACAGCCACCTGAACGGTGCATGAGGGGAGTAGGATGGTGGGTGAGGGACTACAGTGAAGGGGAAATTAGATCAGTCAGTTAAGAGGCAGCATCTGGAGGTAGTAAGCTCTGATCTCTACTGACCAAGTGACCCGGCAAGCTAGTAAGCTCCGAATCCCTGTCCTTACCTGGAAACAGAGGTATGGACCTACTTCATAGGCTTATGAGGATTTTCAAAGCTGAGGAGTAAAGCATCCAGGGAAGTACTTGTCACTGTTCCCGGTGAGCTCCTATCAGCTCAAGAGTTAGCACAGCCTGGTACCTGGAGAGGTACTGTTGGATGCGGGCCGGACCACGACCGTGGTGTTGCTGGGCTGCAAGTTGGCAGCCTTGGAGTCTCCATGGCCGGAGCAGCTTAATGCCAGCACCACCAGCTCACACAACACCTGTGTGTGTCAAATGCAGGTGCCTGTTCCTGGAGCCCCTCTCCTACCAACACTCCGAATGCCATGTTCACAGTTCCTGGACCCCCCCCCCCCCACCACCACCACCAAGGGCTACAGCGTGAATGATGTTCCAGGGTTTTACAATGTACCCCTTCCCCAGCCACGCTCTGGGGCTCACCTTTTCTCATGGAACTGCAAGAAGCCATGAGCAGGACTCCCTCCCTGAAGCCTCAGACCTCCAACCACTTTTCCTGCTCCTCCTGTCAACTGTGGACGACAACGAACCTGCCACATAGGACTGTGGACCTCAGTACTAACGTTCGCTGTGATCGTAGGGGCTTCCTTTTGGACAGTGGCCTCGCTATTCCAGAACAGGATGTTCTGCTGCAGAAAGCAAAAAAGGCCTGCGCCTGAGGGAGCAGCGAGGGGACTTCTAGGAAAGTAGGCGCACGGCCACTTCCCAGAAGGTGAGATTGCGTGGAGTACACCCGGTGTCTACTCATCACGGGTGTCCGAATCGCAACTCAGGAGAGGCCGGGACAGGGAATCCGGGGCCTTGGCCCATGGAGGATGTGGTGGCTGGTGCATTTGATGGCTGTGGGGGGCGGAGGGAAAGTGTGAGGTGGAGGGGCTCAGCTGCGAGCCCGGGGCGTGGTGCCAGAACCAAGCTAGCCTGGCAGGAGGAAGGGCACACCACCCGCCAGGGCCACCTGAGAGACCTAGAAAAGTGGGGGACACTTCCTGGAGGGCAAGAGAACATGTGGGTCGATGTCCTGAGATCAAAGCCTAGTGGCAAGAGGAGGCGAAGATCTTCCCACACCCACACCACCCCTACTAGATGACATGAGGCTAGTGAGGAGGCCTGTGGAGAAGTCAGTTTTGTGCCTTGCCTTTTTCCTCCTCAAAATGGAGACGATAATTCAGCTGCCTCTCTGGCAGACTTATTTTGAGAATTAAGTGGGCCCAAGCAGTACTAACTGCCACAAGGGGCTTCTAAGGAGCCATCCAGTGGCCCATAAGCCCAACCCCAGACAGTTCATGAAGGAGAGAAGGCAGAGCCAACCAACACCAGATACAAAGGGAATGCCACCAGGCTTGGGACTCCAGGCAAAGAAGACCTGCCACACTGCTCCTGATAGGTCTAAGCAGGCCTGTGCATCCGCCGGCCCCGGCCCCCGCCCCCAGAGCAATGTACCTGTGAGCAAGAAAGAGGTTTGACCCTTCTGTGCCTTGGTTTCTCCTTGTAAACTAGGGTCGGTGCCCGCATTGCATGAGGTGGCTGTGAGAATGTGAGGAGCTAACGCATGTGGGGGTGCTGAGGAAGCGCAGGGTCAAAGGGTAGCAGGAGCAGTATCATTACAGGGTCACTGGGGAGAAGCAGGCTAGACAGAGCATAGGGGGCAGAAGCCAAGGCCAAGTTTGGCAGAGCTAGGTGCCATTAGGAAGGGACAGAGGCAGGGAAACAGACGGTATGGATCTTTGGGGCCAATGAGATGACTGGGGAGTAACTCAGGTGGTCCCAGTACAGGAGGCATGTGAGCAAGAGTGGGGATGAGCAGGTTTAGAGCCGAGGAGCGGAGAACACTGCCTAGTATGCAGTAAGGGCTCAGGGAGTCTGACTTCTCCTCACTTCTCCTGTCCTCTTACCCACGCTTGATCCAAAGACCCTTCTCCATCTGCTGACAAGCTGCTGAAGGCTCTGGCCACATGGAAGGAGGATGCCTGTCTTGACTACTTCCCAAGGGGGGTCAGGATAAAGGACCTTCCCTCCTAGTTCTTCCCAAGAGACAGGCACCTTGATAGCACCAAGGCTAGCTCTGTCACACTGGACAAGCCACTCACGAAATCCCTGTCCCTACCTAGCCTCAGCCAGCAAGGACTCCTGGGACCAGCTGCCCACACTTTTCCCTCTGCCCCTCCCCCACTAAAAGAAGAGAACATATTCAGGGTCCCTGTAGTCTGGATCACAGAGGCTACCTGAGATAAGGACCTATCCTTATGAGGCCCAGCAGAAAACCCTCCATGTCACCAGGAGCAGTGGTGGTTTTTTGTTTGTTTGGTTTTCAGTGGGCAGCTTCCCAAATATACCAGGAGGGTCCAGGAACAAGGGCTGGGCAGGGAACCTGCGGCACCTCCATGCCTGAGCACATCTGTAAAGTGGAGCTGGTCCCACTGGCTGGGGATGGAGGATATCCAGGCTGTGGACTCTCTAATCTAACCCCCCGGGTTCAAATCCCAGTGACAATATTGTATAACCTTGAGTGAGCGACTTTGCCAGCTTGGACTTCAGGCTCTTCTGAGTGATATGACACTTACCCTTGGGGTACTGTGAGGGTCAGAGAGGCACACAGCACTTATCTCTTGTCTAGTCCACAGCCTGCTGCTGTGAATTGCCCCTCTGTTGTGGCCTAGTCACCCAGCCCTCACCCTCATCTGTCCGGCTCCATTGCTTGGCTCCAGAGGCCAGGAGGCATCGGAAGCCACAGCGAGTCTTACCTGGTGATTGTGCACCTGGAAGCCAGTTGGTTTCTGGTTTGGGGAATCAGGACGGACAAAAGCAGCTCTGGGAAACTGTGCCAAGCTATGGTCCTGCCCACCTGCCCACCCCACCCCTCCTTGGCTAGCCCCTCATCTAGCATTGGAAGAGATGGCATTCACTGAAATCCTGGTGAGCAGCTAGGTTTGAGCCTCGCTCCCGCCCCGGCTCTGCCATACTGACCTCCAGCCACAGCCCGGCCAGGTGCAGGCGAAGGGCTTCTCGCCCGTGTGCCGGCGCAGGTGGGCCTTGAGGTGGCTGCTTTTGGTGTACATCTTGCTGCAGCCGGGGAAAGTGCATTTGTGCATCTTGATGAGTTCTGCCGAAGGGTTCTTGGGGAACTTCTGGCCCACGATGAGGCCCGCAGGGCCTGGCCCCAGGGGTCCTGACCCAATGGGCTTGGCGGCAATTGGCACTGGGGCAATGCGTACAAACTTGGAAGGCAGGTTCAAGTTGGAAGAGGGCACCACCTGGGGCACAAGTGCAAAGGTCTGCCCCTGGATATTGACTAGGAGCTGGGCCACCTTGACACTTTCTGGGGGCTGCCCAGGGGAAGCTGGCCCTGTACCTGCCTCCTGCTTGACGGGCACTGGCTGGATCTGGAGCAGTACTGGGATGGGGCCCTCAGATGCTGGCCCCCCACTGGGGCTGTGGGCACTGCTGGTGCTAGGGCTGCCTGGCAGGGGGGTACAGCACTCCTTCCCACCAGACTCAGGATGGAGGTAGCTTCTGGGTGGGCCAGCTGAGAGCTGACCACAGGCCTCAAAGTCCTTGCTGCTTCCATCGGGCGCATCCTTGACCCTGGGCTCCATATTCTCCTCCAGAAACTCCTCGATCTCCTCCAGCGTGGGCTGAAAGGGCTGCGCCACCTCATCTGGGTCCCCCGCAGAAAACGCCGAGAAACAGAGATGCTCCCCCTTCACAGGTGCCGGGGCCCTCCTCCAGGCCCCCCAGGCCATGGGGCCACTGCTGACCCCGATGCTGCCGCCGCCACCCAGTGTGGCCCGGGACAGCAGGAAGTCCAAGATGCTATCCTGACCCTTGGTGCCTGCGTGGCCACCGTAGCAGGAACAGGGGGTTTGCGAGTCAGGGCTGGCACAGGAGCAAAAGCTGGAGGAGTCACTGTCATCTTCCGAGAGTGGGGAGGGCAACATGTGGTAGGCCCGCTGCCCAGTCAGCCGGTCACCCAGGTAAGTGGCTGAGCATTTTGGCGACGAGAAGGTCTCGTCCACTGGAAGCAAGTGGTCCACCATGCTGGCCTGGCCGTGCCGGGTGGCGGCTGCAGAGATGGGATAAGGGAAGCTGAGTCAGGAGGAAGGTATACTCACCTGAGCCCCGTGCATTGCAAACCCTACCCTTGGCTGCCTGGGTTGGCTCCAAGAGCTGCCCATGGCCAAATGCCTGGATTCGGCCTCTGTCTTGTCCCACGGGAGGGCTGTGCCTGCAAGAACGTTTTCCAAAATTGCACCACCTGTTTGCAAAAGCATCCACTCCAAGTCCATTGCATCATCCAAGGCACGTTTGGTTTTAAACAAATTTTCCAGAATGATCCTGGAAAAGGACAGCCTATGTAGCTGGGAATGGCCAAGTCTGGGCATGTGTTTGAGAGAGAAAGTGAGTCTCGCTGGAGCTCTGTGTACCCCGGAGCAGCCAAGGTCAGGGAGTCATCCTAAGAAGCCAGCCCACAGCTGAGCTGAATGGAAAGGCTGCATTTCAGAGTGCGCCTACCCCCAGAGTCATTGCTGTTGGGTCACTGAGGAGTTACGGGATGAGTCGAATGTCCCCTGACCCCAGCAACACAGAGTTGTTGGCGCTTCGGTAGAGTTCTCAGACTGAGCAGATAACGATGTGGGCAGCCTAATTAAATGCAGAGGAGCCCTGGTGGCATCGTGGTTGTGTGCTGGGCTGCAATCCGACAGGCCAGCAGTTTGAAACCACCAGCCAGCTCAGTGAGGTAAAAATAAAGGGCTCTCAACTTCCATAAAAAGTTAGAGTCTCGGAAACTCACAGGGACAGTCAGTTCTACCTGGTCTACCTGGTCGGCAGTGACTCGATGGCAATGTTTCTTTGTTTTAGAATGAAATCTGAATTTCGGATAAAAATTACCTTTTAAATTTAATTCCTATATTGAATGGACACGCTTATTTCTATTAAAACTATTTTTCCAGAAATTCAAATTTAACAGATGAGCCTGTACTTGAATCTGGCAACGTAATTTTCAGGCAAAAAAAAAAATCACAGCCAATGAGCGAGCACCTGCCCTCTCAAGCTCTAATCAACACCTGAGGTATTCAGACTTCCCCTTGCCCCAGTTCCCAAGCTCCTCAGAGCCTTAGCTGCCTCCTGGTGAAACAGGAAGGAAAGGGCTTGATGGAGATAACTCCACCTGCAGCCTATTCTGCACCCTCAGCTTCACTGCTGCCACCCCACAAAGCCATAACTCACAGGGGACAGCCAGCTGGGCCCATGCCCCTCCCACGCATACGCTGGACTTCACAAGAGTCAAGGGTAGGAAGTGATAAGCCTTGCCCTGAAACCCTGCTCCTTTGTCCCCCCCATACAGGATCACTCACCACTTCAGAAGGCTCACTAATGCCCAGTTCCCCCTAGATGCTGTGCGCCATGAGGGCAGGCCAGCCACCTGCAGCATCCACATGGTGCCAAGGAGGACCCAGGGAAGGCGGAGAGAGGGCAGAGTGGTAGGCAGTTTAAGCTGATGGCTGAACCAGGTCCCATGTTCAAGGAGAGTCAACAGTGTCAAGCTCTAACAGGGCCACCTCTGTGGACCTTTGTCCCCACTCAAAACCATGGCTGCTGTTTATCAGTTAGGGAAGATGGGTGTTCTGCATCTGGAATAGAGACTCTGTTGCTTGGCCTCCCTCCGCACCTACCCCATTATCTGCCTCAGGACCACTCAATGCTTGGCACTCAGAGCTGTCCAACTGTCAAAAGGCAGAATCCAACCAGGGCCAGGCATTGGCTGCTGTGACCCTGGGCAAGTCTTTGCACCCCTCAAAGGCTCAATTTTCTCATCTGGACCATGCCTTAATGATGGCTAGGCCCTTCTTCTGTTTTGTGGCCCCAGGACCCCTGGCCTCAGCTCACAACTCATCCAGGAAGCTTCAAGGAGCTCCGGGAAATTAACGCTGGGAAGATGCCCTTGACATATTGTCCTGAGAAGGGAGGGCAGTTTTTCCAGGAGAACATTTTGCTTTTGGTTTCCAAACGCTCAGCTGAAGTACCAATAAACGTAACTCTACACTAATGAGATGCTCGAAAGGACTGAGAGTACCAGGTAATGTGAAGAGGCAGTGAGGTGCCCCCTCACAGTGCACACATACCCTTTCTGAACTTGCATCTTGTTCTGTTAAAAGGGGCTACAGCAGACAGTGTCTGGCCCCAGATGTGTGAGAAGCCCAGAGGATACACAGGATCGCAAGCTCTCAGTCAACATCTGCCACTAAAGACCTCTACAACACGCCTTCATAGGGAGCATGTGGTCCTTCTGGTCCTCTGTTGGGATAGGATGGTATCTCGGAAACCCCATCTCTCTGGAATAGGCCCTGCTTATAACCCTTCCCTGCAACGTAACCACTGTTTGATATCAGGTCTCACTGTTAACATTTTTAACTGCAATGATGGTATTGTAGGGTTAAAGAGGCCCTACCTTTTAACAGCTACAACCTGAGAGTTACATATGGAATGAAATAAAAAGAAATACTGGGTAAAACAAGTACAGCGAGAGTGGGGGTGGGAAGAAAAGCATTTCTCTGACAGCCCCCAAGGAGAGGATGCTCCAGCTGCTCTGGGTGCCCAGGGACAGATTTCTGCCACCTCTCCACAGATGCCACCATACTGCACCAGCCTCACAAGTTCCTTCTCCCCTAAAGCCACCATCCTCCTCCTCTACATGGGGTTTCCTTATCTCATCTTGGCTCAGCAGTCACTGACTATGGGAAGCCCTCCTTGCCCACCCAGCGATCCCTCTGGATTCTATTCTTCCATTCTTCCTAGCAGCTTTGGTAAAGGATCTCGGCTATGAGTTTGCATTTCCTGCCCAGTCTACAAGCCCGCCGGCCCCCACCCCACCTATCCCCGTCCCATCTGAATATGAGCCATCTCTCTGAGGCTAACGCAGCTACTGGCATATTTTTGCTGTAGGGAAGTTGGGGTGGGGGGAGTGCGGAGGTAGGAAGGAGGAAAGGGAGAGGGAAGGACAGCCTGGATAGGTATCAGTCTCAAAGGCTGAGCGGCCCAAGTGGACCGCTGAAGCACTTTAAGAGCCAAGAGTGGGTTCCTGGGACCGCGAGCTGAAAAGGCAGGGCGTGCCAGGGCTGGGAGCCGGCTCCGGGCCCTAAAAAAACAGCAGCACGTGGCACAGCCAGAGGCAAAGGCTGCGTGCAGGGGGAGGGGACACGCTGTTCCGGGCACCGTCCCCAGCCCACCACCGGACTCCGCCTCCCCCCCCCCCCCCCCACCTCGCCCGCCTGGGCCAGGCCTGCTGTTTATCCTCCCGGGGACACAGCGGCTGCAGGAACAACATGTAATTGATAACAAGTCGAGCACCGGCCAAGGGCTGGCCATTGGGTCAGCGTGCAAATCACGGGGGTGGGGGCGGGGGTAGGCGGCGGGCCGCCTTTCAAAATAAGAGTCCCCATTCCCAGAGCTGTCCTCCAGCCCCAAAGTCACCAAGCCTCAAGTCCTCATACCTGTGGGGTGGCGCGAGCTCCTGAGTGGCAAGGTTGAAGGGGAGGACGGTGGGGCGCGGGGCTCTAAAATTTGAGGATATTTCTCACGAAGTCTGCTGACCATGGGGCACCAGAGGGGGGTGGTCTCCTGCCCCGAGACGTCTACCTCTACTATAGACTCTCACTGAGTCAGAACGCACCTTGGCAGAGTTACACTAAGGTTAGATCTAAAGGGGCGGCGGGGGGGGGGTGAGGTTGGGTGAGGGGTAGGAGTATGCGACCTGGGTGAATTCGCGGGTGTGCCCGAGTGGCGTGTGCCCGAAAGGGATGTGTAAGTTTCTACCGTATGCGTGTGTGGGGCGTGGTGTACGGTGTGACCGTGCGGGAAGGTGTCCGCGCGCGCGCGTGCCTGTGTGTGCGTGTCCGGTATGAAGCAGCTGGTGCGTGAGTAGAGACAAGCTGGGGAAAGCAAGGCGCTGAGGGCCCACTCCGACCCTCTCCCCGTGGTGCCCTCAAGCTCTGCCCCCTAGCCAACACACCTTCTGCCCGTGCCCTCGCCCCCCCCCCGCAGTCCACTGCGCAGGGGTGACCAGTAGTAACCCCTTCTGCCGCTGGTCCATGAGCGACCTCCCCCTCCCCCCTCCCTTTCCAACCCCCCCAACCCCCGCCTCCCCCCCCCCCCCAGCAAGGCCTGGCCTCGGCACGGGCCATATGGGAAGGCCAGCCCGCAAAACACACCGGACTGGGGGGGGGGCGGAGGTTGGGGGCAGGCACCGAGGCACGGAGGTGGGGGGCCCGAGAGGTGCTGGTCAGGTGCCAGTAAGGGGGAGGGGCAATCGCCCAAGGACTTAATCCGAACCCCTGCGCTCAATCCCCGCGAACTCCAGCCGCTCTTAAGACTTGGCCTTGGGTCCAGTTGCCGAGCTCGGACAGCGGCACGGGCGGCCGGCCGTGCGTCCGGACGCCAAGCAGAGCGCCTCTCGTGCCCGGGGCCTGACTCTGGGCGCCCGGGGCCACGTCTACTCGGCGCCTCAGCGGGCCACACGCTCTCTCACCTGAACTTTGCGCACGCCCGGCCGCCGGCCAGGCCTCCCGCGGTCCTGCAGCCCCGACCGGGCTGGGCGAGGTGGGCGCGGCGGCTCGACTCCCTGGTCCGGCGGCGGCAGCGGGCGGTGCCGCGGCTCCGGAGCTCGCTCGCTCGCCCGCAGGCCGGCGGATAGCTGCGGCCGGAGCTCTCGCCCGCCCGGCCGCCCGCGCGCTCACCCGGCGCTCACTCCGGGGCCGGTCACGTGACGCGTGCGGGCGCCGAGAAGGCTCGCAGGAGGCTCGGCCCCGAGCGCGCCCCCCATTGGCCCGCGCCGTGGCGTCACGCGCTCCTGCCCCGCCCCGGTGGCCCCGCCCCCAAGCTGGCGAGACCGCGGCCTGCCAGCCGGCGGGCGGTATTCAGAAGCCCGCCACCCCTTGCGCTCTTTCGGGGACTGCTCTCAGTGCTACTGTCCCCGGCCCGCCCCTGCTCGCCCTTCCCTTCTCGGAGGGCGCGCCGCAACCCTGGAGGCCGCTCCTAAAGCCCAATCCCGCCCCGGGAGCGCGATGCAGACGAGGGGTGCAGAATCAGGGTGTGCAGAAATGCCTAGAATCGCCCCAGGTGCAGGGGGCGTGGGAGCGGGCGCTGCGAGGCCAGCCGGCAGGGCTGCACCCCCTGCCCTTCCCTGCACACCGCCCCATCGCCAGCGCGGGGCGCTGCGTCCCGCGGGGTGCCGGGGACTCGCCTTGGTGCGCGCGTTGCCCGAGAAAGAGGAAATTTGTTCTTTTTCTCTGGGAACCAACAGGGACGCCCAGGAAGGTGCCAGCATTACGTGGCCGCGGGCGCACACAGACCACAGTGGCCTGCGGAGGTTTGCTTACCGCCGCTTCTGCTCCACGCCCTGTCTCTGGGGCCCGAACAATGTTTTATTGTCCCCACGTCCTGCGCACACACCTTAAAGCCGCTGGGATCCTGGGACGTGTTTGCAGTTCCACTCTCAGCGTGGAAGAGTGGCGTGCTTCAGAGAAGCGAGAGTGCCACGTTACTTTAACCAACCTCTTGTTTGAGCTGCAGCCAGCAATTCTACAGGTGCATAAACTGGATGTTCAGCAGAAAGGGACTTCCCGAGATTGCAAAGCCGGTAAGCAGAGCTTCAAGGTGGGCTTGGCCTGTCGGAGGGGAAGGGGTCAGGGAGGGGGGTGGCACCCCAGGCTCCTTCTGGATGACTTAAATCCATGCCAGTGGCTCTCCTCAGCACCCTAGAACTTCGCTCAGTTCCAGGAATACAGCTGCAGGTGCACCACTCCCCAAATTTGGACGAAAAATGGTTTGGAGGAGAGGCTTTCTCCTCTCATAAAGCTATGGAGTCTGGGAAACCCACAGGGGCCTTTCTGCCAGTCTTTTGTTCTGTATGGTCACATACCGAAATCGGTGACGATGAGGATGAGATGAGATGAGATGATGAGATGAGATGGTGGACTGAGCATGGAGCTGGTGATGAAGTTTCCTATTTCACAGGGCAGGTCACTGCTCACTGCCATTCTCGGAGCACTGATGGCTGTCCGGGTCAACGCCCAGGAGAACTGATGGAATTTGCTTGTTTTGATAAAAGAAGCGAAAGTAAGTATTGTTCCTGCAGGTTGGCTGGAGCATGTCCACGGCACTTCTCCCTTTCCCAGGCCTCACCCACTCCTAGCCTGGTATTCTCTAGTCCCTGGACAGAAATCACACCCAAAGGTGCCCAGCCATACCAGCTTCTGCACGCAAGGAAGGCATTCCAATAGGCCAGACGTGAAGAACAGCCAGGACGACCCTGTAAAGCCTAAGCCAGACCACCTCCCTCTTCACACAGTTCTTCCTGGTGACTCCCACTCCACCCCCTCAGTAAAAGCCCAAGTTATCACCCCGGCCTTCCATGCCCTCACCTCCTTCAGATTTCATTCAGGTGTCACCTCTTCAGGGAGCCCCGTGTTAGCCAAACAATCTAAAGTGGTAACAACCCTCCGGAATGTTCCGATTTTCTTCTTGGTTCTTTTGGTGCTACCTTTGGATTGATTCTACAGTTCGTGTGTTATTTGATCTAGTCTCCAGTAAACTGGGAGCTCCACCAGAGCAGTGATTTCTATCCATTGGTCCGCTTCCTATCCGTGGCACCTAGCCATGCAGTCAGTGTCCGGTTGTTGAATCAATGAATGTCTGAGTGACAAAAGGCAAACAGGGTCAGCTCGGGAAGAAAGTACATAGAACTGAGGACCCAACATCTGCCAGGCCGAGGATCTGATCGCTGGAGAAATGAGAGGAATGGTTTTCCCCAAAGAAACTCAGGAGCCCAAACAGTTACCAGGAACTGCTTTTGTTTATGCTGTTCCTCCTGTTGCTTCATCCTCCTCCTTCCTTCCATTACCCACGTGGGCCTGGCTAACTTCCTTCATGATTCAGTCTTTCACCCCCAGGCTAAGTCAAGCATTATAGACCTGTCCCTCCCTCAGAGTACACAAAGCTCTGGTGCCTGCTCACCGTGAAACACTCCATTGTTGTTTGGACCGACCACCTGCTCTTCTGTATGTAGTACACGTGGGCTGTCAGCTTCCCCAAGCCTTGGAAGCCCTGTGGGCGGTTCTACGATTCTATTCTTTAGGATCACTTCCTGATGTACTCATGTACTCAATGGAACCAAAGTGGAATTTTAGAGTGTGGTGCTCAGAACATCGGTATTCAATAAACTCTGTGGGGAACAAATTAGTAAATGAATGTGCGTAAAGACGCTGACAGCCTAATTAGATGGAGGATGTCCAGAACACTTAGACACTGAATTTCCCCCAGGCTATCTCTAGAGGCGGAACAGCATTCTCAATAGACTGGGAGAATCTGGCACTGTGATGTCTTATCAGGGAAGAGAGGGAGAGAGAGAATGAGAGAAGCCACTTGGTACTCTCAAAACACACGTGGCAAAGAAAAAGAAAAATCTTGCTTCCTGTTTGAAAAAACCTCCAGCATGAGTCAAAAAAGTATTGCTATTAGAGTTTCAGGTCCAAGACACATAGGTTTATTGCAAATATAATGTGTTGAAACCTGTCTCTCCAGTCCATGGATGACAATAGACAAGTCCTCTCATTGGTATGCTTGGCTTATTTTCATTAGGGTGTCTTCAATCAAAACAAATCCAAGGGAATCTGCTGGCCAGTTCAGTTCAAAGCAGAGAGGTCTAATCAGGTTCCGGGGTCTGCTTGTTGGATTACCAAGAGGTGATCCTGGAAGACGGCCGCAAAGGTCATAGGACAATCACAGGAGCTTATCATGAAGAAGTTTTAAGAAAATTGAAAATTGCTTTGGTGAGAAAAAAGCCAAGAAAGTCACACCAAGGAATTTTTTCCCCCATCAAGAATGGATTTGCTCATGTTTACGGGTAGCAAGGACTGCCCTGTGGGAATTGCCATGAGACTTCCTTATCCCATCTGCTCTACAGCCCTGATCTTGCCCCTTCAGATTTCAAGGGACATTGAAAATGAACATAATCCGAGTCACTCAGGGATGCCCAAACTGCCCGTCGACATAGTGTACATGGAAGAGTGTGGAATTCTTTGGAGAAGGGCTAAAGGGATGGAAATCCCACCTTCAGAAGTCTCTAGGTCTAAATGGAGGGTATCTTGAAAATCAACAGCTTATTATTTTGATATTTTTGTTTAAGAAATGTTTCTCTTGTTTTATAACAAACTTTTGTTTTTTAAACATCCTTATACTTCCTCTCCAAAGTAATTCCTTTCCTATTTCTACATAATCAATCAGAGGAAGATCCTTGAAAGCATGACATCTATGGCTTAAGTGTTGTGTGACTTGCCTGTGAAACCATTTGGGCCTGGTGCCTTTTTGAAATATTGATCTTTGCTTTGTCCTTTGCTTTGTCAATTGTCCACACAATTGACCCAGATATGTCTGTTTCTAGACTCTTGTCTCTTTTGTATTATTCTTGTTCTATACGTCTATGTTTGGCTTTTCCTTTTTTAAAATCTTAAAATTCAAGTCTTTCAATATTTCAGGAAAATATTCTTCAAATATTTCTCTCTTTCCCCTTAGCCATGTACAGGAATGGTCTCCTTATTTATTTAGTTCTTTGTTCAAACACTGCCTTATGACAATCGCCGCTTTGACCGTTCCATCTAAAACAGTACTTCCACTATTCTTTATTCTTCTGCCTTGCTTAACTTAATCTTGTGGCCTTGATTTGATATTCTTCATTTATATCTTTTCTCATTGTTTTTTCTCTCCATAGGCTCTCAAGAACATGGAATTATAAAACCCAGGGCTTAGTAGAGTTTCCTCAGGGTTTCATGTGTCCAGGCCTGGGACTCTGGGAATCTCTTCCTGGAGTGAGAAAAATAGACTAGGAAAGAGGATGGTGTGCCTTCCTCTGAGCCACAAAAAAATCTATCAGTTGTGTAAATGAAGACATGCTTTCCCCTTTCTTTGTCTGAAACATCTAATAGATGCCGAATCTTTGGGAAAGTACCTCAGTGTTTGGGTACTTTCACCTCCAACACTGTGAGTAATGATGTTGGCCTCATCTTATGACCAACCCACAAGCCCACATGCTCACCACTACACAGCCAAGACCTCTGCCTTCTCTTCAGCTCCCATCCACCCCAGCGTCTGAGCCAAGCCTTCCCACAGCCAGCAGGAGGTTAAAGGGACCCCATGGCCATCAGGCCCCTCACCTCCTGTAGTAACTGACTGCTTGCCTACTCCATGTGGAAAGCAACCCTTCTCCCCACTCCCAGCCCCACTGTCCCCCAGCTGTCACCCCGGGGGTCACAGTCAGAGTGCCCCACCTTGGACAAGCTCTTCTCCCTTCACTCAGCAGGAAATGGTTTGGATGTGCAGCCAGGAGTGGGACGGTAGGAGGAGGAGGCCATGGAGGTAACCAGGGGTGGGTAAAAACATTCTGTAGTATATTCTTCAGACTGGACTAGACTCTTTCTTCATCGTGCAGTTCCTTGAGAAGAAACAGGACTTCCATGATGACGGCATACCAGCCTCTCTCATAGACAGTTTTACCCACTCCAGGAAAAGCAATTAGCTCTCATACTCCCAGGCCTTAGGCCCGAGTGCTTGCAGCAATTGGAGACCTCAATCAAGGGCTGTAAAAAAATTTTTTTAAAGCACCTCACTGTCAGTGAGTCAATGCCTCCTCATTGAACCCTATAGGACAGGGTAGAACTGCCTCTATGAGTGTTTGAGACTGTCACTTTTTTTTAACAGTTTGGCATGTAATTTACATATCATACATTTCAATTGTTCAATCAGTAAGAATTGTGCTATCATTATCATATCAATCAATTTTAGAACACCACCCCACCCTATAGTGACCCTATTGGACAGGGTAGAACGGTCTCATAGTGACCCTACAGAACAGGGTAGAACTGCCCCTGGGAGACTGTAACTCTTTCCAGTAGTGGAAAGTCCCATCTTTCTTCCAGTCAAGGGCTCTAGAGACATGAAACTCCATAAGGAAACCGGAAGGGAGCCTGTGTCCTGGGCATCTATTCCTTAACCCTGACGATTGGCAAAGGCTCCAGGGACACTTCAGCTCCAAGGGACCAGGAATAGAAGGAAGGTTTAACTCTGAGCCAAGATCTCCAGCTTTGCTTGTTCCATGACAAATGCTGGTGTACCCCTGGGGACCATATCTCTGCCATGAACTGTGGTCTCTTTGGCACCTACCAGAATTGCAGCCTGGTTCTCATCCCGAATGGGGTGACATATGTGGAAACCTTCCCTCTGGTCTGGCAAATACTCTTACTAGCTGAGCGGCCTTGGGCAAGTCAATTTGCCTCTCAGTCTCAATCTCCTCCTCTCTCAAATGGGTACTATGACCTCTACCCTACTTACCTTGTGGGTGTTTCAAGATCAAATAAAGGGGTGCGAAGGAGTGTTAGAAATTATAAAGAGATTGGCTAGTGCCGTCCGTCACTCCAGACTTTTATTCAGTGTTTTCCCTTATGCCTATTCTGTACCTGGACAAACACACAGCCCTGCCTCCCAAGCTCCCAGTCCAGCAGAAGCTGGATTGATGACAGTGCAGTATACTGATACTGCCGTGTGACTGTCGGCACCACCCAGAGGGAAGACACTGGGAGTGAGAAGTCCTCCACCTGAGGAATCAGGAGGGAAGCTAAGAGGGTACGAGTTGGAGGCATTTGGGTTCTCTGGTGGGAGACTCAAAAATTCACTGCTGTCAAGTCAGGTCTGACTCACGGTGACCCCATAGGACAAGGTAGAACTGACCTCTGGGTTTTCTGAGACTAACATTTTACGGGAGTTGAAAGCCTCATCTTTCTCCCTAACAGGGGACTGGGAGTTTTGAACTGCTGAACTTGTGGTCAGCCTGATTTGTAACCACTATGCCACCTCTGGTGGAAGGGCCTGCCAAACCTGAAAAATGCAAATAGCCTGAGAAAAGTGGCCACATGATTGGTAAGACGAAGGGCATGGATTCTCTGTGCCCGACAGCCTAAATCCTAGGGCTCTGCATGCGGATATTCCAGCCATTTATCTGTATAATTCTTACACATTAACACATGCTTTCTTTTTAAAAGTTTAAGCACTGCAAAAAGCATGACATAAAAGTGAAATTCCACCTAATGTCAGTCCCATATAACCATTTCTAGCTTTGGTTTTTCTTGATGTTGTTCCTAGGTTCCACTGGGTTTGTTCCAATTCCTGACGACCCCAGGAGACAGAGAGTAGAGCTGCCCCATGGGGCTCTCTTGGCTTTTATTTTTTGTGCCCCTTTTTCACCCGATCAGTCTCCTTTGTAGCAGCTGCATGGGTTCAAACCAACAACCTTCCTTTTAGCCCCCAAGAGCTTAACCCTTGTATCACCAGGACACCATGTTGTTTCTTGTGAAATACAATTTAAAATGATGCCTGACTTTGATTTTAGGGCTTTTCTCTTACCCACAAACCCAAAATTAATCATCTAAATATGACCGCCCTAAAAAAATTGTAAAGTTAAACTTGTGTTTCTGATTGGGTACTGTTAAAGTCCTTTGCAGTCACATCCTCTCCATCCTTAAGAAGTGTGAAGAATTTTTAAAAATGCCTTTTTAATAACTATAAGCTATCTCAGAGTTTATCTAATGCAAAAAAAAGTAACTATAGGTAATTTCTTTTGCTTCCTGAGAGATGAGGTTATCCTCAAGTCCCTTTACCCACCCAGTAAATGACTTTGAGAGAGAAATTTTCTGGGACTTTACATGGCTAATTAAATCTTTAATTTACCTTCATACTTGATTGGCAGTTTGGCTGAGTATGGAACCCCAAGCTCAAAGTAATTCCTCTGAGCACGTTGAAGGCATTGCATCACTGTTATCTGCATCTAAGATTTGTGTTGAGATGTGATTCGTGATGCCAGCTAGAATTTTATTCCTTTGTAGGGTCCTTGTTTTTCTCTCTCAAAGAAGTTTTTTAATTTTTTTGAGATTTTCTCTTTATACTTAGTCATCTGATTTTTCATAGTAATCTATCTTGATACCTTGGTGTTGGCTTTATCTATTCCTTTTGCCATTTGGTCAGTATAGTAACATTAATGCTTTTCTTCAGTAAACTGTTTAATTGTGTCTTTGTTATGCCCATTTTAAAATTGGATTACTTGCACTTTTTCTTATTGAGGCCTTATAGTTTTCCATAGATTTTTGAGATTAGTCTTTTATCCAATATATCACTGCCAAATGTTTTTCTCAGTCTGTGGATTCTCTTTTTACTCTTGATGTTCATAAAGGTCATATTTTAGATCCCATTCCTTTGTTTTGTTCTCTGTAGTGTGTCTTTCATTAGGTTGGGATAGCCTTAAGAAGAACAAGAATTACAGAACACTTTGTTGACTTATGTGGAGCTCAGATCAAGAGGCATTTGTGTAAACAGAACAAGGGACTATTGCTTTAAAGTCAGGAGAGTTGTGAATCAGGCTATATCCTCTCACCATACTTATTCAAACAACTGGAGAGCCAACAGCCTGACAAAAAATACAGATAAATTACAGCAATAAAATCATGACTTGCAACATTGGATGTAATAGGTTTAAGCTCGCCAGTTAAGAAATAGAGACTGGCAGAATGGTGTCAGAGTTTGAGATGCTGTAGCCAAGCTGTCTGCTCCTCTGCCTTCCTGCATGCTGGGACTCTGCTGCTGACCTGAGAGCTGATGGAGTCCTGCTGTGTTTCCACTGACCTTGGATCCACAGGACTCTGCATCCCCTGCTGTGATCTTCCTGCATCCTGCCCTTCCTTCCTACACCCTGGCATGTGGTGCTATGTGGTGGTTGTGTGAGTCTGAAGAAGGACTCCTCATGGACTAGCATCAGACTTATAGACATAAGCTGGACTGGATGGGGATGCCTTCTTGAAATAGAATTACTTCTCGATATAACACTATTTCTTATACAGAAAAAGCATGTGGGATAATGATGCAAGGAATCTGAAGGTAGGTCAATCTGAGTTGATAGATAGGGTCATACTAAGCACATATTCTTCATGAAATATTTCAGATTGGAGCATTGGGAAAGAATCTAATAATTTATTTGGTTGATTCACCGAATAGGCAGTAGCCTATAATATTTCTAGTTGAACTACCATACCTATTTTGTATACTTTAGAAGAAGATACCCAAAGGCCTAGGGAGATTGGCATAGAAGAGTGATTTATCGGGATTATTCACCCATGGAGTGCCCAGAGGACATACCTTTTTCTACAACAGTGAGGAACAAATTGGTGAAGGTAGCCCCAGCATCCTTGAAGACTACTGTGATTGCTATTTTATGTAAATCAGATTTGATACGGAACTGCAGTAGGGATGATTGGGCCCTGACAAAGATGTAGGCGTGGTTACTATGATGGACAGTAGAGTCCAAGCAGTATTCAGAATAGTCTGAATCATACAGATTATGCATATAGATACTTAGGCAGAATTTCCCTAGGCATTAAATTGATGGGAAACATACTCATTATTTACATGACCTGTACAAGTGGAAGAATTCTAACTCAAGTGAACAGCAGTATAACTCAAATCACCAGATTGCAGAGTCAAGCAATTTACAGACCCACAACACCTATAGGAAAGAGGAGGTCACGTCCCCTTGAGGAAGGACCTCACTATACTGCCAAAAACTTATACTCTTAATCTTTCTCCAAAGGGATACACAGCTTTTTATAAGAATGACTGTTCACTGGGGAAAGGAAATAACCAGACGTTTGAGGGATTCCAGAAGACCCAAAATGTTTGAAAGACTCTTTGCTAGATGTTTCAGAGTTGGCAGTAGGTATGGGATGGGGCAGAGAGTGTGAGTGGTGAATGAAGGACAAGTTATTAATGGAGTCTTAACATAGATCTGTCTTACAGTAGGTCTAGTGGAGCTCTTAACCCACCCTACAGTGATTTCCCCAGTTCCAGAATACACAATTGGAAAAGACATATTATAAACTGGTTGAACCCCATTTCCTCATATTGTATCCTTAACATGTGGAATAAGGGGTCTTATAGTAGGAAAAGCTCTTAGAACTGATTCTACCTAGCAAAATAGTGCCATATATACTCGAGTATAAGCTGACCTGAATGTCAGCCGAGGCGCCTAATTTTACCACAAAAACTGCATTAAAAATGTGCTGAAAAACTCGGCTTATCTTCCTGCATTCTGCATCATTGTATGTGCCTGCATGAGTCTAATGAGGGACTTATGGACTAGTATTGGACTTATGGACTGGGCTGGTATGTTTGCTTAATATACAATTACTTCTTGATACAAAGTTCTTTCTTACATATATAAGAGTGTCCCTGGATTTGTTTCTCTAGTCAACCCAACCCAGCACAATGTCCAACATGATGGTGAGTGATGCTCCAGCCATGAAGTGGAACATCATGTCGTGATGTCTAATCAGGTTTGGGGATTTTTTTGTTTGTTTTTAAATCATTTTCTTGGGGGCTCGTACAATTCTTATCACAATCCATACATGCATCCCTTGTGTCAAGCACATTTGTACATTTGTTGCCATCATCATTCTCAAAACATTTGCTTTCTACTTGAGCCCTTAATATCAGCTCCTCATTTCCCCCCTCCCTCCCTTCTCCCCTTCCCTCATGAACCCTTCATAATTTATAAGTTATTATTTTTCCATATCTTACACTGTCCGAAATCTCCCTTCACCCACTTTTCTGTTGTCCGTCCCCCAGGGAGGAGGTTATATGTAGATCCTTGTAATCAGTTCCCCCTTTCTACACACCTTCCCTCCACCCTCCAGGCATCGCCATGCTCACCACTGGTCCTGAAGGGGTCATCTGTCCTGGGTTCCCTCTAATCAGGTTTTTAAAAGGTCATTTGATGAAGGTTGAATGGAAGGATACAAACTTTAGGTAGGACCTATTCTAATTGAGTACAAGAAAAATAGGTTCATATAAATGATAGATATTTTATGGATGAATTTTAAGTGGAAGGGATCTTTCTTTTTAGCATTCTAGCCAATTTTTCAGATTTTCTTTAATGAACATGTATTGCTTCTATAACCAGTAAAAAATATGGTTTGATTACACGTTATGTTTGATTGTGCAGACTACTGTGCTCTTTTGAAATCATTAAAAAATTTTAATTATTAGTGTAAAACATCACAAGATGCAATTAAGTATAAATGGAGTGTTTAAGGTATTGATAATAGCATTTTTATTAAAGCAGGCAGACTAGCTGGTAGGAGACAAGGTGGGGAGGGAAGGCTGGGGAATTTCAAACACTTGGAACCACAACTACAGTAAGAAATCACTTTCGCCACCAAAAGTAGCACACAATCCTAATTCTGGGCCCCTGCTTGAGCACCATGCCTTCCATTCTCTTCCATTCTGCTCCGGTTTCATTGAAAGAAGCAGGGGTAGGGAAAGAGTAAAAGAAACAGAAACATAGCTCATTAAACGGACACCACAACAGCCATATTTTTAAAACTTAAGTCTGGTCAAGTCAACCCATGCTTAAGCGCCTCTGTAGATTTCCCTTGCTCCAAGAAAGCCAGCATCTGTCCTACAATCTGTCATTGTACTTTTCAAATTGCAACTTGCAATCCCTTCCTGTGAGTGGAGAGGTTCACTTAAGGACTTCACGGTCGACCTGATATGATGCAAAGTAGGGTACACAGCTCCACCCCTATTCACTGCGCTCACTCAAACCTCCAGACCTAACACCTCATTTACTGGCGACACAGGGCACCGAGGAGCTGGGCAGAGACGGACGGATTTAGCCTGCGGTGTGCCAGCCTTCCGTTTATTGCTTCCCCTTCCCAATTCCAACTTCAGTCTGTGCTCTGAGTGAGCTCCCCGTTTCACTTTCATTGACGGGGGGTGGGGGTGGGGTGGGGGAGGTGGGGAGGGCAGGGGCTGAAGGACCTGCAAGAGGGAAGGGTTCCCACTATCCTGGCTACAGCCTGGGTATGAACACAGCCCGGGTTTGGGTGACGTGCACAGGTTCAAAACTCATTCCAAGCCTCAGCCCCCAACTTTCTGCTCCCATCTGACTCCCCACGGAATCCCTTTTGGTCTAGAAACCCCACCCTCTCTGTAGGCCCATAACACACCGCTGGCTTACCTCTTTCTCTACTGCCCAGCCGACTTCCTGCTTGCCCAGGTTATGCCAGACCAAGCTTGCCCCCTTTGCCCCCACCCTGGCCCCCAGCAAACTCCTGTTTTCTTGTGGCCAAACTCACCTCCTCCACAGTCTTGGAAAGGGGTCCCCTTCTATGTGCATCTAACCTTGAGTCATTTCCCTAAGCCCTAGGCTAACCATGTAGTTTTCTTATGTCTTAGAGTTGCTCTGTTACCATGGTAATCACTCCTCTATTAAACTTCCCCTGCTGCATTATTCTTTTCTATTTTTGATGGTTTTGGTTGTTGTTGTTTTTTTCATGATGTTTTTCATGAGACTAACTTGAGAACATAACTGTCTCCCTTTTCCTGGGCTGGTGTTGGGGCCCTGGTCTCGGGCACTGGTGGTCACACTCAAGCAGAATCCATTCTTTTAACAGGTGTGTCCCAAGTGACAGCACGTCACAGACTCATTTCTAGGTGCTAGCAAGAGGACAAACAAGACAGCCACCACTGGCACTCACAGAAGCACTAACCTGTAGCCAGAAAGGGAGTGTAGCGGTGACATCACTGGAGAAATTCAGCCAGGGTATCAGGACAGAAGAAAGGGAAATAGCAGACTCGATTAAACTGGAATATCAAGACGGCGTTTTCTTAAAAGGGCATGTTTAAAGAGACACCTCACCACCACCCACCCACCCAAGGATTAGAGGGCCCAGTCTGGAAAAGAGACACAGAGGATCACTGCAAGCAAAGGCCCTGGGGCGAGACGCACGGAGAAGACCAGCAGCCAAGCAGCAGGGCTGCCATCCAGAGGAGAATGACAAAGGAGTGGTTCCCTCTGTGTGCTAGATCGGAGGCAGCAGTTGGCCATGTCCATCTGTTTCAGCTTAACAGATTTTTCCGGGTAATTTATGTTCACAGTAAATAAGGCAAACGTTACAAAAGCCTGTCTCTCTTGGCCTCTCTCTTCCACCCCCAGCTTCCTGCCACAGACAACTGCTGTGACCATTGCCACGGACAGCCCAAACAGAAATGTCCGTTCACTTTTCAAACTCAAAGTGATTCATACTCCACACACAGACTTCTGGCCTCGCTTCCCTCCCCTCATCCTGCATCGGGAGGTTCTTCCCTATCGGTCCATCTCCAACAGTCTGTCTGAGCTGCAGGCGGTTCCATTGTGCACATGAACCGTGATCCTTTTCATCAGACCCTGACTGGAGCATGTTTGCTTTGCGCTACAAAGAATGTGGCTTGAAGATCCAAGCAGCGTCTCCTATGCTCCCACATGGGGAGGAGGCTGTAGGGGGAAATTTCATTTGAAGGAAAGGGCAGAGGCAAATGCAGAGTAACTAGGTCAAAGGTATTAACCTTTTAAAAGTTTGATTAATATCTCCAAGGAGTCATGCTGAATCTTCATTTTAGTGTAAAGCAACAAGGTGCAGCCTGCTTAAAGTAAAGCAACAGAGAGGTGTGAGGAGGCACAGAGATGGTCGGGACCAGGAAGACATCCACATTCCCAGAGTGAAAATGACCACTCTTCTGGACATTGAGGAGGAAGATATTTTTGTACAGTTGAAGCAGGAACTAAAAGTTACCAAATCATAATTGGCTGAAAGACAATTGGAGAGTCAAAGCGGGCTCTCTGACAGCAAGGATTTAACAGAGACCAGTGGATAATGTATGTGGGATTCCATGATTGATTAAAGGTATGTAACTGTAATCATACATCCTCTTCAGTTTATTACAGGATGGTCTCAGGACCATGCCAGGATAGTATTCTTGAGTAACCTGCTATAATAATTGCTTTCTTGCTTTCCCATATGAGTGTCCCCCACTTATCTCAATCATATTTCAAGCCCTAAGCCACTGGCTAGTTTAATGATACTATTATTAGAATTACCAAAGACCCTATGGAGGTTCCTTATATTATCATTCAAAAAGCTGATAATGTTGCCATTAAAGTGAAACAAAGATACATATAAACTTTAGCTCTATGAATGGACTTTGAGCTCACCTTTAAACATAAGCCCTAACCTAAGAACAAACAGCTCTTTTAAAAATGTATTATTAATTGGGAGTTAATACATATATCCGATCATTCCATAGTTCAATCATGTCAAGCAGTATTGCACAATTGCTACCACAATCAGTTCTTATGATGCATCCCTGCTTGATACGCCCCTCATGAAAGGATCACTGGATATATGAGTGCTATAGCAAAGTGTGCTGAAGAAGGCAGAAGGTGCCCAACTATTAGAAAGAATAGTGTCTTGGGTCTTAAACATTTGTCTTAAAACAAGCAGCCATCTAAGTGAGGTATCACCCAAGCCCACACGAAAGAAGCATACTAACTTGTGTAATTAAAAGATTACGAAGAGTAAAAATCTAAGATCAGAGGAGGAAATTGTACTAGGGCTTAATCTCTGAGCACTCAATTTGCAGAAGGCTATGGCTGACAATGAAAGCCCAAAATCCATTAGCAGAGTCCCCATGAAGATTAAGCCTCCACTGAATTTCCCCAGACCATCGACCAGGGATGTGACTATTCTCAGGCAGAGTACATCAGAAAGTGAATCAATTTTGAGATATTTTGGTTAAATTGTAACGTCATCTGTTCTCCCTTTTGACACATTTTATGTTGTTCTAGTTTTCATTCTTTTCGATGGAGGTTTATCTGCATTTTATTGTATTGTTAGGATTTTTTGTTTTGTCTTGTTTGGGGGAATAATTTTCTTTATGTGGAATCCAAAATAAATGAGAGAGAGAGTAATTAGAATAATAATTCCTTAGGGTTGTGACAGAGGAGGTTGTGGGTAAATGAGAAGCTAATAACTTGAGAACAAAAAATGAAGAAAGTTTTCTAAAATTGATTGTGGTGATGAATGCATAACTCTCTTTAGTATATTCAAGCCATTGAATTGTATGAGAATAATATATCGATACAACATAAAAAAGAAAAGAAAACAGGGGGATTCATGTTCAAATATATAATAAATTGTTTTCAAGTTTCAAAATTGCTTTCTTAATCATATCTGTGTCTTTGAGAATTCATTATGAATATTTATCAATAAAGCTGTACATCAAGACCCTTCAAAGATAAACTAACATGTCCTGTATCTATTTGACCCTAGAACAGTGGTTCTCAACCTTCCTGATGCTGCGACCCTTTAATACATACAGTTCCTCATGTTGTAGTGACCCCCTCACTATAAAATTATTGTTTTTTGCTACTTCATCACTGTCGTTTTGCTACTGTTATGAATCGGGCAACCCCTGTGAAAGGGTTGTTCGACCCCCAAAGGGGTGGCGACCCACAGGTTGAGAACTGATGCCCTAGAGGGAAAGTGCCCTGGGAGTGATGCCCTGAGAGCTGCACCTGCCAGGCCTTAGAGAAAAAGAGTATCTTCTTCAGGGTAAATGGTTAGGTCAGCATCAACATTAGAGAAATGGCTGTTAGAAAAAAACAGCTTTCAAAATATCCCATGGATTGTATGTAGGCCCATGCCTAGACTTTAAAATGAAATCGAGGCTCTGCTTCCATATTTTCTCTCTTGATAGACCCCTGTACCCAGAGCCTTTGAGTTTTAAGCTTTTATGCAGTTATGTGGAGGGCAAAGAGAAGAAATAGATTAGCTAACTTGTAGTTCCCTCTCCCCTGGCAAGGCCAGCAGGCCAGCACCCACAGGTAGAACAGCTCCAGCCTGTTTCCCCCTGGAGAGTTTCAGGACCATTGCGCAATCCCTTACAGGTGTGATCCCACTGCTAGTTTCCCTGGCCAGACCTCCCTTCCCACCTGTAGTCTGTAAACCTGCCCAGGTCTACAAGTTTTCCAGCAGCTTCTGTGCCCTTTCCCCAGCCTTTGGCCACTCTGCCTCTTCAAAGCCAAGATCTCCTAGGGTCCTTAGGAATGTACTTTTATTTTATCCTGGTCCCCAGACCGGGAGTCTTTTTCTATGCCACTGGCCACTTCATGCAGAAGCAAATCACTGGCATTTTGCCACCATGGGAGAGGCTGAGAGATTTGGAAACTTGAAAAGCCTAGGCCCCAAGTATCCGAGGATGGAGCAAGACAGCATTTCTTAATTATCGAGTGCTGCCATCACAGACATACCACAAGTTAAGGCTTTCACAGACTTTGAAGTCTCAAAGTAGAGTCCACGATGGTGACTAGGAGCAAGAGCTGTGGGAGTGGATCCTCTCAGATCAGCCCTTGCTGATGGGGCATGGCTCAACACGAGGAGTCACTGCCATTACACCTATGAATAATCAAAACTTGGAATGAGCAACTCAAGGTAAGGAACAACAGCTGCAAAAATCTAAGAATCGTGTCTTGAAATGTGCAGAGGGTGAATCTAGGAAGATCAGAAGTCATCAAGAATGGAATGGAATACATGAAGATTGCTATCCTAGTCATACGTGAACAGAACGGGACTGGTATTGGTCATTTTGCATCAGAAAATCACATGAATTCCGATGCCAGGAATAACACAATGTGGCATTCATTGTCAAAAAGGACACTGCAAAATTTAATCATGAAGTACAATGCTCTCTGTTATAGGATTCTATCTGTCCTTCAGAGAATTCCTAGGGATCTGCTTATTGTTCACTTGTTTGCGTCCCTTTTCCTTTTGTTTGTTCATGTGGGCCACAATTGACGGCTATTTCCATGGCATTGGGATGCAACTGCTAGGGTTTGGAAAGCTGCTGACATGCGAAGGCTGTTGTCTCTGTCGAATGGTGCTGGAGAAGAATGCTATAAACTACTGAACAGGAGGAGGAGGAAGGGAAAGTGGAGAGGGAGAAGAAGAATGTGCAAGAGAGGGAGTGAGAAAGAGGAGACCAAATTTAGAATTAAGCAATAAGAGAAAATTTTAAGAAGAAATGGCATCTTATTAAGAGAAAGAAAAGGAAATGGGGGAAATAATCAGAATAAAAGGAAAAAAGAAGTGATTATTTAGGAAATGAGGAAAATGAGAATTAAAAAGAGAAAAAGGACCAAAAAAAACTCTTTGTTACAGTGAATCCTACTCTCTCTCCACCAGGAGCATGAAGCACGTGGGTCCTGGCTGGGGTGCCAGGCCATATGGATGCTGAATTGAGTGCAGACATCTCAAGCTTTCAGACAAAAACATGTTGAGAATTAAAGGGTGGAGAAAATATACCAAGCAAATGGCAATGAAAGAAAAGCAGGGGCAACAATCTTCATCTCTGACAAAATTGATCTCAGGGTACAAGTCATACCAATAGACAAAGAGGGGCATTATATAATGCTCAAGGGAACAATAGACCAAGAACCAGTAAGCATAATAAAAATACATGCAACCAATAAGAGACCCACAAAATCCATAAATCAAACACTCCAAAAGGTGAAAAAATAAATTACAGGCTCAACAATTATGGTAGGTGACTTTAATACACCACTCAACAAGGAGGCTACAGATCTAAGCAACACAAATGGACGGCTGGCCCTGATAGGTATTTTCAGAGCTTTCCACCAAATGCACAAAAAAAATCAGATTCTTTTCAAACCCACATGGTACATATTGGAAGATAGGCCACAGGCTGGGACACAAGTTGAACTTGAGTAAATTCAAGCACACAGAGATTATACAGATGTCTCTCTCCAACCACTGTGCCATAAAGCAAAAAATCAACAGAAGAATGGTGAAGAAAACAAGGGAAAACAACTGGAGCATGACTACTTCTCTATTGCAAAAGGAGTGGGTATTGGCCCAGACTAGAGATGAAATCAGGAAGTTTCTAGAAACCAATGAGAATGAAAATACGATGGGATACAGCAAAGGCATTTATCAGAGGAAGACTGATGGCAATACATGCACACATGAAAAAGGAAGAGATACTTGTGGTTGATATGCTGGCACAAAACTTATACCAATTAGAGCAAAGTCAACAGAAAAATCCCACTAATAGCAAAAGTAAAGAAATAATAAGAATCAGAGATGAGATACAGGAGAAGGAAAACAAGAAAACTAGGGGGGAAATTAATGCAGTTAAAAGTTGGTTCTTGGGGAGGGAGGGAAAAAAAAGAGGACCCGATGCAAAGGGCTTAAGTGGAGAGCAAATGCTTTGAGAATGATTGGGGCAGGGAATGTATGGATGTGCTTTATACAATTGATGTGTGTATATGTATGGATTGTGATAAGAGTTGTATGAGTCCCTAATAAAATGTAAAAAAAGAAAAGAGGAGAAAAAAATGATTAGGGCAAAGAATGTACAGATGTGTTTTATACAATTGATGTATGTATATGTGTGAACTGTGATAAGAGTTGTATGAGCCCCTAATAAATTGTTAATAAATAAATAAATAAAATAAGTTGGTTCTTTGAGAGGATTAACAGAAATAATAGACCACTGGCAAACCTAACCAAAGGAAGGAAGGAACAAATTTCAACAGCAAGGATGAAGGATGAAACAGGGGACATTACAATGGACCCTAATGAAATTAAAAGAATAATTACACAGTACTATGAAGGTCTATATTCTAACAAATTCAACAACTTTGAAGACATGGATAAATACTTGAAAAAACAATCCCTCCCTAGACTATCCCAGATGGATATCAACAACCTTAACAGATCCACAGCAATGGATTAAATAGACAAGGCTAGCAAGGGATTACCAATAAAAAAAATCCCCCAGGCCAGATGGCTTCACAGGAGAATTCTACCAAGCATTCAGGGATGCACTGACACCAATCTTATACAAACTCTTCCAGAACATAGAAAAAGATGGAAAACTCCCAAACTCTGGTATAACTCGGTATACCTAAAGTGGGCAAGAATCCCACAAGAATTAAGAACTACAGACCAATATCTCTAATGAACATTGATGCAAAAATCCTTAACAAAATACTGGCCAATAGAATACAAAAGCATATAACTCATCAAGATCAAGTGGGATTCATACCAGGGATGCAGGGATGGTTCAACATATGAAAGACCATTAGTATTATTCACCACATTGACAGGAAAAGTTATAAGAATCACATGATAATATCGATAGATGCAGAAAAAGCATTAGATAGACAACATCCAACACCCATTCCTGTTTGATACTCAAGAAGATAGGAATAGAAGGAAAATTCCTCAATATTATACAAGCTATATATGAAAAACCAACAGCCAACATTGTAATCCATGGAGAAAAGACGAAAACAATTCCTCTGAAAAAGTGGACCAGACAAGGATACCCCTTGTCCCCACTTCTATTTAACATCATACTGGAGGTCCTAGGTAACAACATAAGACAGAAAAAAGACATCAAAGGTATTCGTCTGGGGAAGGAAGCGGTGAAACGATCACTATTCACAGATGATATGATTTTATATATCGAATACCCCTGAAACTCCACAAGTGGAGTATTGGAAGTGATAGAAGAATATGGCCGAGTGTCGGGATATAAAATCAACAAGCAAAAGTGTATCGGACTGCTATACACATCTGATAAGACCACAGAAGAGATCAAAAAGGTGGTACCCTTCACAATAACCAAACATGAAATGAAATATCGAGGGATATACCTGACTAAAAAAACAAGATTTGTATGAGGAAAACTACAGAGCACTATTACAAGAAACCAAGAGTGACCTTAACAAATGAAAGACTATCCCATGCTCATGGATTTGAAGATTCAATACAGTAAAGATATCAGTTCTGACCAAGGCACTCTAAAAATTTAATGATATCCGAATACAAATACCATCATCCTTCTTCAAAGAATTGGGAAAACTGATTACCACCTTCATATGGAGAGGGAAGAAGCCCAGAATTAGCAGAGATCTCCTCAAGAAGAAGGACGCAGTGGGAGGACTTACTCTACCTGACTTTAGCATGTATTATATGGCCAGAGTGGTCAAAACATTGTGGTACCGGTATAAGGACAGATATTCAGACCAATGGGAAAGAGCTGACGACCCAGAAGTGAAAAAATCAACATATAGGCAACTGATTTTTTATAAGGGCCCAAAAAATATCAAATGGGAAGCAGATGCCCTCTTCAATAAGTGGTGGTGGAAAAAAATGAATATCTACCTGCAGAAAAATGAAGCAAGACTCTCACCTCACTCCATGCACAAGAATAAACTCAAGGTGGATCACAGACCTCGAGGTAAAACCCCAAACAATTAGGACCCTTAATGAGAGAATTGGGACAAACCTGAGAACCTTGGCACAGGGAATACATAGGCTATCAGAAATAGGGAAGGATACTAATACAGAGGAGTCACAAATTGACAAGTGGGATATACTGAAGATAAATCACCTATGTATATTGAAAGAATTCACCAAGAGAGAAAAGAGAGCACACAGACTGGGAAAACATCTTTAGCAATGACGAATCAGATAAAGGCCTTATTATGAAAACTACAATACTTTGCAAGTTTACAACAGGAAACAAACTAACTGCCCACCAAGGAGGTGGGCAAAGGACCTGACCAGAAGTTTCACAGGGGCAGAAATCCGAATGACCAATAAACATATGAGAAAATATTCCTGATCATTAGCCATAAGAGAAATGCAAATTAAAACAACTATGAGGTACCACCTGACACCCTCAAAGGTAGCCCAATTCAAAAAGTCAGAAAGTAACAAGGGTTGGGGGACTGTGGGGAGACAGGAACTCTCATCCACTGCTGGTGGACCTGTAGGTATGTACAGCCATTATGGAAATTGATTTGGCGATTTCTCAAACAGATGGAGATTGAGCTACCATACGGCCCAGCAATCCCCCTACTGGGCATATACCCAGAAGAGATAAGAAACAAAACACGGCCAGACATCTGTGCTCCAGTGTTCATCACAGCCCAGTTCACAATTGCAAGGAGTTGGAAACAACCTAAATTTCTATCAACAGATGAACAGATCAAAAAACTGTGGTACATACATACAATGGAGTACTACGCGTCCCTAAAATGCAGTGATGAACACATGAAGCACATTGCCTCATGGGAAGAAATGGAGGAAATCGTGCTAAGTAAAAGGACAAGTACAACATGAGTCCTCTGAGGTTAGCTTAAAAAACAAACAAACAAAAACAGGGCTTAGAGGAAAAGCTACTATATACATCCATCCCTGGGGTGAGGTCCAGCAACCATGGCAAAGGGCAAACCCAATCAAGGGATACATATGGCTGCCAACTAAATAAGACAGGGAAAGAAAGAGAACAAAAGACATGGGTAGGGGGGAGCAGGGCACGAATCCACCCCCAAGAGGAGGACATTGTTTATATCTCCACAGGAGAAGGAGAGAGAGACCAGGTTTCAACCCAATGCACCAAGATGTGAATGCAACATACTGGCAGATACCAGGGAACCAATAGAGAGGCCTGCGGGGCCAGCCCCAATCCTGATAATGTGGCCACCTCCGCCACCTCAGAGGAATGCACTTCAGAAGACAGCACTGGGGCTACAGCTTGGGGAGAGGGCGCGTCGGATTAGAGCACACGGGAGGAACACAAAGGGATGGAGAGCGAGGAGAGGACATCCTGGCCCACCAAGCCCCAAGGACGATGCTCCTGCTCAGAGCAGACAATGCACAGGGAGGACCGTAGGGCTGGTCCCACCATGGGATAGGGATTGTGTTATATCTGTGAATCACTCGGGGCAGATGACATTTTCTCAGTGTTAATTCTTCCTCACCACGGTGGCTAGTTGGAGAAAGGAATTGCATTCGATCCTAAATTCTGAGCACCTGGTTGACAGGAGGCGATGGATGACGGTGAAGGCACAACATTCATCTGTGGAATCCCTAGGAGGATTCGACCTCCATTAAACCCACTCTGCCTGATGAATGACACGGAATGTGAATAATCTTGCCCTCAGGAAGGATATTGGAATGTGGATTTCCTCCGTTCCTCTCACCAGCCCAGCTGAAGCTATCTCCCTTAGCGCCTTACTTGGGTGTGTCCTTGATGGAGATCACCAAACCGGGAGTTGCATAGTCCTGAGTCATGCCTTTGCTGTGTCCAGGAAGCCCTGGATGAATATTGTAATTTCTACCTCTTGCGTCCCCACCCTGGTCGCCATCCAACTCTGGGAGAACCACTAGTAATTATGCTGCATTCGATCTGCCTGCAACGGCACGATGTGACATGTCTTTTTGAAAACTACGTATTGCATCAAGCACCATTGTGGTCTTGTGCTCATGGTGTCCCTCATCTGGATGATAAGTCTCTAAAGTTGTCCTGCCCTTGCTCTGTTTAAGTATTCAGTATTATATTTTTTTTAAAAAAGAAAGAAAGAAAAACTGATGGGCCCTAAGCCACCCTTCAGTTCTGAACTCAGTCCTATACTGGAAGAATGAACCATTCAAGGTCAAAAGGACAGCAGTGACCCAAGGACAAAGTTTAGGAAAGGAGCAGGACGCAGGAAACATGGGGAGGAAATGGGTTGAGATGGTACAATTCAAGGATTGGAATGCATAGGAAAACATGTGTGAGGTGTTGAGTGTAAAAAACTCATGATCTGCTCTGTAAACCGTCCCTAATTCACAATTTTAATTACCGTCTCAGAAACCTTTCTGGAATGGTGGTAGTGTTTCGTAGTTTTCTTTATATAAGCCTTCTGCTTCTCGGGTAGGATTTACACCCAAGTATTTCAGCTTTGGGTCATCGGTTGTAAATGGGAATGTGTCCCTCGTTTCCTTTGCAGAGTTCTCTTTGTTGGCGTGAAAAAATGTGACTGTTTTGGGTGTGTTGATCTTGTGCCTGCCACCTAGCTCAATATTTCATTTCATTCCAATAACTTTCTAGCCAGGTGCTTGTGATTTTCTATGTATAGATTCATATCACCTGCAAATAGAGAGTTTTACTGCTTCTCTGCCAATATGAATGCCTTTTGTTTCCATTTCTTGTCTTATACCTCTGGCTGAGACTTCAACACAATATCAGGTAGGAGCAGCATTCTTCAATTTCTTTCTTTTTTTTCTCCTGCTGCCAACCATTTTTGCCAACCTCCTTCTTATTGCATATTGCCTTCCCCTTGACCCAAGTCCACACATGTCGACCCTCTAGCCTTCCCGCCCTCTCTTCCCATCTGATTCATGGGAACCATAAAATAATTTGTTTTTAAATGTAAAAACCTTTTCTGGACATTTTACAATGTGGTCTTATATATTATGTGTCCTTTTGTGGTTGATTAATTTCACTCAGTATAATGTTCTACAACCACTGCACCCCTCCCCCTCAAAAAAAACACCAAAAAAAATCTACCATAGAGTTGATGCATAGCATGCTGAGCTTCCCAGACTGTAACTCTTTAGGGGAGGAGAAAGCCCCATCTTTCTCCCGAGGAGCAGCTGGTGGTTTGAAATTGCCGAATTTGTGGATTGCCAGTTCATCTATATAATGAGATATTTTGAAGGTTCATTGTTATTCTTTAACATTGTAGTAGTCCACTGTGTCTATATATCCATGTTAATGTATCCATTCTCACACAAGGGACGGTTGGACTGTTTCCATCTTTTCACTATTTTGAGTAGTACTATGATGAGCACAGGTATGCATACCTCTATTCATGCGGCGACCCTTATTTCTGTATACCAAGTGGAAATATAGCTGCATTGTATGGTATTTTTATTCTCAATGTTCCAAGGACGTGCTAGGCCACTTGCCACAGCGGTTGCACCATTTTCATTGCATCAGTTATATGTGATGCTTGCAATCTCTCTGCACCCTGGCTAGCATCTGGTTTTTTGTTTTGTTTTGCACTTTCCTACTAGTGCTGGGGTGAGGTTGTATTTCATTGCTTTAAATTGCATCTCTCCAACAGTAGACCACAAGCATTTCTTCACACACTGTTGGCCTCCTGGCTGTATCCAGTGACGTGTCTGTACAGGCTCTGCACTCACTTTCAGTTGTATTGGTTGTCTTTCTCTTTTTGAGGTGTGGGCGATTTCCATAAATTTTAAAGATTATTCCCTTATTCAATATGTCATTATCAAGAAGTGTCCCCATTCTATAGGTTCCGTTTTTATTCTTTTGGTGACATATTGTGATCCACATGAAGGTCTAATTCTTAGGAGGTCGGAGTCATCTAGTTTGTCACCCACTGTGGGTGTGTTTTTTCAGTATGTTTGATAGTGTATTTATACCATGTATTAGCGGCTGTCAGTTTGCCCCTATTTCTCATTGGTGATCTTTGTAGTGCTAGGCTTAACATTTAGTTCTTTGATCCATTTTGAGTTCATTTTATTCTTCGGCAAATGGAAACCCAGTTTTACCAAAAACCCTTCTTAAAGAGACTATCTTGTCCCCATTTCATATCCTTTATTAGAGGTCAACTGTCTGTAGGTGGATACATTTACTTTTGAGGTTTCAATTCTATTCTCACATTCTTGAATTTACATATATATATATATATTACAGGCCCAAGGAAGGCCTGAGAATCTGCTTTCTAAACTAAGATCTAAGGAAAAACTGGGTATATGTGTGTATAAAAATATACATATATAAATATGTTATTTATATATGAATACATATAAATACATTTTCCACCATGCTTTGAAGAATCAATTAGTCTGTGGTTGAATTTGAAGTCAGTTTAAATTGAGGTTGGTTGCAATTTAGAGTAGTTTTAGAGGTGCTCTGGTTAGAGTTAGAAGATGCGGGTTTGGGGTTGAGGATGGGGCTCACACTAACAGGCCAGAATGAGAAAGGCTTAGGCCTGCCTTGGGATTTGGAATAGATTAAATAAGGATTCTGAGAAAAAACAGGCTAAGATAAACCTAATGAGAGTTGGAGTTTGAATAGAGATGTAGATTTTCCCCCCAATCAGATTTACAGCCTGAAGCTGTGAAGTTAGGTGGGGTTAGAGGAGGAAGGAAGTTCCCATTTGGGCAAAGCCCCCACCCCCCACCCCCTTCATCTCTGCCACTTACTGCTGCCATCCAGCGAAGGCGTCTTTGGGGTCATCAACAGAACACTGGCCAGGCTGGAGGCTGTTTGTGCATCTGCAGCTGCACAGGAGCATCAGCCAGACCACTGTCCTGTGGTACAACGGGAGGCTGACCATGGTTCACAGGGCACCTGGTGTCCACTGCGAGCCCTGGGAACAAGCTGGGGACCTCTGGGACATAGGCCACTAGCTCATGTCTCAATGGCACTGCTCTCTTGATCTTGCTTCCTGAGGGCACGCAGTGTCTTTCTAACTTGCTCATCAGCCAGTGTCACCAGGTGTGTTCGTCTGGGTAAACTAGGGAAACAAATCCACAGAAACTCATATATGTATAAGAGAGAGTTGTTTGTTTTTAAAAGCATTTTATTGGGGGCTTGTACAATTCTTATCATAATCCACACATACATCCATTGTGTCAAGCACATGCATACATTGTGGTCATCATTATTCTCAAAACATTTGCCTCTACTTGGGCCCTTAATATCGGCAAGAGAGAGTTTTACATAGAGAGTAAGTGTACATTCAGAAAACATCCCAAGCCAGTCCAGTCCAAGCCCCAAGTCCAACTGAGCCCACATGTCGATACCAATCTACAAAGTCCTCCTCAAACTCACAAAACACACACAATGACGCCAAATGCAAGAGGATCACAGGTCAGTGGTTAGAAAGTCTTTGAATCCAGTGGCTGTGTAAGCATCTCAGCACTGGCAGGGGTCTCCACGTGGATCCTCCAGCACCCAGGGCTGCATCAGGGTAAGTCCATGTGGCTTCTCCTCAGGGATGTCTCGCAGGAAGTAAGCCTTGCTAGCTAGGCAGCTACACACTGGTCCGACCATCAGAGAACAAGAGACCAGAGAACAAGAAAGGCGAGGCTCACTGAGCCATTTATCTCTCTGCCCTTCAATTAACCCTACATGTGTTTATCAGCCAGGTTGGCACAATAAACCTTAACTATCTCACCGGGAATCACTACCTGAAATAGATTCCTCTTTCGCCAATCTCCTGTGGGCAGAAAGGACCAGATACACAGACTGGTGCAGGGCGACACCTCCTGGCCAGTGCAAAGAGCTGGCCTCCTTGCTGTCCCTTGCAGGCAGCTCCCTACAACATTGTGCCCACCCATTGCTGCCTTCATCTTCCAGCTAAATGGTACCCATTCATACAACTACCATCTCTCCATACCAAGCATTCACCCAGTCACTTAGCCATTAATTTCCCCATCACCATCGCGCTCCCATGAATGCCTACCAATGCATCCATCTGTCCTTCCATCTATCCATCCATTCAAGCACAGCCCAGTCATATAAGAACTCTCCCTCATTCTGCTACCCACCTCTCATCCACACATGGGGATTCCCATCCTCTCCTGCTAATGTTGCTCTTTCCGTCCACCACACATTTTCTCATTTCACAAAGATGCTTAGTGGACCTCTCCTCCCTGTGAGGCCTTCAGCAAAGGTGAGATTCAAGAGGAGACAGGTGCAGAGAGGCTTGTGGTCCCTAGAGGGATCACTGCTTTGAGTGCAGGCAGCACAGGACACAGGAGGATGGAGGAGCCCGGACTTGAAGGCCCAAGGAAGGCTTGACTGAGAAGCTGCCTCCTGAACTAAGATTGAAGGAAAGATTGGAAGCAGCGAAGAGAAAGTAGAAGGATGTGGAGCAGGTTCCTGGCAAAAGGCTCAAGAGGGTCCAAGGTGTGGAAACCAGGCAAATTTCCAACAGAGGGCCAGGGAAGGGAGGCCCAACATTGGCAGGTCTTGCCAACCATCAAAACACCTGGCCTGACTACCGGGACAGTGCTGGGCACGTTGGGGGGTTTCTTTTACTTTTGAACTCTTCTTTTTTTTAAATCATTTAATTGGGGGCTGTACAGCTCTTATCACAATCCATCCATCCATTGTGTCAAGCACATTTTGTACATATGTTGCCATCATTATTTTCAAAACATTTTCTTTCTACTTGAGCCCTTGTTATTAGCTCATTCCACCCCCCTCTCCATCCCTCACAAACCCTTGATAATTTATAAATTATTATTTTTTGAACTATTCTTCATATGACATAAGTCATACATTTCTACCATTTCATTATAAAAATAGAGGCATAAATAGAGAAAAATATTAGTTACCATTGAAATGGTGCCCAGTCCTCCTGTGTGGTCTTCACACTTATTGGTGTATTTTGGTCCATCGCTACAGTCCTAAGGAAGGAAAGTGCCTCCCAACTAGAGCAGTGGTTCTCAACCTGTGGGTCGCGACCCCTTCGGGGTTCGAACGACTCTTTCACAGGGGTCGCCCGATTCAAAACAGTAGCAGAATTACAGTGATTAAGTAGCAACGAAAGTAACTTTATGGGTGCGGGCTCACCACAACATGAGGACCTGTATTAAAGGGTCATGGCATTAGGAAGGTTGAGAACCCCTGAACTACAGAGCTCATTCTCCCGCTCACTGTCACATAATATTCTGTAGGGGCCTATAGGGGTTGTTGTTGTTGTTGTTAGGTGCTATCAAGTTGGCTCCGGCCCACAGCGATCTTATGCACGACAGAAGGAAACACTGCACCGTCCTCACGACTGTTCTTATGTCTGAGCCCGTGCTTGCAGCCACTGTGACGTCCATCTCCTCAAAGACCTTGCTCTCCTTTGCCACCCCTCCACTTTACCAAACATGCCATCCTTCTCCTGGGATTGGTCTTCCCTGATAGCATGTCCAAGGTAGATACGACAAGAGGTGCCATCCTTGCCTCTCAGAAACACTCTGGCAGCACTTCTCCCAAGACAGATTTGTTTGTCCCTTTAGCAGGCCCTGATTACCTGCCTAGTTTTCGGGAGGAAATTCCGAGACGTTTCTGCATTTGCCTGAGTTTAGCAGCTCTGCTGGAACCCGTCCACCATGGATGCCACGATGAGAAATGCCAATGGCATCACTTCCGGCAGTCACAGCACCATGTAACACATGTCACAGCACAACAAACTGACAGGTGGCTTGTGGGGGGCAAAAGTAACTAGCCCTCGCCCAACCAACCGCAGACAAAATGTGCCTATGTAAAATGTGTCTGCACATCTGAAGACATTCCAGTGCATGCACAGAAAGCCCGCTTTCACTGTTCTGTGCTGCACCTCGGTGGACGACAGGACTGTAAGGGATACGAAGTCCCTCGTGCCTGACACACAGTCCAAGTGTGGTGCCATCGTGAAGTAGGTTTGCTGTGGAGAGGGCTGATTCTGCCGGCCCCCAAGGCAAAGATCCTCTCCCTCCTCCAAGGCCTCACGCACCCAGATGCCACCTTGCCTCCCCTTCCTACTTTTCATGGGGCCCTGAGCTCCATGCCTGGGCTTCCCCAGAAAGGCCCCATTCTCCATTACAAATATTCTTTTAGGCATGCATGAAAAACATTTTTGTCGAAGAAGTGTATTGGTTTTTCCCATTATGGGGCAGAATATTTTCTTGCTATTTAAACCAATTCTACTTGAGTTTAATTTTTTTTTCTGGTGGAAATCTACATAAACAAAACATACACATTCTCAACAATTCCTACATGCACAGTTCAGTAACAAAGATTAGATTGCATTCTCATGCTGGGCAGCCGCTTTCACTGTCTTTTTCCATAGCAAGTGTTTCTGCTTTGTGTTAGTCTGGGCACTTTAGAGAAACAAATCCACAGAAACTCATGTATAAGAGAGAGTTTTATATAAAGGTTAAGTGCGCATCAAGAAAACATCCCAACCCAGTGCTGTCCAAACCCACAACTCCAACATTAACCCACCTGTCCAACACCAATCCACAAAGTCCTCCATCTCACAAAACACACGCAATGACACCCACTGCAGAAGGAAAGCTGAATCAGTGAGCGTGTATGCATCTCAGCGCTGGCAGGGGTCTCCACATGGCTGTTCCAGCACCCAGGGCTGCATTGGGGTAGGTCCATGTGGCTTCTTGGGGATGTCTTGCAGGAAGTGAGCCTTGCCAGCTGAAGCAAGGAACTGGCTAAGGCAGCTGCACCTGGTCCGACCATCAGAAAGCAAGAGACCCGAGAACTAGAAAGGTGAGGCTCACTGAGCCATTTATCTCTCCGCCCTTCAATTAACCCCATATGTATTTATCTGCCAGGTTGGCACAATAAGCTTCTTTAACTAACTAACTCATGCTTCATGATGTCAGGAGCCCTTGGTGGGACTACTATCTATCTATGTATCTATGTATCTATCTATGTATCTATCTATCTATCTATCTATCTATCTATCTATCTATCTATCTATCTATCTATCTATATCCTCCTGGGTTCCTCAAGTTCAGGCATTAGCTGCCAGTTCATATATTCCTCCAACCCTCACCACCTCCATCCCCAGAGGAACACTAACTTACTCTCTGTCTCCTTGTTGTTGTTGCTGTTGCTGTTGTTAAGTGTCCTGCAGTAGAGTCTGACCCATGGAGCTCGTATGTAGAACAGAATGGAACACTGCCAACCTCACAATCATTTCATTGCTGGGGCCCATTGATGTATCTACTGTGTGGATCTATCCCATTTAGATAGATCCTCTTTTTGAGATAGATGAGTCCTCTTCTTCACAGGCCTTTGCTTTACCAAGCATGATATCCTTTTCCAGGAACTGGTCCCTCCTGACAACGTCCAAAGTACACAAGATGTAGTCTAATTACCCCTTACTTCTAAGGAGCATTCTGCTTGTCCTGCTTCCCAGACAGGCCCTTCATGCTTCTGACAGTCCATGGTACTTCCGCTATTTTTCACCAATGTTGTAATTCAAAGGTATCCATTGTACTTTGATCTTCCCTTTTCATTCTCCAGCTTTCACTTGCATATGAAGTGATTGGAAATACGATAGCTTGGGGCTAAAACGGAGCACTTAGATCCCCCTTGCCGAAAGCTCTTAATTGGTCAAGTAAGAGAGAGAGAGAATTGCTCAGTGGGTTTGCCAACTCGAAGATCATTGATGGCCTTGATATGGCCATTTCAGGAAATGCTGGTAGGGAGTGATACAGGAATAGATGATGGGGGAGAGCAAACAATGCATAGAGATGGCCCTTTCAAGGGTCTTGGCCATGGCTCAGTCTTGCTCCTTTATGGATAAGTCTGGTACCATTAGAGACTGGTGGGAGATGACCCAGAGGGCTCTATTTTCTCTCTGCTGAGGTGTAACCTGTAAGGAAGGCAGGATCTTTGATCTTCATCAGTAAGTGCTTCAAGTCCTCTTCATTGTAAGCAGCCACCCTGCATGTCATGGATGGTTAAGGAATCTCTCTCAAATCCTGCCTCTGTGGCTACCACCATTCTCAACAAGCCTGTCCAGTGTATTTGATCAAATCGGTGACAAACACCGCAACCCCCAAGGTCAGCAGTTCCAAGCCACCAGCTGCTCCCGGGCCTTTCTACTCATGCCCAGAATCACAGTCTGGGAAACGTACAGGGGCCCCTGTCCTGCAGGCTCAGTAGGAGTCAGCAGTGACTTTGAACTAGGGACCCTGGTGGTGTACTGGTTACATGCTGGGCAGAAACCTGCATGGTTAGCCGTTTGAAACCACCAGCGATTCTGCAGGAGAACGATGTAACTTTTGATTCCCGTGAACAGTGACCATCTTAGAAACCCACAGGGGCAGTTCTCCCCTGTCTACCCCTCTAGGGTCACTCTGGCTGTGAGGTTTAGTTTTGAATTTTGTAATGAACACACATGCCAACCACATATGTGGCTTCACACAATAGGGTTTCTTTCTCCCACGTCCTAAGTCTGCTGTTGGTACTGCTGATTGGAATGCTTTCACTCCAGTGGTGATGCAGGGAGCCCCACTCCTCCTGGTTTACAGCAGCCGCCCTCAGCCAGCTCCACAGGAGATGGCGGGGAGAAACTGGTCTCTCCATCCCTGACACCTGCCTTCAGCAGAGCCCGGAGTCAGGTAGTTCTCCCTGAAACTACAGAGTCCCCCAGAAAACCCTAGTGGGCTTACAGACTTGACTGTGTCCCCACCAAAGCATCCTATAAATCCCCACATGGGTGGGTTACTGGGTGGGGTGGGGTTGGGGGATTGTCCAGAGGGCAGAGCCTAGGGTCCCCTGGCTGCAACACCTGAAGAACCTGGGCATCTAAATTTGCCCCCTTCTCTTTGTCCCTTCCTCCCTGATCTGTGTTGTCACCCTGTCTTTGTTAAGTGTCTCCTTCACTCTCGACAGAGGCCATTCCCAAAGGAATCCCCAGAAGAGCTTCTCACGGAAGCAGATCCCAGGCACCCCTAGGCCACCAGGGCTACTACGGAAGCAGACAGCCTCATCTTTCTCTGAAGAGCAGCTGGTGGTTTTGAACTACCAACCTGGCCATTTGCAGTCCAATGTGTGGCGGCGCTATGCGGCAGTTCCGCTGTCAGGAAGGCTCACTGTGAGTGACAATCTGCTCCCTCTCCCACGCAGGAACTCCTGGCCGGGCACACCGCAGTACAGCAGGGTCCTGCTCCTCCGCGAGGGCAAACACAAACGGAAAAGCCCAGGAGACGACCTGCTCCTGCGATGATTGACAGGCTCAGAACCCGAGGGAGCGATTCTACTGGGCCTCAGCGGATCTCTCTGGGTTGGCTTGCTCCCGGGAAAGACTGATCGGCTGGGAAAACCCCCACTGGGCCGTTGGGGGAGTTTGGGGGTAAGCTTAGGGAAGCCGACTGCCATGTCTCCTTCCCACGGGGCGATGGCACGCTGCCGACGAGTGGGACTTCTCTCCCTCTCCTTACCGGTCCGGGCCACCAGTCTGCTAAGCGCCCCAGCCCCACTCCTCGAAGGGGCGGGCCTTCGAGGGCTTTGTGACGTCATCACACACCCACGCCCCCTCAGCTTCCATGGCGACGTCAACGGAGTTCCAGGCCTTGTGAAAGGAACGGTGGTGGCACCGAAGCTTCGGATCTCACGCAGGTGAGCGGCAGGCGGGTCCCCGCGACAGGTGGGTGCACAGAGCCACCGTGCGAGTGAGGCGGGGGTCCCCCTTCTGGGCGCCCCTGGGAAGAGCCTTTTTGCTGGGCGTCCCTGCTCTGTTTACACTGCACGATTCCGCACCCTGGTCACACTTTCTGGGGGCTCGCTGCGGGGAGCCGGGAGGGAGCCAGACTAGCCGGCCCCTGGGGAAGCAACGGGCCGGGCCTGGAAAGGCACAGGCTTTAGGTAGTGGACCTGGGCCTGGGCCCTGGGTTCCGGCCCTTCCGTGCTGCTGGGTGGCCTGTCCTGCAGAATGAGAATCCATTTGGCCAAGAGCTCTGGAGCGCCAAGTCCTGGCTGGGCGCACTGATGGGCACGGGCGCTGCCAATCAAGGATCCCCTGACCTGGGAGAGATCAGTAAACTAGTGTTTTAAAATGACCCGCCAGGTAGTGGGGAGTGGAGAGAAAATATAGTGTAGTCACGTGGTATGAAGGGGAGGCCTTTCTGAAGCCCCTCCCCCCCACCCCCAGATGGCCTCGATATTGGCAGAGGAGACTCTACCTGTCAAGACCAAGGTTGACGCGTCCCAGGAGCAGCTAGATCGGACAGTTAGACCCAAGTCCAGGAAGGGAGTGGAGGTGGGAGTAGGTGGTCCCCAGTGATCAACCGTCAGGAAATGTCCCTGTTACCCTGAGTAGCACTGGCACAGCCGTGGTTCACTCTGCTCAAGCACTTTGTCACTCCGTAGGTCTGCCACATCGCCTTCAGTCAAGGTCAAGCTCTGCTGCAGCCCGTCTTAGCCCTCAGTCAGGATGCTGACCCCTGTGTTCCCCAAGAAGATGAACCCTGAGAGTGAGTGTCAACTGGGCTGGACCTGCTGGTGGGTGCAGGTCTCTCGGAGGTGAAAGACAGCCAGGGGGCCTGGGAAGATGGAGTCTGGACTTCACGAAGAAAGTTAGGTTGGTTCTAAAGTCAGACCAGGAGGCAGGAGACCACAGATTTATGTTGTTCCATTGAACGGCTCTGAGGAAGGTGCCAGTGGAGGCCACCTTCTCAGCTTCCTGAGGCCACCACTAACTACCCTGCCGTCGGACAGGCAGTCCACTGGTCCCAAGCATTGGTTGTGTGTGACTACTTTTACTGAGAGACTGGATGGGTAGAATAGACGCTACGACGACCCACTTGGCCGCCTGTGTGTTCTAAATCCCCTTCATTTGTAAACTTTGATTTGTTTTTAAATAGTTCAGCTCTTTCTTTGGTTCAAAATGCCAAAGAGTATTCAAATCCTCCTGCTCTTATAAAATGACACCCCAACACACACACCCCCAACGCCCCCCACCCCCAGTATTCCTGTTAGGCTGGGTTGTCTAGAAAAAGAAACCCAGTGACATTCCTATGTGTATAAGAAAGAGCTTTATATCAAGAGGTAATCTTACCTCAACATGGCATCCCAGACACTTTAGACCCTGGTTTTTTATTTTTTATGGCATACAACCTCCTTCTTGGGCCACACCCGAAGGACTCCATGAATGGGGCTCCACCCCAAAGCCATATGTAGCCCTTGAACTGAAGGCCGAAATGTTATCGTGTGAGAAGACGTGGCAGCTGCTCTACCGAGAGGATAGAACGGAGGTCGTCAGACTGTAGCTCAGAGCTCTTGCCTTGAGGGTGCCCAATGAAGAAGGCCTGGTACTACCTATACTTACCTTTTTAATGCCCTCCTTGCTTTATGAAGATATGGCTTAACCTGGTACACCTGCTTTTGCCGATGTCAGGGAATATTATTGAAAGTTTTGGCTTATTCCAGCCCCATTGTTTGTATAAATAGTGTCCAGTCACTGAAGTTTAATCTAGAAAAGTCAATAATTCATGTACTGTGGTTTGTAACCAGCTTATATTTGCATAATCTCCTTTCCTCAACTGTATTTTAAATTCTATACCATTTCCTAAATTAATGGCACTATCAATAGTACCACTATGCTTCAGGGAGATGATTGAGAATGTTTTCAAACATAAAATGACAACGATGCCTCTAAGGCGAACCAGAGACAGCTACAAACCATGCATATATGAATGGATCTTGAGTTTGCACTTAATTCAAGCCCCAATCTAAGAACAATGAATTCTTATGCCATAGCCCTGCTTGATACTCACCTCATGCAGAGGTCACAGAAGATATGCATGTTATAGCAAAATGTGGTGAAGAAACTAGATGGTGCCTGGCTATCAGAAAGAATAGCATCAGCAGTCTTTTTTTAAATCATTTTATTGGGGGCTCGTACAACACATCTGGGGTCTTAAAAGCCAGATCTTGTCTTCAAACAGACAGCTGTCTAAGTGCGGTGTCAACTAAGTCCACATGGAAGAAACACCCCCACATATGTGATCCAAGGATTGTAAATAACATAAGCCAAATTCAAAGGAGGAAATGGTATCAAGAGCTTAACTTGTGAACACCTGGTTAGCAGAAGTCTATGAATGACAGCAGACAACCAAAATCCATTGGCAGGGTCCACACAGATTAAGGCTTGTTAACAACTGTGATATGCAGATGTCACAACCTTGCTTGCTGTCAATGAGGAGGACTTGAAACACTTGCTGATGAAGATCAAGAATCGCAGCCTTCAGTATGGATGACAACTCAATGTAAAGAAGACCAAAATCCTCATAACTGGACCGATAGGTTACATCATGAAAAATAGAGAAAAGCTGATTAGGGACACTTGGTAAGTTTCTTCCCAGGCCTCTTGGCACATAGATGTAGGCTGTACAGAGTAGCCCGAGGTACATATTGCTACACAACTGCTTTGTTTTTTTTCCCTGTGTCCAGAGCACCTATTGGGGATGTGATGGTGGTGGTGGCGAGGAGGTCGCCGTGTGGGGGAGGGGGGGCGTGAGTCTGCATGGAGGAAGACCCTGAGGGTGCAGTGGTCAAGCACTGGCGTGCTCCCCTGCAAGTCGGCCGTTCGAACCCACCGGTGGCTTCACAGGTGAAGAGATCTGGCACTCTGCTCCTGTAAAGATCTCAGTCTTGGGCACCACATGGGGGCAGCTAGACCGTGTCTCCCGGGGTCACTGTGAGTTGGACTTGATGGCGGCCACCACCCACCTGCGGAGTCGCTTTTTTAATGCTGCAGGGCGTTCCATAAAATGGCACTGCTTGATGCAAGCCTTGGCTTCCCTGTCTCGTTTTGGGTTTTACTCCCTCCCCGACGAAGCACCAGGACTCTGAGATGATGAGTCCAGTCTGCCAGCCTGCTGGAGCTCCAGGGTCCGACTTTGTCACTCGCTCGCTGAATGATCAGGGCCTGGCAAACTGGGCCCGCTGGGCCAAACCCACCTGCCAGATCCTCTTGTATGGCCGGCAAGCCAAGAGTGGGTTTTATGTTATTAAGATAAAATAAAAAATAGTATCTCCTGATAGAAGAGACTGATGGAATTCAACATTCCGTGTTTGTATAAATAAAGTTTTATTGGAACATGGGAAAAAAAGAAAGAAAAATAGAGAAAAGATTGAAGTTGTCAAGGATTTTGTCTTGCTTGGATCCACAATCAATGCTCATGGAAGCAGCAGTCAAGAGATCAGAAGACAAGTTGTATTAGGTAAATCGGCTGCACAAGAGATCTTCAGAGTATTGAAATGCAAGGATGTTACTTGAGGACTCAGGGGCTCCTAACCCAAGCTATGGTATTTTCCATGGCCTCATGTGCATGTGAAAGTTGGGCATTGAAGAAAGAAGTTTGAAGAAGAACTGATGCATTTAAATTGTGGTGCTGGCAAAAATTGCTCAAAGTACCATGAACTGCTAAAAGGACAGAGTGTTCCCCAGGGGCAAGGATGACAAGGCTACTTACACACTTTGGACATGTTGTTAGAAAAGACCAATCCCTGCAGAAGGATATCGTGCCAGGGAAAGTGGCAGGGAAGCTAAAAAGAGGAAGGCCCCCGATGTGATGGATTGACACCTGGCTACAACCGTGGGCTCACACGTAGGAACAATTGTGAGGCAAGGTTTCGTTCTGCTGCATATAAGGTTGCTGTAGGTCAGAACAGACTCAATGGCACCTAACAAGAACAACAGCTGTGTTAATGAACTCGGATTCATGGCAGTTAATGTCAATAAGGCAGGAGACGATGTACAGGATTAGGTGGTATTTTGAGCCAGTCTCTTGAGCTGTGCTCGTAGAGATTAGACAAGTAAGCAGGGAAGGGGAGGCCTCCTAGCACAAAGAAAGATGAGCCTGGAGTGGAGGATGTCCTTTGGACCCTGGCTGCTTGCACTAAGAAGCACCTAGACCCACGAGAAGATCAAGACCCACAGAGATCGCCAAGAAACAGTGGGCCCACAGTCACTGAAAGTCAATGACTTTTCCCCAGAACTGACACGGAGATAAAACTTTTCCTGAAAACTGGTGCCCTGAGTTTGGACTTCTATCCTCCTGTACTGTGAAAGAATACAATTTTTAAAAATCATTTTATTGGGGGCTCATACAACTTTTATCACAATCCATACATATATACAAGAGTCAACCACATTTGTACATTTGTTGCTATCATTATTCTCAAAGCATTTGCTTTCTACTTGAGCCCTTGATATCAGCTCCTCAATTTTTCCCTCCCTCCCCGCCACCCACTCCCTTGATAATGTATAAATTATTATTTTGTCATGTCTTACACTGTCCGATGTCTCCCTCCACCCACTTTTCTGTTGTCCATCCCCCAGGGAGGAGGTTATATGTAGATCATTGTGATCTGTTCCCCCTTTCTATCCCACCTTCCCTCCACCCTCCCGGTATCGCCATTCTCAGCACTGATACTGAGGGTTTCATCTGTCCTGGATTCCCTGTGTTTCAGTTCCTATCTGTACCAGCATATTCCAGCTCCTATCTGTACCAGCGTACATCCTCCAATCCAGCCGGATTTGTAAGGTAGAATTGGGATCATGATAGTGAGGGGAGGGGGGAAGCATTAAAAAAAACTATAATAATGTTGTATGTTTCATCATTGCTATACTGCACCCTGATTGGCTCGTCTTCTCCCTGAGATCCTCTGTAAGAGAATGTCCAGTTGCCTACAGATGGGCTTTGGGTTCCCACTCTGCACTCCCCTCATTCACAATGATATTTTTTTGTTCTTTGATGCCTGATACCTGATCCCTTCGACACCTCGTGATCACGCAGACTGCTGTGCTTCTTCCATGTGGGCTTTGTTGTTTCTGAGCTAGATGGTTGCTTGTTTATCTTCAAGCCTTTAAGACCCCAGATGCTATATCTTTTGTTATCCAGGCACCATCAGCTTTCTTCACCACATTTGCTTATGCATCTGCTTTGTCTTCAGTGATCGTGTCTGGAAGGTGAGATCATGGAATTCTAGTTTAATAGACCAATGTGTTCTTGCAATGAAGGAGTGCTTAAGTGGAGGCCCAATGTCCATCTGCTACCTTAATACTAAACCTATAAATATATGCATAGATCTATTTCCCCATAGATCTATATTTATCATCATATATAAATATATTTATAAATGTACATGCCTGTATTAGACCTCTACCAATGCCTTTTGCCTCCTAGTTCTTTCCTCTATTTCCTTTTACTTTCCTCTTCTCCCACTATCATGCTCAGCCTTCATTTGGGTTTCAGTAATTCCTCTTGGTTACATTGCCCTTGATCAAGCACTACCAGGCCTCTTACACCCTCCTCACCACTGATTTTGGATACTTGTTGTTCCCTTGTCCCTGGGTTTGTTAATGCCACTTCTTTCCCTCCCCTCCCCCTCTCCTATGCCCTTCCAGAACCATTGGTCCCATTGTTTTCTCCTCCAGATTGTTTATCCAGCCAATCTTATCTAGATAGACCTGCAGAGGTAATAATATGCACAAAAACAAGACAGACCAAAACAAAGCAACAAAAGAAAACAAAACGCCAACACCAAATGCAGTCATTTGTTATAGCCATCCACTTGTGGCATTTCTGATGTAGCAGCACTGAACAGCTGAGACAGAATTGCACACTAGTAGAGGGGGGGATGCTGCTCTAGTAGATCCCTAAAATGTGGAAGCAGTTTTGGAACTGGGTAGAGGCTAGAAGAGTTTGAAGATGCCTTGAAGAGACTGTTGACTGAATGGTCAACATCAAGGGCAGCTTGGGTGGGATTCTGGCTCAGATGGGAATGAAGAGACCTGAGACATGGCTCACACAGTGAGAAGGAGCTGCCGAACTAGGACATCATTCTAAATGTGTGTCATCTTACTGGTGGGGTGGGTTATCTACAGGTCCTTGTCGGTAAAGCTAAAGAGTTTTGTACATTTTCCCCAAAGCAGAAGCCTGCAGGACTACGAGGTCCAGGGGTAGGAGTGGGGGCGGGGCATGGGGCTGAGAGGCCAAGGAACCAGGAAGCAGAAGTTGAAGAAACAAGGAGCAGAGGAACAGCTGCCTGGGTCTCAAAGGGTGGCTCCCTGGACCCTGGTGTTCTGAAGGACTACAGCCTCCTAGGCTTCGAAGAGTGAAAGCCTCACCAACTCGGTTCTGGAGCCCAGGGTGCTAATCCTGGGTGCAAGGGGGATGGGCCCCAGTCAGCTGCCCAAAGCTGAGCTGGCAAGACCTGCACTGCTCCAGGGACAGACTTGGGCCTGCTGAGTTACAACTCACACTAGGAAATGGGAACAAATGTGTCAATCTAGTGGGTCCAGGTGGAGCTAGACCCCAAAGCTATGGGGCCTCCAGAGAATTGGGCCTCTACCCTGGAGGGCCTGGAAGGTCTCAGAGAAGAAAGGCTTATGGGTAAGCCTTGAGAGTTCATGCAAATTATCTACTGTGTTTTTACCTTGCTTGGTGCTCAATAGTGTCCCATTTCCCTTCCGATGTCTTCCATTTGCAAGAGAAAAGTCTACCTTGTGTCTGTTCCACTCTTATACTTTGGAAGCAGATAACTTGCATTCTAGATTCACAGATGAAAAGGAATTTGGGTCCAGATTGAATTTGGGCTAGGGGATTTAAACTTTAGGCATGAAGGTGCTTTACACGTGGCAAGGATCTAAATGTCGGGGTGATGCAGTGGATCACGAGTTGGGCTGTTCATTTCAAGGCCAAAAGTTCAAACTGCCCAGCAACTCCACAGAAGAAAGATGAGGCTCTCTGCTCCATAAGCATTTACAGCCTAAGAAGCCCAAAGGGTCAGTTCCACTCTGCCCTACAGGGTCACTCTGAGTCAGTGAATTGATGGCAGTGAATGAAAAAGGATGGAATGTTATGGATTGAGCTGCATCCCTCTCAAACTATGTGTCAACCAGGCTAGGCCCGATTCTCAGTATTAGGTAGTATCCCCATTTTGTGATCTGATGTAACTACTACCCTGTGTTGTAAATCCTAACTTCTATGATTAATGAGACAGAATGAGTGACAGTCACGTTAATGCAGCCAGCTACAATCGATAGGATTACATTGTATTTTAAGTCAATCACTTTTGAAATATACTCATAAAAGAGATTAGATAAGTGAGAAGAAAAAGAGGAGCCTCCTAGCCCAAAGAAAGAGTGGAGTGGAGCATGTCCTGAGGACCTGGAGTTCCTGCACTGAGAAGGTTGTAGATCCAGGAAATCAAGAAACATGGAGATCATCAAAGAACCCGGGGCTCATAGATACTGAAAGAAGACAAGAACCTTCCCCCAGAGCTGGTGCCCTGAATTTGGACTTCTGGTCTCCTAAACCGTGAGAATACATTTCGTTTGTTGTGTTTTAGGGTACAAAAAAGACCTCTCATCTCAAATATAATTTAGGAAGAACAATTTTGTAAGTCTGAAACAGGACAGACACACATCATCCTGACGGATGAGGAAGGCCATTAGCATGGTATCATGATGGCGTCCAAGGGTTTGCTGAAGTACCGAGTTTTAAAAAGGACATGGGAGGGTGAAGGAAACAGTAAAAAAAACCATGATTGGTGACAAATCAATATATCACAGTGTGTTAGTCTGGTGTTAGAGAAACAAATCCACAGATATGTGTGTAAGAGAGCTTTATATGAAAGAGAGATTGTTTCTTGAGAAAACATCCCAGCCCAGTCATATCAAACCCGGAAGTCTGATGTTAGCTCATATGTCCAATACCAGTCCATAAATTCCTCTTTAAACTCATGCAATGATGCTGAATGCAGGAAGATCACAGGCCGGTGGGTGAAAAGTCTTGTGGCTCCAATGCTGGTGGAAGCATCGCAGTGCTGGCTCCTCCAGCTCTCTGAGTGGGGCTCCTCAACAGGAAGATGAAGCAGAGAGAGAGTATGGCCCACCTCTTCTGATGGTGGCATCCAGAGAGAAGAAGTTCCCAGGATCCTCATGAAAAGGCCACGCCCACACAGAGGCATCATCGGCTAGGACATGATTGACAGGCTAGATAGACCCCACCCCTTAGCTCATAATAAATTGAAAAGAGATTATGTAACTACCACACACAGTTACAGGTGGGACTACAGAAGCAGAAAAGAAACCCTGATTGGGACACGTACATCAGCAGTTCTCAACCTGTGGGTCATGACCCCTTTGAGGGTTGAATGACCCTTTCACAGGGGTCGCCAGATTAATAACAGTAGGAAAATTACAATGATGAAGTATCAATGAAAATAATTTTATGATCGGGGGGGGTCACCATAACATGAGGAACTGTATGAAAGGGTCGCGGCCTTCAGAAGGTTGAGAACCACTGATGTACATGATGCTAGACAGAAAATCCTACAAGACTGGTCCAGGGTCTTCCGACCAAGGCAGTCACGGCATGACTCGTGACTATGCTACCTCCTGTACACTGACCCTTCATCAAGGAAACACCCGGGCAAGCCACAAAGACTGCCTTTCCCTAGACTGGATGGAGAAGGATAGAAGTAATCCACTTTCCAATGCACTCTGCCTGAGGACAGGATTATGCACATCCCTGGTTAATAGTCAGGAGGAATTCAATGGAGGCTTCATCCGTGAGGGAACTCTGTCAATGGGCTTTAGGCTTTCACTGTCATCCATAGCCTGCAAAGGAGCGTAGCCTCAGCATTTGACCCTCATGTAGCTCAAGCCAACCCCTTGTGCTACTTCTCTCATAGAACCACCAAGTAACTAAGATCATGCTGCTTGTTTCAAAATGTGCTGTTACAAACAATTGTTGCCACTATTCCCCTGGTTCTCTTACTCTCATTCTCATTCACTCACTCATTCTTTGCTTCAAAGTACATTTTAAAGTGGAGAAAGGTGGGAAACAGAGTTACCCAAACAAAACCTGCCACTTTGAAATATTTATAGATCATAAATCTTGCATCTTTAAAGCAAAACCATGGGGAATCGTTGTGCCATCCTTGTGGAGCTTGCTCCAGATTGGCTGGGTAGCTTCCCTGGGAGATCACCTGTAGACAGGAGCCCCTGGAGCTGAGTGGCACATTCCAGACCCAGGGTCCCACTAAGAGTCTGCTTTTACTATGAGTCCAAGCCTGCAGGCACAAATAACCAGGCCAGGCCTCGGCTTCATGTGCCTGGGCAAGGACGCAAGCCGGGACCACTGCTGAGTTTAACCTTCTGAAGCCAAAGAGTAGGAGGTGCTGGCAACGCTGAGCTCTTAGTCTGGACCAGGTAGTTGCATGAGGTATCTGGCCACTTGTTTGGTCCTGGGCAAACGCAGACATGCCTACAGGCCTCGTTATTCCTTGGCTGTATCATCTGACTGAGTCATATGTCTCAGCCTCAGCTTCTTCATCCTATTTCCTACAGCTATGTGAGTTTGATGAGAAAACACATTTCAAGTGTTCTGTAAATGGTAGCCATGGTGATACCGGTATTTCTAGTTATTATTATTATTACTCTCGATAACCTCATTCTCTCATCTGGCTTGGACTAGTCTCTATGTATCTGAAGCCCAAGTCAGAGGTCATGTTGAGAGACAAAGGAGCATGAGGAGGGCCAGGGTCAAGGGCTGAAACAGGGACCCATTTGAGGGGGTCAATCTCACACGATAGTTTACTCCACCATCCTAAAGATCGTTGTGCCAACATAGTAGGTGAAGTTTATATCGGAAGAGCTCTTCTCTAGGGAAAAGTACTCAGAGAAGTAGCCCTTTCTGTTCCTCCTTCAGGCTGTGAACTTGGCGCTCCCATCCCCCAGGGTCACCAACCATGCCCCTGACAGCTGAGAGATGTGTCTCCTGCCTTTGACACTCCCCTTTGTACCCCTTCACTGCACACCATGTATGCCGTTTAGGACCCAGCCCCAGCTCAGCCCCTCCAAGAAACATCCATGGTCCCATCATATCGTCACCATCTCCTGGCGTGGATCCTCTGCCCACTGCTTTCTCAGCTGGCCAGTGTCCCTGCAGACACAGAGCACGGGTCATCTGGGGTTGCTTACTGATAGCACCGTGGGCACAGAGACTGAGCCGCAAGTACCCAGAACTTTTCTCTGTGCCCAGGCCTTTATTAAGGATCAACTATGTGCTAGCTGTCTGTTCCGGGCACTGGGTACCATGCTTGACCAATACCCTCCCCTTTGGGTTTGCAGTCAACGAGGGAGACAGAGACTGGCAACCAATGCATTTGTATTAACAAAAGACAATAAATAGCATAAAGAAGAATCACTGGAAGCCTTGAGCAACTGTGGGGAAGGGCGATATAGATGGTACAGTCAGTCAGGGAAGGCAATTTCTCAGTATTGATGATAATCTGGACACCTCAGTAGGAGTTAGGGAGCGAGAGCATGGAAACAACCTGGGGAAAGTGGAGAAGGAACTTGGGTTATTCAAAGAAGAGACAGAGGCTGGAGTGGAGCCCCCTTGGTCAGGCGTTTGAGACCATGCTTGCTTTGGTAAGGTGCCTTCAAGTGGGTTCCAACTCATAGTGACCCGATGTCCACCAGATCGAAAGCCTGCACCGCCCTCCAATCGCTTTTATGTTTAAGGCCATCGTTGCAGTCACCATGCCCATCCATCTTGTCAAGTACCTTTCTCTTTTTCACTGACCTTCTACTCACCAAGCAGGATGTCCCTTTTCAGGGACGCGTCTCTCCTCCTAATGTGTCCGAAGTCTATGAAATGACGTCTCACCATCCTTGCTTCTAAGGGTCCTTCTGGTTCTGTTTCTTCTAAAACAGATTTGTTGGTTGTTTTGGCAGTCCAGGGTACTCGAAATATTCTTCTCCAGCACCACAATTTCAATGTGCTGAGTTTTCTTTGTCTTTCTTGTTCAATGTCCAACTTTCACATGCATAACAGGCAATTGGAAATAACATGACCTGGGCCAGCACAACTTTGTCTTCAAAGGCAACATCCCTGTTTTCTAAGAGGTCCTTTAAAGCAGATTTACCCAATGCCATGCATCGTTTGCTCTCTTGACTGCTGCTTCCATGAGCATTGATTGTGGATCCAAGCAAGACAAATCCTTGACAACTTCAATCTTTTCTCCATTTATCATGATGTGACCAATTGTTCTAGTTGTGAAGATTTGACGTTTCTTCACAGTAATTTGTCATCAATATTGAAGACTCCAATCCTTGATCTTCATCAGCAAGTGCTTCAAGTCCTCACTCTCAGCAAGCAAAGTTGTATCATCTGCTTATCGAAGGTTATTAATAAGCCTTCCTCCAATCTTGATGCCACATTCTTCTTCATATAATTCAGTTGCTCTGAGCATTTGCTTAGCATACAGATTGAATAAGTATGATGAGAAAATACAATCCTGATGCACACCTTCCTGATTTTTAAACCAATCAGGATTCTCTCCTGTTTTCACAACTGCCTCTTGATCCAAGTCCAGATTCTCCATGAGCACAATGAAGTGTCCTAGAATTCCCAATTGAGGGTATCCATAATTTGCTATAATCCACACAGCCAAAGCCTTTGCATAGTCAATAAAATACAGTTAACCTCTTTCTGGTCTTCTCTATTATCAGCCAAGATCCATCTGACATTAGCAATGATATCCCCTTTTACCATGTCCTTTCCTGGATCCAACCTGAACATCTGGCAGCTCCCTGTCAATGTTCCGCTGCCACTCTTGGTAGCAAAATTTTAGTTGAATGAGATATCAATGATGTTCTATAATTTGTGCATTCTGTTAGGTCACCTTTCCTGGAATGAGGACGAATATGGATCTCTTTCAGTCACTTGGCCAAGTAGCGGTCTTCCAAATTTCCTGACATAGATTAATGAGTGTTTCCAGTGCTTCATCAACTTGTTGAAACATTTAAATTGGTATTTCAACAATTGATTGAGCCTTGTTTATGGGTAACGCTTTAAGTGCAGCTTAAAATTCTTTGTTCAGCACCATTGATTCTTGCTCATATGCTACCTCCTGAAATGGAGGGAGGTCAGCTAGTTCTTTTCGGTGTAATGAGCTGAATTTTTATTTTCCATCTTCTTCTTGCAGCATTCAAATAGTCTGCCTAGAGGATCCTTCCATATTTCAACTCGGGGCTTGTATATCTTTTCTTCAGTTTAAGATATGCTTGGAATTTCCTTCCCACCTCTTTCAAAAGGCCCAGGGAGTCCAGAGTGGAATAGTGTGGGCAATCCCTGCACTGTCGTGAGGTCTCTGGAACCCCAGCTAAACTCGGAAACTGGGGCACTGTCCAGGTGAGCATGAAGGGCCTCGGATCCCAGACACATATTGTGTTCCTTTGCAAAATTCCACTGAACTCTAGCTAGAGACGGACGATGGCATGTGGAAGGGGAAGTCCACAGACACCTGGGTCCCTGGTGTGTGTGCTGGGCGCTCGGCACAACTTCTCAACAAAGCCAGGATGACCACCTTAGAGGTGGCAGCTGAGGCACAGAGAAGACTCAGCTGGCTGGGGACAAATATCAAAGTTGGGGCTAGCACCTTGGTGTATCTAGAGTCTCTCTCCTACTGGAACGATGCTCAATAATTCCTCGGTCTGAAGGACTCATTGTTCTGGCCTGACCTTGTGTCTTTACAGAGAGTAGATTGGAGGATACAGACCACAGCTCTTCTTCTCCTGTTGAAGGAAACCTGGAAAAACAGGCCAAGAAAGGTAAAGGTAACCCCTGAGTGGAAGGTTGAAGATCAAATTGGTGGGAGGCAAACCCTTTCCCTTCTGCCCTCAACAGCCCCCAGACCTACTATCTAATATTAACGTCAGAGAACTTCATTGGCTTCCTGGTTCTCTTCAGAACTGGGTTTCTGGAACCTGAAATAATGGGAATGAAAACCAAGTAGGACGACTTTTCTTTTATTGCCCCCCTGCCCCCCGGGCTCTTGTAATGGGAAATACAGCAGAAGCCAGTCCAGGACTGGAATGGCAGCCCCACCATGTCATTCCAGTGGCCTGGTCCCAAGTCTTCTTGCTCCCACGTCTTTAACCTCGGAGTTTATTCAAGGTTGTTGCATGGTCACAAAATGGATGTTGCAGCGGGCGCAGTCACGTCTGCAGGAAGAGGCCAAGGGAATGGCACAGCTGCTTCCCAGCCCAGCCAGCCCTCTCAGGAGGATTTCTCCCAGAACTCTCCCTGCCTCCCCACAGAAATGTCTGTCTACATTCCATTGGCCAGACGTTTAGTTCATGGCCATTCATATCTGCAAGGAAGACAGAAATGCTGCTATTCCGCTGGGCATACTTGTTGGGGAGGGAACATGGTAGGCAGCTGGCTGCATGTGCCTCATTTGGACCCTTGTGTGGGTTTATCTTTCTTTTTTTAAAATTGTTTTTATTAGGGGCTCATACAACTCTTATCACAATCCATACATACATCAATTGTGTAAAGCACATTTGAACATTCATTGCCCTAATTACTCTCAAAATATATGCTCTCCACCCAAGCCCCTGGCATCAGCTCATTTTCCCCTTCCCTCCCTGCTCCCCAATCCCTTATGAACCCTTGATAATTTACAAGTTATTATTCTGTCATATCTTGCACTGTCTGTCTCCCTTCACCCACTTTTCTGTTGTCCGTCCTCCAGGGAGGAGGTCACATGTAGCTCCTTATAATTGGTTCCCCTTTTCCACCCCACCCTCTCTCCACCCTCCCAGTATCGCCACTCTCAGCACTGGTCCTGAAGGGATCATCTGCCCTGGATTCCCCATGTTTCCAGTCTCTGTCTATGCCAGTGTATATCCTCTGGTCTAGCCAGATTTTTAAGGTAGAATTGGGATCATGATAGTGGGGGCGGGGGGGGGGGGAGAAGAAGCATTTAGGAACTAGAGGAAAGTTGTATGTTTCATCATTGCTACATTGCACCCTGACTGGTTTGTCTCCTCCCCAAGACCCTTCTGTAAGGAGATGTCCAGTGGCCTACAAATGGGCTTTGGGTCTCCACTCTGCACTCCCATCCTCATTCACAATGATATGATTTTTTGTTCTGATGATGCCTGATACCTGATCCCTTCGACACCTCATGATCACACAAGCTGATGTGCTTCTTCCATGTGGACTTTGTTGCTTCTGAGCTAGATGGCCACTTGTTTACCTTCAACCCTTTAAGACCCCCGATATGATATTTTTTGATAGCTGGTTACCATCAGCTTTCTTTGCTACATTTGCTTATGCACCCATTTGTCTTCAGCGATCATATCAGGGAGGTGAGCACACAATGATATGATTTTTTTCCTTTGATGCCTGATAACTGATCCTTTCAGCACCTTGTGATCATGCAGGCTGGTGTGCTTCTTCCATGTGGGCTTCATTGCTTCTGAGCTAGATGGCTGCTTGTTTACCTTCAAGCCTTTGAGACTCCAGATGCTATATCTTTTGATAGCCAGGCGCCATCAGCTTTCTTCACCACATTTTCATATTCACCCACTTTGTCTTCAGTGGTTGTCTCCGGAAGGTGAGCATCATAGAATGTCAGTTTAATAGAACAAAGTATTCTTGCATTGAGGGAGTAATTGAGTGGAGGCCCAATGTTCATCTGCTACCTTAATACTAAACCTATAAATATATGCACATAGATCTATTTCCCCATCGTCATATGTAAATATATTTACATATGTACATGTCTTTATTTAGACCTCCATAAATTCCCTTTGCCTCTATTTCCTTTGACTTTCCTCTTGGGGTTTATCTTTCACATTAAATATTCCCCCACTCACCTGACTGCAGTGCGCTTTCTCTCTTGTCAAGTTCAACTCCAAGTAACTACTATAACCATGTGACCTTAGGTGAGTCTTCTCTTCTCTCTGTGCCTTCGTTTCCTCCTTGGTAAAATGGGAGTGGAATTCATTCCTGCCCACAGGCTGGTTATGAGGAAGGAGAGTGCTCCATCTGACACGTGGTGCACACACACGCTTGGGAACTGCCTGTCCTTGATTTCTTTGATGGAGAAGTGGGACAACGGTGCCCATGGGAGCAAAGGGCCGGTGTAGTGACTGAATGACTCTTGCCAGGATAATGACAGCAGGACTCTCTGAACCAAGCTTCTCACAATTCCAATCTTCAGGTGAATGCCTTGGTTTCAGACCAGTGAGAGAGCGTAAGGATGGGGACCGGTAGTTGGCAGTTCCTGCACTGCCTGCCCACACGCTATCCTTGTCCAGGCCACTTGTCCCCATCTCTGTGCCCTCAGAGGAGTCCACCTCACACAGTCTCTCCCTTAGGCTTCTCTTCATGCTCCCTCAAACCCATCCCATCAGTCTCCTCTTTCACATGCCTAAGAATTCAGATTCACCAGTGTCATGCTGTCTGCCCCCTTTTCGACCGAGGTTCTTGTAGATTTAATATTTTTCTTTGTGGGTCCCTTTTACAGCCTGGATTGGGAGCTGATAGGAGAAAGCAAGCCCATCTGCTCAGGTCACATCCCAATCTGGTTTCCTGACTTCCCTAAATCTGACAGAGAGGCCCACTGTAAGATGATTCTTGAATCTCTTCTGAAACCTAAATGATCATGAATGGAGCTGGATTCACTCCTCCAGGAGTCTCTCCCAGGCTTTGCTCTCTCCAAGTTCCTGAGGAGCACCAGACCAGCACGATCCAGTCTCCTAAGTCCAGATACCATCCTCCCCATGGCAGCCTCCACCCACCAGCATCTTCAGGGCTTCTCCTTCCAATCTTTTATGGACACCCAGGTAGCAGACATTAATTCCGTTCACTCTGAGGTTCAGAGTGCGCATTCTGGACACAAATGTCTCAAATGAGGCAGGGGCCATAGCGACAGATGCATACATGCCCTTATTGTTTGCCAGTTTGCCGTACTGTGGTCACTGCCTGTTGTTATGATGTTAGAAACTATGTGACCAGTATTTGGATACCAGCAAAGCTTCCAGATGAAGAACAGACTGCGAAGGTGTAGGCTGTCCACGTCGGAGGGTTTCACCATTGAAAATCTTATGAACAATAATGGAACATTGTCAGATGTCGTGCTGGCAGATGAGCCCATCGGGTTGACAGGAGTTCAAAGTAGGACTGAGGAAGAACTACCATATCAAAGTAGAGCTGAGCATAACAAGGATGAAGTAAAGCTCTCAGGACCTTCATTTGCTGGTTCCAGGCTGAAGTTGAAACAAATCCAAGGAAGCCAAAATACAACCTTGAGTAGATCTTACTTGAATTTAGAGGACATCTCAAGAACAGATTAGAATCATTAAACATGAATGACAGAAGTACTGACGAGTCGTGGGATGATCCAGAGCATCATTCCTGAAGAAAGCACAAGGCGATTCAAAAGACAAACAAAATATCAAAGAGGAGGTCAGAAGAGCCTCCGAAGCCTGCTCTTTAATGTAGAATCAAATGGAAGAAACGATGAGGTAGACAGAGCAGAAAATTTCAAAGGGCAGCTTGAGAAGAAAGCCATAAAAGAGAAATACACACTCAACATATATCCAGCTTCAAGAATTGAAGAAAAAATCCAAGCCTCAAGTTGTAATATTGAAGGCGTTCATGGACACAATACTAATGTATGCAGGAACCACCAAGAGAAAATGGAAGGAATACAGTCACTCCAAAAAGAAGTAACTGATGTTAAGCCACTTCAAGAGGTAATATATAATGAAGAACCAGTAGAACTGAAGGAGGAAGCCCAAGTTACACTGAATGCATTGGTTAAAAAAAAAAAAAGACGCTGGGAACCAATGGAAATGCATCAACAAGCTGACGAAGCACTGGAAGCACTTGCTTGTTAGTGTCAAGAAATTTGGAAGACAGATACCTGGCCAACTGACTGGAAGAGAGCCATAGGTGTGCCCATTCCAAAGAAATGTGACACAACAGAAATTGGAAATTATCAAACAATATCATTAACATCACATTAAGGACATTTTTGCTGAAGTGGATTCAACATTTTAACAGTGCATTGGCCAGAAACTGAAATTCAAGCCAGATTCAGAAGAGAATGTCGTATGAAGGATATTCTTGCTGGCGTCAGGTGGATCGGGACTAAAGCGGAGAATTTCAGAAAGATGTTTACTCGTGTTGAATTTATTTCACAGAGGCATTCTTCTATGTGAATTATACAAACGATGGAAAACCTTGAGAAGGCTGGGGATTCCAGAACACACCATTGTTCTCATGGACCTATACATGGTCCAAGAAAGCAAAGCAAAAAAAAAAAAATCATTCAAACAAAACAAGGGAACATTACATTGAGTGGTTTAAAATCAGAGAAGGTGTGCATTAAGGTCATATCCTTTTGCCATACTTATTCAATCCACATGCTAAGCAAATAATCAGAATCTGGACTATGTGAAAAAGAACACAGTGTCAGGATGGGAGAAAGACTTAGTAACAACCTGTGATATGCAAATGATACTGCCTTGTTTGCTGAAAGCAAGGAGGACTGGAAGCCCTTGCTGATGAAGATCAAGGACTCCAGCCTACAGTATGATGACAACGCAATGTAAGTGATCTAGTGATCTCATATCTAGTTATCTTCATAACTAGAAAACATAATATTTACCAGAGCAAAGATCGAAGTTGTCAAGAATTTTATCTTGCTTGCATCCACACTCAGTGCTCCCGGAAGCACCGGTCAAGAAATCACGTGGTGTGTTGCATTAGATAAATCTGTTACATAAGACCTCTGTAAGTGTTGAAGACCAAGGACGTTACTAAGATGTACCTGATCCAAACCATAGTGTTTTCAGTTGCACAATACCCGTGTAAAAGCTAAACAGTGAGAAAGACCAGAGAAGAACTGATGCATTGAATCATGGTGTTGGTAAAAAACACTGATAATACCCTGGGGTGGCTATGCATCAGCTCTGACTTGGAATAAGGATGGAGACTTCACCTCGCTTACTGCAGACCTGTTATCAGGAAAGACCCACGAGATGAAGTCTATCCTTTCTAAGGAGCAGTCTGTACTTCTGCTCAAATAGATTTGTTTGTTCTTCTGGCCACTGCCATTAAGTTGATCCTGATTTATCATCACCACTCCCGTGCCACAGCTGAGGGGACTGGGGGAAGCAAGAAGCCACAGCCATATTTGTGTATAAGGTTCATAAAGCATTTGTAACATTTTTATAGAAAGATGCTTTTAAAAAACAAATAAAAAGATGATGTAACAATATTTTAAATGTGTATTGAAAAATACTAGAAGAAAGTAACCCAAAATACAATCAGCAACTGTTTCAAAGTAGAGGAATTGTTCCTTCATCGAGCTCTCTTTGACTGTTGAGTTATTTATACAGTCAGTTATTTAGACCGTTTCCTCTAAACCAACGGTCAAAATCGCCCCACAAAGGCACTGTCACCAAGTCGATTCTGACTTAGAATGACCCTGTACAGCAGTGTTCTTCCACCTTCCCAATGTCGTGACCCTTTCACGCAGTTCCTCATGTGGTGGTGACCCCAACCATACATTGTTTTTGTTGCTACTTCATAACTGTCATTTTGCCACTATTATGAATCGGGTGACCCTGTGAAAGGGTTGTTTGATCCCCAAAGGGGTCGAGACCCATAGGTTGAGAACCGCTGCTATACAGGATTTCCAAGCTTTTCCAGGAGCAAATTGCCTCGTCTTTCTCTGTGGGGAACTCCCAGGCATTCAGTTAGTCCAACATTTACCCAACAGGCTCCCAAGAGCTCCTAATTCCTGATTGTGGTGATGGGGGGTGGGGTGTCACTGTATGAGGAGAAAAGCAACCATGCCTTTTAAGTTTTCCATTTCCCCACACCAGGAGCCCCAGTGGCATAGTGATGATGTGCTGGGCTGCTACACTCGAGGTCAGCAGTTCAAAACCCCAGGAGAGAGACAGGCGCTCAACCCCTGTCAAGAGTTCCTGTCTTGGAAAACTCACAGGGTCAGCGCTGCCTTGTCTTATGAGTCGACAACTGAATCTTGTTTCCTTTGGGTTGTTTTCCCAAAGACTAGGAGCAGGCTTGGCGTCCCCTAGGTTTGGTCCTCTCTGAGATGGTTACTATCAGCCTGGAAGTGACTGAGGGGCTCTCACCTGCCAACCTCTCCCCCAGCACTGGTGGGCAGCAAACTGGAACCTCTAGACTTTGTCACTGCCTTGCCCCCCAGGCCCTAATATTATGCCTCCTTGGGCACCTGCACCACCCCCTTACCCCTCATCCCCACCCCCCACCCCTCCAGCCTGGCCTTCGCCTGGAAGATTCCTGAGACTTCTGAAAGCAAACAAACAAGCAAACAGACAGACAGACTCAATGCTCACGGTCACAGGCACAGGGAGCCTTCTGCAAGGGAACAGGCAGGTCTGGACAGCTGCTGGCAGAATCACTTGCAACGATGCGTCCCTTTTGCGTGGGTGTCCCTGAGACTTTATCGAGAGGGGGTAGTGGTTGTGTTGACCGAGTACAGGGACACAGCAGACACCGAACAACACGAGTTATACCCATGAGGGTCTTTACAGGTCCTGGCATCTGAGCCCACTCCAAGCTATGAAGGCGAAGAGAGGAAGGACATCGGCCCAGACCGCTGAGCAGTCTGTGGGGCCATCCTGGAGGCCATTCACGTACCAACTCTAGACCCCCTGTGCTGGCTGGGAGGCAGTTGCCCCTGCACACCCCTCTCACCCCCCAGGTCCAACTAAGGCGGTGTCTTCCCCAGTGCCTACGCTTGCTCAAGATCATTCCAAGAACCCTTTCCACTTGTCCGGAGACGTGGATTTCTTCTTGCTGAGAGATCAGGAAAGGGATAAAACTCGATTGGTGAGTACCCAGCCCTGGCGCTGGGAACCCTCCCCCCCCCCCACTTCCTGCTCCCAGAACCAGTTTCCTGCTCAGAGCAGCACATGTCCTGGGTCACTCCGAAGTCAGCCTGGAGCTCTTCCTGATTCAACACAGCCGCCCTGCTCTCCATCTTACCCCATCCAGTCCCCCACCATTTCTGGGCTTCTAACAGGGTGGGCTCCTTAGACCCACACATGTTAACACCCCGCAGCCACACCTCCCTCACCCTCTGCTGCTCCCTGCACACTCCCCCTCCCCCAAGACCCCTGTCCTCCAAAACCACCCCAACTATACTGCCCCTGCCCTCCTGCTCACCTTCTTCACGGGCCACCCTGCCTGCTCAGACTCCTCCCACCGGAGTGCCTGGACACCAGCGAGCCCTCAGAGGTGCGCCGGCATGCACGCACACATGCCCCTCAGCCATGCCTGGCAGTTGCCCTGGGCCAGCCTGAACCCCATAGGCCAACACGGTCTCTCCTGTTTCCCATCCCTGAAACCCATGTGCTCCCAGAGGCCCTGCTAGCATCTCGGAGCTCCGTGGCCACAGGAAGTGGCCAGGTGGGTCGGAGGAGTCTTGCGCCTCCTGGTCTGACTGGGAGCCTCCCTTAGTCTGGGTGAAAGGGGCACGCTGCTCGTACCCATGCACGAACGCTGCACACCTAACGCCTCCCTCCACATTGGCCCAGGGTCCCAGGCCCTCCACAGGCTGCCTCCCAGGCCATGCCCTAGAGCCGGGGTGCTCCAGGAGCTCCCATGCCTGCCTCCAGCAGCAACAGCAGCGACCTTATTGGCAGGTCCCAGGTGAACAGACTCAGCGAAACGCTGGGCAGGGGGAGCTCAGGGAGCTGCCCATGGAGCTGGTCTAGTAGGAGAGGCTCACATCCAGAGGGGTGCTAAGGGATGGTTGTGTCATTGAAGGGAATACTTACACACATCAGACCAAGCATGCATGGGCTCACCTCTTCCATCGCAGCAGAAACCAGAGAGAGAGAAAGCGAATCTATTTGTTTACAGGCTTATATATTCTTAGCACATGCAGACCTCATTAATTACATACGTCGCAAGATGGGCAGTATCAGACCCCAGAGGTGCCTGAGCTCACTGTGGGGAGAAACCTAATACTAGCATGGGGGGCAGGCAGAGAGAGGGGAGTCCACTGCCCCTTGAGCAGGGAAAACAAAAGAAACAGGTCTGCTCCCATAGATAAAGGCCGGCTAGTGATCCATCAGGTGACATTAAGGTAACACGATTATGGGAGCATAGAGTGGGGATGATTTTTAATTAGGAGACTGGGACTGGGACTAGGACTCATCTCCAACTCACAAATGTGAAGGCCGCCCTCCACCCAGCATCCTGGCCTTCCAGCCTTCTTAAGCAGGAGAATAAAGAACGTGTCCACATCTTCTCTCTTCCCCTTCCTCGGTTTCCCACACGTGCCATTCCGCTCACCCCAGTGCTTGCAATCACTCCCTTGTGACATTGTCCCTTCTCCACCCCAACCATAAACCTGAGATGCCTGTGAGAGGAGAGCGGGAAGCTGGCTGAGCCAGTGTCTCAAGCAGGAAGCAACACCCTGCTGTGGCCCCACCCCTAGGAGCGGGAACAGAAGAAAACCATGCTGGTGCATGAGAAGATGACCTACTCGTCCAAGGTCTCGACCAAGCACACCAGCCTGCGGCGGGAGCTGCAGCTGGAGGACCAAGAGGTGGAGAGGACGCTGCTCGCGGAGACGGAGCCGCTGCGGACCTTCCGGGACAATACCGCCTGGAAGCTCGCTGTCACCAAAGGTAGTTCTCCGTCATCCCCCAGGACCAGCCTTCCTAGGACTATGATTGAGCAAACTCAGATCCTGCGGGGGGCAGGGGCGGGCCCTGTTTCCATGGGGCTGGAATCCAAGTGCCATTTGCCCTGAAGTGTTGATGGGGGACATGGAAGGAAATGGGGTCTGCTCCATCGGAGGCCTGAGTGGGAATAAAAAGGATGGGACCCCCTCCTTCACACTGATCACAAATATCCCTCCAGGTGGAGGTCAACGTTTGGGCATTTGCATAGAGGAATCACTCGGCATTTGAATCACAGTGACAGTTTGCCTTCTGAATATCGACCAACACAATGAATGCAGGCTGGCCAAGATATCAGACACAGGCAGTCTGGCTCGGTGGTGGTTGCATGTAGCGGTGGAAGGCCGCTGTAGTCACATAGCAGCTCGAACTGGATGTATGGGGTTCATAACACACACACACACACACACACACACGCACACGCGCCTTCTCATCCACTAGCAATGTGGGGGTTAGCAAGTTATTTCATCCCTCTGCATTTCAATGTGCTTTCCTGCTGCTCTGATAGGACTGTGTTCAGATATCTAACATGCTTGGAATTCTGCCCACCACGTCATGTGTAGTACCCCGTAGGGAATCTTATGTACTAAATACTCATTAATACCCTACCAACTCAGATAATATAGTTCCATATAACAAAGCCAGAAAAATCATGGGGACTGGATAGTTCTAGAACATGGGACAACACTTGTGGTAACTCTGAAATGTCACGCCGGGTCAGTTGTTATTTATATTAGAAAATGCTTGGCATTTGCATGGGTACTTCTTGGTCTCCCCCAATAGTTTATTGGCCTTTAATTCACATATCATACAATTCAATCGTTCCATGCATGGATTTTTGTATGACAAATTATTACACAGATTTGTGCATGCTTCTTGCACGAAACTCACCAACCAAACTATCCCTAACTAGAAGTTTAAGTTCTCTTGTCCACCTTCCACCCCCAGACACCTGGGACAGGCAGTTGGTATGCAGATGGGGATTTGTCCCTTCCTTAGGAAATACAGAAAGGGCTCCAATCAGAGAAGCAGATGCGATTCGGTGGATGAGGAGGAAACAGGTTTGGACTCCCGGAAGGGATGGGCTTCTGAACTCCCTCCAACTTTTATCCTCAGGGAGGAAGTGCAGGGCCTCTCCAGAGCAACAGGCTCCTGCCAAGCCACCAGGTAGGCAGGGACTTCTTCATGAGTTTCTTTCCACTAAGCCAGGACATTTCTTTTGGAAAGAAAAGGGGCTCGTGTGGCATGGTTTTGAGGTCCTCTCCACACCCTCAGTCTCTCAAAAGTCCAGGAGTTGAGACCTTACCCTCCAGAAAGACCAAGGAGGCTCAACAGCCCACCTACCAGCGCTTGGGAAGCTTGTCCTGAGGTGCACCTTTATTTTTGTCCCTGTCTGGTTTAAACTCTACCGGTGTAGACTTTCCTGCTGCCCAAACTAAGTTCCGAGAGCTTAGGGTGCTCCATTATTATTTTTTAAATCATTTTATTAGGGACTCATATAACTCTAATCACAACCCACACATAAATCAATTGTGTAAAGCACATTTGTGCATTCATTGCCCTCATCATTCTCAAAACATTTGCTCTTCACTTAAGCCCCTGGTATCAGCTCCTCATTTTCCCCCCTCCCTCCCTGCTCCTCCTCCCTCATGAACCGTTGATAATTTATAAATTGTTATTTTGTCATATCTTGCACTGTCCGACATCTCCCTTCACTCACTTTTCTGTTTTCCGTTTCCCAGGGAGGAGGTTATATATAGATCCTTGTAATCAGTTCCCCCTTTCCAACCCACCCTCCTGGTATCGCCCCTCACCACTGATCCTGAAGGGATCATCCACCCTGGATTCCCTGTGTTTCCAGTTCCTATCTGTACCAGTGTACATACATCCTCTGGTCTAGCCAGATTTGTAAGGTAGAATTGGGATCATGATAGTGGGGGAGGAGGAAGCATTTAGGAACTAGAAGAAAGTTGTATGTTTCATTGTTGTTACATTGCACCCTAACTGGCTCCTCTACTCCCCAAGACTCTTCTGTAAGGGGATGTTCCAAATGGGCTTTGGATCTCCACCCTGCACTACCCGCCTCATTCACAATGATATGATTTTTTGTTCTGATGATGCCGGATACCTGATCCCTTTAACACCCTGTGATTGCACCGGCTATTGTGCTTCTTCCACGTGGGCTTTGTTGCTTCTGAGCTAGATGGCTGCTTGTTTATTGTCAAGCCTTTAAGACCCTAGATGCTATATCTTTTGATAGCCAGGCACCATCAGCTTTCTTCGCCACATTTGCTTATGCACCCATTTGTCTTCAGCGGTCGTATCAGGGAGGCAAGCACACAACGATTCTTTGTTCTTTGATTCCTGATAACTGATCCCTTCGCTGATCATTATTAAGTCCAAGTGGGGTGGTATAGCCACAGTGGGGTGTCCAGCACCGTTAAAAGGGTGCTATAGCAAACTCAAAAGAACAAACTCACTGCCTTTGAATCCATGCCAACTCAGAGCGACCCTATAGGACAGAGTACAACTGCCCCTTTGGGTTTCCAAGTCCGTAAATCTTGGCAGAAAGCCGTCTCTTCCACCCACAGAGAGGCTGGTGGTTTCAAACCACTGACCATGCATTTAGCAGCCCAACATATCACCACCACACCACCAGGGCTCCTTCTGCAAGAGAGGGACAGACTTAGACCTCACCTCCTGGCCTGGCCTAGCCTGAAGCCATAGAGAATACAGTACCTTTCAAAGGGCATTGATAGAGGCCTAAATACAGGCATGTATATATGTAAATACATATATGATGATGGGGAAATAGATCTATGTATATATATTTATAAGTTTAGTATTAAGGTAGTAGACAGACATTGGGTCTCTACTCAAGTACTCCCTCAACACAAAAACACTTTGTTCTATTAACCTGGTATTCCATGATTCTCACCTTCCTGACACCAGTGCTGAAGACAAATGGGTACATAAGCAAATGTGGTGAAGAAAGCTGATGGTGCTCGGCTATCAAACGATATAGTGTTGCAAAGACTGTACAGATGTGCTTTATACAATTGATGTATGTATATGTATGAACTGTGAAAAGAATTGTATCAGCCCCAATAAATTGTTAAAATAAAATTTTAAAAAAAAGATATAGTGTTTAGGGTCTTAAAGGCTTGAAGATAAACAAGTGGCCATCTATCTCAGAAGCAACAAAGTCCACATGGAAGAAGCACAGCAGCCTGAGTGATCATGAGGTGTCAATGGGATCAAGTATCAGGCATCAAAGACCCAGAACAAAAAATCATATCATAGTGAAAGAGAGGGAGTGTGGAGTGTAGACCCAAAGCCCATCTGTAGACAATTGGACATCCCCTTAGAGAAGGATCACAAGGAAGGGACGAACCAGTCAAGGTGCAGTGTAGCACTGATGAAGCATATAACTTTCCTCTAGTTTCTAAATGCTTCCACCACCACCACCACCCCACTATCATGACTCCAAAAATCCGGCTAGACCAGAGCATGTACATGGGTACAGATAAGAGCTGGAAACACAGGGAACCTGGGACAGATAAATCTCTCAGGACTGATATTGAGAATAGTGATACCAGGAGGGGAAGGGGGAGGTGGGGGGAGAATGGGGAACCGATCACAATGATCTACATATAACCCCCTTCCAGGGGGATGGACAACAGAAAGTGGGTGAAGGGAGACATCGATTTGTGTAAGACATGAATAGTAATAATTTACAAATTATCAAGGGTTCCTAAGGGAGGGAAGGAAAAAATGAGGAGCTGATACCAAGGGCTCAAGTAAAAAGAAACGGTTTGAAAATGATGATGGCAACAGATGTACAAATGTGCTTGATACGATGTATGGATGGATGGATTGTGATAGAGCTGTATGTGCCACCAATAAAAAATTTTTTTTTAAAGAGAGCGAATACAGTGCCTTCTCTTCTGCTGGAGACAGGCGAGAGCATCACCCCCGCACACTGGTCTTAACTTGTGCGTGTTGTGGGCACACAGCGGCACGTTCCAGATCAGGAGCCGCTTCTCTCCCTCTCCCTTGATGTCTCCCTTATGTCATTGCAGAAAAGAATGCAGGGTCAGAAAGCATCAACAGCTACATCAACCAGAAGCGACAGCTGTTCCTCATCCAGGTAGGCCCAGTTGCCCATGTGAGAAACTGGCGGTGGCGCTGCCATCCCGGCACGGCACCGGTGACCACTCTGGTGACCCTCAGTATGCCCTGGAGATGAAGCGAGACGAGATCCATCGCTTGGAGATGCTGGCCTCCCAGGAGGAGGCCCAGCTGGAGCGGGCAGAGAAATCCCTGGAGAAAGACGCGGCCCTCTTCGATGAGTTCCTTAGAGAGAACGACCGCAGCTCCGTGCAGGCCCTCAGAGCGTGAGGACGCGTCCCGCACACATGCTTCCTTCCTGCCCAGCCTGAGCCCCAGCCCCAGCCTGGTCACCCCTGCTGCCTCCTGACCCCGTCCCCCACTCACCTCGCCCCTGTAATCATTTCCAACGGGCTCCCTGTACCTACCCCACCCCAGGGCTGAGAAGGAAACCAAAGCCAAAATCGAGAAGATCTTTGAGGTTCGGGAACTCACTACCCAGATCATGAACATCAAAAGGTGAGGGGTGGCCACTGCAGTGTGAACAGGGGTTCAGAGGCAAACTGGGCCCCTGGCTGGCCCTGCTCACAGTTTCCTTCGAGCGCTCCTGGTAGGCAGAGGGGTGACGCAGAACCCCGGGCGGTGGTTTTGCCCACTTTCCAGATGAGGAGACCGAAAGAGTCCATTGCTTCCCCAAGGTCACCTGTGCCCCAGCTCCAGAGAGAGGGACCCACAGAGCCCTGCAGGGCAGAATCTGAATGTTACCGTGGGCTCGTGGCCAAGTCCCCCGTGATGGAGTGCAGGAGAACAGAGGCCTGGCTGGGATGGATGGGGGTCTTGCTAAGCTACGAACCTGGTCTCACCCTCCTCCTTCGGTCCCAGTGAAATCTCCAAGTTTGAAGACACACTGCAGCATTACAAGACCTACAAGGATTTCCTGTACAAGTTGTCTCCCAAGGAGTGGTTTGAGCAGAAGGAGAAGAAGTTGACTTTCAAAAAGTCCAGGGAGCTGGTGACCGTGTCCAGGGAGAGCATGCTGCTTGGGGACAAAGGTAGCAGAAAGGGAAGGGAGGTTCCCAGGAGCAGGTCCATGAGTTGCCTACTGAGACCTGTGCCCAGATGGCAGGAGCCTAGAAGGTGCCCAGGCCCAGGACAGGCCACTCTCTCCAGCTTCATTCAGACCCAGGCAACAATGACTTTGGGAAGTCAGGCTTTCCCTCGAAGTCCTTCTGTCCTTCTGGGACTCAGGAGGGACCAGGAGACTTTGTGCCCCTGAACAGAGTCCCCGAGACCTGGCTCCAGCTCCAGCCACCAGGATTTCTCTTTGCTTCCCACAGGCTCACTAAGGAGCAGAAATAGGCTGGTCTCCCCGTGGACCAAAGGTACCCGGGGGCTCCCTCTGGGATGGGGTGCTTCAAACCATTATGGAGGTACTTGGAAACCATTCTTTTTCTTCCTCCAGACGGCCGGGGCTCAAAGAAGTACCTGAAGCCACACCATGGGGTCCGTTTAGGGCTGGTACTATCTAACAGCAGCATCCAGCCAAGCATCCAGATGAGTGTGCCCAATGGCATGGAGTTCAAAGGGTGAGTGAGCAGGGATAGAGCCAGCATCTGGCCCACCTTGGCCCAGACGTGCCCAGCTCTCAGAGCCTCCAGCCCAGAAAGATGCCTTATAAGTAGTAGAAGATGCCACCACGCAGGTCATCTCTGTCCAATTCTTTCAACGGGAGCTGGGAACCTGGGGAGGGGCGGGGTGGGGCTGGGGTGGAAGCGGGGCAGGGTGGAAAGGGCGGAGCACAACCACTGTTGATGGTCACCCCCAGTGACAAAGAGAGGCCAGTCAGGGAGTTACCATGGGAACGAGGCAAGGCCAGTCAGGGAGTTACCATGGGAACGAGGCGGCATGTGCCTAGGTGGGGGAAGCCCTGGGAGGAGCCCAGAGCTTCAGAGCCCTTCCAGAGAAGCCAGCTCTCCCTCTCCCTGCCCTTGGGTAAAACCACCCTGATTTTAAATGTTAACCCTTGCTTTGAAGTATTTTCAAAGTATGATGAGGGCCAAGCAGAAAGTTCAAACGTGGGTTTGTTTGTATGACCCATACCCCATGGACAGTAACTCATCCAGCAAGATTAAACCCATTCTCCTCCCCCCACCCCCTTGTTGCAACAAGATTTTACTACACCCCATTACATTTTAAAAAATCATTTTATTAGAGCCTCTTACAGCTTGTATAACATTCCATATATCCATTGTATCAAGCATATTTGTACAAATGTTGCCATCATTTCCAAGCTCCTCTTTTTTCCTCCTCTCCCCTCTCCTCCCACCCTCATGAATCATTGATCAATTATATATTATTATTATTTCATATCTTACACTGTCCGTTGTCTCCCTTCACCCACATTTCTGCTATTCATCCCCTTGGGGGTGGGGTAGGGGCTATATATCCAACTTTGTGATGGGTTTTCCCTTTCTCCCCCTTCCCGCTTCCCGACCACCCCCCCTACCCTCATGATATCGCTACTCCCACTACTGTTTCTGAGGAGTTTGTCTGTCCTGAAGTCTGAGATGAGAGCTCTTATCGGTACCAATGTGTGTTCTCCAGTCTAGCCAGATTTGTAAGGTAGAACTGGGTCATGGTAGTGGACCTGGGGGAGAGGGGGCCAGGAAACATTCAGGAACTGGAGGAATGATGAGTGTTTCTGTCCGTGCTATACTGCACCTTGGTTGAATCATCCCTTCCTTGTAACCCTTCTGTGGGGGGATGTCCAATTGTCTACAGGTGGGATTTGAGTCACCACTCCTACCTCCCCTCGTTTGCACTGTTATACTTGTTTGTTTTAGATCTTTTGATAACCTTATATCTGATCCCAACAACACCTCATGATCACACAGGCTGGTGTGCTTCTTTTATGTGGACTTATTTCTTCCCTGCTAGATGGCTGCTTATTAACTGCAAGCCTTTAAGACCCCAGATGCTATATCTTTTGATAGCCAGGCACAATCCGCTTTCTTTACCACATTTGCTTATGCATCCGTATTGTCTTCAGTCATTGTGTCTGGAATACTCCCCACTTTGAAAATTAAATTAGAATGTCCTTAATAGGTAGTATATTTTCATGGTTCAAAAACCACAGCTGCATAGAATGGTGTGAGTTGAGTGACCTTACCCAAGCCCCCTCTGTCCCTATCCTTCCAGCCTTCCCTGCTATGCTGTTGAAAGCCAAAGGCAAACCCTGCTGTGAGGTTGATTTTCCTCTTGGGTTTCCTCCCCATCACTTGTAGACAATCATAAGTAGAATCAAATTAGCTCACTGTTTCTGGTCAAAATTAGTTGTGCAAGGCATGTTCTTCATATTGACTCTAAGGGACCTAAAGGCTAGATTCTTCTGGCCCCTTCCTGTCACAAAGGAAGCCACACACACCTCTCAGCACGGGGCCCAAGAGATGTGTTGACACCTGTCCAGGATGCCTTCTGCTAGCTGTATCTCCATCTTGGCCCCAGCGTGCATGTCCTTGAAGATGCCAGTCCTCTGTAGGCAGGCACTGAGACCATGGTGGTGTGCTGTGCCTTTCACCCTCCTGTGTCTCCATGCATGTGCAGGGGGAGCTGCGGGGAGTGCGGCCAAAGGAGCAGCTGAATTCCCTGTAGCACAGCCGGTCAGCTGTGGAAGACCCTCCTTCTGGGACAGCCTGTAACTTCTGCCCACCTCCTGAGACTCCCCCCAGTGCCTCACTGAGGTCTCATACAGAGCCTGTGCTCCGCACCTCTGTGGGTGACCACTGGCAGGATCCTCCTTTGCAGCCCCAACCACACCATCTTGGAGAGCCCTTTTCTTAGCCTCCCGACAGCCAGCCCCCACAGACCCTGAAGCAGCAGCCTCAAGCAGGGCTGGACTCTTCGGCAGCCCAATCCCACCTTGGTACCAGCTGGGTTTCTCTCACTGGTTTTCCTATTTCTTCCCTCCCCTTCCTCCCTCTGCCTCCACCTTGCTCAGCCTTTTCATCTTGTTCCTCTCTCTACCAAGACCCCTTTTCTCCTGTCCCCCCTTTTCTTTCCCCTCCTCCCTCCTTGCTCTCTGATTCTCCCTCTTCTTTTTCTTTACCCCTTCCCGTCCTCCTTCCTCTCCTGTTTCCATACACCTGGCCTATCACCCTTTGCCTCTCTCCTCCGTTTACAATCTGCTCCCCTCTTTACCAGCTGCCTTTGAACTACTTCTTTCCACTAAGTAGCCTGTGACAGCCAGGATGCTGACGCCTCGGCTCCCCCACTCCTCTTCCCTCCCAAGCATTGCTGGCCATCGGCTCTGTGGGCTTTTGAGGTACACCAGGGAACAAGCCAAGCCTGGGTGCCAGAGCCAATGGACAGAAGCAGGACAGGGCAGTTCACAAGCTGAGTGTGTGTCAGGAGCCACAAGGCCACCTGAGTCCAACAAGCACAGAAGCCTCGACAGGTGTTGCAAGGAATGAGGGCTCTGGCGGGAAGACTTGGACAGGGTCTAGAACTCCCCGGAAGGGGTTCAGCTCCTGGAGAGCAAAGATGTTCTCTAGTTTGGCCGGAAGGAGCTGGTTTTGGAGTCAGGGTGCAAATCATGGGCTACCCCGCGGCCCATTGGGGTGGAGGAGGTGGACAGTAGACAGTAAAAAACTAGTGGGGTAGGTATGCAGGGAGCATCAAGTAGTGGGGAAGGGGAGTGGGGTGCGAGGTGGGGGAGGACTGCTTGCAGAAGGATCATCTGCTCAGTGATGCTCTGAGTGCCCAGCAGCTGTGTGCGAGGCTTTGTGAGGGAGGCAACTTCAGGGGGAGAGGGCTCGGCCAAGGCTACAGGGCCTGTGCCACACCCACATGGTCGAAACCCCCTCCCCTCCACTTGCACTGGAAACTGCAGGAAGTCTGTTTTCCTGCTGCACCCATGCAGCCTCTACCCACTGAGAAGGCTTAATGGGGTGTTCCCATTAAGGGACAAGTGCTAAACGGAATCCCGCTAGTGATCATCAAGGGTTGGATCATTGAAGGGTGGATTCAGAGCTAAGAGGTGCTAAACTGACAGCTGACAAAATTTAAACAAACAAAAAGATTCGATGTCATAGAATGGCTTCCAACTTGACCTACTGTAACATGAAGTAACACTGCCTCAAGGTCCCCCAAAGAGGAGCCCTGGTTGTGCTGCAAGGTAGGGACTGGGCTGCACTGAAAGCAGTAGCCAAAAACCAGGCTTCGGGACTGGCTGGAACACCAAGTGAAATGTTTCAACCAGTGGAGGAAGCACTCCCTCATCTATGCCTGGAAAATTGGAAAACAGTTACTTGGCCATCTGTCTGAAAGAGATCCTTATTTGTGCCCATTCCAAAAAAAAAAAAAAAAAAAGGTGACCTAACAGAATGCTGAAATTATAGAACACTATCATTGATAGCACATACAAGTAACATTTTGGTGAGGAATATCCAACAATGGTTGCAGCACTACACTGACAGGGAACTAAGTGCCAGAGGTTCAGGCCAAGGATAAGGCACAAGGAAGATCATTGCAGGTGTCAGATGGATCTTAGTTCAAAGCAGAGAACACCAGAAAGATGTTTACTTGTGTTTTGCTGACTGTGCCGCAGTGCATTTGACTGTGCGGAGCATAACCGACTCTGGGTAGCCTTGAGAAGAGCGAGAATTCCAGAACACGTCATTGTGCTCCTGTGGAATTTGCACACGGATCAGGAGGCAGTTGTGCAAACAGAACAAGGGAATACCTCCTGGTTTAAGATCAGGAAAGGTTGACAGCAGGGTTGTATCCTCTCACCATACTTGTACAGTCTCTATGCTGAGTAAATCATCAGAAGCTAGATTATATGAAGAAGAATGTCACATCAAAATTGGAGGAAGGCTTATTAACAACCTGCGGTTTGAGGATGACACAACCTTGCTTGCTGACAATGAGGACCTGAAGCACTTGCTGATGAAGATCTAGCATTGTAGCCTTTCAGTATGGATTACAACTCAATGTAAAGACGACCAAAATCCTTACAACTGGACCAATAGGTAAAATCATAAATGGAGAAGAGTTTGACAAGGTCAAGAGTTAGTCTTTCTTGGATCCACAATCGATACTCATGGAAGCAGCAGTCAAGAGATCAAAAGATGAGCTGCATTAGGTAAATCTGATGCACAAGACCTCTTGAGAGTTTTGAAGAGCAAGGATGTTATTTTGAGGATTAGGGTGCACCTGATCCAAGCCGTGGTATTCTCCATTACCTCATATGCATGTGAAAGTTGGACGTTGAATACGGACGACTAAAGAATCGATACATTTGAATCGTGATGCTGGATAAAAATATTGAAAGTACCATTAACTGCTAAATAGACAAACCGACCTGTCTTGGAAAAAGTATGGCCAGAGAGCTTCTTGGAGGCGAGGGTGGCAAGACTTCATCTTACAGACTTTGGACATGTTCTCAGAGGAGACAGTCCCTGGACTTGGTAAACTGGAGGGGCAGCGAACGAGAGACAGGCCCTCAAGGAGACGGACTGACCCTGTGGCCGCAACACTGGGCTCAGGCATGGGACCAGCTGTGAGGATGGTGCAGGCCCATGCAGCGTTTCGTTCTGTTGCGCATGGGGTTGCTATGGGTCAGAGCTGAGCCAACTGGCCTCCTTACTGCTCCTCCAACGGAAAGCCTCACTGGACTCAAGGCCTTGTACCAGCTGTCCCCTTAGCTGGAACACTTTTCCCCACTCACATCCTCACTGCCTGCTCCCCTCCAGTTCTTGCCCAACTGCCACATCTCAGTGAGGCCTTTTCTGACTGTCCTGTGAGAGTGAAATTCCTCTACTCTGAGCCCCAGCTCCGCTTGCCCTGATCTCTGGTAGTGCAGTCGTTGAGTGGTCTCAGCTGTAACCACTTTCAGCACCATTGGTTCTAGCTCATACGCTCCCTCCTAAGATAGTGGAATGCTGACCAGTTCTTTTTGGTGCAGTGACGCTACATACTCTTTCCATCTTCTCGGGATGCGTCGTGCATCATTCAATATTTGCCCATAGACTCTTTCAAGATTGACACTCAAGCTTGACTTTTTTCTTGCGTTCTTTCAGTTTGAGATATGCTGAGCGTGTTCTCCCCTTTTGACTTCCTCGTTCTAGGTTTTGACACATTTCATTGTGATATTTGGCTCTGTCTTCTTGAGCTGCCCTTTGGAATTTTCCATTCGGTTTATTTACATCACCACTTCTTCCATTTGCTTTAGCTACTCTAATGAAAAAGAACAAGTTTCAGAGTCTCTGCTGACATCCACTTTGATCCTTTATTTCTTTCCTACCTTTTTTTATTTTAAAGATCATTTTATTGGGGGCTCTTACAACAATCCACACATCAATTGTTTCAAGCATATTTGTACATATGTTGCCATGATCATTTTCTAAACATGTATTTTCTATTTGAGCCCTTGGTATCAGCTCCTCTTTTTTCCCTCTTTCCCGCCCCTTCCACCGTTGTGACCTTTTGATATATTTTCATATCTTATATTGACCTCGGTCTCCTTTCACACATTTCTGTTGTTTGTCCCCCTCAGGGGAAGGGGGGTTATGGATCAATCATTGGGATCGGTTTCCCCTTCCTCCCCTGACCTTAGCCCTACCTGGTATCTTTACTCCCATTTCTGTTCCTGAGGGATTTATTTGACCTGGATTCCATGTGTCATGAGCTCTTATTTGGACCAGTGACATGCTCCAGTCTAGCCAGAACTGAAAGGCAGAAGTGGGGTCATGATAGTTGGGAGTCAGGAAGTCTCAAGGAACCAGGAGAATATTGTGTGTTTCATCAGTGCTAAACTGCACCCTGGTTGACTCATCCCTTCCTGTGACCCTTCTGTGAGGGCATGTCCTATTGTCTACAGATGGGTTTTGGGTCTCTGCTCTGGCCTCCCTCATCCTCAACAATATGTTTTATTATTTGTTTGTTCTGGGTTTTTGATGCCTGTTACCTGATCCCTTCATGGACGCCTCGTGATCACACAGGCTGGTGTGCTTTTTCCATGCAGGCTTGTTGCTTCTTTTGTAGATGGCTGCTTGTTTAACTCCAAGCCTTTAAAACCCCAGTTGCTATATCTTTTGATAGCCAGGTACCATCAACTTTCTTCACCACATTTGCTTATGCACCCATTTTGTCTTCAGGGACCGTGTCCGGAGGGTGAGTATCACAGAAAGCCAGTTTGTTAGAACAAAACGTTCTTGCTTTGAGGGAGGGCTTGAGCAAAGGCCCAAAGCCCATCCACTTCTTCGTTGTATGGCTACACAAACACATGTACACAGGCCAATGCCTCTATTTCTATGAATTTATGTGTTTACATATGTACACACCTGCTTATACCTCTATCCATAGCTTTGCTTCCTAGCTATTTCCTGTTTCCTTTTACCTTCCTCCTGACCCACCATCATGCTCGCCCTTCTTCTGCCTCTTAGTAATTCCTCTCGGCTAGATCGCTGTTGCTCCTACACCCCCAGGATCTCTATCTCATCCTCACTGTTGCTTTTAATTCTCTAGTTCCCCTGTTTATGGCATTGTTTGCTCACTGCTCCTTCCCACCCCCTACCCTCCAAGTCCCTCCTAAACCATTGGTCCCATTGCTTTCTCCACAGGCTTGCTTCCCATGCCTATTACTTAATTTTATCACCTAATAACAGGAGCACCAGACAGGCGATTCTAGCTGAACGCCTTCTTGACATGCCCTCCTCGTTCCTGTCTTTTTAATGACCTTTTGCTTTGTTCATGAATGATGGTTTTAATGTCTTCCCACAGTTCATCAAGTCTTCTCTCCTTCAATTAGTCAAATCTGCTCTTGAGGTGTTCTTGATATTCAGGAGGGAGAGACTCACGGGCTGGCGTGGGGGTTGGGAGGGAGAGAGTCAGGAGGTGTACCCAGAAAGGCCAGAGCAGGAGCCAAACTGTGAGCAAGCAAATACAGCATTTGACTTAGGTCTTCTACTTCTTCTTTTTTTTCCTTCATTTTATTGAAGTTTGACAGTTCAGAAAATAAGTAAATCTTAGCGAACATTTCAATGACTTTTTTACACACACCTACAGCCATGCAGGTATCCACACTCATATCTAGACATAGAGCATTTTCAGTCCCCAGAAGGAGTCTCTAATGCTACCTTCCAATCAGATCCCCACAGAGCTGAGCACTAGTTAGACTTATCTCATTCGGGAAGATATGCCCTTGTTCTTAGATGTGGCATAATTTTAACTAAACAGCGTATGTCCTGGTTTAGTCTCACTTCTTCCACTCCATGTCCACCTGCTTTGTGGAGCGGGCACCTTTCTTTTTCCTGGCTGTGTAGGATTCTGGTTCAATAGTTAACCCCTATTGTTTGTCCATTCTCTCTATTGGCCATGTAGTTTGCTTCAATTCCTGGCTATATTGATTAAAAGCTGCTACAAACATCTTGTCCATGAATTTTGGAGTAGATAGGCATATCTGTGTCCAAAAAACGGCTGTGGACTTGCTGGCTCACGGCGTAACCATGTGCTTAGTTTTAACTTCCTGCTGCCAAATCACTCCCCAAAGTGCTCGCACCATTGTACAACCAGACCAGCCGTGCTCCAGTGGCCCGGACTTCTCCCCGGAACCTGGCATTGGCAGTTCTTTTCATTGCAGCCATTCGGATGGGGATAAAGCGTTACCTCGTCACAGTTTCAGTTAAGTTTTCCTCATGACACATCTGAACACTCTGCATCTCTCTCTGGCCATTCACCATATTCCTGTGCAATATGCCTATTTGGCTTTTGTACATTTGGATCTGGAACACTGGCTTTTCTCCGAGGATTTCTAACAGTTTCCATATACTCTGCCAACGCATTCAGCCCGATGTGGTGTAAGTGTATGTGACAAATGTCTCCTCCTGGTCTTCATCTTGCCAATAGGATTCCTCTCACTAATGTCTTTTTTAAAACAGAAGTAATTATATCGATGCAAGGCTTTGCAACTCACGTATCACGTGGTTGACATGTCTTGAAAAATATTTCCCAACCCTGAATCACTAAGATGCTCTTCAATGACTTCTGTTGGGAAACTGTCTGGCTACCCTTTTATAGTTAGATCTGTCAAAACACTCACCCTCGCTCCACCACAGCTGCAGCAAGATGACCAGGAGCCCAAGGGAGCAGCTTGCTGCCAGGAGTTGGGTAAGGGTTGCCCTGTGTTCCTGGCCAAGCCAGAGCAAGCTGGCCACTGCCCCCTGCCTCTCACGGGCTTGACTGAGCCCCACTTTCCCACAGGTCAAGTTCCAATGTCCTCTTGATGCAGGAGGACCCAGACAGTGATGGCGAGGTCAGTGGTGGGGTGCAGGGAGCGAGGCACGGGGGGCTACTGGGGGAGTTGAGGGGCACAGCTGTCTGTACTCGTCTGTCCGTTGGCAGAACCTGGAGCTGTACTTCACAGAGCCCCAGCAACTCCTGGATCTCTTCACCAAGCTGGAGGAGGAGAACCTCTCCCTGATTCAGAACACGCAGGAGATGGAAGAGACCCTGGAGGAGCTGAGCTTCAACCTGAAGAAGACCCAGATTCGCATGTAGGTCCCACATCGCTGGGGCAGGGCTCTCCTGGAATGACTGGTGGCCGGAGAGAGAAGGCATTTCCCAAGGGCTCTGCTCCTTCTGCTGGGCCCCTGAAGCCCCGAGGAGGATGGTGACCCACAGCAGACCTGGTAGCAGGGCTCTCTGGGAATGCCCAGGGCCAAGCCGGAAGCTGAGTGGAAGGGGCTGGAAGCGATGTTTGCACAACGGATGTTCCCATCATAGGACTGGTATGGACAGCCTCTCCCAATGTTTGCCGTGAGGTGCAGCTCCTATGGCTGCCCTGCCCCCACCAGTGCTCGGTGGACTGCTGCAGACGGGCTAGGAGCAGGCCTGTGAGGGAGCGGAGGCAGACAGCTCAGAGAGTGGGTGTTGTCAGAGAGGCACACTGGGATGCTGTGGGTTCGGCCAGGTCATCAGATCACAAGCAGTGGGGACAAGAGGCGAGGGCATGGGGCCCAAGAAGTAAGGCAGGGACTGTGTGGTTTGAGCCAGAAAGGCCTCCCTAGGAGAAGAGGCAGCTTCTCCAGCATATGTAACCTGGTAAGGCAGCCGGGAGCCTGGTGAGATCCTTGGGAAATTCTAGCCCCAGGGTGTCCATCCAAAGCAGGTGGGTGGGTGATGGCAGGCTGCCGCCCAACTCTCCCCATGGCCTACCAGCATTCCCAGATGCACCCGCTCTACCCCCACCCCCACTGGTCGAGGCAGGGGCTCATGAAGGCACATGACCCCCGGACTGAGTACCAAGTGAGGTCTGTTAGGTGGGAGCAGGTAGTGGTGCATTCTCAGTTCCAGGTCAGGGCCTTGCTCTTCTCGAGCTGCCTTGCCCAAAGGGAACAGAACATAAAGCAGGGGATCAATGGCTGAAATACTGACCGATGAGGAGCATGGAATCGAGGAGGAGGAACAAAGGTGGACAGTGATAGCAGAGGGCAGGAGGCAGGCTAAGAACTCCCGACGAAAGGGGAAGGAAGCCTGCCACATGCAGGGCTTGGAGAGGAGCCTTCCAGGCAGAGGGAGCAGACAGCGCAAAGGGCCTGTGGGGGTAGATGCCTGATGGCCCCTGGGTCCCACAGGTGAGCCCTGTCCCTTAGTGTCCATCCCTGTGGTAGTCAGTGGGTGGGGGTCTCTCACATGCTGTGAAACCACAAGTCTGAGGCGAGACTTCATTCCCTGGCAAGCTGTGAGGTGGGAGAGACAGGTGAACCAGGGGGTGGGGGTAGGCGAGCGGTCTCCTGGTATCCCAGAAAACGTGCACAACCCAGTCCCACCTCCGCCTCACACATGCACGGACACATGTGCACTCACCCTCACTCATACGCACATGCCATCTCACACACACACACACAGGCTGACACTGGGAGCAGCCGCTTGGCAAACCATCCTGAAGTTCTTTATTTCTAAGGAGATCTAGTCCGAGGCACTTAATGTCCATGCACACAGCCACCCATTTTCAGGGGGAAAAACACCCCCCCCTCCAAACAGTCTATATTCAAACATCTATAGGCAACCGAGTGAGAAATCGGTTTCAGCACTGGAAGGAAGCACAGTTGTGTTGGAGACAGTGTACAAAAGCAGCTCAACAGCAGCTCAATGGGCCAAAGGAGCGAGGGCTTCCACACTGTATGCATTAGCTTCTAATAGAGAGTTGTCATTAGAAAATCACTCCAATTACAAGACTTTGAACAATACGCATTAGTCATCACTCAGTTCTAGGGCTCAGGGAGCTGAGCTCCTCTCTGGAGGCAGGCTGAGGGAAGAGCTGATTTCCCTGCATCTCTAGCTTCCAGACGGTACCACACTGCTGAGCTTGTGGCCCTCCTCTTTCCCGCAGTGGTGGCTGGGTCTCCCTTGTGCCTTTTATCCCTTGGCTCTCTCACCAAGAAACTCTGTGATTAGATTGGGCTCACCAGGATCATTGGGATCTTCTCCCCATCTTGAGGTCAACTAACTGGCGACCTTAGTTCCAGCTGCAACTGTGAGAGCCTCTTTTAAGGTAGCGTAGCCTATTCACAGGTGCCAGGGATCAGGATGGGGACACCTTTGGGAGGCCTATCCATCCCGTGCAATAATACTCAGTCTCACAAGTGATAGCCCATCCCACACTCCACTGGTCAGAAGTAGGACGCTACACAGGGTTTCAACATCACAAGGCAGCTCTGGATGCTGGCCTCTTAGAGGGCTGTTGACTGCCCAAAGCTCATCCTTCTGAGAGGGAGAACTGTCAGTCCCTTAGTAGGTTGTTGGTAGAATGGGGGAATTGACTACCACGGACCCGGCATACTTTGGGAATGGTCTACATCTTGATAGTGCTGGTACTTCCACGGGCGTATACCTTTGACAAACTCATTCAACTGTGCATGTCACAGGGGTGCTTCTGATGACTTATAAGAGATATTCTAATAACAAAATATATGGTGGAGAATTGGGCTTTTTGTGACTGACTTTTTCACCCGACTTTGCACATGGATTTTTAAGAGCCGAATGGTTTAGGTCAAAGCCCTCTCAGCCACATCTTAGGACAGGAGGATAGAGCTTAGTTTATCCTCTTCAGGGCCAAGGGCTTGGTTAGCAAAGGAGGGACCTGGATACACAGTTTAAGGAAACAAATGCATGCCCCTGGCACCCCTCCCCTCTGGCCTTTCCGGGTCCTGGCCTTCCTCTCTGTCCACCTGGCTGAGAGTTAATTTGAGACATTCACAGCCCAACCCCTTCGAGTGAGGGCCAAGAAGAGCCTGGACCCAGGAAACAGAGTCTGGGACACAGAGAGGACACGAGTGTCCCTGCACACAGATGTGGGGACCCACAGGGCTTGAACATGTTAACTCAGCACGTCCTGACAGCCAACACATGTGTGGAAGTAGTGTATGGATGAGATGGACATCTGGCTCAGCACCTGGCCCTTCCCACGTTCCCATCATGGTGGCCAAGGGAACAGGAGAAAGAAGTCAAGCCTAAAGTTCTTCTTGGACCCTGCGCAGCACTGCTGGCTTCTCCAAGGAGGGTAGCCCAGTCAATCAATCAGAAAAGGAGCCGGCCTGAGCCCAGCAGGATCTCAACCCCCCTGTGGCTCGGAGAACCAGGGCCCGAGGTAAGCACTGGGTTCTGGCAGGCAGGGCCACCAGCTACAGATGAAGCACCACAGAGGAGGCCCTGCAGCCAGCTCCTGGCTGTCCCAACAGCTGGCCGTCCACAAGGCGCAGGGGTGACAGACAAGTTGTGACAGTGCCGCCTGCACAGGACCGCAACACCAGGGCCCAGAGGAGGAACTGCACACCTGTCTCAGCTCCAAACCAGGTGACCAGGGCCCAGCTCCTGTCGACGACCAGCTCTAAAGGCAAGCAACCAAAGCCTCACACGCAAGAAAACACCTTTGCGGCCTTCATGATGGGGCCTATTAGAGAAACCAAAAGCCAACATTTCCCGGAAGCTTCTGCAAGCACCAGGCGAAACTTTCCTGAGGCGCAGTGTCCCTGCCACCACAGAGCCCGCTGGAGCAAGAAGGACACGGGGAAGACCCGGAGGAGGAACAACAGGCAGCCAGGCACCAAGGGAACCTTCCAGAACTCCGAGTAGGGCGCGGGGGAGGCTAGGAGGGAACCAGGGAACCGTAAGGGGCACGGTAGGAGGGTCCGTTCAGTGGCACCGGGGTGGGGGGGGACAGGGGGTTGCAGGCGATGAAGAAGGCGAAGCTGGCAGAACATTGGAAGTGGTCCTTCCGAAAAGGGAAAGACACCGCGGGCCTTAACCCATGCCAAATGCCGGCGGAGGGGCAGGCGCCACGCACAGCCACGCCCTACATACTGACGGGGTGCCACTGCTGATGTGTTCACAGAAATGGGGTGGGTTCCTTTTGCTTGGTCTCGTGAATGACCTTGAAGACAGTTTGCTTTTTAATACCAGGGACGGAGTGGTGTGGGGGCGCCCATGGGACCAGCTCCAGCACCCAAGGCTCAGTGCCCCAAGGCAGAGGAGTCAGCCATGCTTTGCACCCTCCGTTCCTTTTCACCTTCGACACCAACCATGGCCCCGGCCCCACCCCCTGGCACTTGGTTTCTGTAGCTGGCCTCAATACCCCATGGCAGTGACCTCGCAGTTCTCACAGGATGCTCAGGACGGTGGGGTGGAACAGAGAAATGAACAGGCAACAAGAGGACAGCCTATCTCTGCGGTGCGCACAAGCAGACCTCTCTGCCCCTCAGCCACTTGGCCTAACCTCAGCCCTGCTCTGGTGGTGCTACACAGTTCTTTCAGGGATGCCAATAAATGCCCAGAGGGCATGTCACTCTGCTGTAAGCCTTAACCAGAAGGCACCTGGCTCCAGTTCTGGGGGGTTAACAAACCCCGACTCCCTCAATTAAGTGCCCAGGGCTGCCTCATTGTTTTATTTCCCACAAGCCAGCTCAGCTGTACTTGCCCCGTGGGCTAGAAAGTCTGCTGCTTTACCTCATGCTTCGGCTCCTGGTTCTGCTCAGCTGTTTGTCTTCAGCTCCTCTGGCGTCAAAGCTGCCTCCTGAATCAAGGTTTCAGGTGCAGGAATTGTGGGGTCCAAGGAAATGCTCTTTCCTGGTTGCTCTCCTTCCTGGTAGTGTGACACTACCTTATTTTAAGTGTCTTATTTTACGCCCAGCAGCATGACAATCACAATGTACCCTGTTAACGGTCACAGTTGAATCACACGGTCCAATCAGTGTCTTCAACAGCCTTCTGACCCAGCCCATCAGGAATGCGAAGGTAATTCAGTGGATGTCACAAAGGCTTTGGCTAGAAGAACCACATGAAACCATTGGCTGCACTGTCATCAAGCTAATATTTTTTCTGGCTTGGTGTCCTCCAGCAAAGGAACTTGAAAGGACTGTGTTTTTTAAAAAAAACTTTTAAACTTCTTTTCCAAATCCGTGGAATAGTGCTAAGAGAATTTCAAACACCTATGAAAGTAGTATAGTAACACGAACCCCAGGCTCCACCCCAGTTTCAACACTGAGCCTTCATAAGTTCCGCTGAACTCCATCCACTTCCACATCTCATATTAATATATGGAATGGGCAATGATTCTAGTGTATATTGTACCTGTAAGCATGTCAGTAGGCAACTCTCAAGAACTCTTTAGTATAACTATGAATACATCATCAAGCCCCTAAAGAAACAAGCAAACAGTAATTTGTAATATCAAATACCTACTGGGCTGATAACTGCAAGGCCAGCAGTTCAAAATCCGAAGTCACTCGGCAGGAGAAAAGGGAGGCTTTCCACTCCTGTAAAGAATTAAGTCTCGGGAACCCCCAGGGCAGTTCTACCCTGTCCTCCAGGGTTGCTGTGAGTCAGCATCGACTTGATGGTCGGGACTGAAAGGTCTCTTAAATACCACATAAACCAGTGGGAGTGTTTGAAATTGTTAGTTTGAATTCGAATCCAAATAAGCTCCATACTTTACCACTGCGGTGCCTTTCAGTCTCTGTAATCTGCGAATTGCTTCTCCATCTTTAGTTATTTGTTAAAGAAACTCCTACTTAATTTGCTGCTCCTGAGAGAGGAGTGCTTCCCACCCTGCAATGTGTTCCGTGCCCCAGACCTTGCTACAATGAAGTGTTGGATTCAGCAGGTCAGGTGGGCCTGAGAGTCTGCATTTCTGTAGTCATTTCTGCCAGACTACTGTAGGATGGAGTCCTGGTGGCGCTGTTGGGAAAAGTGTTGGGCTGCTAACCACAAGGCCAGTCGTTCAAACCCGCCAACTGCTTCTTGGGAGGCAGACCAAGCTCTCGGCTCCTGTAAAGATTGACAGCCCCAGAAACTCTATAGAGGGTCACTCTAGAGTAGGAATCAACTTGAGGGCAGCCAGGTGGTCTAAGTGACACAGAGAGCCTGCCCCTGGAGGGACATTTCACAATGTCCTCTGTAGTTCTGAGACCTGGGCAATTGGAGCTCTTTGGACAAGAAAAGGTTGTAACCACAACATTTTAAAGATCGCTGAAAGAAAAAGTCTATTTTCCCCAGTCACCCAAGAAATAGTGCAAAGCATAGTCCCTATGCCCAAAAGCCAGACAATCAGGCAGAGCTCAAGCAGTCACCACTGCGCGCAGATGGACCAGCATGGCAGTGGAAGTGAAAGAATGCACCCGCGTATCATTTACAAGATGTATTCCAGAAACACACACACTCACCTCCCTCAGTTGAGCATCTGGGGCCTGGAGACCAGGAGGTGCTCATCACTTATTTCCCCAGTGGGCCCACACACCAGGGCAGGTTGTGAACGCCAGGTTTAGACTGCTCATGGGCTCCCGGCCTGTCCCCTTTGTCCCCAGCAGCCCAGCTCTGAGTCAATTCCATCCATAACCCCTGCAGCCTGGACACAGCTGGTGGGTGGGACCTGAGGCTTACACTTCTGGGGCCAGTGAACCAGGGGGGTACCTGAGCACAGAAGGAGCCACAGCCAGTGGTGTTCTGTGTAAGATGAAGAACGCTCGGAGTTCACATCAAGCAGACAATGAACCTTATGTGGGGTGGGGAGGGCATCTCTGAGGTTTCCAGATAGCTGAATGCTGGCTGCCACTGCCATCACTGTAACTAGCACATGCCTGCAGCTGGCACATACTAGTTAGACCCTTGCAAGCTACTGAAAATACTGGAATTCCAGTTCTAGAAATACACGGCTTTGTTATTATCTAACTTTGAAAAGCTTTGTTGTTATCTAACTTGAAAGTTGCTTATTGCAATTTTACTCTCAATGTGCATCCAAGTGAATTGAAAACCTATGTCTACACAAAAATTTCCACCTGGGCTTCTTTCACAGGATTATTCATAACAGCCCCAATGTGGAGACAACTCAAATGTCTGATGAGCAGATAAGCAAATTGATCTATAGTGAGACAAATATTACTCAGCTGCACAAGATGACGTTTGTTGCGATGCCACAACACGGATGTACTCAGTGATAGATGTCAGGCACAAAGGATACTATGTGATTCCATTTATATGAAATGTCCAGTATAGGGCATTGAATGCAGAGAAAGTCAATCACAGTGATTGCCAAGGACTTGGGGGCGGGGAGGGCAGGGGCCGCACCGCAAATGGAGTGATTACTGATATAGTATTCTATTGGGGTAGAGGATGAAAATGTTCTAAATTAGATGATGGTAATGGCTGGACAAGTTTATGAATAACGTTAAAATCCACTGAACTATACATTTAGAATAATGATACACTATGCGACTGGTTTGGGCCCCTACCACATACAAGGCCCGATGCAAACATGCACGAATGACTTCAATTAGTCAGGACAGAGGCCGGCCAGTGCTGGCTCCGATGGGAGATCTTGAGCCTAGCTGAGTGAGCCCACCCTGCTGATCAATCCTCCTCTAACTCAGGGACCGAGAGATCAAACAGCTGAAGCAGTGGATCGCCACCATGATGATGTCCATAACCCAAGAAGAAGAGAGAGCCTATGAACTGGAGCTCAAAGCCCGAGTCTTCCACTTTGGAGAGTACCAGGGTGCCCAACAGGTAGGATGTCAGGGAGTGGGCACAGGAGGGAAGGAGAGAGCAGTAAGAGATGTTACCAAGGGACCCACAGATGGAAAAGAGCCCACTCCGCTCTGACAGGCCATGAGGTGAGTGACCGGCACCACTGGGGCACGAGGCTGGCTTTATGGAACTGTGGCCCTCCCTTTGGCAGGCTGGGAACCCCACCCTGGCTGGCCCAGTAACAGTTATACATTACTAAGCCTTTGGACTCTGATGCAATTTTTTGTCAGTTAAAAAAAAAGAACATGTTGTCTGGCTAGGGACTCCCTGGGAAGGAAAATGAGCATTCCAAAGGCCAACTGCAGTGCAGGGAACAGAGGTCCAGCGATACTCCAAGCTCAGTCAGTGTCCCTCCTAGGGATACCTCGTTTCCTCATTCACACACTGAGTGGCTACAGTGTGCCAGGTACTGGGTCAGGGTACAGTTATGAACAAAACAGCAATGGTCTTGTCTCTGAGACTCAGGGCTACACACAGGGCACCAGATCTTCTCTGGGCCCTTCTCCCTGCTGCCACCGCTCACACCATCCCAGACAGCCTAAGAGCAAGGCACTATGGACTGCCTCCCAAGTGTTCAACCACCTGTGTGAGGGGAGATGATTTGTCCCAGGCCACACAGAAAGCATGGAACGAAAAGTTGTCTGGGCAGAGGGCCATCAGAGAGCTACCTAGAGTAGGGGCTGGGCAGTGATAGGCACCCTGTAGCAGCTGGCAGAAGTACCCTGGAGGAATGAGTGCCTACTATACCCGACAGCCAATCACAGGAGGGAAAGGCCATTTCCTAGCCTGGATTCTGCATTCTGTACAAGGCAGCTCCTGATCATGCTCCTTGCCCCTTTGGGGAGACATCAGCTAACTGTGGGGTAGCCAAGCTGACGAGGGCCTATCCACCTCCGGCAGGACAAGCTGCTGGAGAGCCTGAATTATAAGGTGCTAGATGTGTACCGGCACTGCATTGGCAGCCATCAGGAGGCCAACCTGGGCACAGTACAGATGCTGACCATCATTGAGCACCAGCTGGGCGAGCTGCTCGAGAGCCTGGAGCGTGTGCCCCCAGCCAAGGTGGAGCAGGCTGAGAAGGCAAAGGAGAAGGAGCGCCGATTAAGGTGGGCACTGCCCTTTCCACAGGGCCAGTCGCAGGCACTTTTTATTGTGAATTAGGTGAGGGGGGTTACGTTTCAGATAATGTTTTGTGTTCAATAACTTTAACTACTTATCAACTTCAATAGCTTACCCCGACTCCCCACCCAACTTAAGATTTCTCTTCTCTTGTGAAGTACAAGTTCTTCCTTCACCCAAGTTAACACCTGTCAATCCTATATGCTACTGCTTCATCTTCCCTCTGCTTGCTACCTCCAAACACCACCCCATCCCAATCCCTTGGGCAACCATAAAAGTCTGTTTCCTTTGGTATGAAAACATTTTTCTTGATTTTTTTCCCTTCATAGCAGTGGTCTTCTATATTGTCCTTTGGTGGTTGACTAGTTTCACTCACTTAGCATAAAGTTCTCCGGGTCTATCATGCCATGAGTTGCTCTGCAGATACATCATTATCCCTCAGTGATGCCCAGCATCCCAGATGTGTACGTACCAAAGTTTATGCATATAAAGTGCTCCGGGTCCATCATGCCAGGAGTTGCTCTGCAGATACATCATTATCCCTCAGTGATGCCCAGCATCCCAGATGTGTACGTACCAAAGTGTATCCATATAAAGTGCTCCAGGTCCATCATGCCATGAGTTGCTCTGCAGATACATCATTATCCCTCAGTGATGCCCAGCATCCCAGATGTGTACGTACCAAAGTGTATCCATGCTGCTACTGATGACCATTTAGGTGGTTTTTATTTTCTTGCTATTTTAAATACTGCCGTGACAGACATGGGTGTGCCAGTCTTCTCCTGTTAGGGAGCCTACCTACTTAAGGGTGGATACTCAGCCAAGGGGTTGCTGGGCCACTGGACTTTCTATTACCAGTTGTTTGAGGTGGCACCACATGCCTTTCCACAGTGGTTACACACGTTTAGTCCTGCCAGCAGGGATGAGGGTTCCAATGTTTCCACTCCCTCTCCAGCATCTTCTTTTTTAATTTGTTGTGAATGCGAGTGTAAGGTAGTATCATTGTCATTTTGACTTGTCTCTCTCAGAGAGCTAGTAAATGTGAGCATTTCGTCACGCATGCTGGCAGCATGGATGTCTTTATTGGTGAACTGTCTGTTGTCCTCTGGGTTATTATTCTTGCTGAAATGACGTGCTTTTTCTACAGATTTTAGAATGTAGTCCCTTATGACATTACTGAAAAAACAACAAACCTTCCTACTTGGTCAGTTCTTCTTACTCCTTAGGATGATTTCTTTTAGTAGGTCCCGGCCATCTATGTCATCTTTGGCTATGTTTTTTGTTTGGTAGTGTATGCTCTGTATTAGGGTCCTTAAGTTTGTCCCTATTGTCTCATTGATGACCTATATAGCTCTGGAATTTACATTCGGGTCTTTAATCCATAGTTCATTTTGTTTATGGGGCAAAGTATGGATCCAGTTTCAGTCCTCTCTAGATGGAAATCCAATTCTGCCAGCACCATTTGTAGAAAAGACACTCTTCCTCACTTAATGGCTTTCAGCCTTTTGTCAAACATCAGCTGTCTGTAGGTGAATAGATCTCTTTCTGGGTTTCCTACTCTGTTCCATTGGTCTCCACAATGATCATTGTCCTGGTATTAGACTGTTTGGGGGAAGGCATCCCATGTTCTTTGCTTATCCTGGGTCTCTTTCCTCTTCATATAAAGTTAATGAGTTGTCTCAGATGGTTTTTTTTTTTTAATTTAGGTTCTAGCATTCATTGCAATGGCTAAACAACTCACAGAAAAGACTATTGATGACAAGGTTTATTATGAAAGTTAACAGGTTGTAATGCAAGTGAGAAGTGCTCAGGATACAGTTATTCTTCAGGATGTTACATACGGCAGTTCCTTCAAAGGGCACGCTACTTCACTATAAGCCTTAACCCAAAGGCATTCGGCTCAAGCTCTGTGGGTTAGCAAGCCTAGCTCCACCCTTAAGCACTCAGAGGCACTCCACAAGGCAGCATCCTGTTTTACGGTCTCTATGGCCTGGGAGGTCCACCACTTCATTTCATGCTCTGCCTCCTGGTTCTGCTGTCGCAGCTGTCTTCTGAATTCAGTAGGTTCACTGTGCAGGGATTTACAGGGCCAGAGAGTGTGCTCTACTACTGACTCTTGTTGGAGTGAGAGCCCCTCTGTCACGTTTCAGTTTCATTTCACACACAGCTGATGGCAAACACAACATATCCTGTTAGCAATTACTTCCAGGTGAATCCCATTGGTATCTTCCCCCTCTTCTTACCTAAACACACATAAGAGGGTCATTTGGTGGGAGTTAAGAGACTGGCTAGAAGAGCCACATTAAATAATTCACTACCACAGCAATGGATAATTTTCCCATTTCTGTAAAGAATCAAATTGGGTTTAGTAAATTTCTTTCTCAATATCTGTCCTTCCTCAAGAGTGGTGTATTGAAGTATTCTATTATTGTCGTATTATCTATTTCTCTATTCAACCCTCTTAGTGGCTCTCAACCTTCCTAATGCTGCGGCCCTTTAATACAGTTCATGTTGCTACTTCAGAACTGTAATTTTGCTGTTATGAATTGGGCAACCCTTGTGAAAGGGTCATTCAACCCCCAAAGGGATCACCACCCACAGGTTCAGAGCCGCTGCTTGAAGAGTTCAATTAATGTATCTTGAGGGTTTTTTCATTGGATGTCTGTTTTTATGGTTTTATCTCCTTGTTCTAGTGTCCCTTTATTACGTGACTTTCGTTGTATCGCATGATGGATTTTCCCTTGAAGTCCATTTCATTACACATTAATATTGCCACTCCTGCTTTGCCATTCGCTTGATTATGTTTTCCATCCTTTGATTTTTAGTCTATGTTGTCTAAGGTGTGTTTCTTGTAAGCAGCATATTGAAGGAGCTGTTTTCTTATCCACTCTGCTAATCTTCTCTCTCCACTGGTATAGTTACCATATATACTGTGTACAAGCAACGTTTTTCCAGCACAGTTTTAAATGCAGTGTTAGTGGTAAAATGAGGTGCCTTGCCTGATATTTGGGCCAGCTTATAGTCAAGTATATAGTTATCCATTTGCACTGTCATCATTGGTATGAGTGCTTGCTCTTGTGTGTGCTTGTTATCACTGGTTTCTTAGTTCTTCCTACATTTTTATGAGTTCCCTTTGGCATTTTCTTGCTCTTTTTTTATACCCTTGCGGCATAGTGGTTGTACACTAGGCTTCTACACTCAAGTCTGTGGTTCAGAACCACCAGCTGATCCACAGCAGTCAGACAAGGGGCTCTATTCCCATAGAGTTGGAAACTCAGTCTTGAAACCCACAAGGCAGTTCTACCTTGTCCTCTAGGGGTGCTAGGAGTCAGAATAAACTCAATGGCAGGTAGTTTTGTTATTACACGTTTCTGGTTTGTTTTTAAATTATATTTTTCCATTTTCTCAGAGGTTACCTTATGTTCCTCCCAAATTTGTCTGTTCTTTGTGAAATACTTGTCTTCCTCTACATGCCAATGTTTTCTATTTACTCTTTTGTCTTCATTGCAGCTATCTCTAGCTCCTTGTTCAGTCTTGTACCTTTATATTAAATACTGCTTTAAGTGGGTTCCTTCTGGGTGGGGGCATTCAATGTATGATCTCTGGTTTATGTCTATTCTTGTTTCTCCGTCCTTAGTATTTTTTTAAAATCTGGTTTATACAAATTCCTTTTATTTCTGTTTGGAAATACCCTTAACTTTCATATTTACACGATAATTTTGTTGGATAATGATTTGGGGTTGGCTTCTCATCCTCCACCCTTCAGCCATTCCATTGTCTTCTTGCTTGGATGGTTTGAGCTTAATCTTATTGGTCCCCCTTTGTAGTTTTTTTTTTGCACCCCCCTACCGCCCTCCAAGGGGTGTTTTCTTCCAGGGCTTCTTACTATATTTTCTCTGTATGTATTTTATTTGTTCCTGTTCTGAAATCCCAATTTAACTAAGCTGTTCCTCTTGATATTGTCCCACAAAATTTAGACTTTCAACCGTTTTGCTTTTTGATTGCTTTCATAGAATGAAGTTGAGAAATGTGTCTTCATGCTGACTAAATTGGCTTTCCATTGCTTGAATGCTCAAATTCATTTTTTAAAAATGTCCTAACCTATTATCTTTACATTAATCCTCTGGATTTATATTGGCTTTCTTATTGTCGGTTTTGAGTTTTTCTTTATTCCATCATTTTTCTCCATCTGTTGTGTGTATCTGAGGATCATTCCTTTTCTGGTAGTTGCCTTTTCTTCTTTAGAAAATCCCTTTGGCTGTTTATTGGCTATTTTTTCCTGTATCTTCATGGAGCTGTGAGGGGTTGGAGGGTAGCTGGATCTATGGGCGGGGCAGGTGGGGCGGGAAGGGTGTGGAGAGAGGGGCGGGCGGGCAGAGACAGTTCACTCTATCAAGTGGTACAAGAAAGGAGCAGCAGGAACCATAAAAGAAAAGTAAATAAAATGGCAGTTTGGGCAGGCTCTTTCTCCCATTAGCCCGAGAACAGCAGTTATTTGAACATGTTCTCCACTCAGTTGCAGACACCGGTGGGTGGTGTTTGCTGGGGTGCCTTTGTGGCAGTTCCACCTACAGCTTTTGGAAGGCGACTTTTTTTAGTTAGTCTCAGGCTATAGGTAGCAGCTACGCTTCAACGAAGAGTATGCTTGTACTGCCCAAGCTCAGTCTTACTGGTTCAGTGAGGAATAAAAGTTGCAAAAGAACAAAATAGAAAACACCCTACATGGACTATGTAGCTCTTGTCAACCTGATGGCATGTGGACCTATACCTTCTAGTAGTACTAAGTACCCCTGCCAAACAGAGTTGATTTGGGCCCTGCTTCACTATTCTCCTGGATGTGGAAGATTCACTTTGTTAATTCAATTTACTTAGCTGTTATCTTGTCTTTCAAGATTCCAGGTCCGTGGTTTTTCTTGTTTGTTTTTTTTTTCTGTTATTTGTTGTAGAAGGTTTTAGTGCATGTGTCTAGGTAAGGAAGCCCTGGTGGTATACTGGCTACATGGTGGGTTGCAATCTGCAAGGTCTACAGTTTGAAATCACCAGCCACTCTTCCAGAGAAAGATGAGGCTTTCTACTCCCAAAGTTAGTCTTGGGAACTCACAGGGGCAGTTCTGCCCTTCCGGTAGGGTTGCTATGAGCCAGCATTAACTTGATGGCAGTGAGTTTTATTTGGCTTGGGGTCTAGAAGCTGGGTAGGTCTGAACTTTCTTTAAAAGGTTGACATGTATTCTTTGCCTTCCCAGAAATGCCAAACTGGGGGCAGTGCAGGACTGATGAGAGCAAGGCTATGAAAGGATAACCCAGAAGTCTTTGCAAGAGGCTAGCGGGGATCCCAAACTCACCCTGAGAGGGTTTCTGGAAAAGGCAACAGTACTAGTGATTACTAACCTGCAAGGGCCAAGCCAAGACTCTCAGAAGAGAGTCTGGAAGAGCTGGGGCAGAGGAAGATAAGGGGCCCCATTGAAGGGCTTTACAAGGGGGTAATTAAGGCCAATCAGACAGTGGCTAGAATTTTCTTTCTGGTTGGATTGGAGAGGGGGGCTGAAGGTGGGGGAGGGGCTGGTGTAGCACAGACATTCCAGGTGCAAGTGGTTACCAGGCACATGTGCCAAATTCTGAAGAGTCCAGTGTTGGCCCATCCTTGGTAGATGTCCCAAAGGGTCTCCAAGCAGGCCCAGTATCTGTAAGCACCCAACCTATAGCCCTGCCTTCCCAGGCCCGAGTCCCCTCTGTGATCTGCCAATGGGTACCTACATGCCTGGCACACAAGCAAAGCAGCTTGCTCTCCATGGCCTGTCACCCCGCTTGCAACTGGTATTGATATGCTGGCTGACCCAGAGATCAGGACAAAGATCACAACACCTCGTTGTGTGCATACAAGGGTAGTAATGATGATTGTCCAGAATCGTGAGAATCAAGGTATGGAAGCACCTAAGGGGGTGGTCTGAGGATCTTAATGAGGACCCTGAGAAGAGGTATGCCCATCCCTATGGCAACAGCATCTTGACCAGAGAAGCGTCATCCTTGGCTGTGGGGGGATGGCAAAGTCCTGCTATGGCAGGACAGGGCCTGACTTCAGGACGATGTGGCTGGGGTGGGCAGGCTGGCAGGCTTCCCCGGTTTTCCATGCCCTTTCTTGTCACCAGACTACGAGAAGAGAAGACCCAGATGCAGAAGCTGCTCCAGGAGGAACGTCAGCGCCGGGCCCGAGCCCGGGCCCAGGCAGATATCAAGAAAAAAGTAAGTGATCATCCTGGGGGTAGAGGAAAAATGTACAGGTAAAGGGAAACTAAGTCCCAATTCTAGGTACACTGTGCTGCAAGGCCTTGACAGGCACTCTTGCCTCCTCCATACACTCTTAGTCCATGACTGGCCACTGGACAGGGGCCTCACATCCCAGTGTAGCCAATGTACTTATCGAAGGTAGACAAACCAGTTGCTTCTTCCATACCACTACAATCCTATCAGGTCTAGTATGACCCTTCACTCAGGCCCCTGCTCTCATCACCTGGCCTCCCCTTTACATCCCTACGTGACAAACGGAGAACAGCCACAGGCTTTGAGGTAAGGAGAACTCTGGAAAAAGCAAGCCCTGGCAACAAGTTTGTCCAACAACAGACCAGGTACTTGGATGCCTCCTCCCCATTGAAAAGGCAGACAGGTGCCTTCTTGCTCAAACCAGCACTACCCCTACCTCTACAAACAATTCTGCAGCAAAAGAAATAGGCTGTCTAGAATTTCCAGAACTATGAGACGAAGGAACCACTTTTCTCAGTATCCAGAAGTTAAGTGTTCCATGGAACTGATTTTAGTAAATTCGGGTGTAGGCTTTTTACACACCCCCAAACTATATTACAATCAAGCCAACCCTCAGTGCTGCTGGGCTGATCAGAATTGACTGGGGCCACTGCGGTAGCAGGCAGGCCAGCCTCCTGCCCAAGTCCTCTGGCTGCTCCCATTTGCAGCTTCGGGACTGTCCGAGAATCACTCTAAGGTGAGCCTTTGAGGCAACATGGCATAAAGCAGACACTGATGACATTCATTTCCTCTTTGCAGAAAGGCAGGAAACTGGTGTCCCGCTCCAAGCCCCCAGTTCTCAAAACAAAGAAGGTATCTGAACACATTTTCATGGATAAAGACAAGGAAGAGCTGATCCTCTTCTTCACCTAACTTTCTCAGAGCCACACAGGCAGTGTGGCTGACAGCAAGAAAGAAGCCCGCAGTCGGAAGAGGCTGGACTGGCCTGATGGCAGGCCCTGTGAATTCTGGTGGTCTCCCTCTGTCCACTTCCTTTCTCCCACTGAAATAAACTTTGTCTCTTGGGTGTCTTGAAGCCCGTGCAAGGAAGCTGGCATTCTCATTTGGCCACAAGCCTATGCTTGAGGGAGGGAGGGATCACCCATTTTGGTTCTCCTCTACAACAGCAGCTTTCAGAGACACGGAACTGGGTAGATGCTCCAGTTCCTGCTGGGATGTAGTCTGGGATTCTCTTCTGATGCAAAGACAAGAAAAACAAGCAGCAAACTGGGCATGTAACAGGTGAATAGAAGGGGAAAAGAAAACATTTTCAACACTTGACACCAGAGTTCCTTGAATTAAACCAAGCAAAACCTTTGGTGAAGGACATTACAAAACTTTTATTCACTTGCACTAGGAGTCGGCCCATCACCAACTGCAAATCTCAGTGCTCACAAGACACTTACAGTCTGTCCCAATTGTTTGTTTGTTCCCCGAAGCCTGGGCAGAAGAGATTCAGACCACTTCCAAGAGAAGCACTTCTGTGGCAATGATCTTCCATCTTTGGGAGCCTTCCAGGCCACACAGAGCCCACAGCCAAAGCCCAGGGGTTGCCTGGCCGCCCAGAGAAAAGGGCATACCATCTGTCAGTGGCAGACAATCTGGGGCAAGTGTCAATTGGACACTTTTCAATTCCTGAACTTTAGATGGTGGAAGAGAATCATTTATAAATATGGTTTTAATTCTAGGCAGAGAGGTACCCTGGGCAGATAGACCTCCAAGCGGAACAGACAGGAATCACAGAGAATGCTGGAGTCGTTCCAAAATTCCAAAGACCCAAATTGACAAAGCAAACAATGGGCAGAATTTAGGTGACTCCATACTGAGAACCCAAACAGCATCTGTTGACCGTACACTTGAAAAGGCACAAGGCAAAGCAAACATTTCCGAACAACCCTGTGTCCACTCCATCAAGTGTAATTAACAAATAAATATGTATAAGATGACCAATTTGCCTTTTTGCAAGACAGGCCTTACTCTGTAAAAATATACCTTGACATATTATATGCACTTCTTCTACTCAACAATAAAAACCATACACATACCATAATTATAGTTCTATACACAATTTATGGTATTCAGAGCATCACTATATAAGCTGTTTTCAAATCACTATTAAACATTAATACCAACAACAAAATTTAGAAAGATTATTTTTAAGGTGTTAGCTCTCCTGTCTGCAAATTATGACCTATACCTGGGACCTATGCAGAGGATGCAGTCAGGTCCACTGATGGCCCACTGCACTCTCCATGTCTTACAGAATGGCTGCCTCTGGCCTGTATGTAACTACCACCTACCTGGCCTACTTTTACAGCAAGAACATGGACTAGAATTCAGATTCCCTGTGAGGTGGCCATTTACACTGCAATACGGCAAAATCAGTCTCACCGAAAAACATCCATCCTGTGAATGGTAGCTGGCTTATTATACACTCTTGGAAAATGGTCTATGTATCTCTCAGACAAGATGTGAAAACACTGCATCTAAAAGACCTCGTCTGGTCTACTACAAAGATGTTCTCCACTGGGAACCCTGAATTCTACCCTCTTTCTGCAGACATCGTTTCCCTTTTCTTTTTACTGTGACAAGTCCTGTGTTGTTCATGTCAAAAGGGGCAGAAAGGACACTGTACTGGAGGGTGGCTGGGAAGGACCAAACAGGCCCCTCCGGAGCTGAGCCCCATATTCCAAAGATCTGCCTCTGTGCAGGGCACAAACAGCACAGCCCAAACTGGTTCCCGATAAAAGATAAAGCAAAGTATTTTCTATAAATGTACCAAAAAGTTTTCTGAAAAACTAGGCTGGACTTAGGAGCAGAAGTCGAGGAGCCCCAGGCACACCCACAGACCCTTCTAAATCAAGTCTTCAGGGCGCCCGCAGCCAGCACTTTCACTGCAGATCCTGAAGGTTGATGGTGCTTCTGGCAAACGAGGCGGCCTCAGGACCAGCTGTATCCTCCGGGGCTGGGAGCACTTCCTGTGAACCAAGCAGAAAAAGTATGAAGGACAAAGGGAGTGGGACTGGGCCAGAAAGGGGTCACTGGCTCTGAAGACTGGTGACTAGACTGGGACTAGGAGATTTACACACATCCCTCAAAGGAGACAACATCTCGGCTCTCAATCCAGATGCCCTTACGCTCTCAGTCGCTCAGGAATGCCTGATTTCTCTTACTTAAAGAGAACACGCTTTACCACATTGGGAAAGCATACACTTGAAAAAATTTAAATATAAACAAGATAGAAGAAATCAAGACTCAATATATAATGTTGTACTTGTTTCAGATCTCTCTCTCTCTCACACACACACACACACACACACGTACCTATTAGTAAGCACTCACACCCATTTATCTTTTTATACAAATGAGATCATCTGACTGAGGTTATTTTATTCTATAACTCCTATTTCCCACTTCATTCATGGTAAGCTTCCAAGTTATCCAGTTTTTATCTACATATGTCCAATGGCTAAGTAGTACCCTAGTCACCCATCAAATTCTTCTCCAGTCAGATGGTAATTCTTTTTAACTTTTCCAAAATTACATTCAAATGATGCAATAAACATGATCTTGTCAATCACTTGCACACCACCTATTTCTTTAGGGCCCAAGACTCAGGAGGAAAGCCAGGAAAAAGGGAGGTCAAATGACTGAGACTTGGGACACACAAGCCAGGCTCCAACTGACACGTGCTTGGCAGCTGAGTGCCAGCCAACATTGTTTCTCACCAACACTATAGGCAGTATTTATTTTTGAGGTGAAGGCAAATATTAAACAGTCCGATTTGGATGTAACCAACAAAGCTAAAGCAACCAATTGCATAAGTTAAAAAAATAACCCATAATGATAAAAATTAGGTAAGCTTATTGTTTTTTATTATTTATATAAATACTTCATATTTACAAGTTCTTTTGTATTTACATCTGAACTGTAGTGCACCTGTTTTCAACTTAATTCTGCTGGGGCTTTTCCCCACATATGAATTATTGGCCAGCCTACCTCACCCCCATCCCCCTCCAAGAGTAAACAGCAAGCAGAATTTTTTAGTACACAATACTCCCACAAGAGCATAGTGAATCGTACCTTGTTTGTCAGTGAGCTCCACGACAAACCAACCTGAGCTACCCACATTCTCCACCTTGTTACCCACTCAACCTCTTCCAAAAGCAGTTCAATGTCCATGTAAGCCCAGCTCAGCGGCTAACCCTGCTGCTACAGAGAGCCTCTAAGAAGCTGTGAACACCCCTAGTGGTTCTAAGAATGTAATTAGGAGGGATAAGACATCCAGACCTGGAGGACGTAGATAGGCAAGTCCATGGTGAGCAGAGGGCGGAGCAGGGGGGGCTGCAAGCTGAGTGCAAGTGGCAAGACACCTTCTCCTGAGGGGTCATCCTGGGGAAGCAACAATGAAAACATCTTTCACATGGCTAGGCCACAGAACACGGGACTACTTTCCCTCTGTGCTAGCGTTCTCTTTCCTATGGCATCACGCAGAGCTAGCCCCATCCGGACAGTCTGGGGAAGGCAGCGGGACCATCCCCCCTCTCTCCACAGGCCGCCCCTCAGTTCTGATACCCATTCTTTTTTTTTTTTTGCTAGAGCTGCTCCAGCACCCATGCCAGGGGCTACCTGCTCCTCCTCAAATGCCAGGCCTCTGCCCAAAGGTGCTTTCCAACAGTATTCTGTGGGCCAGCAACCTCGCAGGAGAGGTAGGAGGGAAGAGAGCAGGTAGTGGGTCGGTCTCCAGTCAGAGGCTAGGCAGCCAGGTCCTTGGGCATCTGGTTAAGCAGACAGGTACTATTTGGCACCTGTCTGCCTGTACAATCCAAGTCTAGCCAGCTCACACCCAACACTCAGACATCATCTCACATGTCTTTCCTTTCACAGCCATGTGTCCAGCAGGGAACATAGTGTATTCCTGTTTTGTATCTGTTAACATGCAGTCCAGAGTGACGCAGTAACCTGCCCAAAATTACACTAGCTGTTTCCTCGAACCATAAAGTTGTCATCTACTCCCTTCCCAATCAGTTCCCTTTCCAGTCACGGTCCCAGCTTTCTCCCCACTTGCACGTTAGAACCTTTCTGCCCCTTCCTGTCCACTTCTGACCTCTAAGTTGTGATCAAGCTCAGGCCTCTAACCGGCCCTTTCCCCTCCCTACTCACTGCCCTTGTTTAGAGGTCCTGTGCCCCGAGCTATGGTAACACCCCTGGTCCCAAGCCCTCAGAAAGGACAAGTCTTCTTGCTTCTCTCTGCAGGCACACTCCCTCAACCTCCTGCCCCTGCCCCATACTCCCAAGGGGCCTTGTTTCCTATGAGCAGCACTACCTTGCTGTGTTCTTCTTTGGACTCCCCTATGACCCCCTCATTGATTGCTATTTGCCCCTTCTTCCACCCACGCTGTTCCCTCCACCTGACTGCATCCTGCTGCTTCCCGGCCACTCAGCCAAGTCCTTCCACAAATACTCCCGAACTGCAGGCCCACTCTGCTCACCATCAGTGAGCTAGGCATTTAGATGTTCTAAGAAGGCTCTGGTTCTCCTTCCCGCTAAGTAAATAGTAAGCCAGGGCCCAGAGAGCCAGGGCACAGAGCTTGCTGGAGAACAGGTGGTGTGTGCCTGGGCAAGTCACTCACGTATCACACTCCCTTTTAAATACTTCTCTCCCCAAATTCCACCAAGTTGTTTTGTTTACTTCCCCATTCCAGGCACTAAAACTGAAGCTGAAATTAAAGGCATACATGACGCTGTTGAAAAATGGTCACAGGCAGCCACTTGATGACCAGGCATGATAGGGAGGGCCTGAGAGATGGAGACCTTGTTCCTGAAGGGATCTGCTTGTTAGCGAGAGAAAGTGTCTTCAGCACATTATAGCAAAGGTGGCTACCCCCTGGGGGAGCCGGGCACAGCAGGGTAAGGGTAGGCAGGAGAGAGTGGCCAGAGTGCCTGAGGAAACGGGAGACAGGTTTGGCAGGGAGTCAGTGAGTCAGGGCTCTGGGAGTAGGTGCTTGGGCAGTGTGCTACCAAGAGTCTACATGACCAGATAGGAGTACAAGAGATTTCTACAGATAAACCAAGGGCAGTGATGACCAGGGATACAAAGCAGATACAGGGGAGGACCATGAGACCATTCACACTTAGGAAAGTACCTGAGTTATGTAGACACACTGCACTGGGGGGAAGCCAGATACACACAAGGACGGTGAAGAAGGCCAAGTAAAGGCAAAAGCCTGGACCAAAGCATACAGGGCAGGGCAGAGGGAGCTGCAGGGCTGTCAGAGCGTTGAGGTTATACAGAGGACTTGGGAACTGATCAGAAGTGAGGTCGTGAACGGTGAAGAGGCAATCAATTGAAATGAGGGGCATCGGAAGGCAGATCTTCTGTGACGGTGCTGGGAATAGGCTGCCTCACTCTCGCCCAGCCTGACCTGCCTCTGATGTCTGCAGAACACCTGTCCTTGAATCTCTGGCTCTTACCTGCAGTAGCTGGACCTGAACACATCGCACCCCAGCTGCGGGCTCTGGTCCCGACAGACCTCCACATGGCACTACGTCCCCACAGAGCCAATTACTCTGACTTGTGCGCGAGTGAGGAGGGCTGGTTTTGTCAGTTTTAGTTTTTCTTGGAGCAGGCCCCGAGGATCCTAAAATGAAACACACCAATATATCCAATATGCCATCTCCTGACCAGGGCTTTTACTAGGAAGACAGTCTATACCGCAGTTCTGTACGGATAGCAGACTCAAAGTACCTGGAAGGAATAACCAAGAGAGGTAAAAACAAACAAAACCAAAGTCCCAAGATTTTGATTAAGAACTTACAATTAGACAAGAATCAGACCCAAGTCGCCCACTTCTGGAGGGCAGATGTTCTTCCTCCTGACACCCTAAACATTAATCCACTGGTACAACCAGCCCCAATGAACAGCAGCCTCACGGAGAAGGGGGAAGGCAGCAGGCCTGCTCAACTCAGGGGCATTCTAAAAATCTACCAAATGCTTCAGAATGTTTTTCTTCCAGTTTCCCTTTTAAAAAATAATCACTTCATAACTTTTATAAAATATAACCTAATTAAAGTAATGAAGTGCAAAGAGGAAAAGAAAAAACGCCCAGAAATGAGCATGTCAGCATTAGGAAGCATGGGAGCTGCTCAGAGTGAGTGCTGTGGAGTCCATGCAGGGCAGTACCACCTGCTGTTATGCCGCCACCTCTGGACACCTGCAAAACGGAATGCCTCTACATCATAGTGCTGGGAGAACTGCAGGAGGAATCGACACCCCAAATAATAAATTATTACATAACTGAGGAGCTAGAGCAGTAATCGGTTTATGAAAATCCCAAAGCGTCTTTAGCTGTTGCTATTCTCTGTTGAGACACCCCCAGGCACATTACACATACAAAGCAATTGCTAATTTTATTAGTTACCTACAAGTTGTTTTTCATAGTTTAATAGAATTTATAAAAGATATAGAATCGAGTGATAAACTGAAAGACTCGCTAAATTTCAAAAAGTTATTTCTTCCCAGGAATTTGTAGTTGACCTAAAGTTGAACAAAATGATAAAAACTTGTGAAGCGCCTGGACCCTGTCTGGGCCTCTGTGAGCTCCAGGTTTCCCCTTCAATGGGCACAGGGGGTTGGCTCTGCTGCAGAGGGTGCAAGGGTTGCTGTCCCAATGGACATCGGGTGTCCAGGGGGCCTTGGTGGCAGGTCCTAATCCCTAGTTATTTCCAGTGAAAAACACACTTTTTCTTTTTTTTAAACACAAGGTCACCAGGAAGGGTAGCCGTCCTTTCCCCAAAACTGTCTATGTGACACTTCATGACAACCTTGAAAAGGAGAAATTAGTCTCACTTTTCAGGGAGAAAAAATGGCATTCAGAGAATCGATTGACAGGGGACTCTGGAAACTGGAGTTCTCATTCAATGCGATCAGTTCTAAATTCCTGCTTTGAAACATCCTATTAGACAATTGTTCAAAAAATTATTAGTACCCAAAAAAACTTAATAGTAGACAAAGACCTGCTGTTAAATTCATCTGAACATTCAGCAAATTGTTTTTGTAGGAAGGAGACTGGCAGCATTACTACATGTTTCGTTAAACTGCTAATTAACCTTCAACTACTTGTTTAGCACATAAGAAATAACGCTGCTCACATATAAATGGAAGCAGGTCAATGAAATGTGCACGAAAACCGCTTTTAAGCAGTGTCCCCTCACTGTTTCAAAGTTTACCGAGGCTTGCTTTGTGACCTAGCAATTCTACCTGGAGAACGTCCTATGGACGTGGGAGAGGAATGTCTATTGTGCCATCGTTGGGTGGCGTGTTCTGAGTATGGTTATGAGGCCAAGTTGGTTGTGTCCAGTCCTGTATCTGCTCAGCTGCCAGGCTAGTCTATCCTTCATTGAGAGAGGTATGTCAAAGCCACCTACTAGGATTGTACAGTTATCTACTTCTCCTTTCAACTCCATATCTAATGTAATCTGAGGCTTTTTCACTGGGTGTAGAGATCAGGGTTGTGTTCTCTTGTTCAACTGATCCTTCGTTGTCCTTATATAGTCTCCTTCACTGGAGGGCACGCTGGTTTTTGCTTTGTTAAAGTAGACGTTATCAGGAGTCAGTACTGCCAATCATTCCTGTTCTTTCGATTATCATTAGCTTGCTATTTCTTCCATCTCTGACATTTATTTTTGTCTAAGATGTCTCTCTTATGGACAGCATATTGATGAATCCCGTTTCCTTACCCATACTGCTACTGTCTCTTGACTGGTGCATTGAATCCACGTACATTCAGGATCAATTGTTGAGCGGTACTAATTTGCTGCTGGTTTCTTTGTTCCACATAATTTTCTGCATTCAATTTGTTTAGGCTCCTTAGCATTCATTTCCTTTTTTTGTGAGTGTGTGCACTTCATGTTTATGCTTTTCCTGTACATTTTTGATAGTTTCCTTGTATTTTGAAAGTTTCTTCCCCAGTTAAAAAGTTTGTTGCATCTTGACTTCTACTCTCCATATGAAAATTCTTTAACTATATCATTTATTCCCTCTTGTTAACTTGCAACCGCTGTAATCTATAAATGGACATCCTTGGTTCTCTATTTCTATCCTCGATGGTTTGCTTTATTCAGTATACTTCAAATGAATTGACGTCTGGTGGGGGGAGGGTGGCGTCATGTATACAAACATCAAGTTGATGTCTACCATTTTCAATTCCTGTCCTAAGTACCCCTGTGTTTCTTGTAAGGCTGGCGTGGTTAAGACAAAGTCTTTAAATTTGTGTGTATCTAAAATCACCCTAATTTCACTGTCCATTTTGAAGGACAATTTTGCTGGCCACATGGTTCTTTGGCATTTTTCTTTCAGGGTTTTATATGTCATTCTACTGCTTTCTGGCCCATATGATTTTTGCTGAGAAATCAGAGCTTGTCGGTAACTTTGTTTCTGTAAGATGCACTCAGGATTCTTTCCTCTCCCTGGTTTTGCCAAGTCTGATTATGTCTTGGTAGTTTTGAGTTCTAGCCCGTGTGAGGCTTGTTCTATTTCTTGAATGTGTATCTTTTTAAATTTTAAATACTTTATTGGCATATAATTCACACACCATCCAATTCAACAGTAAGAGTTGTGCAACCATCAATTTCAGAGCATTTTCTTCTTGTCGTTATTTGTTAGCTCCCCAATTCCCTCCAACCTCTTGTGTCATGTACTTAAGGAACTATTAATCACTGCTTTTTCTAGTTACCTATCCTGAATTTCATATACAGGTAAACAAACAACAAACTCAACAGCAAAGTAGAACTGAAAAAACCCTCAATAGAAAGCAGGAGATATTAAAAAGTAAAACAAATTTAAAATGGGTGGGCCAACCTACAAATGATAAAGGTGTTAAATTTTAACCAGAATACATTTGCACTAATCAACTTTTCAATGCACTCTGTATGACAACAAGACTATTCACATCTCTGTTCCATGGTCTAAGAGGATTGACCAGGCCCACATGGGGGCCCTGCAAATGGATTTTGGGCTTTCACTGTTATCCACAACATTCTGCAAAATAGATGTTCAGAATTTACGCCGATACCATTCCCTCCTCCTTAGATTTTATTCACAATCCCCGAATCACACAGATTAATGTGCCTTTTGGATGGACTTAGGTGATACATCACTTCGGTGGCTATTTGTTTTAAGACAAGTCTTTCAGGCTCCAGATGCCATGTGGTTTCTTCACCACGTGTTTCTTTACATTTTAGCACCCGTTAGCTTACTTACCCATTAAACTTACGTTTAGCACCCGTTTCTTTACGAAGGCAAGTATTGAGTAGAGCTACATCCTAAGAACTAATTGTTCTTAAATCAGGACTATGATTACATGCGAGCTAAAAATCCATTCATGGGTCTATGTTTCTTTTTTTTCTCCCCATGGGTCTATGGTTTGTATGCCCTTGGTTCATTTTCAGAAACATCCTTATCATTTTATTGGGGAACATTAGAAATCATCCCTATGGGGTATATGGTAACTATTGACAGTGTCATTAATTAAGCCAATTGTATAGAATTTAAAACACTGTTGAGAGAAGTATTCATGCTTAGGATACTTTTTAGACCACTACATAGATTGTTGACTTAATACAGATTAAAAATTTAAGTAGCTGGACACTACACAACGAGGGTGAGAAATATGGCAAGGTTTACAAAACCTGACTATGCAGCTCCTGGTCTTTCATGAGACTATAGTTTTCTTCCAATTCCTTGACAATTTTCTCAGCCCCCTTTTCTCCTGTTTTCTTATTTTAAAATCCTGGACCATGTAATTCTTAGACCTTGTTGCTGTTTAATTTTCCTGATTGTTCTTTTAGCAGATTAATATTTTGAGATTTGTCTTTAATCTCACTAATTCAGTTTTCAAATGATTCAAGTCTACTCTTTTGTACTTTCAATTTATTATTTCTGGAACCTTAGTAATTTCTATTTGATGTTTTCTATAATGGTCTCTAGTTTTTTATTTATCAGTTCTTGTTTTTTCTTGATTTCTCCTAGTTTTTGTTTTAATTTTATCTATAGCTTTCTTGAACTTTCTCTCCAGCAAATGAAATTATTTAAAAATAATTCTAATCAGGTTAATTCCAAAGCCATTACTTCCTCAGGAAGGTTTCCTGGATCTACATTTTGGCCACTTGTTTGAACCACTCTATCTAATTTGTTACTGAGATGATATTGTCTGTTGTCTCATGGTGTTATGTTGATGTGTTTATGCTGGTGTGTTCTCAGGCACTCAACCTGCTTCCAATTTAGTATACTAGAGAATGTGAATGTATACAGATTGAAGCTTAAGTAATGCAGTTAAGGGTGAATTTGACAGATGTGTTGGCCAATGTCTATCACTGTTCAAGTGATGAAGGAGTATGTGGGGGAAGATTCACACTTCATAGATTCCACGTTCCAATCATGTAGCTATTTTTCATTCTGAGCATCCACAAATGAAAGTCTGAAAACTTTGCTCCACCTATGTTATAGTGTCAGTTCTACTCTGAGGAAGCAATTCTTCTCCAGCCATCGAATGTCTTCCAACCTGAGGGTCTAACTCATTTTCTGTCACTCTATTAGACAATGCTCCACTGCAATCCATACATTTTCCAAAATTGATGCAATTTTTCCTTCTCCCTACTCTGCCTCAAGTTTGGAAACTCCACTGATACCTATCCACCATGAGTGACCCTACTGATATTTGAAGGTAAGTCAGTAACTAGAGGGTAAATACGACTAACTTAAGTGAAGAAAAGGGCAATGTACAACAATAAGATGTCAGCACAAAAAGAAAAAAAGGGGCCACCACAAAATGACCAAATCAACAGAAGACACTAGGGCGAACACAACACGCATTAGTGGCAACTAAGGTAAATACTGTTACCGTAAATGCACAAATCTGCAGTAGCTGGAATAATATTAATTTGTAAGTGAATACATAAACATGCAAGCTGAGCAGGGATTGGAAGGCAAATGGGACACTCATTAATATAAGTAAATGTGTATACACGACAAAGTATTTCTACAAATATATTTGTATGTGCTGCAAATACACCTATAAATATGCAACATACAGGGTGAAAGGTCATGAAACACCTTGAGGGCTCAGGAACACAGTCTCAGCAGACACTAAGCCAATTGGCATCACAGTCCAACAACACAATGTTCTACAACTACTTTGGTGAATGTGACTAGGGCCTTAAAAGTGTGTGAACCATGAAAGGTGCAACGATTAGTTTCTCCCTCTCCCGATCAACACAAAGTAAAGAAAATCAAAGCTACACACAAGAATTCAGTCCCAAGAATCCATCACGTGAACCCTAGCTGCAGTGACCCTGACCCGAGAGCAGAATGCGAGAGCCCCCAGGTCCCTGCTGCCTGCTCTGAAAGTTATTACAGTCAAAGTCCCGAGAGAGTGGCACACATGTGGAATAAAACTAAAAATCATATAAAGATTAGGATTACTGTTCTGATAGAGAATGATTGAGCCCTGAGACTATGTATGTCCTTTAGACACCCTTCAAACCTGGACATGAATGCACCCTTCTGGCTCAACATTCAAATAATACGCAGACCTCTAAGTTGAACAGTAACAACAGGGAATGTGCCCTTTAGAATAGTAATCAACCATGTGAGATCAAAGGGCAACATCCGCCCAGGAATAAAGCTCACAAGGCAGGACGTGGAAGGACAAATGGAAACAGCAAACACAGGGAGTGGGGTGGGAACCGTGCTGCTACATTGGGAGAACTGCAATTAAGGTTAAAAAACAAAACCTGTGTGAATTGAATGAAAAGCCAATTTGTTCTGTAGACTTTCATACAAAACCATTTAATCATAGCACAAGCCACTCAAAAGCTACTTCCTTTCCTTGCCCTAATGACTTGAGAATCTTGCACGTATCGCATCTCACAGGTCCACTGCTACGGGTTTGCTCAGCCTGAGAGTCAGAAGAGCAAGTCTCTCGCTTTACTACTCAATTATTCTTCCAGATAAACTTAAAAGGACAGGTTTCTTTTTTCTGTTCAGGTCCTGTCGAGGTTGTTTAACTGAAATTTGAAACTACTGTGCACTGGATGTTTCTACCCGTGTGTACAGAAGGTCTGTCATTATTCTACTACTTTTACTGCGGTTACAGATGAGATTTGGAGACCACCTTTCCGACATAAAGATGAGTAGTCTTAGGTTTGCTTCTGGTTCAGGATGCTGCCTCTGAGGCAAATGGGTTCCACACCATCTTTATGGTAGCCTTGTACTAGGTTTTAATAACATATGGGTGTGAGGAAAATATTTACGTTCTTCAATGGTCTTATTATTGTGATAAGCTATACTTTCCTTGTTTGATTGTAACCTGTATTCTTTCAATGTGCTACAACCATACCATGGGTATAAACTGACAACTTTCGGGAATGTTCTGTCTCTCTAGAGATTTACTGAACCTAATGGTAATCTTGGGGGACCCCAAAACTTAGCACAGAGTCTCAAAGTAGCTCTCTCAAAATAATGATTTATTACCTTAAGGAAAAACAGTAATTTTATAGTGGAAAAATCTGCAGACAGCACCTTAACAACACCAATGATCAAAGTTAATATTACTAGTAATAAATCATCTTGAACCATGTGCCCTGGTGTGATACCCATGTACTTCAGTGCAATATGGTAACAAGAGTCTAGTCTATTACCTCTTATTTAAAATAATATCCGTAACCCCAATATAATCATAAGACAACAGTAGACAAACTCAAATTGAAGAACACGTTACAAAATGACTGCCCAATACTCTTCAAAAGTGTCCTAAAAGACATGGAAAGAATGGAACTGTCACAAAGGAAGCTAATCAAGGCAACATGAGATCCTGGACTGGATCCTGAAGAGCAACATCCCATAGGTGGAAAACAATGGTCCAATCAACTAACTGAAACTCACAGTGTTCATTTCTTTAGTTTGACAAACCGACTATGATTATCCGAGATGTCAATGTGTGGGGAAGCAGAGTAGAGTGTATCACCATAAAATTCCCTAATCACTGTCCCTGAGTAGATTCTGACGCATAGCAACCCCATAGGACAGTGCAAAACTGTCAGTGGATTTGAGGTTATTAATCTTTATAAGAGCATAGTCTCTTCTTTCTCCCCGGAGCAGCTGGTCAATTCGCACTGCTGCTCTTACAGTGAGCAGCCAATGTGTAGCCCACAACAGGGCAGTCAGGGTTAGAAGTGTTATCACAATAGGAGGACATACAAATTAAAATCAAAGGCAGGTGGGGCACGGTCAAGGGAGTTCCTGGGCAAAGCTTCCAGTTATTCTCTCCCAGTGGAGTTCTGACAGGACTAATTTCTCCCGACAACAATGTATAAACAATAGGCATGGAACATCACTAGCCAGGGAAGCTCTTCCCCAGGCTAAACTTATCTCCAAAGAAAACGTCAGGGGAAAGAGTTGTCCCAGCAAGGGATGTGGAAAAGAGGCTGTGAACCTATAGTCCTCTGCCATCCATATTGTCATATTACTTCTACAGGGTCTCTAGAGAAGACGTGTGGGTAACTGAACATAAGTACTTATAAGAAAATGTTTCTACTGTAAAAAAAAGCCCCCAAAGATAATAACTTACAGAAATGCAAAGATAAAGGAACCTGTTAAAACTATCCCACCGTAATGCAAGATCCAGCTTAACACACTTGACAACCAACCCATTTCTTCTTCAACAATTATATAAAGGGAGTCGACTCCGACTCCTATCGACCCTGTGCACCGCAGGGTGCTGCGCATCCTCACAACTGTTCTGACGGCTGAGACCGCTGATGCAGCCACTGTGCCAATCCTTGTCATCGAGGGCCACCCTCCTTTTTGCTGCCCTTTCACTTTACCAAACATAAAGGGAGAGGCTTAGATGATCTCTCAACCACTAACAAATAATAACCTGTAAACCTTACTTGGATTCTGATGAGAAAGACAGTTATAAAAAAATTAAAAGCAAGACAAATGAAAGTTTTAAAGACTTGCTAAATACTGGTATTAAGGAAGTACTGTCAAGTCTTGAAGACATGGCAACAAAAATGAACCTATATTTTTAAGTGTCTATTTTTAAATGGTAATGATGAAATATTTGTTTAAAAATAAACCAAAAAACACACCTCTACTGGTGTCACTCTGATTTAATGCCATGAATTTAATGTTTTATTTATCAGAATGCTTGCCATATTCCTTCTGTCAATTTCAAGCTTGTCAGAGGAATAAAGGTCTTTTGTTAATTGTGTGCATGTGTTCTTCCAGACTTTCTTGTCTCTCCACGCCCTCGCTGGTAAACTGGGAAACGCGGAGGTGATCCTCCACACGGTTTTGTTGTTCATAGGTACCATGAAGTTGGTTTTCACACACAGTGACCAGACTGTGCACAAAACACTTCAGTTATCCATCCTCCTCACAGCTGTTCTGTTTGCACTCACTGCTGCAGCCACTGGTGTCAGCCCACCTATCTGGTAGACGGTCTTCCTCTTTTTAATGACCCTTTACTGTAGCAAACATGATGTCCTTTACCAGGAGCTGGTGTTTCCTGACATGTCCAAAGTAGGTAAGAAGAAGTCTTGCCATCTGCCCTTCTAAGACGCATTCTGGCAGTACTTCTTGAAGCACAGATTTGTTCTTCTAGCATTTTGTGGCACTTTCAATATTTACCACCACAATTCAAATGAATCAATTCTTCTCTGATATTCCTTTTTCACTGACAACTTTCACCTGCCTACTAAGTAAATGAAGATGCTATGGCTTAGAAGTCAGGCACATGCTAAGTCCACAAAGTTGTACCCTGACTCTTCAATACATTAAAAAGGTTTTGTACAGCAGATCTGCCCCATGTTCTTTGTAGTTTGATTTCTTGAAGGTTATTTCAAAGAGCACTGATTGGATCAAGCCAAATGAAACCCTCCAGAACGTCCATCTTTCCTCCACCCACCACAATGATGTACGGACTAGACCAGTTGGGGTTTGGCTTTCTCTACACTGACTTGCAATCGAGACTGGAGCCTTTGATTTTGATTTCATCCCTGCTCTAATTCCTGGCGTTCTGCAAGCAAGGTGATGCCTTCTGCGTGTCGCGGCTTGTTACTAAGCCTTCCTCCAATTGTATGCCGAGCTCTTCTTGACCGACCAGCTTCTCAAGAGTATGTGTTCAGCTGAATGATGATGGTGAAAGAATACACCCGACACAGAAATACCTTCCTTGATGTTAAACCTCACACTAGTTCCTTGTTCTGTATAAGTAACTGTCCTTTGGACCGTATATAGATGCCACAAGAGCACATTGAAATGTCCTGAAATTCCCCTTGTCCTCAACATTACCAGAGTTGGTTATGATCCACACAGTCAAACGCCTTGGCTTACTCAACAAAACAGACCTAACAGCTTTCAGGTACCCTTTGCGCAGCAGATAATCCTCATTCCATTCTTTTCTGAATCTGGCTAGAATTTCTGGTTGCTCTTTGCTGATATGCTACTGCAATTTTACTTGCATATGACATTAAGGACATTTTTCAATAATTTTTAAAATCACAATTAATATTGACATGTACAATTTTCATTATAGGAAAGTATCTGCTTTTAGGAAATTGATAAACAGAAACTATTTTTATAATCATTCAAGGTAAGATATAAAATATTATGGATCTTACACAGGCAGCCTAAGTGGCTCAGTTTATGCTGGACCACAAACCAAACAGTTGGCAGTTTCATGGGAAAACTGTCTGGCAATCAATCTGCTTCCATGAGGATTACAGCCAAGAGAGTCTTCAGAAGCTCAGTTCTAGTCTGCAACACATGGTGTCCCCTGGAGGGGTGGGAATCAATTTGATGGCAACGGAGTTTTTCGACCTACATGCCCACTGGCATGTTTAAATTAGTAAAGAGACAAATGAATAAAAAAGGAAAAAAGTAGATGGGAAAAGCAGGTATTAAAAGAATCCCGTTATGATTTTTCCGGTTTCTTTTAAGCACCGTATACCATGACAACATGTTCACAACAGACTTGCACGAGGCTGCAAACGCTCAGTCTTACTTGGTCCAGATAGTGTATGTAAATTCCAAATGCACTGCTGACTCTTCACAACGATTTCAATACCACTCTGAACTACATGTGGCCCACGATGCCACAAGGCTTTCGCTCCCAGTGTCTTCTCAATTCCAAAGGCCATTTGTTGACAAGTTCCAACTCTGCTTAACTTACACCTGGCCTATTTTGTTCATCTAACGTAAGGGTTTGCTCATGACTTGGGGTTAGTTTTGAAAACTTCCGTTGACAAGAGTCTGTAACTCCTACCCAGCTTTTTTTTTTTAAGGAAAACATGTCCATACTGATGCTGAGATTTTGTTTCTTTTTTCTTTTTCCTAAGTTGATGGAACTAAGGAACTGATGAAGATAAAAGCAGTTGGAACATAAAAGTCATATAAAGACTACAAAAATGCCTATTTTACTAGTTTCTTCTGTGCTTAATTAAGTTGACAAGATAACTGTTATTTCCAGGAGAAGAAAACAGACCTGAGAAACTATTCACTGAAACACACACATCCTCACCTGCATTGTTCCCAGTTCCTTTCTGCTTTTTTTTCTTGGCTAGTTGAATGGCTCGGTAATCAGTTCTTGCTGAGCCCCCACTTTCCTGAGACCAAAGAAAAGTTTGTCAGTCACTGGATCTAAACAGCAAAGGAAGGGTAGCAGGTGAACTACTGACATGTAGAAGTCTGCTTCTTGTATACATTAAAGCTCAGATAATCATTCTAGTCTCTCCAGCAGAGGCAGAGGAAGACTCAAATGCCACATCCAACTAAGTGAGAGCTACACAAACTCACAAGTGGAACAATATACAGAATTTTATTATCCAGAGAAGCAAAGTTTATTTCTCCAGCCTAAAACATATTAAAATATATTACATAGAAATGTATAAAATGAATTACACACTTCTCTGCTTTCTGAAGTGTATAAGCAGCCTTCCTCTGGGGACTCAGGTTAATTTACTACTGGATTTCCCAACATCCCCAACAATATGCCACAAAACATGATCTGTACAGCAGACTGGGGAGCTTCTTGTTTACATATCCCCTGCAGAGGTGTCCTTGGCAAGCAGATACCAAGTCTCATGCATGAAAACACTAGTTCCTGCCTTCAGAACGTTAGCTGAGGAAGCCCCACAGCACCTGCTGTAACTGCAGGAATGTCTCCAATAAAAATGGCTTAACAGTACCACACAAAAGGAAGAACGAACCACCCTCAACAATTGTGGCATACCTGAAACCCAGTCACCACATACCACTTGTACTCAAGAGAAGCGAGGCTGCCCAAGGTCACACAGCTAGCAAGAAGATGAACATGGATTAGGATCAAGGTCTTGCTAGCTCTTTCTGCCTCCACTCACAGTCCCGACTCTGGAGATGGTGGAAGTGTAAAACTACTAAGATCCCAAGCCCACGCCACGGGGACAGACTTCCCTCTTTCTCGCTTAACTGTAGTCCATCTCCATTCTTGCCCATTGAGCAACCGTGCGGCAATCTAAGCAAGTGCTAGAACTGTGGCTATGACAGTGACAACATAAGATGCCAGAAAAGGAGAGACAAAGAAAAGGTACTTCTTTCAGACTGAAAATAAAAAACTGGCTTCATGGTCGATCAGTGATAGGTTCTCTCTGAACATTTTTGCACAGTATCAATGTTGCCATTAAATTTGACCTATGCCACAAAGAAAATTATTTGATCATTCCCATCTGAGACCGAAGAAACATATTCTGCTACATTATTTTAAATGTATAATTAATATAAAGTATATTGAACGTTCAGTCTCAAAACTAGAGTATTTACAATTCTTAGGAATGAAGGTTCAGAAATTATGTCCATTTTATCAATTCTAATTTTTAAAAATTGACATGGTTTTAAAGTTCGCAGGAAACCTTTAGAGATCGTTTACATTCAGATTCCTCTTTCTCTAAGGTCATCTTACAATGTGAAAAGCATAAAGGCAAACCATTGAACATTATGAAATAACCTTTTCTCTTCAAGAAGAGAATATCATGGAGTCACAGAATTCAACAGGACCTTAGAAATCATCTAGTCAAACCTGCACCATTTTAGAAATAAGTGAGAATTTAAGGCTCAGATTCATTAAGTGATTTGCTCAAGGTTGTGAAAAGTAGTCAGTTCCAGACTCAAAATCAGAATTCAAATTCCAGACTTGTAGGCCAGGGCACTGTCTTCTTTTGTTAACCAGTAAGAAATGTCTACATATGAATGATTAATCCAGAATATCCTCAAACTTGAATGTAACAGGAGTGAGCTATGTGGTGGTGACTGAATATAGCACTTCATACCAAATACAAGTTGCCGGGCACTGCACCGAGGTCTGTGTCTTTCTGAGCACTGCAGTTCTTTGCCGAGCTGGAGAGCACACACTGAGACACCACTTTGCCTCTTTCTTGTGGCCTAGCATCTGGGCCAGGAGGCAAACTCTGTTCCATTTTGATTGGAGCCAGCAGTTCGGGGACATGGCTGTCTCCACTGGGGCTGGTCGAAGGGGTTGGTGTGAATGTGTTCAATGCTGCATCACTGCTGGGGGTCAAAGTCTGTGGGTCGTGACTCAAATTCTTCACAGGTAGAGACACCAGGCAACCCAATTCTTCTGCACTCACAGTTTGCACATCATCTGAATTTAAGTTGTTCTGCTGAAGAACCGTGGCTGCTGACCCAAGCATGAGGGGGCTATCCAGACTGGGAGAAATGTCACTATTGGCAACGAGCACCAGAGGGTCCATTTGCCCCAAGGAATTGTGGGTTACAGGAAGGTTTTCTCCCAGAGATGAGCTCCCAGAACTAACATCAAGAGTCAAGATTCCAGAGTTCACCAGTGTCATGTCAGATGCGACTGTCGAGCTACTGCTATCACCAGGTGCACCAGAGAAGAGAGACACTAGGTCTATATTACTGAGCTCACTTTGGCCCGGGCTGGTAAGTTCACTGCTGGGTGTAAGAGAACTTGCCGCTTCTAGGTGAGTTAGAAGATCTGAAAAAAGAATAGTTTCCAGTTACTATATGACCTCAGAAGACTAAGGAATTTTGTTTATGCTCAAGATGTTAGCAAGTGACCTGTCAAAGTTATCACCCTTCATGTCACCTGCTGCCTACTTGACTGACTTGGGACTCCCTCCTCTGTCCATCAAAGAGGTCTGACAAACCCAACGAAAAGAACAGAATGGTCCATGGTGTGCTATTTACATGCATCCTTTCAAATTCCCAAGCCAACAGGAACTCTTCCAAACAGAGGAAATAAAGAGAGAAAATAACTTTCACAAAAGTCACAGTAACTGGTGACACTACAGAATCAGTCACAAGCTGGACTCTGGCTCTGAGGATGCTTTCAGAATGAGCTTATTATGTTAGCTATCTCTCATAACATTCTATAATCTCACTCCACAATTAGCTGCTACCCTAAAATGGACTTCTCTGGAGGTGGCCAATAGGAACAAAATTATTCTGCAGAGCCTGAAGCAAAGTTCTAGCTAAACACATGGAACTTGGACATCAGGCGCCCCCTTCCCGCCCCCCCCCCCCCCCATTGCCCAGACCTGTGTTCACCTCATTGAAGTTTTCCTTGGTGGTGGTTGGTCAAGAAACCAATCACTGCACTCATTGTGACTCGTTTCCTCGAGCTCTGCCTTTCCAAACTCAAGCAGCTTTCTTTTCCCTCCCCTCTTGCTCTTGTAAGCAATAATTATCTTGAAGGCAGAGCCCTGTCTGACCCTTCTCTGCACTCTCAGCGCCCAGCCAGCATTTGACCAATAAGCAACATTTAATGATTATATGCAGTAGAAGGAATTCTAACAGATATCTCTTCACTTGGAGTCTTACCTTTTACCAGAACAGTCTTCAGGATATTAGGACCATTTGTTAATCATTTAAGCAACTTAAATCATCACAAGACCATCGGGAGAATAAATTTTACATACTTCAAGAAAGTTTTCAATGAATACTCAGTCTGCATCATATATATAAGCACACACCAATCATACCAATCTAGAACCTCTTTTTTATATGCCAAGCAAATAGGAAAATAGGAGCAAAATTCATTTGAGAAATAAAGCCCCCACATTCTTTCTCAAGAAATCTCTAGCTGTGGCTATTATATATTTAATGCATCCTCTGAAAGATACCTAAACCCCAAAGGGAAACTCAAATTCATAATATATCTTCCCGAGTTGTCATATTACTTTAATTTTATAAAAACAACCATTTTTTTTTCCAATAAAGCGAGCCCAGGTAGCACAAGTGGTTTACAATAGACGGTTTTACCTGAGGTCACCACGAGTCTAGGACTGACTCAACAAACATTTTGGAAGAAAATGTATTTTGTTTTTTAAGAAATTAAAAATTCTGCACTAGACATTTAACATGGATTCTCACTCTGAGGACTACTTAAATTATCTTCTCGTTTTAAAGATGAACAAACTGGGCTCAAAGGATGTCACATAGCTGGGAAGAGCCACAACCCCAGGAGGCGATTCCGTCCACACCATACTGTCACCTGCCAAACAGATGGCAACAAGAAGTTGCTAGTCAGCAGCAAGACTACATGGTGTGAGTAATCTTGTCCTCAGCCTGGAAAGTCTGCTACCCAGACTCACATGCTGTCCTGCCTGTCAAAGCTACAAACAGGACCCAAGGGGCAAGTGTCTAGTCCCATGCCTACGAGAACCCTCCTCGCCATCCCCACCTGGGCCATTGTATATTCCCTCTCTCTGATCTCTCCCCTCTCCAAGCCTCACATCCCCGCCACCAGATTGAACACAGTTCTGTTATGATCATTCAAATGCTTATTACCTCCCAAAGAAAACAAGCCCTAGCAGTCCGGAATCAGCTCAGCGACCAACAGAGAGGCTGGATCTGAGTGCTGTGGCCTAGAATGAGTGACAGGACTTCTGAAGTCAGAATCAAAGGCTGAGAACGCGGGACACAGGTCACAACAGGAGACAGATGTAGGAGACACACGCTGGGAAAAACCAAACAAGTGCAAGATGGAAAAGTCTTCATGAAAGCACTTTAAAGACAAGGGAGGAATTAGAAGGTAGAGGCAGAGAAGTGGCAAGAGAGCCTGAAAACAGGGCACTATGCTTAGTAAGACATTGAGTAAGTTGAACCAAGAACTGGGTAATGTCTGAAATGAGGTGAGAAGAAAGTGACACTCTTTTTGCTTCTCTCCACCTAGGGGGTAAAAAAGCCCTCTTACACGTGTCAGGTATATACATCATTATCACTCTAAGAGACATATAAAATGACAGGACCTTGGCGCACATTGTGCTGTTTGGCTACATGATTCTTCATGCTGTGTTTGGATGTGAACTGTCTATTGCAACTGGAAACTGGGCAGCGGCTTTTTGAAGTGCCCACATCCTGGACATGCTTCTTAGAGTGGATGTACAGACTACTGCGAGCAGAGAACCGAGCACAGCATCCTGGAAAAAAAGGGAGAATGAATGTGAAACCTGAGTGCTATCAGGACATCAGTATTGCAGAGGAAGCATTCAAAATGCAGCGTGAATGGCTGCCCAATGGGAACAATGTAATCAATGCCACCCAACAATGCAGGTTAAAAGTTGTTAAATGAAAATTCAAGTTAGAAAGTATAACCTCCTCATCCACCAGAGCCATAAGGCACTGCATCACCATGCCTTGGCTGCCAGCGAGAGAGCAGAAAACCCTGGGAGCAGCATCACAGCACAAGGCAGAAAGCAATGTGCTTTTTACAGGCCAAGAAATACAGTAAAACCCTTAAGGAGAAAAAACATTTCACCAGCTTTAGAAGACACATGATCTTGGACAAGTTAACTTCATACCTGCTCCTTTAGCCAAAGCAGTTGGAAAGATTAAGTCATACAAAGTACACATGTTCTTCCACATTAAGTATCAGTTATCTTAATTATGACATTACTACACAAATAACCCATCACTTGTCTGTCACTCACAACACAGTGGTGGCTGAGCCACTCCTCAGCTGGTGGAAGGTATGCTGTGGGAATTTCAAATACTAGCACAGGGTCACCTACAGGGAGATTCCTGCAGAACTTATGAACTCAAACAGAGCAGAAAGACCCGAGGACTTGCTTCTGAAAATTGTTCTTGTTTGGTGCCATCAAATGCATTCAACACACAGCAACTGCCTGGTCCTTCCGCATCCTCACAATCACTGCTGTCATACTTGAGCCCATTAGAGCGGTCACCCTATCAATTCGTCTCAGTCAGCGTCTTCCGCTTTTTCACTGTCCCTCTACCACACATCCTGTTTTTTCCAGGGACGAGTCTCTCCTGAGACAAAGTCTCACCACCCTTGCTTCTAAAGGGGCCTTCTGCTGATCCTTCCTGCAAGAGGCCAATGGTGCTGTTAATATTCTTGGTCAACACCACAATTCAAATGTATCAATTTTCATCAGATTTCATTACTCAATGTACAGCTTTAGGCACACCTCTGAGGTGACTGGAAATACCATGGCCTGGGACAGGTGCACCTGTCTTCAAAGTTAAATATTTGCATTATAATATTTTAAAGAGAGCTTTTGCATCAGACTTCCCAATACATCATTTGATTTCTTATATAGTTTTATTGACATATAATTCACAAATCATACAGCTCAAGGGTTTAAATATATTAAAAAGAGTTGTGAAGCACCATTTGATTTCTTTTCTTTTTTTACATTTTATTAGGGACTCATACAACTCTTATCACCATCCATACATATACATACATCAATTGTATAAAGCACATCTGCACACTCCCTGCCCCAATCATTCTCAAGGCATTTGCTCTCCACTTAAGCCCTTTGCATCAGGTCCTCTTTTTTTTCCCCCTCCCTCCCCTTTCCCCCCTCCCTCATGTGCCCTTGGTAATTTATACATCGTTATTTTGTCATATCTTGCCCTATCCGGAGTCTCCCTTCCCCCCTTCTCTGCTGTCCCTCTCCCAGGGAAGAGGTCACATGTGGATCCTTGTAATCAGTTCCCCCTTTCCAAGCCACTGACCCTCCACTCTCCCAGCATCGTCCCTCACACCCTTGGTCCTGAAGGTATCATCCACCCTGGATTCCCTGTACCTCCAACCCTCATATGTACCAGTGTACAGCCTCTGTCCTATCCAGCCCTGCAAGGTAGAATTCAGATCATGGTAGTTGGGGGTAGGAAGCATCCAGGATCTGGGGGAAAGCTGTGTTCTTCATCGGACCATTTGATTTCTTGACTGATGCTTCTATGGTCAATGATTATGGATTCAAGTGAAATGGAATCTTTGACAACTTCAATCTTTCCCCCATATTTGTTGTTTTACTAGTCCAGTTATGAGGATTTTTTAAAATGCTGAGGTGTAATTCATACTGAAAGCTAGTCTGCGATTTTCCTCAATAAATATCTTAATTCTTCACTTTATTATGTTTGCAGGTTAATGCTTCTCCAATCACAAGGTCAGGTTCATCTTCTTATAGCTCCATTTGTCATCTTATAAACTGAGTTGTTGTTGGTTGCCATAGAGTCAACTCTGACCCACAGCAACCCCATGCACCGCAGAACAAAACCCTGCCCAGTCCTGGGCCACACTAAACATTGCTCCTCTCCCCGAGCCCACGATGTGGGCCCACTGTGTCAATCACCCCATCAAGGGCCTTCCTCTCTTTTGTGGCCCCTCCACTTTATCAAACACAATGGCCCTCTCTAGGGACGGCTCTCTCCTGACACTGTCCAAAGTATGTGAGACAGAGGCTTGCTATCATCCTCGCCTCTCAGGAGCGCTCTGACTGTACTTCTTCCAGGGCAGAATGGTGGTGTCTTTTTAGCAGTCCACTGTACTTTGAAGGTAAAGAGAAACCGCTGCAAAAATCTTCTAATGATCAAAACTTAGAATGTGACAGTAGGAATTTAATAAAATTGAAAGTGGTCAAAAATGAAATGGAATGCATGAAGATAGATATCCTAGGCATTAGTGAACCAACATGGATTGGTATTGGACATTTTGAATCAGAAAAATCATATAATTTACTCTACTGGGATTAATATAATCAAGAGGAATGGTGAGGCATTCATTGTCAGAAAAGCTCTTGCTCAATCCATCATGTAGTACACAATGCTGTGATCATATTATATCTATCTGCCTTCAAGGAAATCCAATCAATACAACTATTAATCAACTTTATGCACCAACCACAAAAGCAAGTGATGAAGAAATCGATACATTCTACCAACGACTTCAGTTGGAGATTGATCAAACACGCAATTAGCTGCACTGATAGTTATTGGTGATTGGAATGCAAACATTGGAAATAAAAGGGAGAGAACGATAGTTGGAAAATATGGACAAAGCTGGAGACTGCATAACATAATTCTGCAAAACCAGCAACTTGTTCATAGCAAATACCTTTCTTCAACAACACAAAAGGGCAACTACACACATGGACTTCCCTAGGTGGAATGTTCAGAAATCAAGTTGACATCCATCTGTGGGAAGGCACAAAGTAGAAGCTCAGTATCAGCAGCTACAACCAGACTAGGGGCCGACTGTGGAACAGACCATCAATTGCTCATATGTAAGTTCAGGATAAAGCTGAAGAAGATTAAAACAAATCCAAAAGAGGCAAAATGACCTGGAGTCTATCCCACCTGAATTTCAAAGACATTAAAAAGACGAAGGAGGGAAGGAAGGAAAGGACCCAGGTGGCCGTCAGAGACTGAAACGTGTCCTAAATCGCAGGGCAGCCAAGGTAAATGATTCCTGTGTACTCTGTGGTGAGGTCCACGTATAGTCACCCTTATGTTGGTAGAAAAAGCGATTTGAAAAGAAGTCACTGATCTTGCAAAATTCTATCAAGTGATCTCTAGCTCGGTTTCTATAGCCAAACTACCGATTCCTTTCTCGTTTCCAAATTTTACATTCCCAATTACCAATAACTCATCAATGCATTTTGATTGCATACTTGATCGATTTGAAATTGCACGAGTTGGCAAAAATCTTAAATTTCTTCATTTTGGGCATTATTGATTGGTAGAAGAAATCTGAGTAATACTATTAGTCTTCCTTGTAAACTCACTGACATGGATGGGTTGATTCTGACTCGTAGCTGCCCTATAGGACAGGAGTAAAATTGCCCCTGTGGGTCTCCACGGCTGTAACTCTTTAAAGGAAGAGAAAGTCTCATCTTTTTCCTTGTACGAGTGTTCCCATTATCCAATCACTACAGCACTGTCCTTCAGGATACCAAAACTCACTGCCATCGAGTAAATTGATTCAGTGACCCTACAGGACAGGTAGAACTGCCCCTGTGGGTTTCTGAAATTGCAACTCTTTATGGTAGTACAAAGTCTCATGTTTCTCCTGCTAAGCTGTTGGCAGTTTTGAACTGAACTTGGGGTTAGCAGCCTAACATGTAACCCACCACACCACCAAGGCTCCTATATTTCAGTATCGATCTTATTTTTTTAAGTATATGTGTGTATGATAAATGTAAATCATTTCTCTTTGACTGACATTCTTGGCATAAGTACTATGAGATTGCCCAATGCAAAATGGCCAATATCAGTCCACGTCAGCTCACTAATGCCTAAGATCTCAATTTGTATGTGTTCCATTTTTGATGACTTCCAATTTTCTAAGACTGATACTTCACACATCCCACATTCTGGTGATTAGTGAAGTTTGCAGTTGTCACTTGTGCCCCATCAGCCAAGTGAAAGTCCTGTATGCTTTATGTCATCCAGCTTGACTCTACTCAGAGGAGGCAGCTCGTCTGCAGTCTTGTTCTGAGTGCCTCCAACCTGAGGGGCTCATCTTACGGCACTATGGTCAGACAATATTCCAGAGCTAGTCATGAGGTTGTCACTGGTCAATCTTTTCAGAAGTAGATCTTCAGAGCTTTCTTCCTAGCCTATTCCAGTCCTGAAGTTCTGATGAGACCTGTCCACCATGGGTGACCCTGCTGGTATTTGCAATAAGAGCGGCATAGCTTCCAGCCTCAGAGCAACATATTGGCCCTCACTGCCTGACAAGTACCGATTTCCAAAAATCGGCAGAGATAACTATGGACTTCCAACAGAAGATTGCTTGATGTAGTGCTGGGAGATGAATCTCCTGGGTTAGAAGGCACTTTAAATACACAGGGGTCACAACAACAACAATCCTGAAGATGGAGCTGGACTGGGCCACGTTCCATGAGGTGGGAGTTGGTTCAATGGCAGCTAACACCACGGGCAACAATAATCCTATGCTACGTAGAGTTGGGAGCCACCTCAGCAGCTCACCAAAGCCACCCTTCTCACATTACCACTAAGATGCAAATGCCCAGGAACCATGGAATGGTCCTAGAGAGCGAGAATTACAGCAAAGGCATGCACACACACTTTCCCAAAAAGCTTCCTACCGAAAGCAACTCCTACTCACCCCAGCAACGGTCCTTCTGTACTGACTAATAGTAAGTTTGCATTAAAGTATAAACATATACATATTTGTTAATCCCTGGTACCAGTAATATAAAATGAAAGAATCAGGAAAAAGCCAATTCTTACCCAGTGGAAGTAAAAGAATCGAGACTTCCACATTCCCTAAGCTCGTGGGCCACCCCTCTGGCACCAGCCGCTCTCCTCCTCAGCACTCTTCTCTCCCCCATTTGGGTTCAGCAAGTCACTGTTTCACAAAACTCATGAACTGCACTTAGAGTTAAGTGGTTTATTAAGGAACAGAATTCAACTCAAAAACAGGACCTGGAAATAGGTAGGCAAAATCTCCCTTCTTCAGCACAAGACAGCTTTCTCAGCTTCCCTCAGCCTCAAGAGCAGATTCCCCTGGGCACCCTCAGGGCAACATTCTCTTGCTGCCTGTCACCACTGGTTCTGTCACTGCGCCCATTCTAGGTCTCTCACTTTCTTCAGTGACATGGTCTTCGATAGGCGTTATAGCTCTTATAGCAAGTTCCCCGCCTCCTCTCTCCCTCTGTTGTTTCTCACTTTGTTCTTCCTCCTGCTTTCTGCTGAGGGGTTAGCTGCTTAATACACAACTCCTTATCAATTTCCAGGTACCCCTCCTCCTCCTAGCAGGTCCCACAAACTAACCAATCCTCTCCGCAGGCCAGGGATACTTTATTTGCAAACTAAATTGTAATCACCTCATCTCTCTAGTCTACTGACCAATCCCTCAAGGTCCTTACCCATTACATGGTAATAGACAGGCCACAGCCACGGGCCAGGGAAGAAGTATCCAACTATCTTCTTCGTAGCTTACCCTGGGAATGTCAATCCCAGGGCAAAAGGAAAACCCTAGAGTAGAAAACTAGGCCTTACAAGGGAAACTGCTCAAGTGCTTTCCCAAAGAACCAAAGCCAAAAGTCAAGGAAAAGAAGGAACTTAGTTTGCCAACTCTAGTATTATATTGACTCGAGAATTATCAGCAACATGCCCACACTGTTTCTTGATGAAAACCCTAATTAAGATTGAACTAGAAATTCCTCAATATGGTCAGGACACATGAAAAGCCAAGAATCAGCATTATACTTAAAGTTAAGAGTTTTCCCTTTGAATTCTGAAAAAGACCAAAGTACCATTACTATTTCTGGGTAATATTAGAAGCCCTAGCCAGAATATTAAGAAAAAGAATGTAAAGATATCCAAATTGGAAAAGAGCAAATAAAATGATCAATATCCATGGATGATATGATCCCATATGAGGGTAAGTCAAAAAGTTGCTACTAGAGTTTCAGGTCATACACATTCATGTTTATTCCAAGCAACACATTTAAACATGTCACTGATTAGTAGCTGGCCGCAAAAAAGTTCTCTAACTAGAGCCACAAACAATGGAGAATCGGGTTAGGATTCAGAGCCACTTTTGATTCCCCTCATTGTGGGCTTATCAGATGGAATACAACTGCCTCCAGAGGGTTTCCAAGGCCATCCTCTTTTTTCCTTTGTGTGAAACACTTTTGTTTAGCCTTCTCCTTTGTGCAGAACACTTTGTTTTTTGTTTAAAGTGCTAAGGATAAAATAATAATAATAAAGAGATAAAAATACAAATAATGAGTAAGAAAGAAAAGACCACAATGAATATTTAAAAGCCAGGGAAGAAATATTTGTCATGGAACAAGCAACAAATAGTTGTAGCTAGAACAATTTCTGGTTGGGTCACGAGGCAGGACAACTGACCAAGTATCAAGTTTGATGCAGTATAAGCATGATGACAATGATCTCTGATAGTAAGACTGTCCAAGATCCTCGCCTGTGGCTAGAGAGGATCTGCCAGTGGCTTCATCTGACTAGACACTCTGCAGATGGGTTTGGGGCTCCCACTGTCCCCCATAGAATTCTACAAATTGGGTGTTCGCAATTTAGGCTCTGATACTTTTCCCTTTGCCATATTTCAATTTTGTTATAGTCGTCCTGGGAACACACAAGCTGGTGTGCTTCTTCCATGTGGTCTTAAGATGACTCCTCCTTTAGATGGCTGCTTGTTTGATTACAAGCTTTTAAGGCCCCAGACACTATTCTGATTGATGGCTGGGAACCATCTACTTTCTTCACCACACTTTGCTGTAGCGCCCTGGCCTTCAGTGATCCTTTCATGACGGTGACTAAAGAGCAGAGGCCATCATCTTTACAGGAGCAGACTGCCAGGCCTTTTCCCCTGGAAAAGACACTGGTGGGTTTGAACTGCTGACCTTTCAGGTAGCAGCCAAGTTCTTACACACTGGGTCACTGATGCTACGCTGAGACTCAGCGTTCTGCTGAAGCTCCCTGTACTTGCTCGCCTCTGTTTCAGTCTCGCAGTCCTATAAGAATTCATGATGAAGTGAAAAACCGTTGCTGTTTCCCTTCACAAGTTTTTGGTGTAGCTGGTTAAACACATTGGCCTGCTGACTGCAAGGTCAGCAATTCAATCCCACCAGCCCCCCTACAAAAGAAAGATGAGGCTTCCTACTCCTGTAGATTTTCAGTCTCAAAATCCCAAAGTGGCAGTTCTACACTGTCCTAGAGGGTCACTGGGAATCAGCATCACTCAGTGTCATTAAGTTTTATCTAAAAGGTAAGAACTCAGTTAATACCTGCAGCTGGAATACAGATACAAGCCTCCAAGCAAAGAACAATCTGAGAACCAAATTGCCTATCTCATAGGCCACACTGCTCCAGAAGATCCCTACCCCCAAACCCTATCTATACAGCACCCCTTATGTTGCTCAAGGAAGCCGATATCGATGGGCATGGTTTAATTTGTCTTCCTGGCTGCTAGTACTCAATATCCTCACTCTCCCTTCTGCCCGTCTCATGAATTGGCTTACTTTGTGACAGGCTGCTTGAATCATCCACTTTGCATGAACACCATCAGGGTGGCTGCTAACTGAAAGGTCAGCAGTTCAAAACCAACAGCCATTCCACTGGAGAAAAATGAGGCTTTCTACTCCTGAAAAGCTTTACAGTCTCAGAAAACCACAGGAGCAGTTCTACTCTGTCCTATAGGGTCACTATGAGTAGCAATCAACTCCATGGCAGCGAGTTTTGGTTGGGCTCCCAAATAAAATTTACCATATATACTCGTGTATAAACTGAGTTTTTCAGCACATTTTTAATGCAGTTTTTGTGGTAACATTAGGTGCTTCTGCTGATATTCAGGTCGGCTGATGCTTGAGTATATACAGTATCTTGTCCACAAGCAACTAAAACTTAACTTTAAGTAACTTAAAACTTTCAACATGCATGCCTACTCACAACATACAGCAAGCATTCTAAACACCTACCTTCTACAGGACACTCGAATGGCTTTGTGCCCAGGTGGGTTATGCTGTGGCCTTTCAAATGCTCTGCTCTTGTGAACGATTTCCCACAGCCTTCCACAGGACAGATGAACCTCCGGTCATCATCGTGTTTCCTGCCCCACAGGAAAAAAAGCACTGCTTACTAACCACTAACAGAAAATGAACAACTGACAGCTCACTTCGATTTTAAGGTTTTTTCTTAAAAAGTCCATAAAAATTCCTAACCAAATCCTGCCAGGTGGGTGAGGATCAGTCCACCTAGTAATCTGGTATCAGTTGATTTCAGTAAAAAAAACCTTTGTCAGACCCATTGTAACCAGCTTACTTTGTGCCATTTGCTTTAAAAATTTTTTTTAAAGTATGTTCTCCTTTTATGTATATAGAATAACTGCCCAGAATAAACCTTAGTTTACAATTTGAATTGTGATTATTTTAAACAAGTTCTTATAAAATATACCAAACTACAAGCACTATATATATAGAAACCATCAGCACATTTCAAAAACCTTAACCCCATTTCTAACTTGCACCAGCAGGTTTGCAGTTTAACTCCTCCACAATTAGAAATTCTACTTCAATGATTTAGCTGGCCCCAACACCACACAATGAATATCTAGAGCTGCTACGACCTGCAACAGCTGAGTCCCAGACGGATTGATGAATCCGTTTCTACTGCTTAAAAATCCCGATGGTAAACCCATTTTCCAAAAAAATAAATAAACAAGTTCAATGACAAATAGACACAGTGGACAACAAATCTTAAAAGACCTTCTACAGTCAACAAAGAAATAACACGTTGTAATTCAGGACCACAAATGATCCAAGAAATCAATTCTTCCATCAGGTCGGCTTTTAGCAGTGTCCATAAGCATGGCTTTCTGCCTCTTTACTTATGGATTCTGAGCCTCCAACGGCCTCTGCCCTATTTGGCAAATGTTACTAAGCTCTTTTAGTTCTGTCTGTGCCGATGGTGCTCAACACTTGTTCCATCGGTGGGCAAACCTAGTTCTACCAAATGGTTGAAAGCACCCCATTTAGCCAGCAAACCTCATGCCTGGCGTTCAGCTGTCTCACTCTGGCTGAGCCTGGAAGCCCACTAGGCTGTGTCTTGCTGTTTGGTTCTACTGCTACTGCTCCTCTGCTGTTGCTTCTTCCTGTATCTGGTGTTAGTTCTTTCTCGTGCATTGAAGATGCTCCCAGTGCAGGAATCCTGGGTCCAAAGACACCCTTTTTTGATGGCAGTGAAATCCCCTGTCACACCCTCTGGGATGGCTCATTTTAAGCGTAGCAGAATGATGAAATTGAACAATCCCCTTTGGGTTTCATAAATCTTACTTGCATGGTTCCAATCCCAGAAGGGTGCCAAGCACATGATCTACATACCTTACTGGTAAGCTCTCTAATCGCTTCAAGGACCACAAGCACCTTATTTGCATAACCTCACCCAGATAGTTAGTGGAAGTTAACAGAGACCACAAGTAACAATCAATACTCTCCAGGACAGAGCCGGAGTGTCCCTGTGGGCTTCCGAGACTTTAGATTTTTCCGAAAGCAGGCAGTCTATCGTTCTCAACAAGTACCTCGCTCACTGCACTGCAAGAGCTTTCTGGACTGACGAGAAGACTCACATCAAATGACGTCCTGCACTTGCAGCTCGGCCCTATTTCTGCGGAACAGTGCTGCACTGAGCAGAGCTGTCCATCCTGTTCGTGTTAACGCGATTTGATCTCGAGGGATAGACCTAGAAGTGCAGTTGCTGCATCTGAATCGTTGGTTATTTCCATTTCTGACTTTCTGAGCAAGAGCCATACCTCATTTGCGCCATTTTACAGTCCCACCAGCAATGATGGAGTTCTACTCTCCCTACAACTTTGCCAGTCCCCACCTCCCTTTTTTTTAAAATCAGTGCCTTTTTTTTTCTTTGCAGAGGTCAGATGATAACCCATAAATGTGATATGCATCTCTCTAATGACCCTTGGGGAGCCCACGGACTACAGTGGGTTAGGGCTTGGGTGTTAACTCCAACACCAGTATTCAACACCACCAGCTGCAGCGCGATGACCAAGCTTTCTATTCCCGCAGAGGTTCACAATCTCGGAAACCCATAGGGGCAGTTCGACTCTGTCCTAGAGGGTCACTCTGACTCGATGGTCACTGTGAGCTGGAATCTACTTGATGGCACTGAATTCTGAGATTTAATGGCACGTGAGGAGTCCAGGTGGCACAGCAGGTGAACATCTGGCCGCCACTGAAAAGATTAGCACTTTGGATTACAGCCTTGGTCACTGCAATAAATTATAGACCCAGAGGAGTGCATCACGGGACAGCTGGTGTTAGGACTGGTTAAAACAGTTCAGAGGGCGAAGGAAATGTCAGACTTGTGCCAATAAGCATCAGTCTTGGGCTGCTGATCTTGATTTTCTACCCCCTTGTGAAGTTAGAGGCCACTTCTATACAACTTAAGTGTCCACCAACTGATAAACGGACAAACAAAATGTGGCACATACACACAATGGAGTACCACACACATAAAGAACGAGCACCCAAAACATCATAAAACAAAACAAAAAAATCATAAAACCCCCTAATAAAAACAAACATACAGAACAGACAAATCTGGAGCGCATTAAGGGGGAGCTTTAAGGTGGAAGAAGTTGCTATGACTGAACCCATGCCAACTTCCACCTGTTGTGTCTATTCATCTTGCTGAGGGTCTTCCCGTTTTCACTCTCTACCAAGCAGATGGCCGTCTGATAAGCATGTACAGAGCACGGGAGAGGCAGTCTCACCATCTCTGCTTCTCACCACAGCGCGTCTGTCAGTCTGTCATACGGTGGTAATGTGTGTGGAGCTGCGATGCTGGAAACTATGCCAAGGCTACTTCAAATACCAGCAGGGCCACTCGTGGTGGAGAGATCTCGGTGGAGCTTCCACGCTAACAGACAGGGAAGAAGGCCTGGGTGGTCGGCTTATTTTCAAAACTGGCCAGGGGAGACTTATGACAGCAGGAAGAGAACTAGAGCACTGGAAATGCAAGTTCAGCCAGAATGGACTCAATGAGGAAAATGACACGACCAATGTCACTGAAACACATGTGCAAACATTGTTAAATGAGAACATCATTTTGCTGGGCAAATTCTCACTTTAAGTACATTAATTTTTCAAAAAGAAAACACTACAGATCCATCCATAGGTTTGTGTTACTGACAAATGATTCACTTTCACAACTGCTATTTCATTACCTTTTGTGTCTTAGAAGCTTAGACATGCTGGTGAAGGTCCAACCACAGCTATCAGAGTCACAAATGAATGGTCTTTCACCTTACAGAAGACAAAACGGCACAGTATCATGATAAATGTAAGAGCTTCTACAGAAACAAATCCTGTGGGCACGTGCCACGGCATTCTCCAGTCCATTTACCTGTGTGACTCCGCAGGTGGATTTTCAGCCGACAGGCTTTGTCATATTGTTTGCTGCATCCCGGAAAGGAGCAGGAGAAGAGTTCCTGCTCCCGGAAATGGGCGCGGTTATGGGAAAAGAGGGCACTCACTGTGATGAATGTCTTCTCGCAGCCTGGACAAAGAAAACACAAACACTGCTCACTGACAGGGCAAAAGTCATACACCAATTCAAGCCAATCCCAACACCCGGGCATAGTTCACACGGAAGTCTGTTCATTCACCGCTCCTGTAAAAAGACATGGCCCTTAATGCTTGCCTTTGTTCACAGCTGAAGTAGGTGTGGTTCATGACAGATGGCAGGCATAACTGGCCATCTGTGGAATTCTATGATTAAGGGAAAGTTCCCCACCACTGCCATCTACTAGGCGGTTTTATAGCATGGATCCTGTGTACATCTTGTCTATCTACAATGAACGAAATCAGTGCTGCTCAGACAGTACCCCAGACACTTCAGCAAGAAATGAAAAGAAAGGCATACGCCATAGCCTGGTCAGCTGTGCTCTGGAAGGCCATGAGCCATAGTGAAAGCAGACTTCCTCGTCCCCCAGGGAGGTCCTCATCGTGCATCCTTTACCCTTAGAAACGCATGCAGCCAGCGTCTGCAGTGGCCAGGACCGTGTTCCAGCATTTTTCCTGCCGGTCCTTGTGCTCTAGGTTCACAAAGCTGAGTAATCCTCCTTTCCACAACACCTCAGTCTTCAGCATGCAGTCTGAGCTACCATCCTAATTCACCCTCCTCAGCGATTCTCAAACTTCTCACAACAGTGGTTCTCCGCTGACAGAAACGTTCAGTGTCCAGAGTGGAAATGACTGGGCGGAGAGATGTTTAATGCTGTTGTAGCTCTTATCATATATGGCCTTTAACATGCTACCAGCATGCCTGTGAATCACCCTGCAGGTGTCTGAGAGGTTTCAAAAAGTTCAAAGAGAAATGGAATTGAAAGATAATGGAATCTTTCCATGAGCTTTCGGAAACTCCTTCATACCCTACAAAACAAAGCATAGGTGCACCCTACCAAGGAGTCCTACAATCCTCCTTCCTCAGCAACACTTAACTGGGGAATGCTTTCTAAATGCCCTGAAATCAGCTTTGGCCTCAATGTACTCGTTGGCCCCATAGGTTCATGTTAGATCCCTGTTCCTCACAATATTTTCACCCAGAATAATGCTCCTGGTGCATTTTACTTGAGTAAAATTTCTCTAAGTATGTGAACTAAGATTTCTCTAAGTATGTGAACTCAGATTTCTCTAAGTATGTGAACTAAGACTGAAAAAGGGTTTGGGAAGCGTGGCTGAAAGTGATAAGTCTCCACAAGGAAGGAGACTTGGGACAGCCCAGAGGCCGGTGGGAGGTGACTTGAGCCTGTAAATATTTTTCATCTCACCCTTTTAAAATGTCTGTATTGGGCACACTTTATGGTGCATGCATTAGGAGAGCACTGATGGCACTATCAGGTGAGTACCGGGCTGCAAACCGCAAGGTCAACATTTCAAACCCACCAGCTGCTCCAACAGAAAGATGAGGTTATCTGCTCCCATAAATCTTACTGCTTACACATTGGGCTGCTACGCGCAAGGTCAGCAGTGAGAAACCACCAGCTCCTAGAGAAAGACAGGGTTTTCTATTCCTGCAGTTACAAGCTCAGAAAGCCACGGGCAGTTCTACACTGTCCTATAGGGTCACTGATTCAATGGCAGTGAGTCGGGTTTTCGTTTAAACCTGATAAAGGGACGCCATAAGTCAGTGTCAACTAAATGCCAGTGAGGGTTGGGGTTTAGTGCACGGATGTGATATGCATGTTCGTACAACTGTTAGAAGCATGCTCACTTGTTTTAATAAGTGGGATATGGGCAGTCGCACTGCCCCCTACCACCTTTACGTCCAGTTATCACAGCCACATTCTGGAGGTGGGTTGGCTAAGCCATGCAGTTTCATGACCTGTCCACCTTACTAATCCCCAGGGCCAAATCTCTTGCTCCCAAAACAGGCCTTCCAGGCAGGAATCGTCTCTTCCTCCTCCAAGAGACCACTGTTCCTCAGGGTGCACCTGGCCACTTGTGTGTGTCCTGAGGACGCGGACAAACCACAAGAGGAGAATCTGCAGAGGTTTGGATAAAACAGATAAAAACATCGCCGAGTCTTGATCCCTTGTCTGTACAGGCGAACATATTAATAAGACCTGACAAAACGATGATGTTGAATCTGTTACGACTGCAGTGGAGCCGCCTGGAAAAAGACGCCCAATAAAAACAGAAGAGCGCCTGGAAACCTACACACACACACCCGAGCACACACACTTTAATTCGGTAGTCAGTCCACTTTAAACGAGGGTGGGGGGCTCCCGAGGGCGGTTCTGCAGCAGCACCCAGATGCCACTCTGCAATTAAGGTCGGGACCGTGCTTGTCCACCCCCCTTTGGAGGCCGGCCCCGCGGGCCCGGGCATGTGATTACCCGGAAAGTCACACTTGTAGGGTCTCTCGGGCTCGAAGTGGCTGCGCTGGTGGGAACTGAGCTTGGCGTGCGTGGGGAAGCGCTCGGCGCACACCTCGCACTTGAACAGATTCTCCTGCTCGTGGCCTTTCATGTGCGCCTTGAGGTTGTACACGGTGGTGAACTTCTTGCCGCAGGCGCCCACCGGGCAGCTGAAGGGGCGCAGCTTGTCGTGCGACTGCAGGTGCCGCTTGAGCTTGTACGAGGTGGTGAAGGCCCAGCCGCAGCCGTCCAGCGGGCACTTGAAGGGGCGCCGGGCCTGGCTGCCGCCGTGCGTCAGCAGGTGGACCTTGAGCTGGTGCTTGCGGGCGAAGGCCTGCGCGCACTGCGGCTCCGGGCAGCGGTAGGCCGGCGCGCCCGCGCTCTCGGGGCGGCCCGGCGGCGGGGCCGCGGCGCTGCCGGGCGGCGTCGGGGGGCTGCCGGGCGGCGGCGGCGCCAGCGCGAAGACGCCGTGGTCCAGGCGCACCAGCAGGTCCTGGCCGGCCACGGTGACGGCGCCCGCCAGGGCCGCGGCGGGGCTGGGGGCGGCGGCCGGGCCGCTGGGGCCCTGTCCTGGGCGGCCCGCCGGGCCCGCGCCGCGCCCTGCCCGCGCCCGGCCCGGGGCCTCGGGGCTGCCGCGCGCCATTTCCAGCCACACGACGAAGGAGCCGTCGCCCGCGGCGTCCTCCGGGGGCCCCGGCTTCGGCGGCGGGCCTGCCGGGGCCTGCTCGCGCCGCGGCCCGGGCCCGCCATCTTCAGGGCCGCACAGCAGCAGCAGCCGGCGGCGCGCGGGCCCGGGGCTGAGCCGACGCACCCAGCCCGCGGCCGGGCCGGCGCCGGGGCCGCCGGGTGAGGGTCCTCGCGCCGCCCGGGCCGCGGGCAGCCCCTGCGGGTCCATCCTCGGGCCCCTCCGGCGGCGCTGGACGCGAGCTCCGAGGCGGAAGCTGCGGGGCGCTCCGCCCAGGCCGTGCGGAAGACGCCGCGCGGTCGGCGCCAAAGCCGGGTACGGAATCCGGACCGGACCGGGGCGCGGAGCATGCGCACGAGCTGCGGGCGGGGAGCGCGGGCCCCGCAGCGTCTGCGCTCCGCTCCGCTTCCCGGGACCTGGGACGGCGTTTCCCGACGGTGTAGCGCAGACAAAGGGATTCCTTGCAGCAGTTACAGCCCGTCGTCGTCCCCCGCCACCAGCTTTGCTCATTGTTACCTAACTCAGCGCTCCCGCCCGCTCCTCCTGATCCAGGGTAGAAGCCGCCCTTCTCTCCATCAGCATCCAACAAAATCAATTCCATAACGAATCCCCCAGTTCACATACATGCTCCGCAGGGTAGGCTTTTATGATCATCTGGCAATGCACAGCTGACTACACACACACCACACCACACCACCACCCCTTTACGGAGTCCTTCCCCGGTGGCACAACTGATTGAGCATTCCACCGCTAACCGAAAGGTTGGCAAGTCTCTTGACCATGAGGAGTCTTGGGGTTTCTCATTTGTGGGTGTGATTTTTAAAGTGCAATCCAGGCTAGCTAAAGCTGTAAAGATGGTAACTAGAGAGTAGCTACATCTTGGGTTCTGGCCGTGGAGGTTGGGGGAAAATGGGGAGGTGATGATAATGAGGACAAAAATAAAGTAAAACAATGAAGAAGGTGTCCTAACATCGATTGTGGTGATGACTGAAAAATCCTTTCATATATTTTAAGAGTTTGTGAATTGTATGTCGATAAAATTGTTTTCCAAAAATCACCTAATCGTTGGCCTAGGAGTTCCACGTTGGGCTGTTTAACCACAAGGTCAGCAGTTTGAAACACCAGTGCTCCTGGAGAGGTAGAGGAGGCTCACGAGGCCCTGGAAGAGTTGGTCTCAGAAACCCACAGGGACAGTGCTGCCCTGTCTTAGAGGGTCACTATGAGTCACAATTGACTCGTTGGCAGTGAATTTGGTTGTCGTTTGGGTATATGGGGTCAAATTGGCAACAGCAACTTCAGAGCCAAGAAAAGCACTTTGGAGGGCAATGAATTTAAGTTCAGAGGGGGAGTAACAACTTGGAAAAGGAGGGTGAGAGTGCCGTCAGGCACACCTTGAAGAATAAACTCAATATCACCCAATGGGGAGCTAGCTGAATTGGTGTGTGGTTTGCTAGTCTCAGTAGCAAAAACAAAAAAACAAACAAAAAAAACCCAAAAAAAATCAAGTAAATTAAGATTAGGAAAACAAAGATGGCAGGTCAAGCCCACCCAGAGATGCCTCATAAGTAAAGCCTGCCGATCTGCTTCAGAACAGTCACAGCCAGAGAAACTGCAGTTACACTGTACAGGGGGTTGATGTCATCTCTGTGACAACCAACAACCCCTCGCCCCACTTAAAACCTTCCTGCTCTGCATTGTCCCTGGACCTGTGGTCCATCCCTGCCACCTTGTTGCCCTCCCCAGCTCCACACACAAACACTCAAACTCTTTAGAATCCCACTGCGCCCTGCCCCCAACAAGCCAATTAAGTGCCCTGGGATTCTCATTCTTCAAAATGTTATACATAGTTTGTTATTATCTACACAGTTGTGTGTGTGCTCATGTGTACACATTGGTAAATTAAGAACTCTTACAACTTAAACAAAAATCCCCATTTTAAAAATGGGCAAAGAACATGAATATGTATTTCTCCAATAGGTATATTTACAAATGATATACAAATGGCCAATAATCAAATGAAAAGAGTCTTGACGACTTTAGTAGCTAGTTGTTGCATGCTGATGAGGCCATTCCATCATAAAAATGAACGGAGGGGAGATAAGTTGCCGCCCAGTCGATTCTGAGTCATTTGAACTCTGTGGGACAGGGAAGAATAAAAGAATTGCCCCCACGGGGCTTATGTATAAGCCGAGTTTTCAGCACAAAAAATGTGCTGAATGTACTGCAGCCTTTGGATATATCTTTGAATAAGCCTTTTAAAGACCGTGTGTGAAGGATGCGTAATGAATGGATGTCATCTGGTCAAGCCCAACTAACAAAAGGAGGAAATCTCATGAAGCCTGACATAACGTTAATAGCAAAGTAGGTTCAAGGTGCATGGGCAGACATTCCAGAAGACATGGTGCGACGTGCCTTCCAGAAATGTAGTATTAGTAATGCTATGGATGGCAGTGAAGACTGCGCTTCGTATGAAAATGACAGCAGTGATGGTGATGACGGCGATCTCAGTGAGGACAGCGTCTATGATGACCTCACACCAGCTGAAGCTCTGCATTGGGATACGGATGATGATGAGGGATCCAGTTTTGAAGGATATTAACTCTTCACTGTTGATACCTTATGGTTTTTGTTGAACCTATTTTCCACTTACTGTGCTAGTTTACTAATGTCAAATGACTGTTGTCCTTTTATTTATGTTTTTATTTAAAATAAATATTTAAATACATTACCCCACTGATGTCTCAATTTTTATTTTATTTTCATTTGTTTTGATTATTGAAACTCACCAATAGCTTCTGCATTTTCCACCCTAGGCTTATACTTGAGTTAATCTGTTTTTCTGGTTTCCCAGGTAATAATTAGGTACCTCAGCTTATACTCGGGTCGGCTTATATTCGAGTATATACGGTAATCCACTCGGGGGTAGTTGGAGTCTCACAGAAGCAAACTGAGGAAATGACCCCCGACTTTACAGTCAGCAGAGCACTTAACCCTTACACTACTGGGGCTCCTCCATACATCATCGAACCGACTGCCACCCCATCAAGTCTGATTTGTGGCAACCCTATGTAGGGTTTCCAGGACTGAATCTGAACGGGAGCAGACAGCTTCCGCTTTGCTTCTGCAGTGATTAGTGGGTTAGAATTGCCTGCCTTGCGGCTGTCAACCCTGGGCTTGCCCCACAGCATTGCCAGCGCTCCGCCGTCATTAGAAAAAAAGCCTGTCTCCATCAATCATTTGGAAAATGCAGTCAAAACCACAGTGAGATTTCAAAGTAGACCCACTGGGATGGTTGTAATTTAAAACAGTAATAATAGTGACAAGCATTAGTGAAAATCTAGAGAAACTGGAACCCTTCCGCATTGCTCTCTGTGGAGTCCGTGGTGGTGCCTGAAACCCCAGGCGTGTTCTTTCAGGCAGGACCATAGGAAATGACACACCAAGATGTGTTTGCCAAGCCTCAGGGAAAGTCTGCCATTCCAGACCTGGTGCACAGCCAAAGCCTGGCAATCTCTGAAGGAAGCTGCAGTCAACAATCCAGGCCTCCTCTCCCAGGCCTCTCCATGTGGAAGTCTTTGTGTGTGTGTGTGTGTGTGTGTGTGTGTGTGTGTGTGTGTGTGTGGCAGGGGCTGGGAGTATTCCACAGGCCTTCCACCTCTGAGGGTAAGGGGGCCGGGAATGAAAGGGTGGCCTGAAGACATTCCTTCACTTTGACGCAGGACCTGGGACCTATCCACTCCTACCCTTTCCCTTGCTCCTCTACGGGTGGTGTAAGCACTTTGCCTCTTGTATTTACAGTGAAGTTGCTTGCAGCAAGTGATGATAAACTTGGCTGTGTAAGTTTCATTTTGGCTATTGTCTTCGTTGGCTGTTCTCACACCTGTCAGCTCATAGCTCAGTTTTTCAAAACTGGCGGGGACATACGGTTGCTGTGGAAAAAGACTGACACGACTTATAAAACCCACGAGAAATGAAAACAAATGCCCACACAACACCTTACACAAAAAATGCCCACGTAGCACTATTCATAATAATCAAGAAATGGGAAGAACCCAATGATCCATCCAAGGATGGGCAATTAGCAAAAGTAGTATATACATATAAAACAGTATTATGCATCAGTGCTAAGCAAAATAAGCCAGACACACAAATCATGTCTTGTATAATTTCATGTGGTAGTCTGGATTAACTAGAGAAATTCATAGACACTCATATATGTATAAGAAAGAGTTTTATATAAAAGAGCAATGGTATATGAAGAAAACATTCCAGCCCAGTCCAGATCAAGTCCATAAGTGGTATTAGCCCATATGTCCAATACCAGTCTATAAATTCCTCTTCAGACTTACGCAACACATGCAATGATGCTGAATGTAGGACGATCACAGGCCAATGGGTAGAAAGTCTTGTGGATCCAGTGGCAGTGGAAGCATCTCAGTGCTGGTGTGGGTCTTCATGTGACTCTTCAGTTCCAGGGTTTGGCTCCATCAGCATAGCTCCATGTGGCTTGTCTACAAGAATGTCTTGCAGGGAGAGTGTGTGTCCTGCCTCCAGGGAGGAAGACAGGAGTTCCCAGAATTCTCAGGAGAAGACCTGGCCCACAGCAAGGCCTTATTGGTTATGACCTGATTGACAAGGTAGACTCCACTCTTTCACTCAAGTTGACAATAGTTTAAGTCACTGCCACATCCATTTATATGTAATGTCCAGATTAGGCGAATCCATATAGATAGAAGGCAGAGAAGTAGTCTATTGGGAGTGTGGGTTGGGGAAAATGTAGTGAATGCTAATGGAGCCATAGCTTTTTTGGGGTAAATGAGAAACATATTGTGGTGATAGTTGTGTATCATAGTGAATATACTACAAATGTCTGCATTATACATGTTTAATTTGAAGAAGAGCTTGGTCAAGTAGAAGAGCAACAAAAAAGAGGAAGGAAACCCTTCAAAATGCATTGGCCCAGTGGCTGCAACAATGTGGCGCAGGATCAGGGAGTGGGTCTTTTTTGTTTTTTGTCTGTTGTGCACAGGATCACTAGGAACCAAAAAGGACGATGGCTAGGAGGATACATTCTGAATCACTTTAAAAATCGTTGTTCGTTATGAAGGATTTTAAGGAGCTTTGGTGGAGCTATCAGGTAAGGCGCGCTCTGCTAACAGCATGGTTGATGGTGCCAACCCATGGGACAAAGATGCAGCTGTCTGCTCCCATAAAGATTTAGAAATCCTTCAACAAAAACAAGCAAGCAACCTATGGAGGGTCACGATGAACCTATGAGCCAGAATCAGCTGGATGGCAGAGTCTGGGGATTTCAGTGATAGATTTTAATAAATATTGTGGGACTGTGATAGTTACATAAGCTAGTGTCAATTTGGGACTTAAGAAAATTAAGAGTGAAGGGGTTGAGTTGAGTCTGTCGATTGGGTGATAGACAATGAGGCTTCTGTGTGGGCATGGCCTTCTCCTGAGAATTCTGGAAAACCCTAATTTTCCTCCTTGGAGACTGGAGACACGTTCTCTCTCTGCTCACTTCCTGGGAGACATCCCTGAAGAGAAACCACATGGACCTACCCTGATGCAGCCCTGGGAACTAGAGGAGCCACATAGAGACCCTGTCAGCGCTGAGATGCTTCTACCACCACTGACTTTGCACCCACTGGCCTGTTGGTCTTCCTGCATTCAGCGTCATTGCATGTGTTTCATGAGTCTGAAGAGATCTTTATACATGGGTATCAGACATATGGGCTTCTATTGGACTTATGGACTTGATCTTGACTGGGCTGGGATGTTTTCTCAATATTCAACTGCTCTTGTACATAAACCTCTTTGTTATTCACATCTGACTCCCCATGAATTTGTTTCTCTAGTCTGCCCAGACTAACACATGGGACACATAAATCCAAATGGAATCTTATTGTAGAATAGGCGAGATGAGGCATGAAAAATAAATCATTGTATCAATTTTATTTTATTGTATCAGTGATGGTTAGGAATTAGGTCAAGCAGCCACCGCTGGGTCAAGGTAAGGGCAGAGCTCCACCTATCAATTGCTTTGCAGCCTGATGAACTCGTCTTGGTGACAAAAGTTTTTTTGTATGAGAGAGAGACACCCAGCAGAATCAAATTCTCTTTGGCCCTTCACCTTCTGGCCGAAATGGATCTCGCATCTGATTTCTCCATCTCCTATTGCGTCCGCCCGCAGTCCCAGGAGCTGTCAGTGGACTGCCAGGGGTGGGTTCATTGGGGCGACGTCAGACCTCTGCATCCACCCACCTGTATCCCCTGCTGTCTCTGAATCACCATCCCACTTCCTGTCCCATGAGTCAGGAGAAGTCTGACTTGAACCGGACTGGACTTGCCTATTTCTAAACTTCATAAGCCATATCTTGATATAAACCTCTTTCTCTATATAACATACAAGCATCACTGCATTTTGCTTTTCTAGAGAACCCAACCGAACAGAGCATCTTAGCAATGTTATAGATTGAAATTTTGGAAAACACGAGGTAAAGGTACCTTGCACAGGCTGAGCGTCTGGTTTCCATCTGTTTCTTCTCCGCATGGCCTTCTGGTTCCCATGACAGGTAAATGACTCCTAACCTGTCTGAGCCAGACAGGCATTTGGCAGCCACTGACTCCCGGATTGGTATTGACAAGAAAGAAGGTCCTTTTGATTTCCCAACCCATAGTAAGCTGCCTAATCTTGACGAGTGATCTTGGAAGACATGTGGTCACATCTGCCTCTCTTGTCCTGGGTCCACATTGTACGACCATTTGTAATGTCAAAGCAGTAAGGAAATACAGCCATCAATGGCACTCTTTGACCCAGTGCCTTCTAATTGCATGCCGTCCGTGCCTCTGGTCAAGATGGCCCACTCCTCATATCCACCGACTCCTTCGGGATATACCACTGCGTACAGTAGTGTCTCACCAGTAAGATGGTGACAGTGTGGCAGGGCTTCGTTCCCATGTCAGCCTGTATATAAGTGGGGGGCTGCGGGCGGGGGACAGGGAGCCTCCCTAGAAACCCCAGAAGGGACAAATGTAAGTCTTTACCATGAACGGGTTATTAAGCATTTAGAAAGGACTTTGCTGGTCATTTACAGTCATCTACAGCAGGGGTGTGTAATGTCCGGCACGCAGGCCATACAAGGCCTGCGAAAACATCCACAGCAGTTAACATCACACGGAAGAAAGACCGTCTTGGCCATCGGCTTCCATGTGCAGACTGTATGACCCACAGTGAATGTCCAATGATCCTTAGCAGAAAAGGGGTCCTTAACCCCTGATTGACAGTCTCCTATGGGACTCACTCTTCCAGGGCTTCCTGGATGAGTCAGCTCCAGATTTTCCTCCCATCCGGTATGTCCTTTGTCTCCAAGGGGCCCTGCCTCCAACTGCCATTCCTTCTCCGCTGGGGTTCTAGGGAATCTCACTCAGTCTCTCCTTCTGGGTCTCAGGGTCCATCCAGAAGCACAATTGCCTTCAAAAGCAATAAAAGTCTGACCCCTGGAGCCCATCCTTCCCTGACACCCTGCATCTCCTGAGTTGACTAAGCATCTCCAGGAACCTGGGCACCATCCACACACTTGTCTCTCTCCCTCCTCTCCAGTATCAAAGCAGCCCCCTAGTCCTAGAGAGCGCAGCTCCTACATTGATCCCAGATTCCTCCCTGGCTGCCCGTCTCTCTTGGTATCACCCTGATCCAAGTACCATGCTTTTTGTCACCCTTCAGTCGCTGCGAACAATGGACTCAAGCATAGGAACAGTTGTGAAAAAATAATAATAATTTATAAATTATCAAGGGCTCTTGAGGCAGGGATGGTGGGGGAGGGAGGGGAAAATGAGGAGCTGATACCAAGGGCTCAAGTAGAAAGAAAATGTTTTGAGAATGATGATGGCAACAAATGTACAAACGTGCTTGACACAATGGATGGATGTGTGGATTGTGATAAGAGCTGTATGAGCCCCCAATAAAATGATTTTTAAAATAAAAAAAAACCTCAATGGCATCCAACAACAAAGACAGGGATTGGTGGAGACTGTGGTAAACTGGGAAGGGGCTCTGGTGGCATAGTGGTTATGTGTTGGGCTGCGCACTGCAACATCAGCGGTTCGAAACCACCAGCCACTCCATGGAAGACAGAGGACTCTTTCCACTCCCATAAAAAGTTGCAATCTCAGAAACCCACAGGGGCCCTTCTGCCCGGATCTTCAGGGTCACTACAAGTGGGAATCAATTCAAAGGCAGTGGCCCTGGCTTTGTTGGGTGGCAAATGGGGAAGAGGTCATGTCGAAGGCAGCTCCTGCTGGGTTGTTGCCACAAAGACAGTGAAGGCACAGTGTTGCCTGGTCTCTGGATATCTCCAAATAAGCTCAGAAGCTAGACTTTTAAGGGAGATCCCCAGTCTGTAGGGTGAAAAAATAAAGTGGTGAGTTAAATTAACTTAAAAAACAACACCACTGACTGCTATCTCCCTTCACCCACGTTTCTGTTGTTCGTCCCACTAGGGGGAGGGGCGGGTTGTGCGTCTATCATTGTGATTGGTTCCCCCTTTGTCCCCTCCTGTCCTCACGTTCCCCCTACCCTCCTGGTATCACTACTCCCATTTCTGTTCCTGAGGAGTTTATCTGACCTGGATTCCATGTGTCGTGAGCTCTTATCTGTGTGCAGGCTCCAGTCTAGCCAGAACTGAAAGGCAGGGCTGGGGTCTCGATAGTGGGGGGGGGGGGAGGGTGAGGAAACCTCAAAGAACCAACCAGAGGAATATTGTGTGTTTCATCAGTGCTATACTGCACAGCGGTTGGTGTAAGATATGAAATAATAATAATTTATGATTTATCAAGGGTTCACAAAGATGGGAGGGTGGGGGAAGGAGGGTAAAAGGAGGAGCTGATACCAAGGGCTCAAATAGAAAGTAAGTATTTAGAAAATAATGGTGGCAACATATGACAAATATGCTTCACACAATGGATTTATAGATTGTTATAAGAGCTATTAAGAGCCCCCAATAACAAACAACAAGGCAGGCCAAACAAAACTCAAGTGGAGCGCCTCTTTAGAAAGCAGAAGCTGCCCACGCAGAAGACTGCAAGGCTGGAGTCCCGGGGCCGTGTCATTTTCAGAACAACCAGCTTATATACCCTTCACGGCCAAATGGCCTCTATTTAATTTGTTTGGATAAAAACACATCTAAGTGGAGGACACTTCTCGGCCATCTAAGCTGGCAGGCTGAGCGGAGTGTATCAGAAGCATGCTGCTACTGAAATTACGCCCACTGCCCAATTCTACCCTGACCCGTTCACCGCTGCCCCTTCTCTTGATGTCCGCTGTCACCTGATGTGCTCAGGAAAGTAGCTTGCGCGCTGGCATCCTTGTTATGGAACCAAGGGGGGCCTGAAGACCGTGTTGTGGCTGGAAGCCCCCTGGGACCCTGTCACAAGCTGACCATGAAGCCCTTTGTGTCCTGGAAGAGGGAGGAGGGGGAGTCTAGTCTTCAAACGGAGCCTGCCGGAGCCTGCTTTCCTTGCTTCTCCCTCGCTAGTTGCCTCTCAATCAATTCCCGATCCTGGCAGCTCTGGGTGTGTCAAGAGGATCTTCCCCTCATTGGGTTGTCATTGGTTGGTTTTTAAAGTACATGTCCAGACCTCTCTTCATAGGCACCGCTGGATCAAGTGAAACCACCACCTCTTCAGTTGGCAGGCAAAGGCATGAACTATTTTATTGCCCAGTAGGGCGAAGTGAATTTTAAAAAAATCATTTTATTGGGGGGTTCTTACAAATCTTATAACAAGCCATCATTCACTTGTATCAAGCACACTTGTACATATGCTGCCATCAACATTTCCAAAATGTTTTCTTTCCACTTGAGCCCTTGGTATCAGCTCCTCTCTCCCTGCCTCCCCCATCCTCCCACCCTCATGAGTCCTTGATCAATTATATATTATTGTTGTTATTTCATGTCTTACGCAGTTTGTTGTCTCCCTTCACCTGCATTTCTGTTATTCAGCCCCATGGGGGGCACCTATATATATATATATATATCTCCAACCTTGTGATGGATTCCCCCTATCTCCAGCCCCCCATCGCTATTTCTTTTAGTTATTTATTTATTATTTATCCATCTATTTATTTATTTTAAACGTTTTATTAGGGGGCTCATACAACACTTATTACATCCATACATACATCAATTGTGTAAAGCACATCTGTACATTCTTTGCCCTCATCATTTTCAAAGCATTTGCTCTCCACTTAAGCCCTTGGCATCAGGTCCTCTTTTTTCCACTCCCTCCCTGGTCCCCCCTCCATCATGAACCCTTGATAATTTATAAATTATTATTTTGTCATATCTTGCCCTGTCTGACGTCTCCCTTCACCCTCTTTTCTGTTGTCCGTCTCCTAGGGACGAGGACACATGTAGATCCTTGTAATCAGTTCCCCCTTTCCACCCCACCCTCCCTCCATCCTCCCAGTATCGCCACTCACACCGCTGGTCCTGAAGGTATCATCTGCCCTGGATTCCCTGTGTTTCCAGTTACTATCTGTACCAGTGTACATCCTCTGGTCTAGCCAGACTTGCAAGGTAGAATTTGGATCATGATAGTGGGGAGGAGAGGAAGCATTTAGGAACTAGAGGAAAGTTGTATTTTTTATCGGTGCTATATCACACCTTGACTGACTCATCTCCTCCCCTAGGCCCCTCTGCAAGGGGATCTCCAGTGGCCGACAATTGGGCTTTGAGTCTCCACTCTGCACTTCCCCCTTCATTCACTATGATAAGACTTTTTTGTTCTGATGATGCCTTATACCTCATCCCTTCGACACCTATTGATTGCACAGGCTGGTGTGCTTCTTCCATGTGGGCTTTGTTGCTTCTGAGCTAGACGGCCGCTTGTTTACTTTCAAGCCTTTAAGAACCCAGATGCTATGCCTTTTGATAGCCGGGCACCATCAGCTTCCTTCACCACATTTGCTTATGCATCCATTTGTCCTCGGCGATCATATCATGGAGGTGTGCACCCAATGATATGAATTTTTGCTCTTTGATGCCTGATACCTGATCCCTTCGGAACCTCGTGATCACACAGGTTGGTGTGTTCTTCCATGTGGGCTTTGTTGCTTCTGAGCTAGATGGCCGCTTGTTTATCTTCAAGCCTTTAAGACCCCAGGTGCTATATCTTTTGATAGCTGGGCACCATCAGCTTTCTTCGAGGTGAAATTTCTTAATATGACTCTCCTATCCCTGTCTCTATAACTTCCACCAAAATATTTGATGGGACTATTCAATACGATGTGTGAAACACTAACAGTGTGGAGTGGTCAGCTTGGGTTTCCACCCCTAGGCTATAAAGATGAGCTATCTCTGAAGCAAGAACAGAGAGAATTCCCAGGCCCATAAAAGAAGAACATCTGTCAGCAGGACACATTTGAGATTCCTGTCTAAAATGGTGGGAGCCAAGACCAGAGCACCAGAGACTGTAGCATGGAGACTGTGGGACAGAGCAAAGGAGCCACACGCAGATGGATCAGAGGGACGGGAGACAGTGAGGTGGAGCAGCAAGCAGGCTTCCTAGCCTACTGACGAAGAAGCCAAGGGACCATGTGACTGAGGCTGAGGACCAGAGACTTGGTTGCTAGAGAGGAGAGAGACTACTTTGGACCAATGACTGTATCCTTGATGTTGCCTGACCTCCATCATGTTTTCTGTTGATGAATATCTACAGTTTGATGGATTATACCTTCTCCCTGTGTTGCCAGAGGGAGTCAGACGTGACCTGCATGCCATTTTCTCATCCAGTGACCCCTTGTCTCTCCTTAGGAACAGGTAAGTCCACTATACATGGATACTTGTTAACAACCCATTTATGATTAGAGTTTGTGGTTGCTGTATGGAACAGAACCCAGTAGGGTGGCTGTGATAGGTTTATTGTGCCGACTAGGCCAATAGGAACATGTGGTGGCATTTAAGCAGGTTGCATCTTGATTTGGAGGATGACCAAAATAGATAGATAACTGGCACCCCATCAACCCCTTGTTCCCTGGTGATCAGACCAGCGTGCTTCTGCTTTATCTAGTTCTCTGTCTCAACCTGTGTGCTACACTTACTTGTAGCCCAAGCCAACCCGTGGATCTTGTCACAAGAGCTTGGGGCTCCAGCTCCAGCTTCGCCAAGCTGCTGGTGTGTACACTGCTTGAGCTCGAGGCTGGTGGATCCTGTCACTATGCTTGAATTCAAGATCCTTCCACAGTTTGCCTGGCTAAACTCTCAAGCTACTGACTGTTGCTGACCCACCCTGTGGTCTGCTGCCTGCAGGAAGACTCTGCCTGCCTTGCCTGAGGGAAGACTCTGCTGTCAGCTTCTTTGACCTTGGACCTGGCAGTCCACATGAGTTGAAGGGCTTCCAGTACATTAACTCTTCTTTGAAAGTGAGTTGAACTTGAGCCCTCTGTACTGCTGTGTGTACTAATTAGCTGTTATATTACCTCTTGCTGTATACATCTATCTATCTATCTATCTATCTATCTATCTATCTATCTATCTATCTATCTATCTACCTATAAGTGTCTTGGTTTTATTTCTCTAGAGAACCCTGCCTAACACAGTGGCTTTCACAAGCAAAGAGCCAGAGCTGGACAGTACAGGATGATATGGGTCTTGCTACCTCACCACTCCCATCTTCGATATTACCCCTGTGGTCCTTGCGGTCACAGAGTGGCTGCCATTCTTACAGGTATCACTTCTGAGGTTCGACAAGAAGTGGAGAAGGCAAAAAGCAGTCTAGCCGAGTCTGTTCCTTTGTATTAGAAAAACTCCAGCTTTCTTAGCCATCTTACTCAGCAGACATATACCTTATCTTATAGAGAGCTCAGTGGTCAGTGGGAAATCAAGTACCTTTCCTGGATACATTGCTACCCCCAAACAAAATCAGTTTGTTAGTAATGTGAAAGGGGAGATTATTGGGATGGGCCCAACTAGATTGGCCCTTCTCTAGTCTGCAGACATGAGTAGGCACCAAGCATTCCATGCCCCCCACCCCGAGACTCGGGGGGAGGGAAGGGTGCTGCTCCACCCCCAATCTCTCCCCGAGTTGTTGTTTACGGTGACTAGAGTCTATCATTTTAAGTCTGCCATAGACTGGGCTTGGAAGCGAGGGAGGCACAAAATGACGAGTCTGAGATGAGTGGTTAAGGCTGTCCCTGACATCCACAGCGCAACAAGGAGGCAAGGTCATGGTCCACCAGGGCTCTAAGTAGGGATGCTCCAAGACCCCACCTCTGCTTGATTTCCTCTGTGCCTGGTCTCTGGAACAGTGTAACACACTTGTCAGATGCCAGCCGTGAGAGCACTTTCTTGGGATGAGAGGGCTGGGCAGGCCAGAGGGGCAGGGGGATCTTGTTTTTCTCTCCCAGTTGCCCTGTATTTATATCTTGGGTAAACAGAAAGGAACCTGTCCTGCCTACTGGGCTGTGGTTAAGTTCTTATTCTGTTCCACAGATTACAGAGTCATTACCAAAGCAAAGAGCCTATTTCCTTGGTTCTAAGGAAGGGAGGTGGGCAGTGATCCCACCCCCTGACCCTCATCTTCCAGGCCTGGTCCCCTAATCGGATCGTGCCATGACTCTCGGCAGGCATCAGGTCCCCCTGAGTCACCTGGACCATGTCAAAAGGGGTCTTCTCTGGAGAAGGCAAAGGGTTTGGCCTGACCCCCCATGTGAGTCAAACCCGGCAAGTGTCCTCACCCAGCACTCTCACTCTGCTTTCTTGCCCCTCTCCTCCCACGACTGCCCTGTTCTTTCCTCATGCCTCTCCCTGGCTCAGCCCTCCTGGGGATGGGCAGCCATAGATTATCCCAAGGCTCCCTGCCCCCGAGGGGTGCAGGGATGGAAGAGTGTGGCACTGCTCTCCCTGGGCAGCCCCTCTGCCAACAGGGTTTGGGCGGGGACCCCCCAATGCTGTTGTCAGGATTCAAGCTTCCTTCATTCCCATCCCACACCTCCGTGCTGCTCCTTTGGAATGCTTCATGCATGCCTTTCTTCCCACCCAATGATCTCTGACCTTTCAGACAGGCCTTACCCCCACTACCACTTCCTCTCGGCCCCATGATGCCCCACACAGGCGCGATGTCAGTGTATGTCACGTAGCATTTTATTTGTTTATTTCCCATCTTACTCCCTAAACTGGCCCCAGGACCAGGGCATGTTGCCCTGCCTGGTGCCCCATGAGGCTGGGACACTCGGGTACCAGAAGCACTTGAATGACAAACCTATGGGCAGGCTAGTAGACAGACACAAGAGGCGGAGGTGAGGTGGGGCATTGAAATGCGGAATAAAATCCACCTGCCAGCGTGTAGGAGGGAGGAAGCCCCAGGCTCAGAAGAGACCTGTCTATACCAGCTCTGTGCAGCCATTCTTGCCCGGTGGCACTCCCGGAGAGCAGGTCAGGGGGGCCGTGTGGCCATGACCAGTGGCTTCAGCTCGTCATGCCTGAGCTGGCCATCCAGCGTGACAATGAGGCTGAGGAGAGCTGGCAAGGTGCCGCCTTGGGCTGGAGGCGCGGCCTTCACCAGCAGCTGGTGGCTTGAGAAGCAAGGGCAGGAGGGTGGACTCTGCGGCTGGGTAGTGGGGCCTGCGAGCGAGGGTGAAGGTGATGAGCAGGGCCGTGGGCAGCCCTCCGGTTGCTCAGGGCCGCAGGGCCCTCTGGAGCAGGTGCTCATCCGTCACCTTGTGAGGAAGTGTCACCTCCAAGCCCTCGTTCTCTTGCATCGTCTGGCAGATGATCTCGTAGGCCTTCTGGTTCCCAGACCAGCAGCGTCGGGCCACCTGAGCACACAGCCATGCGGGGAGTAGGGGGTGCGGAGTGGGGGGCGGGGTGGGGGAGGAAGAGATGCAACAGTTGATTTTGCTGTCACTTCCCAGCTAGGTACCCTAGACCTATCGGGCCCCCAATCCCCCTACACTCCGCCACTTTCAGGTCCTGTGGCCGATATCTATCAGTGGGGCCAGTCGTCCTGTGTCCCTGTCCCCACCCTCAGCTCAGAAGTCCTCCTTCCTTGCCTACCCTGTACCCTCATCTCAGAGCTAAAGTTGAGTCATCATCTCCCCTGCTGTCCCCAGCCCCAACCCTTCCACGTCCCCCGCCTGCAAGAACGACTGCACCTCCACCAGGTGTTTCTCATCCAGGTGGAATTCACTTCTACCTGTTGGTCCTCAAAAGCTCCCTCCGTTGTGTTTCTTTTTGGTTGCCCTTACCAGGGTCCGGCCTTTGGCTTCCCTCCCCTTGAGGATGGCCATAGTCTGACCCACTCTTATACTTTTCCACCACCAAGCAGAATTCCCCATGCCCTGTCTCTCACCCATCCAATCTTCACACCGTAGAGTCTAAGGAAAATCCTGACTGCGGCTCTCCAAGTTCTCAGGAAGCCCCGCCTACTGCTCATGGGGTAAAGGTGACCTCACCAGGTGCAGTCCTGTGAAGTTGGCTTGGGCTCAATCTCTTAAACACCTCTTACTGTTTTCCCTACTCTCTAGGCCGCAGCCTTCTGGCCCTTTCATCACCACACACCAAGCTAGCTCTTATCTCGGGAGCCTTGTGTGTTGTTGTTGTTTTTTTTTTTGGTGGGGAATCCCCCAAGGCCCTGCGCTTCATTTTGCTAGCTAATGCCACCTGCCCTCCCACTTGGGCTGTGGGCATGAAAAGTAAGGAACTTTCCCCTGGCTGGGAAAGACAGGGCTCTGTAGTGCAGCGAAGGTGAACGATGGGCACCCACCAAGGGCCATCCCCGTGGTATAGTCAGCTTTCTTCTGACCGTAGTGTAAAGGGACCATTAGAGAGGATGAAGAGGGAGCCCTGAGTACAGCAATGGGTGGGAAGGTTGAAAAGGCCAAAAGTCAGCTGGTGTGGCCAGAGGATTGCCTGAGCCATCAGGCTAGCGGCAGGGAGACCGGAAGAGGGTGTGCCAGAGAGGAGAGGCATCAGTAATGGCCAGGGGGAGGTTCTCATGCGGAGAAGGTGGCGGGGTCTGTCTTGGGCTTGCAATCTCAGTGGGCAGAGCTTCAGGTAGACATGGGATGACTCACCCCATTGGAGACATCCCAGCTGAGCATCGCCTTGGCTTTCCGCTCGGCCTCTTCAGTCCCATTGAGCACAAGGCCAAACCCCCCGTTGATCACTTCACCCCTGCAAGAGGAGCAGACGGACACACGGCTGAGCACATGGACCATGTGGAGGTACAGAGAGCCCTTGACCTTGGCCGCCTGGTGGTCTCTATACATGGCTACTTCTGAATGTAGGAGATGCGTGGGGTCTGCTGAGTTGCTGGCCCACAGGCACTGCCGCATGTTCAGTTCTCTGCCTATTTGCACTTTGGGCTTTCACACTATGCTCCCTTCCCACAGAGCCTGCATGAAACCTGCCTTGCCCCCCTGCGTGGGTCATGCGACCTGCCCCTTTTCTCCTGGGTTCACTGACTGCTTCCTTAGACCCTCCCTGAGATGTGTTGGACTACTGAATGCCATTGTCATTGTTGTCTTAATCTTCATTACTTTTATCCCGTCTATTCCTTTTATCCTACTTTGCTTAGCCATATTTCATGGTCTCTTAATGACTTGATTAGAAAGATGAATTCTTTTCTTTCCAATATTGTTTTCTTCCAACCCCCCCCCATGTTATTTTCTAATTAATGCATTTGTTTCTCTGAAGATTGTGGTGAGGATATCTAATTGATTTGTTCTTGTTTTGACTCAGGTCCTAATGGGTATCATAAGAATCTTATTTACATATGCTAATGCTATTTTACTTTTGGGGCATGGCTGCCCTGTGGCTTTTTTGTCTATTTATCTGGTATCCCAAGTGCTGGGCAGTACATCTGAAGAGACGGTCTGGGGGCACAGCCCGGTTCCTTCCAACCACCAGCCTGTGGTTCCACTGGGGCAAGTCCCTGAACAGTACTAGAGCCACTCTCTTACTTCCTAATCAATGGCTGGAATACAAAAATAAATAAAATCCACCAAAAACCCACCTCGGTCCTTTGGAGTCAGTTCCAACTCAGAACAATCTTAGAGCTCCGCCAACCCTTGATGCCAGACACCCAATAACCAGCCCCCCTGCTCCCCGCTGGCTTTCTCCAGCTTTCTGATCAAAAAGGACATGTGTGGGGGTCAGATTTTCCACTCACAGAGGCCACCTGATGGAGCTGCAGCCCTGGGTCCTGAGCCAGCCCACATGTGAACGCTCTGGGCAGCTTGGCTGCTCACTTGGCTCTGAGGCCAAGGGACTGCATGATCTGGCCCCAAACAGGCTCTGAGGTCATTCAGAGCCAGCCACTGGAGCAGGCCAGGAACTGTCCTCATCAATGTCACAGCGGCCCCAGCTGCTCTTGGTAGCAGACACCAGCAGCTCCCCGGTAGGGTGGGCGCTCACAGGGCCAGCTCCTGAGGGGTGGCAGGGCTTGCATTTGAGGGGAGTGTCGGTGTTGCAAATCCCACTCCCAGGGCTGGGGGCTCTGTGACCTGGGGGAAGGCACTTGGCTTTTCTGCGTCTCCGATGCTTCATCTGGAAAAATTAATTCTCTTCCTGAGATGGGGGATTCCAAGAGTACATGGGGCCAAACATGTCCATGTCCCATTCAAATCAAACCGACCCTGTGTCCGTGAGTCGATTCGGGTTCCTGGCCATCCCGTCTGGTGCACCGTGCCAGCGCTCCATTGGGTTTCCTTGTCTGGAGCCTCAGTAGAAGCAGGGCGCCTGGCTCTTCTTTGTGCTGCGGCTGAGGAGGATTCGAACCTCCAAATCATTTGCCACCCGGGGCCCTCGGACCACTCAAAGAGTTAAATGCTTGACAGATGGTCAGTCAAGGCTATTTAGCAAATTGCAGTGTTGTTCTGAGCAGCAGAATCCTGGTGGGACTGCAAATGCCAGCCGCAGTCTCCCAGAACCTCCCCTAAGACGCCAGCTCCTCGTTTAGCTGGACAGACACAGCCTGTGAGGGAAAAGCCGGCAGCGAGTCGGGGACAGTGGGGAGGCCTGAGCCCAGGAACCCTGGCTCTTGGCTCGAGCTTCCAGGGAAAGCCACTTTCTCCAGTGAGACCATGAAGTTGAGAACAAAGGTCTCACCTGGAAAAGCAAGGGGGAAATTATGGGATGGTACATCTGCCAAGTACAAGAAAAGGGCCTCATAGTTCATGCTGAAGGTCCTACAATAGTCTTTAGGCTCCTAAGGCTGATGGACAAGACCGAAGAGAGAGAGAGTGGCTTCGTCAGGATCTCTTCCTGCACATCTTGCAGTGATGTTGAATTCACGCGAGGAGCACCTTTACAGCAACGCCATTAGCAGAAGCGGTAGAGGCTGTATGGAGGGGGTGGAAGGTCCCAGGATTTCAACGGCCCGATCCCAGTTGTTTGCAGCTCAGCTTCGACATCTACCCATGCTCCGGATCTCCCAAACCATCTTACCAGCCCACGCCGCCTCCATTATGAAGCGCTACCCAGGTGGCTCCTCGAAAGGCGTCTCCCACGAAGTTCTGCACAGCCATGTCTGCAGACACAGAGGTCACCCCATTATGCCCTGAGCACAGGGCCACATCGCTCCACAGGCAAGGGAAGTTCAGGCTTACTGATGCTTCCTCATCTGGGGTGAATGACTCCACAACGCCACATCAAAAACATGACGAAATCCTTGCGGACGTTGTCACTAAGTATGAGTCAATAAGCACAAGTAAATCTATGCTTACCTTACTTATTCGAACACCAGCCCCTTGCCTGAATGAGATGGGCCTGAAACCAGGTGGGGGAGCAAAAGTAGAGAGGGCTAGACCAGAGACACAGGTAAGAGGAGCCCCCTTGTATAACTGAGGGGGACTGGAGCCCAGAGAAATTCCTGAAAGCAGGCCTTTCATCTCTCAACAAGACTTTAAAGCTATTTTTCTCACAGATATTGCCTCAGAGACTGAGAACCAGCACCATCTGCTGGACTACCTCCCCAGAATCCCCAGACGCTTGGTGTCACTGGGTGGAACTGGAACACGCTTAGACTGAGGTTCCCAGAATCCCACCCCACCCGCCACCACCCTCCCCACACCAGAACCTTAAAATCCGCCCCCCATCACCACCACTGCCCCGCATTTGTGTGATCTGAGCCAGTTTCGTTCTCTGACCTCCCTCGATGGTAGTGATTGAGTAAGCTTCCAGGTCACAGCAGGGCTACCCTCTGGAAATTTTCATAAAATTCTCCAGCATTGCCTGACCAGGGCCAGGCTTTCTCTTGGTTAAAGGAAAGAACCTGATTTGGGTAACAGACCTAAGAGCAGCCCGGCTTGGGCCAAGGGCAAAAGAAGGGATCCACCAGCCCCACTAAGCCATCTCTGCTCAGACTCTAAAGAGCAGGACAACAACTGTCAAGTAAGTGGTTGATGTGTGCTCTCAAGTCCCTCCTGTTACCCCACATGACAGAATATAACTGCACCATGGGGTTTTGTAAGCTGCCATCTTTATGGGGTTGAAAGCTTCTTCTTTTTCTCGCCGAGCTGCTGGTGGTATTGAACTGCTGACCTTGTGGGTCTCAGCTCAACATGTAACCACTATACCACATGGGCTCTCAGTCCCAAGGACACACAAAAAGACTGTTGGAAACAATTTCAAGATTTGGAAAAGTAACATAATACAGGATGCATTCGAGCTTAAATTCTACGCACTCGGTGTATAAAGGGTGATGGATAGAAGTGACAGGCTCAAAGACCCCCACACAAATTAAGCTTTCACTGAATTCTCTCTGACTAACTCACCAAGAATGTAGACATCTTGCCCTAAGGCAGAGGAAAGAGCCTTGGAAAGGAATTACCTCTAGCTCTTCAGCCAGCCTGTGGAGGAGGCAGTCCGGGTAAGGGCTGGCCTGGGCATTTTCTTGATGGAGTTCACCACACGGGATAGCACAGGCGGTGGCATAGTGGAATCATGCCCTATCAGACTTTCCCTGGTTGCCTTGGTCAATAGGCCCTGGACCAATCTTATAAGCCAGTCTATTTAACAATGTACGTGTCCCAATTGTGAGCCTGTTGCTACTTCTGTGGTCCCACCTATAATTGGGATGTACTCATCTGCCACCAATCATGCTTTTATGTCAGTTTCCTTTGTCTTCCCATCCCCCTTTTAAAGTTTTGTATCTCAACAAATCTTTGGATACCATTTTGACCTTGTGCTAATTGTATCTCTCATCTGGATGATGTATCTATGTCTTTGTGTGTCTTTGTCTCTTTCAATACTTATTAAATGCTATCCTTAAATTATATTTGAGATGGGGTTTCTTTTGTATTCTAAAACAGATTAACAAGTAGAAGTCAATTGGATTCCTATATGCCAGTGAAGAGTGTTCCAAAAAAGACATCAGGAATAATATCACTTACAATAGCCACACTGTGATAGGTAGGTTTATTGTGCTAACCTGGCCAAAAGGAACATGTAGGATTAATCAGGTCCCAGTTTGATTGGAGGGCAAAGAGATAAATGGCTCCACAAGGCCCACCCCTCGCTCTCTTGTGATCAGGCCAGCATGTGGCTGCTTTAGCTAGTTCTCTGCTTCAACTTGTGAGCTACACTACCTGTGGGACGGCCAACTCGTGGATGATGTCACTAGAGCTTGAGGTTCCTTTGAGACCTGCTTCACCATGCTGCTGGTGTGTACATTTCTTGAGCTTGAGACTGGTGGACCCTGTCGTCTTGCATTGCTTGAGTTCGATATCCCATTTGGGCCTGCTTTAATAAGCTCCTGAGCTGCTGAGTGTTGGTGACCCACCCTGCAGTTTTCTGCCTGTGGGCAGACTCCACGGTCTGCTCCCTTGACCTTGGACCCAGTAGCCCTCTTGAGTTGAAGAACTTCCAGTATATTAACTGTTCCATGGAAGTGAATTGAACTGAGCTCTCTGTATTGCTATGTGGACTAATTAGCTTTTATATTTCTTTGTGCTGCATAAATCTATCTACATATAGATATATAAAAATCGTAAGTGTCCTGGCTTTGTTTCTCTAGAGAACTCTGCCTAACACACACACGCAAGATGAAATACTTAGGAATAAATGTAACCCAAGAAACACAAGAACTATACAAAGAAAATGATAGATCATTATTATAAGAAACCTACACAAATAGAAGAATATTCAATATTCATGGATCAGAAGATTTCATATTGTGAAAGTGTCACTACTACTTACAGCAACCTGTAAATACAATGCAATTCTGATCCAAGTCTCAATCAACTTCATTCCTTAAAGAAATAAGGAAAACTACCAACTTCATCTGAAGAGGGAATAGGCCTAGGATAAACAAAGAACTTCTCAAAAAATACAAAATGGGAGGCTTCTCAATAGCCAATCTCAAAACCTACCACACAGACACAGTAGTTAAAACCGCTTGGTGCTGGGCAATGATGGGCCAATGGAATAGGATCGAAAACCCAGACATAAAAGCAGCCACCTACAGGCAACTGGTTTTCAGCAAAGGACCAAAATAGATCAAATGTGAAAGGGACACTTCTTCAAAAAATGGTGCTGGAAAAATTAAATCTCCATCTGCCAAAGAGTGAAACAGGACCCATATCTCGCCACATGCAAAAAAGAAAAAAAAATGAACTCAAGATGGATTAGAGACCTAAATGCAAATTCCAAAGCTATAAGGATCACCAATGAGAAAATTGGGACAAATGTAAGGGTTATTGGGACAAAACCAAGGCAGCCACAGTGAGGCGGACAGGGAATGACTCATGACTAGGGCAGGGTAGACATGGACTACCAATTGTAGTCAGGGAAGCACACAAAGGAGAAGGCAAGACAGATGACTGGAACCTATTAAAAATAAAACGCTTGTGCAAATCAAAGGAGTAAACGAGAGCCCATGGATTGAGGGAAATCTTCAGCAAAGATATAAATGGGCAGGGACAAATTAAAATGTATAGATTTCTGCAACACCTAAATAAGAAAAAAATCAAACCATCCAATTAAAGGGTGGGCAAAGGACACGAATAGACAGTTCACAAGGGTACAACACTTGAATAGGTAACAAACACATGAGAAAATGCTTATGAACACTAGCCAAATTAAAACAATAGTGAAATAACACTTTACAGCCACAATAGCCCAGTTCAAAAAACAAATAACAACAACAAAAAGACTCGAGAGATTGGAACTCTTAATACATTGCTGATGGGCCTGTAAATATGTACAGCCATTATGAAAAGCAATGTGGCATTACCTAAAGCAACTGGGATTAGAAATACCATACCACCTAGCAATACCTTTGCTGGTATTGCCAAAGAAGTAAAAGAGAGGACACAACCAGACGTATGCTCTCCCATGTTCACAATAGCAAGAAATTGAAAAGGGCTCAAATGTCCATCAGTAAATGAATAAATGAAAAAACTATGATACGTATACAAAAAGGAATACTATGCAACCCTGAAAAAGTGATGCCACAGCTCATGACATGCATGCATCTGGAAACAATTATGCTGAGTGAAGTTAGTCAATCACAAAAGGAAAAACATTGAACGAGCCCACTACTATGAGGATAAACATCAAGAAGAAGGCAGCCTTCTGTTCTCAGGTCACGTAATCTTCTAATCTGGTCTCCCAAGCAAGGAGGTTAACCTGGTGGAACAACTTCCTATCTTCCTGGGGCGGGGTGGGGGGGGGGAGGTGGAAAGCATAACAGTATTTACATAGAACTCTGGGGGGGAATATGCCCTACACTAGGTTCCTAATTGGATGCTTTTGACCTAGTTTCTCTCTAGCCTTTGGTGACCCAAGATGTGTGCTATAGACTACTGGGCTCATCTCTTAAACAAGCACATACTTAATAATAATGATAATTTTAATGGATAGAATTGAAAGGGAAAAAATTAAATCAACAAATGTAATTGGAGACTTTAACATGCCTCTTTGAGCACTTGATGCAAGAAGTAAGCAGAAAAAATCAGTAAGCATCTAGATTGCCTGAAGTTTGGTAGCCGAATAACCAAACAGACACGCCACCAAATAACTAAAGGATACATATTCTTTTCAAGTTCATATGGAACATTCACCAAGATAGAGCATATTCTGGACCACAAAACAAAAGGAGTAGAAAATTGAACTAAGTTCTGAGACCATATTGAATTAAACCCCAAAAAGATAATAGAACGTTATGTGGAAAATTCCCTAACTTGGAAATTAAAACATATTTCTAAATAATTCATGGTGAAAGAGGAAATCTAAAGGGACATTAAAAAAATCTTTTGAGCAGAATAAAAATGAAAATGGCATACAGCACACTATAAATTTTGGATGCAAGTAAAGCAATACTTAGAAGTGTATAACATTTGAGATTTGTGTTTAGAAAGAGGGTCAGTGAAAAAGAGAAAGACCCTACGTGAGAAGAATTAACACTGGGGCTTCGACAACGGATGGAACATTGTGAGGATGGTGTGAGACAGGGCAGTGTCTTATGGTGCATTCCACCCGTCCACTCCATTGCACCCATGCCGGCTCATCGTGACCCTGCAGGACTGAACAGAACTTCCCGTGTAAATCTTTACAGGAGAAGAAAGTCTCCTCCCCACCCCACTCCGTGGTGGAACTGGTAGGTTCGAACTGCTGACCTTTGAAGTTCAATATGTAACCCGCCGCGGCATGGGGATCCTTGCGCGTAGTCGGTAAAAGTCAGAATCAGCTTAACAGCGCCTAACAACAGCTTTAGAAAAGAGGTTCTCATATCAATCACGCCAACTTCCACCTTAAGAAGCCAGAGAAAGAAGAGCAAATTCAACACAAAGCAGGAAGAAAGAACAAAATTCTGAAGATTGGAGCAAAGAACAGAAATTGAAGGTTTCAAAGACAGAAACGCATTAGGGGAAAATCAGTACAGAGGGAAGATGCTGAACAGAATTCCAAGTTCTTGCAGACTCTAGACTTTCTAGAACCATAGAGTGTGGGGAGAGGTCAAACACTTACAGACATCCTCCCCAGGGTAGTTAGTCACCAAAGTACAGGGTGGGCCTCTAGGACAGTTGGTCAGCCAGACTATATGGCAGGCCTCACTCCCTGCTACTGGGGACAATAAACTATTCCTCCTTGAGGCCTTTGGCCAAGCATTCACACCCTACTGATAATGGTTCCTGTGGAGATCTAGGGAATGGGTCAGAGTTGGGCCGCCATCCTGAACCTAGGATCCCTCCCCTTCCTATTGTGTGTATGTCCCTAGACCACCCCCTCTCATTACTGTATTGCCTATAGTACAGCCCCTTCCTGTGACATATGTCCTCACCTGTAATTAGGGGGCTTGCACATCCCCAGAGAAGATAAAAGGGGCCAGGGCTACCATTAAACTCTCTCTCTCCCTCCACGTGAACCATCTAGCGGGGCAGAGGTGAGCATGCTACCATGAATTGTGACTGACTCCCATTTATTTCAATACTTCACTTCTATCTCTCATGCTCTCTATAACTTTACTATGATCTTTACTTATTATCGCTGTACAATTGCGCCTACCGGGCCCGTAATGATGTGTTAGGGGCTGGCTTCCCCTGACAGTAGAGGGTAAATGAATCCCTGTAACGATTGCCCTGAGACAATCTTTAAACCATAAGCCAAAATATCCCCTACATAAAATCAAACAATAGCTTAACTTAACTCGTGAAAAAGGTCTGCTTTGAGCACTACGCTCTCTTAAGAACCACCTACGTAGGGTTGACGTGACGACAAAACGCGAAAGGTAGGAACCTTAGGGAGCAGTGAGTTTATGTCAACAAGGAAGGAACACTCAGCACTCTTGTGAGAGCAAGAATGGTCGCACAGCTCGAAAGTCATCAATGTCCCTGACTGGCACCTGTGGGGACTCTGCTGTGTATATTCTCAACAACAACCACGGAAATGAAGAAATGTATTCCTAACCCTGATACCCCTCTCCAGGGCTCTGTTTGGAAGTAGGTTTTTTCCTAATGTTAATGAGTTTTGTTATGTTAAGGATACATCAGAATAGGATGAGCCCTAAATCTAATCCCTTCTGAATGACATTGTATAAAGGGATGTAAAGAAACAATAAAGGAGTTTTTAAAACAGCAGCTAAGCGTTTGCCTGCTAACCGAATGGGGGGCAATTCAAACCCACTAGCGGCTCAGCAGAAGTAAAAGACCACACCATCTGCTCCTATAAAGAACACAGCCTACAAAATACCCGTGGGGACAATTCCTCTGCCATGCAGGATTGCCACCAATGGACACAACAAGAACGGCACACAAAGAAGGTCTCCGTGCAAGGGAAAGATAAGTACCAGGTGAGTGTGCTCACACAGCAATGAAGGCGTGCTGAAGAACACCAGGGAACCCACTAGGAGGGGCCCTTCCCTGGATCCAATGGCCTGATTTGAACTCCTACTCACCAAGACTGGGAAACAGTAAATTCTGTCTTCTAAAGCCAAAAAGAGACAAAAGAAAAGAACCACCACAAAATCAAATGAAAAGCTGCTTTTGGGGGTAAAGAGAGAGTAAACTTAATGAACTGCCCATGTACTCATTCATTTAAACATGCGCAACCACGCTCGGAGGTAAGTAATATTTTAATTCCAGTTCATAGATAAGGAAATTGAGGCCCAGGAATAGTAAGCACCTTGCTGATCATCAAGCAAGTTGCACACCCAAGTGTAAGGCAACCATCTGGTCCGGTTGACCTGGCCCTGGCTCAGTTTTAAAACTGGAACCTCCTCAATCCCAGATTGCTCACTCTACCCCAAGTCTCTCAGACCTAGAACCTGTTTCACAGTATCATGAGTAATGGAATGAATCTATCGATTGTAAACAAAGTACAAACCCAATATTAAAACACCCTCTTAGTGTTTTGTCTCTCTCACCTGCACAGAAGGCAGAGCCGTCATAAATGTTGGAGGTCTCCCTAAAAGGGCTGTCTGTGCCGCTCACATCATGGTGGTCCCTGCTCAGGACCACTGGAGCCTGCAGCATAAAAGAATGGGAGATGTCAGCCAATGGCATCCACAGCAGCTGCCCCTGGCGGGCGTGGGCCAGACATCAGGTCCGCCAGAGGCTTCTCGCGTTCCTCCCTTTGGAAAACAAACCTTCGTGCTGTCATCAGTATGCAAACTGGTACACATGGGTATATGTCCATCTATCTATCTATCTATCTATCTATCTATCTATCTATCTATCTATCTATCTATCTATCTATCTATCTATGAAAAGGGTGGTTGTTCAGGTGGATGCCTCATTCTTCTTCATACAATGCAGTTTCTCTGATAACTTCTTCAGCTTACCCATTGGATAAAGATGGTGAGAGGATACAACCCTGGTGGACACCAGTTTTTATTGAAGACTATCCAATTTCTCTTGTTATGTTTGAATAACTGCCTCTTGATCCAGGTATAGATTCCACGTGAGCATGATGAACTCTCCTGGAGATCCCACTTTTTCAATCCTATCCAGAATTTGTTTTGATCCACATGTAGAATGCTTTAGGGCAGTCGACGAAACACAAGAAAGCATCTTTCTGGCATTCTCTGGGCCAAGATCCGACATCAGCAATGCTATCTCTTGTTCCATCTTTGCTTCTGAAACCAGCTTGAATTTATGGCAACTCCTTGTTGATGTAGTGCTGCAGTTATGGTTGAATTATCTTTAACAAAATTTTACTTACATGGGATATTAATGATATTGTTCTATAATGGGTGTGTTCTATTGGATCACCTTACTTGGAAATGGGCATAAATAAGGATCTCTTCCAGTAGGCTGGCCAGGTAGCTAGCTGTCTTCCAAATTTCTTGGCATAGTTGAGTGAGTTCCTCCAGTGCTTTATCGGCTTGTTGAAACACTTCAGTGGATATTCTATCAATTACTGGAGCCTTATTTTTGGCTAATTCCTTCGGTGAGGCTTGAATGCCTTCCTTCAGGACCATTGGTTTTTGATTATATGCTGCCTCTTAACATGGTTGAATGTCAGCCGGTTCTTTTTTGTACAGTGGCTCTCTGTATTCTTTCCATCTTCTTACGATGCTCCTGCATATATTCATATTTGCCCATCGACTCCAATATTGCAACTTGAGGCTTGAATTTTTCCCCTTCACTTCCACATATCCTGAGCATCTTCTACCTTTTGGGTTTTCCAACTCCAGCTCTTTGCACATAACTTTGAAAAGGTTTCTGTTCAGCTTTTTCACTCCATCATTTCTTCTATTTGTCTTAGCTACAGGATCAAGAGCAAGTTTCAAAGTCTGTTCTCACAGCTACTTTGATCTTTTCTCTCTTCCTTTCTGCTTGTCTTCTTAATGACCTCTTGCTTTCTTCATGCAGGATGTTCGCTATGTCATCCTACAACTAGACAGGTCTTCTGTCCTTAGTGTCCCATGAGGCACATCTCTTCTTGACATGTTCTCTCAGTTTGAGTGGGACAGACTCAAGGTCATCATTTGGCCCTCATGGACCTGTTTTAATTTTCTTCAGCTTCAACCTGGACTGACATGTGAGGTGCAGAGACAGCAATGCTGTGTCCCCGTGTCCAGGGCATGGCCCAGGGCAGCTAGGATTAGATGCTCAGCTAAGTGTTGCTGAAAGAGAAGATAATGAACATGATGGCATCCTGTCCACCCTGCTGATAGGAAACCTTAGCTCAGACCCAGACGTGAGAGCCTAGAGGGTGCTCATAGGACCCCACAAACCACAGAAGGGTAAGATCAATGTCTCTGCTGCTAAGGCCCCTAGGCTCCCACAGGGGGTGCATGTCTTCATCCTCATGTGCTTTAATTTCGTTGTCATAAGTGATCTTTAACATGCCTGACTCATCCATGCCGAGACACGCACAGGACCAAGCAAGAACCCACACGAGAAAGGATGAAGGCATCCAATATGTGCCAGGTTCTACTACATCCTGGAGGGCTTGGGGTAGGCCCAAAGGACAATGGGAAAAACCAGCAATATTTGGCATGATTTTGAAAAGGGTGATTTTAAAAGAGGATGGATTAACTTTGTTCTTTCTTCTCTTTCTTTCACTGAAGAGAAAAGCCATGTCAGAGCATGGATTAGAGGTGGGGTTCTCATCACTCAGTAAACACCAGCCCCACGACCAGCCCAGTCACTCACCTACACACGGATACACAGCAGTGCCCCTCCCCCCGCCCCCCCCCCCGAGGAGGAACCCATCCCTTTATTGTCTCTTTCCCACCCCTCCCAGGTCACCTCAGATCATTCCCTTCCAAACTGAAGCCTGGAGGGAGATGGGAAACCTCTGTCCCTAAAATGAAGCAGTTTAGGCCTCAGTCAGGGGAGTGCTCACCCACTGCTCCGGAGGCAGGAGGGACAGCCCCGTGTCCTAGCCAGGACAGGCCATACCAAGGGGGAGAGCTAAGAGCTGACCTCCCAGGGCAGCCCAGGACACTTTACCTTGATCTTCCCATGGGCGATGGCATTGTTTATAGCCACTGCGATGGCCACACGGCCCTTCTGGTCAGAGTACAGGATCCTGGCCTGGGAGCCCACCACCTGCCAAAAGAGGTTTGAGTCCCCGAATGTGGAATGCAGGGAGCGAGGCAACCGTCCCTGGACCCCCAGACCCGGTGCTCAGACAGCAGCCAGCTGGCTCCGAGGAATCTCTCCGTGGAAGCTTGTGACAGTCCCATGATCTCTCCCAGGTGTCCACAAGCCTCTGCTCCCACAAGACCCCCCCCCCCGTAGTCCCTCACCTAAGGGCTCCCCCTGTAAGAACCTCTAAAACTCTGGCTCCGTCTGGCTGTATGCATGACACATATAATGAATGGGACTCTGCAACCCTGTCAAAATGGTAATCTCCACACCCAGTGCCCATGCTCCTCTGGGCGACGCGGAGCCAGCCCTCAGCTGTGAGTGCTCGAGAGAGACACCGCTGCCAGCGCCACAGACTCCACTTCACAGAGAGGCTGAGCAAGCCTGCCTCCATCGCGCAGGGCCAGGTGACCTGGTCAGGACTCAGGCTGCCGTGATATCTGTCCTCGGCGCGGCCGAAGGACCCCGCGGGGTAACGGATGGTGGTGGTTCCCCGGAAAGGAGGGCTCCAGGGACAGGAGAAGAATCACTGCGAAGCCCAGAGGTTCTCATGTGGGTGATTGCTGAAGGCATTTTGGGGTGTTGCCGTCCTGAGAGGAGGCCAGGGGTGCTGCTACCGCGCCAACATGGGTCCCACGGCCAAGACTGCTGCTACCTGAGATGCCAGCAGTCCTGAGGATGAGAAGACCTGCTTTCCATCAAAGCATGCAGGTGTCGACTGCAAGAGTCTATCCCGGGAGAGGGGCGAAGGGCTGGGAGACCAGCAAGTGCATGGGTCTCTTGCCCGGCTGAGCAATGCAGCATTCAGAGCTCAGCCTCACTGCACCCCGGGCTTGGTCTCACGATGCGTCCTTGTTCCCCATGTCAGCCGCCTCAAATCCTTTGGGGGAAACGGCCTCTCCTCTAAGTTGGAGTAACAGGTAGTCTCAGATTTCCTCAACCCAGAAGCTGCGGAGGCACTGGTACAGGACTGACAGCTGGGTCAAGCTGTACCGGAAGCTCAGCGAAATGGAGCAGAGTTTTCACGTGGGATTACCTTCTGGGCTAGCCATCATGGCTTCTGTTTTTGTTTTGGCTTGGTATGGCCTTTTATTTTTTATCGTTTTATTGGGGGCTAGTATAACTCTTATCATAATCCATCCATCCATGCACTGTGTCAAGCACATCTGTACATTTGTTGCCCTCGTCATTCTCAAAACATTCTCTCGCTACTTGAGCCTTTGGTATCAGCTCCTCTTTTCACCCCTCCGTCCTCCACCCTCCCTCCCTCATGAACCCTTGATAATGTATACATTATTATATATTTTTTCATGTCTTACACTGACTCCTTTCACCCACTTTTCTGTTATCCCCCTGGGTTATAGGTAGATCATGCTGATTGGTTCCCACTTTCTCCCCCCACATTCCCCTTACATTCCTGGTATCGCTACTCTCAATATCAGTCCCGAGGGGTTTATCTGTCCTGGATTCCCTGTGCTTCCAGCTCTTATCTGTACCTGTGTACATGCTCTGATCTAGCCAGATTTATAAGGTAGAATTGGGATCACGATAGTGGGGGAGGGGCGGTGAGGAAGCATTAAAGAACTAGAGAAAAGTTGTATGTTTCATCAGTGCTATGCTGCATCCTGACTGGCTTATCTCCTCCCTGTGACCCTTCTGTAAGGGGATGTCCAATTGCCTACAGATGGGCTTTGGGCCTCTACTCTGCCTCCCCCTCATTCAATGATATGAAGTTTTTGTTTTGGGTCTTTGATGCCTGATACCTGATCCCATCAACACCTTGTGATCACACAGGCTGGTGTGCTTCTTCCATGTGGGCTTTGTTGTTTCTTGGCTAGATGGCTGCTTGTTTATCTTCAAGGTTTTAAGACCGAAGATGCTATATTTTTTTATAGCTGGGCACCATCAGCTTCCTTCACCACACTTGCTTATGCACATACTTGGTCTTCAGCAATCGTGTCCGGAAGGTGCACATCATGGAATGCCAATTTAATAGAACAAAGTGCTCCTGCGTTGAGGAAGTACTTGAGTAGAGGGTTGGCCATCATTTCAAAGGAGAGAAGCCACTGCAATACACAGAGCAAGGACAATCTCCGAAAAGCTTTAGCTCACAAATAGGAGGCGGGCTCTGCTCACCTGCCTGCAGCAGAGTCTGGGTACCTCTCCACATACGCTCACCCTTCCACTCTCTGAAGCACCAGTCTCGCTGGGGCCCTCCCTCGAGGCTTTGATGCTCTCCCCCCACGTCTCACTCCCAGGGCCCCTCATCCACTGGGGCTGACCTGAAGTATATCTCTATCTCCAGCCCTCACTTTCCCTTGACCCATTGGACTTGGGTTATTTTGAACTCAACATGTCTGAGAAACCTTTGTTGGCACAGGGGTTCTGTAATTGAAACTTGCATGCAAACCACTGCATACTTGGCAGAAGTAGGAGAGGAGGCTTCGTGAGTACAGAGGTCTAGGCAGGTGTGGGCAGTCCTCTTCTGGCCTCTGGCCACCAGAATCCGAGGCCCAAACCACAGGAAATCATGCATCCTCTTTGTCTTTTGTTCTCCTAGGCCCCAAGTCCATACCCCCTCAGGGCCTTTGCATCTGCCACTTCCTCTGATGGTCATGTGGCCGCCTCTCTCTCAGTATCCAGAGCTCAATCCGAAAGACAACTCGAAGAAGGTTATTTGGCCCATCTCTCGGAAAGTAGCACCAAGCCCACATCTCCCTGGCTTGTTCCCTTCCTCCTACTTCTGCCCATAGAAACTAGACAGGGGCCTGCCTGTCGATGCAACAGGACACACGGCACCGTGCCCAGTACACAGAAAGGGCCATCGAAGGACCCATTCACTGCTGCCCACAGTGCAAGGACTTTCGAGTGATCATCTCCTCTCAGAGGCAGCTTGTGGCATCAGAAAGGCTCAGCCACTTGCCCAAGGTCAACTAGCTGGGGACATGGTGGAGCAGTCTAAACCCAGACAGCTCGGCTCCAGAACCTAGCATGAGGCTCCTGGCATGAGGCTGCCCCTTGGGAAAGTGTTTGTGGACTGACAGAGGAGGCATGACTTGGCTGGCCTGCCCCGGAGTCCTGGAGCCCCTTTGCCTTCTGAAGGGCCCTGGGAAAGATGCTGCCACAAGTCTTCCTAGCAGTGGGGGTCAGAGGACTGTGAAGTCACTCAGGGTCCTGTGTCCAACCCTTTCAAGGCTTAAGACTTACGTCCCCAAGCCCAGGTCAATGGCGACCTCCTTTGAGGGGCCGATGCAGGCAGTTCACCAGACAGCTACAGCCTCACCCCTGCCCCTAACGCCCACCATCAGCAATCAGCCAGGCGCCCAGCCTCTCACCAGTTGGTGCTTGGCAGCCTCTTTGATCCAGCGGATGTTGTCCAGATACTGCAGTTTCACGGAGGAGCTCACTGCGGGTGGAAAAGGGAGAGGACTCTCAGGGTCCCCAGGGCCCCCAGTCCCCATGGGTGCAGATCTCCCCTTATGCAGACCAGGACAGGAGTCAGAGAACCCCCAGAATGCTAGCACCTGTCCTTCTCTGACTTGACCTGTGCAGGAGGAAAGGGGCTTGTAGGGGGGATTTGAGGGGTGCTAAGCAAGGAAAGAGGAGGGGCAAATCCTTCAGAAGAGATAGGACTCTTAGGCTTGGTGTTGGCTCTGGACTGGCTGGGGCCTCTATCTACTCTTGGGGTGTCCCTTGAGGAAGTATCATCAGAGCCTGAGGGGGTGAGCAGTGTTCTGTGGGAAGAGAGGTGACAGTCACTCTACAGCAGGTTGCATGCAGGCTCAGGAAGGAGAGGGAAGGTACCGGGCACAGGCATCACGGGGATGGCCCACACTGTGAGACCCGAAAAGTCAATCAGCAATGAGGTGGGCCAACAGGAGACAGCCATTCACATCCTTGCTTACAGGATGAAGCTGGCCCCTGAACACTCGATTCCAGCCCCACGATATAGACCTGGGACCAGATCCCTTGCCTGGGACTTCCCATAGTCCTGACTCTGGAAACAAACAATGTCAACGGTCACAAGAAATACTCATAATCCACACACTATGTAGCTCAGTGCTGATGCACTTATCCCCCTCAGTAAGTACTTATGTTATGCTGACTGTATGCAGACACCAGCTAGGCATTGGGGAGCAATGAATGCTCTGTGCTATGCAGAGAGTCAGAGTGGGTGAGACGGCAGTGACCAAGAGGGGTGAGCCAGGGGACCAAGGAGCGGTGTGCTTGTAAAATGTCTCCTGAGGCCTCCTCTGGTTTGAGCCTAGCTCCAGGGAGGGAAGCCTGCGGCACGGCGAGAACTTTGATGGGGGCTGTGACAGAGCCATAATGGGGCCGTGTTGGGGCCATGACGGGATCATGGGGGAGGTTGTGAGGAAGGTTGTAATGGGGCTCTGGTTCGGACATGATTGAGGGTGTATTTGGAGCATGATGAATTAGGGCACGACGGGGCCTTGCAGGACCACAATGAAAGGGGTGAGAGGAGTTGTAATTGGGGCATGATGGAGCATTGGTGGCTATGATGGTCTTCATGATGAAGCCATGATGGAGCCGTGATGGAGCCATGAAGGAGCCATGAAGGAGCCATGGTGGAGCCATGATGGGGAAAGTGATGCAGGCTGTAAGGAGATCGGTACATGGGTCTAGGATGAGGGCTGTGATGGAACTTGGATGAGGGTTGTGAAGGGGTGTGAAGGTGCCTACGATGATATGGTGCTGTGGACCATGATGGGACCATGATGGGAGTGTGATGGAGCTGTGGTTGGGGCGAGATAAAGATGTACTGGGGACGTTGATGAAACTGTGGTGGCCAATGTGATAGGGCATGATGGATCAAGGCAGGATTGAGATAGGGCTGTGGTGGTGGCATGATGTGGGGAGTGATAAGGGACGTGATGGGTCAATGACTGAAGAGTGTGGGGTCATGACGAGTCCATGACGGGGCCCAATGGGGCTGTGATGAAGGAGGTTGGGCCCAAGAAGGGAACATCACACACTGGGTCTGTGGCTGCTCAGAGATGGGCACCCTGCATGTGAGTTTTCGCTGACCCAAGCGCTGACTGCCCCTTTAAACCAAGAGATCCTGGCTAGACAGAGACTGGGGTGAAATGTGGGCCTGCACCCCTCACCCCACAAAATCATTGTGATAATAAAAGAATCAGGGCCCACTGTTGCCAATGAGAAGCTTTGGGCCACAGGCTCAGAATAACATTTGGGGATTAGGCTCTTCCACAATCCCCTCAATAAGACCCTTCCTTGGTAGAGCCCACCGAGTGCCCTCCAGATGCCCAAGGCCCCTTGAGTTTGGGGTCCAGGGCAGAATTTTCCACAGCGGACGGGCCCTTGTATGGGGAGACACTCTCCATGGAGACAGGACTAGAGAACCGCCATTTATGAGCAGCCCCTGATGGTGTTACCTCCACCAGCAATGGCCTTCTCTAGCACAGAGGTCGCCAGCTGGTCTGTGACAGCCAGGTCCTGAGGATCCCCTGATGTGCACACCCAGCGGAAAGGCCCAAATCCCTGGGAGAAGATGTCCCTGTAAGGACAAACAGCCATCACATTGGGAACACCTCGTTGGCATCGTTGTGACCTAAAGAGGGTGATTAGTAGATACTCTGGAGCAGAGGGTAAAGACCAAGTGGGGGTGGGGGCCACAGTGTGAACTCCCATATCAAAGGAATCTTCCACTTCCAGACTTCATGCCAAGGCGCTTACCCCGAAATGGAACATGAAGCTTTGGAGCTGCACATTGGCTGGCACCAAGAAGCCCAACTCAGCCCAGGCCAGGCTGGTCAATCAGGTAGCTCCCCCCCAGCCCCAACTTTCCTATGCCCCGGTCCCTCCAGTGGTTCTGAATCACCACAGCCCAGGCCTGGCTGCTCCACACCTGGCTCCACCACCCTACCCTGCGCATCTGCTGTGTCCCTTAGTGAGCCTAAGCCTGGGGCGCAGACCGGGGGTGACTGGGAAAGCTTGTTTGTCAGCATACTCTCTCTTTGGGTCTTGCCTGCACATTTTACATTTGAGAGACGACCTCATATAATTGGTCTCTCCCTGCCCTTCCCGATCCCCTCTCACCTCTTACGTTCTCCTTTCCTCCCTGCCCCCCCGCCGTCTCTGCCTCTTTCTGCCCCTCAAACTCCACTCAAACCCCTAGATACTGCACTGATTAGAACTTAGGCCCCATTTAGGTCTGAAGCATGCACCTCAGAAGAGAGCTTGCTACTGACACCAGGGGCCCTTTTCCATGAGCCTGGGGGGGCTGCGGGGAGGCCTTTCCATGTTCCAGCCTCTCTTCCCCTGCAATTGATAGTGGAAATCACTTTAACACTGGGCGGGTCTCATGGCAATAGCCCTGGTGATGGTCAGAGGATTCAACTTCCCAACCTACTGTCCAGAACAAAAGCCAGGGTTTTGGGAAGGTGTGGGCAGCACTGGTACCCTGGACCTGACCGCCACGCCTTCACTTACCCCATAATATGCTGGACATACGACGGGTAGCGGAACTCTGTCTTCTCAGCCCCTTTCTTGCCCACGTCAGCTCCTGTGGACACATCACCCAAGCACAGTCACCTGGATGCCAGAGATAGCAGGCCTGGGGGCCACCAGCGAGGATGCGGGGCTGCCTCCCATGAGGACACACACGGACATCACCAGGAGCAACCATGAGAAACAGGTTTGGTAGTCAAAGAGGGCACAGGAAGCTGACACAGTTGTTTTCATCCAGAGAGGGGAAGAAGACCCCATCTCATTCAAGGTCCAGCAGGGAAGAAAGTCGGGTACAGAATGACACCTGGTGCGCTGCCATTTGTGGGTGGCCAAGGGGGAGGGAGAGAGGGGCGGATGCACAATTTCCCGCAGAGGCAAACCTGTCTCACACTGAGCACTCGGGCACACTCCCAGAGGAGCAGAGTACAGCAGACAGGCGGGAAGGGAGACCTCCTTGTGCATCTGTTTGTCCCTTTCGACAAACATTTTTCTGCTATGACAAAGCACACAAGCAAGGCTGCATGCTGGAAACTGGAATGTGGCCTGAGACATGAACCCAAACTCTTCTGGATGCTTTTCTGTTGTGAAAGTCAATGAAGAAACGGAGGCTCAGAGGGCTTATCTGCACAGACTTCCCGAAGACCCAGGGAGGGCCACGAGACACCAGAAAGCTTCTGGCCCTGGTTCCTGGGCCCTGACCCTGACTTCTCTCCCTGAGAGAAGGCGTCACTACGTGTCCAGAGCCTCTCTGCCCAGCACTGGCGTCCCCACGCTACCGGCCACCCTGCTCCTCTCACCTGCTCGCTGGGCCTCCAGGAGGAAGGCATTGCCATAGTCCCAAAAGAAAAAGTTCTCCTGGGCCAACCTGTTGATGGCGGAGACCTGTCTCCTCAGGCTGCAAGGAAAAGCCCTGTCAGATCCAGTGCCCCTGCACCCTCCTGCCCCATCACCTGGAGAGCTCTCTCCTCCCTGCGCCCACTCACGTTGGCCCCCAAGTCTTCCCAGCCGGCTAGCTCCTTAGTCCTCTTTGCCCTTTCACATCAGCTGGCCGCCCCCTGGACGCACATTGTCTGACAACCACCCCGCTCCATTGTCCACTTCCATCAGCGTTCCCTGAGCTTCCACTGCAGAAGCAGCTGCACTGGGCATTTTGCAAATATTCTTGACTTATCCCCTCCCCCACCCCCCCAACAAAAAAATCCCCCTGACTCCCATCTGGCAGAGGAGGCTCAGACAAGCTGAGGGCTTGGCCCAAGATTGCACAGCTAGCGACTAGGGAATGGGGCTCTCCCCAGAAGGCTTTCCCCGTCCCACAGGGGGTGTGCATGTGCGTGTGTGCGTGTGTCTACCTGTTCTTGGGCACACACATGCCTACACACACACACACACACACACAGTAGCCGGGCACAGCACCTCTCTTGCATGAGGCCCTTGAATGCCGCAGGGTTGGAGGCCATGAGGCTCTGGGCCTCTGAGAAGCCAAGCTGCACCGGGTAGTAGCCCCCATTGAAGGGGTTGTGACAGGAGGTCTGGTCTGACCCGAGATCCACCAGGAGCTCCCCCGTTGTGTTCAGCTCGTGCACCAGGCGCTCCCTGGGGGAGACAGGGGCATGCACGCAGGGAAGGGGAAGGCCAAGGCCCCAGGGCAGGGGGTGATGAGCCAGGGGCTGCAGCACATTTGCCAGCCCGTGGTCTGTTCTCAGAGATCACGTCTGGTTGGACTTTCCCTTCAAAAGAGCGGGCCAGCAGAGCGGGGTGAGCTCAAGCAAGGAAGCCCAGCCCTAAGAGGCAAGAGGGTCCCCTGGGTCCCCAAGGCTGCCACATCCAGCCCTCACCCCTACTTACCAAAGAGCCACCACGTTACCATGGTAGCCAAGGCTGAGCACTTCCTTCTTATTCCTGGCTTCCCTAAAGGGTACAAGATCAGACCACACTGCTCTGTCACACCTGTCCATAGCTGCTGGGGGACAAACCTCCACTCCCACCCATACAGATAGAACACAAATGATTTTGTTCTAAAAGCCCAACTGGCTCCGCAAGGTCTCGTGTGTTAGTGCGGGCCAGTGTCAAGGGTCAACACTGATGGGGAGCAGGAGACTCCACCTGTAAGGCAGGTGGGACAATGACCTGAATTATCATGCTGATCATCCCCCAGGAGATTCGTGGAATTAGGGTTATTGCTACTAGAACGACAGTGGGGATTTTTCTAGAACTCACTGAAAGGGATCCTGAAAATTAAAGAATTCACCAAGAAATGAGTCAAAAATTAGAATTTAAATCTCAGCTGAGTCTTCCCCAGCTCAGTGGTCAGTAATTCAGCAAGAGAGTTGGCTTAAGTCCTTACGGCAGTAGGTCAAGCCTCCGTGAACAGATTTTGTTCTCTGTGCGCAGTGTGCACACGCATGTGTGTGCATGTTCATGTGTGCCTGCATGTGCGTATATGGTATGTTCTCTTGAACATGCATATGTGCATGTGTATGTGTATGTGTGTCAGCAGGAATTAATTGGGTCACACTTTATGTGCATGACAGGGGTGAAAAGACATGCAAGGCGATGTTTAAAGGTGATAAAAATATCAGTTGTGGGAAATGGGTGTATACGTATGAGAGGGGTAGAGCCCACATGCCAAAACACATGAACCTGGACAAGATTCCCATCAGGCAAGGCCTTCAATGCCACATAAGGAATTTCCAATTTCTCCTATCATGAATGAAGCATTATTTGAGAATTGTTTAATGACTGTTGGTATGATGAGCTCAAAGTGATAATTTAGAGAGATCGCTATCAAAAAACATAAGAAGGCCACTGGAATTTCTTCTCATAGTATCTTCTCAACTGCTGTGCACATTTGAAACCATGGCTACAGCCTTACACTAGGTTTCAGTCTCCCTGGTGATTCCAACTGCAGCCAGGGTCGAAACCCCCAACCCGACTGCATCTTCCCAAACAGACTCTCTCTGCACCGCGAAGCAAAGGGACGGGGAGATAATGCGATTGATTGAGAGTGTGCACGTTGGACAAGAGGTGGTCTCTGAAGTTCACAGAAAAATAAAGTAAAACGAGCTGGATAGAAAACGTCAACACCGCAATAAGAAAGACATTTCCAGAGATGCAACTTAGAAAGACAATGAGATCTCATTTACCCTAGAGTCAAGGAAAAACTCAAACAAACAAAAACATAACAAAGGCTGGTGAGCAGGTGAAGAGGCTGGAACCTCAGACACTGCTGGCGGGACAGAACGAGGGTGTGACCACTGGGGAACGTGGTGTGACCACTGGGGAACGTGGTGTGACGTTTGCTCAAAAAGTTGGGCATAGAAATGCTACCTGACCCAGCAGTTCCTCTACTTGGTATTTTCCTCGAGAACTAAGTACTATAGCATGAACGGATGTGTGCACACCCCTGTTCCTTGTAGCACCGCTCTCAAACACACACGCACACACATGCGCGCGCACACCGACGCACGCACGCATGCGCACACACGCACGCACAAACACACACGCACACACGCACGTGCACACACACGCATATGAGCACACACACGCACGTGCACACACGCATACGCGCACACACACGCACGCACACACACTCACACGTGCACACACGCGTGCGCACACACGCGCACACAGGAATAAAATCACCTAAACGCCCATCAGTGGAAGAATAGATCCACAAACGCGGATACAAAAACACAATGGAAATGCAGCGATGTTAAATAAAGAAGAGCGCACATCTGTGAAACAACTCATCACATGGAGGAATCTGGAGGTCTTTGTGCTCCGTGAAAAGTTAGTCGATCACAAAATGACCCACACCGTAGGAGGCCACTACTACAAAAAGTCAATAAAAAGTTTCCAAACGAAAACTTGGCTAATCGTGACAGGGGCACATTAAGGGAAAACACGAGGGGCACCTCCCTCCCTTGTACCAGGATGGGGCTGGCTGCTGGCCCCACAGCAGGGAGGAAAATAAGGCGTATTCTGTGCGAAAGTGGGGACCGTCTTTCAGGCATACTCAGAGAAGTATCTGAGAATCTATCCATGTCAGTGTCTGACCACTGAACATACAATATCCAGTGACATTCTGCACAGTTGCAATAATAGGAATCAAAGTTTTAGAAGAACAATTGAACAAGAAAGGTCCTTCCTGTGTTATCCCTACTGTAGACTTGACTTGGGCATCTGCTTGTGCCCAGGTTCCAGGCATCACCCAAGTCCCCCCTCAGAGCTGCCCCATCTCTCGCCCTCCATCGGGACAGACAGGCTCGGTGTCTGGGCTCTGGATTGAGCTCAAAGCTGTACCTGAGTCTCTGGATGCAGTGGTCCAAGCTGTCAGTCACCTCCATTAGCCAGCCTTGCTTGTGGCGCTTCATAAGGGCTGCTTTATCCACCTGGGACCACAAGACACAGCTAGTTGGTTACCTATACCCAGGGGTCTCCCTTTCAACCCAGGAGGGTGGCACTGCCCACATCCATCACCTGTGTGTCTAGTCTCAGGGCACCTGATGAGCTACCTCCTCTTTTTTTACTCCCTCTACTGCCCTTCTTATTAACAGAACCCAGATTTTGCCAGGGGACATTGTGCTCAGCCTAGGAGATAAACCACCTGGAACCCCCACAACAATCCTCCCCACGCCTCCCAGCCTCCTTTGCAGATAAAACCATCGCTTGATTCCGTACTGACCGGCGAAACAAAAGGTGTCAAGAGGTCTGTGAGCTTATCCCTTCCTTCCTTTTAAAATGGCTAACCCTCCCTTCTTCCTGCTTGGACTGCAGACGGGATGGCTGGGGCAGCCATTCTGTATTTAAGAGGAAAGCACACGGGTCTCTAGCGATTGTGTAAGAAAAGCCGCAGGTGTTGGGGTGAGTGGGGAAGCGGGGAGAGGTGGGCGTGGGCGAGCGTGAGGAGAGAGGAGAACCAGGCATGAGGGGGAGTGGCAGGGGAAAGAGAAGTGGGTATTGGGCGAAGTGGAGGGGGAGAGAGACATGGGGACGTGAAGAAAATGATGGAGGAACAAAGGGGGAGAGGAGAGGCAAGGGGGGGAAGGAGTGGTGGGAGAGAAGAGAGGTGATCGCAGAGGAAAGATGTTCTGGAATGAGGTGTTCTGTCCCCTGTAGCCAAATGTGCTTCTCACAGCTAGGACGGGATGGCAGGCTTTCGTGTCAACTCAGCCCAGGCCGTCCGAGTGAGCATCACTGCACCTCATCTCAAAGCCCCCTGCCTGCCTTGAAGAGAGATGCCTGCCTCTCAACTTGAGTCCTAGGAGTGGTTTGAGCTGGGGAGAGTCACACGCTGTTGTCTTCTCCCTTCTGTGTTTCAGACACAGTACTGGGTTTGGGGCATAAGGCAGGGTACAGGAAAGTGACACCGAAGGTGACAGCATGTTGGAAAACCAGCCAACGGGACTAGACAGTGCCAGGCGATGCACATACGAAAGGCAAGAAACGATGCTGCCAGCCAGTGAGGTCGGGGAGGGTCAGCGCAAGAGAGGAGTGAGGGACAGGAGAGATGAGAGGTGGGTACAGATGGCAGGGAGGCGGTTGTGAAGAGGCATGGAGCAGAGGGGTGGGTGTCCGGTAAAGAGGGGAGTGAGCAGAGACCGGTGTTGGGTAAGTGGGAGAGAGGAGAGGGAGGCCCGTGTGGGCTGAGCATCTGCCACACAAAGGAAATAAGGAGACAAAGAACACAGATCAGGAACCCACACTCACCTCTGCTATCACCCCGATGCACCCTACAATGACTGCAGCCTTTGCCTGGGCTCCGCTCATGCCGCCGAGTCCAGAGGTGACAAAGACCTTCCCAGTCAAGTCCTCGAGGCCCAGGTAGCGGCGCCCAGCGTTCAACAGGGTGAGCTAAGGAAAGAAGAGGCTGGAAGTGCCCACCTCCCACCCTTGAGACCAGGACCCACCCCAAGAGCAAGGTGTGGTCCCCTGCCTCTCACCACTGTGCCGTGGACAATTCCTTGGGGACCGATGTAGCAGTAGCTACCCGCTGTCATCTGGCCATACCTGCCCACCACAGAGAGGACAAAAGGAACATGAGTGAGCCCAGCAACCACAAGCAGCTCTGGAGGCAAGCACTTTATGCTTTTGAAATTAATTTTTAATTAACAGGAACACAGCCTACTTGTTAAAAAAAACAAATTCTATATAAAACTAGAGTCTCCTAAAGTTGGTCCCTTCCAGTCTCCAGAACTTTTACAAACAGACTCCCACCCGTCTTAAATGCTGTACTATAATTGGTTAAAAACCAATTTGGAAAACATTGGGTCCTGACTACTGAAGCCAAACAGCTGTAAATGCTCCAACACTTAAGTGTGATGGTGTGGGATTGTATCAACTAGACACTCCTGCGTCAGGGTAGGGGCAAAGCCCGACCTATCCACTGGGTCATACAGCCTGATTGACTTTTGAGGGTTAAGATTAGACTGTAGTCCCACAGTCTGCACTGAATGCTGGCAACACAGGGACGCGTGGCTTTAACCTTCAAAGGTGTGTGACCATCACCTATGAGAAGAGTGGTAATATCATTCCCAGCCCCAAGGCAGCCCCAGTTGACCTTCTCAGGGAACCATGTGCTCCCAAGGGGATGCCCCTGGTGGGGCTCACAACCACTCCAGAACTCTACCCTGCAGCTAATCCCACCCTTCTGGGGCCAGGGGGAGAAGGTTTTTATTACTGTTCCTTCTTTCCAGATGAAGATACCACATTTCAAGGTCACACAGGAATGAATGGTGGAGCTGAAAACGGATCTTCAGCCTCTCTAACTCCAGCCCTTGGTGCTGAAATGGCAAGCTGCTTGTCCCCCCGCCCCCAAGAGCATGCTGGGAACTAAAAGTGTGGGGTCAAAAGTGTGCCCAGTGACACCCACAAAGGTCAGATAACCCCGGTGTAAGGTAGAAATCTGCCAGAGAAGAAAACTCAGATATTTTCCACTAAAACAAGTCATTGGAAAGTAAGACCACTGAACCCCATCAAAGACAGAGCGCTTTCGAGACCCAGAAAAGCAAAGCAGTCTTGTTCCGGGGTCTCACGGTTTCACCGCGTACTTAAAACGTTGACACCAATCGCTAGATCATACCTCTCCTAGTCACCCCATCTTTGAACTGACGTAGCCTCGACTGATGACCTGTGACCACCTGTTTCCCATCTCCTCATCAGCATTTTCATTTTTATCAGCTTGAGAAAGCGCTGTTTTATTTTATTTTTAATCATTTTATTTGAAGCTCTTACTGATATCAGAACATGCCATAGTTCAATCACATCAGGCAGTGTTGTCCAATCGCTACCACGATCTGTTTCAAAACCTTTTCTTTCTACTTGAATCCCTTCATATCAGCTCCCCTTTATCCCTTCCATCCCCAACCCTACCCCCCAGGGACCCTTATTTTTTCCCTTCTATAGTAGTTTTTTGCTTGTTTGTTTGCCATATCTTACAAAATTCAATATAGCCATTCACATACAAGTTGGTGGGTCAGGCCCATCAAGAGGGGTTGGGTTATACAGTCATCAAGGCTACAGAAAAGTGCTATTTTAATTAGTATTTTTCAGATCGCTTATCTTGGAAGTCTAAAGCTTTTCCATTTGCATCTTTCTTCACTGAGTGCCACACAGCACGTGCACAGCCTCCCTGGTGCCTCCAGCTCCACTCTCCTTAACTCAAACCTCTTGAGTCTGAAACAGAAGCACCACATCCCGGCTGGGAAGTGGTGGAGCCAGAACTCAAACCACGTCTCTTAGATTCCATGGCTGTTCTCGCTGCTGGGCACACCGAAGAGGTTTCCGGGGTCTTCAGCAGCAGCAACACAAATAACTCAGGACTAACCCAAAAAAGCGAGTGAGTTCCTGACTTGGCCGGTTTCTCCACAAAATGGGTCAGGGAGGGACGATTTCCAGAGCAAATGGCGGTGACTGTTATCACTGCCCCGTAAAATATCATCCCAAGCTTGCCTTAATTGCCTCCCAATTCTATAGTGTTGGCCACATTTTAAAGTGCTTATTATCCTGGAGTTATGCCCCAAATATGGATGAATCTGGACATTCACCACAGCTTTCTTTATAATTGCAGAAAACGGGAAACCATGGCACAGACGCGGACAGTCAAACACGAATACGTTAGATCCCTGTTTGTTTGCTCACTTACAAGTCTAAAAATTATAGGCCTATCTATAAAACCATAGGTAACGTGTGAAAAATGAAATTACTTATGATGCAGGGGAGGTACCTGCGAGCATTTTTCAAAATGGCATTTCATCGGGCCACATGGCTGTGGCGATAATGGGAAAAGTGACTTACATAGTGACCCCCAAGGCGAAGAGCTTCTCGTACGTGGCCCTGGAGGAGTAGTTGGGAATGGCCTAGAAAAGTGGGAGGAGAGTAGGCAGGGGGTACGCGTGGCGGCACTTGGCCCTCCTCCCTGTCCCAGCATCTCCCTGCCGTGAAGCCCAGCTACAGGTGTTATATGACCAAGTCATGCCCCTTCTCTTTGGACCCACCATTCCATTGGTGATGACCAGCCGTGGGGCATCAGGGCTACTGGGGAAGAGGCCCAGCGGATGTCCACTGTACATGACCAAAGTCTGTTCCTCTGTCATCTTCGACAAGTAGGACATGAGCAGCCAGAACTAGAGGAGATTGAAGAGGAATCGCCTGTGAGCGTGTGCCTCCTGTCCAGGGCATCCCAGCGACCAACCTAGCCCAGAGAACTCTTGGCCAGCCCCACCAGGCTCGCCCAGGCTGCATCCCTCCATCCACCCAGGACTTTCCCGGGGCTCCTGGTGCCTCCGATCACACAGCTCCTCCCCACTCCTAGAAGCTTGCACATCCCCAAACAAGCTCTGAGGGTGATACTGCAGGCAGCAGGGAGGCGGCAAAACAAGCTGCTTGGTAACAGATCTGCACATTTCCTCTAAGTCAGGAGAGCTAAGGAAACCAAAGCTCATGGGACAGGGCGTCCCCCCAGTTATCTTACCTGAGCCCAGTTGTTGAGTACCTGCCCATTTCCTCCATAGGTCACGAGCTCCTGGGGAAACTGGAGAAGACACAGATCCTCTGGGACAGGGCAGGGGAGGGTCTCATGGGCGTGCGGGAGGGGAAGTCCGTTCTGCGACCAGGCTGAGGGCTCCAGTCAGAGTTAGGATCATAGCGGGGGCTCAGGCCAGGGGCAGTGTCAGCCTGGGTCCAGGGTCGAGTCAGAGCCAGAGCCAAAGAAGTTCTCGCCAGTGGATGCAGTGATTAGTCTCTAAATGTATCGCCCTCAAGAATTCAGGGAGCTACCCCCCCAAAGGTTCCCCTTTGTCTGATATGGGCATTTGATCTGTGGCCAGGCTCTCCCTGAATGCTCATGACGGGCCTGTGGGGGCAGCCCTCATGGCTCAGCTTGGTGGCACTCGCCCAGTGGTGCCACACAGTGCTTGGACCAAGGCTGGTCTGAACAGCGAAGTTGCTACGTGTTAAGCATCCCCAGACTTCAGAGACACAGTGTGATGAAAGAATGTTGAGTGTCTCCTGCTACAATGATCTTATTTGGGCTGCATCGGGCTGCTAAGCTATAGTATTGGGCTACATCAAAAATATGTCTTATTGGGTTACATCAAAAATATATCATTACAGCCACTTCCACACTTTCATTTTAATTCCCACGTGGTTACTAGAAAATTTTGACTTGCATGCATGTCCTGGGACCAACGTTGAAGCACCGGTCTTGATGTCAAGCCCTAATTCCACAAGAGTTAACATCGGGGACATACCCAGGAGCCGCACCTTGGCAACTCCCTGCGACTCGATCGGCATGTAAAAATTAAAGCGCTGGGGATGAGACATGCCGTTTCTCAGGTTCTGGTTCTTTTGGAGTGTGCTGGGCCAGGGGCTGTCTCCAGACGCAACAGGCTTGGGGGCGGGGCTGTTACCTGGGCCACAGCTGGGTCCAGGTTGTTCATGATCATGTGCATGATGGCTGCGGCTGCCTGGGTCCGGCAAGGGTACTGCTCAATGGGGTAGGCCCTGGAAGCAGAGTGCAGCGCAGGCACGGTGACTGAAAGGCTCCTGACTCCTCCCTCGCCCCACATGCAGGTTTCACTGGTCGTTGCCTTCCCACCTACCACGCAGGCGTGAAAGGCAGGGACTAAGGCAGCACCCGCTGGCCTGCCTGTGAGGTTATGGAACCACCGAGGAGCCCATTCAATGCTTAGGTAATTTGATCGAGTCCCACACTTTCAGGGATGGAGAGCTCATCCCTAACCCCCCTACTGGCAGAAACCAACAGGGAGAAAGTGGCTATTGATGCACAACAGGCTATTGATCCACCTCCTGAAGCCTTTCTGTCTGGTAGCAACTGACTCATTGCTTTCTTCCAGTCATCCAACAGAGACTTCTTGGCCATCAGTTCTCCAGAGAGCATCAGGCTGGGAACCCGAGCATGAATGAGAGGAGACTCCTGTTCCTGGGATCATCCAAATACCGTCTGGGCTTCTGACACATTCCCCAATCACGTTCTCAAAGTGAGGTTCTGGGACCAGTCCCGTCACCTGAGAACTAACCATTGGAAACACAGACTTCACCCTCCACCCAGCCCTACTGAGATAGTTAGCGTTGATTGTGCCAACACGGCCAATGAACACATGTGGGATTAATTGAAGGGCAGAGAGATAAATGGCTCGGCGAGCCTCGCCTCTCTTGGCTCTTGCTCTTTGGTCATTGGACCAGTGTGAGGCTGCCTTGTTCTGTGCTTCCATTTGCAAGCTACACTACCTGTGGGACACCTAACCCGTGGACTGTGTCGCTGTAATTTGAGGTTCCTTCAAGACCTGCTCCGCCACACCATTTGAATTTACATCTCTTGAGCTTGCGACTGTCGGACCGTGTCATCTGGCTGATTGTTGGTGACCTGCCTTGCTGTTTGCTGCCTGTGGCTGGATAACCTGAATTGCTCTACAGAGGATTATCCAGGGGCCCTCAAGACTTGAAGGACTGCCAGTGTCTCACAACTGTCTCATGGGAGTGAGTTGCACTGAGCACTGAGTTGCACTGCTTTATAATTTAATTAACTGTATTTCTTATGTTATCTATCTCTCTGTATGAACATATATAAAATTATTAGCGTTCTGGTTTTGTTTCTCTAGAGAACCCAGTCTAACACACCTACAGAATCAGAAATCAGAGGGAGTGGTAGAGTGCGGGACCCTGCGTGCTCATGCACCAGGCAGGTATTTGAAGACACCGGTAGAGCTCCCTAAAGTGTGTGAAGGACTCTTGGGTAGACTCCTGAGACTTGTGGTTATAATTGATAATTATATACAATTTGGCTGTATATTTGCCTGACACTGACTGCCAGGACAGGTGGGTCAGGACTGAGAATGTTTAGCCCTCTCTTTATGCCAGGCCAGGGGACCATGGTCCGTCTCAGCTCCAGACTCAACTGTTGACAACACAGCACCCTCTTCTCCCCCACCCCAAAGAGGGTGATCTACTCAGGACCCCTTTCTTCCTCCCAATTGATTTGCCCTCCTGCGCTGACGCTCTAGGATCCCTGGCCACCAAGGGTTCTCCCCTCACGTTCCCCGGGCTCACCTCATCTCAATGCTGGGGCAGAACCGGTACATGTAGATGTGCCCGTACAGACGCAGCTCCTGGGCGAACTCAGGAGCCAGCACCTCCTGGACATCCGGGGGGAAGTAACGGAGGGCATTCTTCAGTGCCAACTGGGGGAAGATAAGGAAATGAGGAGAGTGGCAGGGACTCTGATCAGGCTCCCTGGGCCTCCACGATGTGCCAAGCATCCTCCTTCCTCATCGGGATTTGCCTATGCTCCACTTAGAAGTTGATCACCCCAACCCAAAGACCTCTGGTTCTCATTCCAGGCCCGTCCACGATGTCACCTCCTGCAGGAAGACCTTCCTGACTGCACCTCCCACGAGATCGGGAATCCCCCACCACCATCTGTGGGAAAGTAACACGGAGGGAAATATGACTAGGACGATGTTCACTAACTTATAACAGAAGGAATCTGGAAAGCTAGTAGTCCACAGTAGAAAAACCACCACTTTGGTAAGTTAGAGATAAATTCCAGGTACATGATTGTGTGTTAAATATTATTCCCACAGATTCTCCCCTAACAGCTATGCTGCCTGAAAGTGAGCACATGGTTGATTTTATCTCCCTATGGAAGCAGACATTTTTTGCTTCCTCCTCCTATCCCCTCTCATTCCTTCTCCCAATGCAGGTATTAGGGTTCCTCACCTGTGAGCTCAGGGACTTCACTGTGGTTACCGCCCACCTTGTGACGTATGTAAGTATTGAATATGCTTGTCTTATGGCTACCTCTAAATATCCCAAGACAGTAATGACTCTCTCTCCCTGCGCGGACCTGGCCATCCCGGAAGTGAGCATGTTACCATGAAATGTGTCTGAGTCCATTATTTTATTCTCTTTCCTATCCCCTATGACTTTGTGATGATCTTTATATATTATAGCCGTACAATTGTGCCTATGGGCCCCTCAGTTGCTAGAGGCTGCTTTATTCGGACAACTATCTTTGCTGATTTCCCATCCCAGGCATCAGCTGCTTGGCATCAGGTGGGGTCAAGGGGGATGAACTTGCAGCAAGGTACAGACAACACGGGGAGCCCCTGGGCTGCAGACCCAGTGGGCAGCAGGAGTGACTCGAGATCATCTGGCAGTTCTGCACAAATGTCTCATGTCTCCCTCTGGACAGAAGTAGGCCTGCCAGACAGCTGTGAGGCAGGTGCAGTGTAGACAGTAATCCGGCTGGGCAGTCTGGGACCTTGCCCACTGCACATCTGTAGCACGGGATGGAGCTCTAACCAGATATGGGGATACCAGTACAGAGCCTGGAGCCAGGGATTGGAGGTAAAGAGAAAAGAAAACCTTTCCAAGGGCCTCACATCCAACCAGGAGAAAAGTAACTCAGACTCAGGCACCCACTGGCGACTCTCCTCTACGCAATCTTGAATTTCCTGGAGCACGCCAAGCCTATTCTTGCCCTCAGAGCCTTTGCGGTTCCTCTTCCTGTACCTAAGCCCAGGTGACATCATGGTTACACAATGGACTGCTAACTGCAAGGTCAGCAGTTTGCAACCGCCAGCCTTCCCTTGGGAAAAGGACAGGACTTTCTACTCCTGTAAAAAGTTACACTCTTGGAAACCTGCAGGGGCAGTTCGACCCTGTCCTATGGGGTCCCTATCAGCCAGCATTGACTTGATGGTGGGCAATTGGGTTTGTTTTTGTTTTGTGTCTAAGCCCACCCAGTTTCTTAGAGCGTTTGTGTCTACTGTATACACTGGAGTATAAGCCAACCCGAATATCAGCCGAGGCACCTACTTTTACCACAAAAACTGGATTTAAAAATGTGCTGAAAAACTCGGTTTATACATGAGTATATACGGTATGTTTGTTCCGGGCGGGAGGGGGTAGGGGGCGGGGGCTCTGTGAATGGGCTATAGAGACCTCCAGTCAAAGGATGCTTTATGGCGTGCAGCTGCTATGCAGAGCTTGCAGCAAGGGTGAACACTGAAGAAAAAGTTTGCATTGGGATCCACAGCAGGCACTCTCTATGTCCCAACAGGACCCCAGATACACAGACAGCCGCCCTTCGCAAGGATGAAGAAGCAAGACGTAGCCTTTCCACCTGGGTTCCAATCGAGTTCTTTCTAGCCGGGTTCTAAATATACCAGTTTCTTTCATGTCACTGTTTGAGAAATACTAATTGCAAGCCCTAAACTGCTTTCACAATGTCTTAGGAGGGGCGGGTGAAGTTTGAAAACCACCTCTCTCACAAAGGGCAAGTGCTTGTCCATGACTGGGCCCAGCTCCACTCTTCACGAAGGACTAACTAGGGAAGGCCTGGCTCACCACGCTGATGTGTCAAGGACTTCAACATATCATCCAGATAATTACATAACACAACCCCCAGGGGTTAGTGTGAACATTACCGACTGCACAATGTTAGTTGCTAGAAAGGACGCAGCCATTCTTAAAGGCGACATGTCTGCAAGGCTACAAGTAGCTCCATTTGATCTAAATTCAAGGCTAAATCTGTGCCGGAAACACACACAACATCTCTGAAGTGGGCCTTGGATTCAGTGCTCCGAATCTCAGATGGGGACAGTTCCCTCTGCTAAGATGAAGAGAGTGGTATTCACTGAGGTGCTGACCTGGGGTCCCACTGCAGGCTGAAAGGCAAGTCCAGAGTCTCTGTGAGTCCTGGCAACCTGCGCAGAGCTGCACATCCTCCTGTGACCCTTCCTGTGGAGGGAGGAGCACCTCTAGGCAGAAGCAAGGTCCCAAGAACGATCTTCCAGTGGGTACCAGGCTGGGATGCTAACCACAAGGTCATAAGTTTGAATGCACCATCTGCTCCTTGGGTTTTCTACTTCTATAAAAACAACCTCATCAACCCACAAGGACAGTCCAGCGCCCCTTGTTCTATTCTGTCCAACAGGATGGCTGTGAATCAGAATTGACTTGACGGCAGTGAATCTTATCATTGGTTTTTTTGTTTTGCTTTGTTTTTGAAACAATGGCTTTAATCAGACAAGGAAACGAACCTCTTCAGAAGTCAGGCGAGGGTGGGGGATCCCTGCAGCAGCATGGGGTGGGTGGCTGTAGGCACCTTTGAGAAATCTCTGGGGAGGGGCAGGGAGGGACTCACAGTATTGAAAGGGGTTTCCAATCCTACAGGACAGTCAGGTGTTGGATATTTCCATACACCACAGCCACCCCAGGAGCACCCAGGGCTGACGGTCCTTCTGGTCTGTCCACTGAGGGGCACAGGTCCTGAGCACATGCATAAGCCCTGCTCAGGCTGGGCCAGTCAGGCATGTGGGAACTTAGCCTTCAGTGGCGCTCTTGGCTCTACCCCCAGAGGTCCCACTCTGCCATCTCTGTGCCTCTAGGCTCCTCCCTGGAGTGGAGGGAAGTGTCCTCCCCAAATGGCCTTGCTCGTCTCTCACACTGTCTTAACACGCAGGCTCCAGGCCTGGGACAGAACTGGTGCCGGGCTTTGACCGCTTGTAGGTGTCACCCATGCAGTATGAACTGGAACCAAGAGCCTGTGTTGTGGGTAGGCGAGGGGCTCTGGCCAGGGAGGGGCACTCCCCACAGCAGCAAGAGGGGCCGGCTGGAAGTCAACATGTCCTGTATAGAAGCCGAATGCCCAGGTGACCGGCAGTGGCACAAAAGTCTGGCCTGGTTTTGTCATTAGGGCAAACCAGCCAGAAAGGAGTGCCCAGGCTGCCTACTTGTGGCAGGTCAGCACCAGGTCCTTGTTCCCCAGGTTAGTGACTGCCAAGATCAGCAGCTTCCAGGTGTCCTCAGCGAAGGCACAGTTACTGACAATGAAGAGGCAGAACAGGACCGGGAGGTCAGAGCAGGCCAGCAACAGGAGGAGAGGGAGTCCCACCTTGAGCAGGAAGAACCACCCCTTAGACTCTCCAGTGAGGGCAAAGGGGCAGGAAGTGGAGGTTATTGGGATGGGGTGTGATGTGGTGATGCCCTACAGGCAAGGGCTCATGGACAGGGACTTGCGGTCCGGCAACAGATTCTCCAAGAAGAGGTAGAGTGGCTGTTGAAATGGCAGAGGAAGACTTGTCCCAGGTCATGGCCATGAACCCCAGGAAAGGTCCCATGGGGTACCAGCCGCTGCAGGGGATGTTACCCTACCGCCGCCCCCCTCACTCCCCAGGCTGACATCCACAGCCAGGCATGCCCAGAGCCAGGGTAAGGGCCACCAAGAAGGCAAAGAAAGAGGAGAAGTCTTCCTGGTCCCAGAAGGTGAAGGCGCTACAGGCAGAGAGGGAGCCAAGGGCATGGCGGCGGGAGCAGTTGAAGTTGAGGCTGTGGCTGAGAAGGCCAGCTCAGCCATGAAGGCGTCGGGGCGGGGGGGGGGGGCAGGACTACGAGTGCCAGGAGGCCATCCTAGAGGCACAGGCACAACAAGAACTGCCCGCCAGCTGGGGCCCTGTGCACGTAGGAGGCCAGCAATGGCAGTGCCAGCAGCAGCTGTCCCAGCCCGGTGCCCACACCCAGCCCTCGAGAACAGCCTGACACCCAACCTCTCTGACCCAGAGGCTGCTTTGCTGATCTTTGACACGAGCACCAAGGTGTCCAAACAGCAGGGCAGGAACACATTGTGCAGGACAGAATGAAGAGGGCCAGGGAGCCATCGACCTGGGCTGTTGACGATGGGTTACACTGTACAGCGATTGTGAGGCTGGCACAGGACCAAGCAGTGCTTTGTTCTGTTCTGTTGCACACAGGGTCGCTATGAGTTGGAACTGACTTGACGCCACCTAGCAGTTACAACCATGTCATTCTGGGAGGAAGACGAGACCGTCTGCTGTAGAGATGTCCACTCTCAGAAACCATGAAGGGACAATGCGGCATGGCGGAAGACGTCGCCGTGAGTCAGAATCAACAGGGTGACCGCTTATTCTGGGTCTCCTTTTGACTTTTAGTTGTTTTCTGGGCTGGGGGAGGGGAACTCATTCTGTAATCTCCTTTGCTGAATGATGTTTTTCCTCTAGATTAAAAACACAAACTGACTAAACACCTCTGACTTGGATTTATAATACCCTTGTGGCTGCCTGTCCAGTGCTTACCCAACTGTGCCAGCGGTGCTGTTTCTCTACATAGCCAATACTTGTTATTTCTGGTGATGGCAAAGGTAACACTGAATGGGGTGAAGTACATGCAGTGTGTTGAAGGTAAACACTAGCAAAAAATCCACTATATATGTATATATATACACACATATACATATATATGCACAGTATGTAGGTCTATATATGTGTGTTTGCATCTATGTGACCATATGCACATATGTCCCTATAAACAATTAAGCATGGAGGGGGCACAGTTATGAATTCTCCTTAGGCATAACTAAATATCCCATGGGCTTGAATTTCTGTGTTTGAGGGATTGGGACCATAGCTTGGCATATGGCATAACTTGGCATAGCTTGGAAAATGGCATATCATAGCTTATAGAGTTAGTTTAATAACTAGTGTCTAGGGTCTTAAATCCTGCAAGAGGCCGTCTTAGATACAATATTGGTCTATCTTCTTATCTGGAGCAAAAGAGAAAGCAGTCTCAGGAAAAAAACTAATCTGTAGGACAAATTGTCTACCCAGACCTATTTACCTGTAGACAAGGAGAACTAGATGGTGCCCAGCTAAGAGTGCCAACCATCCTAATCTACGCCACAATGAGTAGACTCTGAACGAGTGGGTGGGCATGTGCAACAGAATCTCAGATTCTTAAAAACACAGACAATAACTAAAAACAGACCTTCTGGACTGGTTGAGGCTGGATGATTTCACAAGATGGTTGTCCTAAGATGCTCTTCAAGCCTTGAACTGAAACTAACTCCCAAGGTCACCTTGTAGTTAAATAACAAATTGGCTAAAAAATAATGATGAGCACCTGTCAGTACAGTGCTCCTTTACAAAAAAATCACCTCTATGAGTAAGCAATTCCTTTCAAACAAAGATGAGAATGTAATGGAAACAGCACAACCAGAATGGGAGTAATGAGAATGTTCATGCTTTATGAAGAAGGTAACCAAGGTCACTGGACAGCTTGTGTTAATAAGAACCCAACTGCTGTGTACCTTCCTCGAGTACGGAGAGAGAGAGAGAGAGAGAGAGAGAGAGAGAGAGAGAGAGAGAGAGAGAGAGAGAGAGAGAGAGATATTTTAAAGAAGGGTGCTCAGACATCTGCGCTTGAATGTGAGAGAGTGTCTTTGGGAAGGTGAACTGGGGGATGCTGACAGGGCAAGGGAAAGACTGACAGGTACCTTCTCATCATATTTGATTTGTTGATCTTCTAAAACCCCCAAAACCAACCCACTGCCATCAAGTCAATTCTAACTCACTCTGCCCCTATGGTCCAGGGCAGAACTGCCCCACTGGCTTTCCAAGGCTTTCTTTTTATGAAAGCAGACGGACACATCTTTCCCCGACAGAGCTACTGGTGGGTGCAAACCAGTTAGCCTTTCGATTAGCAACTGGGTGCTTGATCCACCACGGCACTTCCGTAGAGTGAAAACCAAGCCAAAGAAAAAGGAAGTGCGCCATCGCCAGGTTTGGAGACAGGTGGATGCGGGGGTGGACTCTGGTGCCCAGAAGAACAAAGAGCCCCCCTGAGTGCCTCACACTCCCCAGACCACAGTGCTGGAGACCTGTCTGGGACTTTGTGTCTTTCATGAGCAAACTGGCACCCCTTCTCAGTGCCAAACCCTGTCACATGGACCAATAAAAGGATGGCCCTGATGGGGACAGGGTGCAGGGAGGGATGGCTCCAGGGCTTGTTGACACCCAACAGGAGAGGTTAGCCAAGGCAGAAAAACATCAACTATGCTGACATCACCTTGAGTTGAGCAGATAAGAGGAGCACAGGGCAGGAGGTACACCCCTACCCTATCCATCTACCCCCACCCCCCCTTTCTCTCTCTCTCCAAGTCCGTGTTGAGAGATTGAGAAATTCAACTCCGATACTAGGAAGCCTGTACGCGTTTTCAAGCATGGTCTATGTGTCTAGGAGAGTGGGTCCCGGACCCTCTGTCTTGTGAACTTGCCTGAGATCAAGATGGGAGTTGACATTGGGTCGTGGTTATGGATCAGGCATGGTTCCTGGCACTTTTCAAGTGTTCATTAAGTTAATCTTTAAAGCCACCTCTCCCTGATGCCTTCTCTTCCCCCACCTCCCATGCCCTCCGTGGTGACCCTCAGGGAAAAGTCAGGGTGGGCCGTCGTGGGAAGAATGGGCTCCACTGAGTCTGTCTGTGAGGGGAGGAATATTTGTCTATTCTTTGTGCTTCTTGGTTCTTTTCTCCGTTTGCTCCTGTGTTCCTGAAATTCTACAATAATGTTTGTAAAGCAATCTTGCTTGCTGGTCTCCAGGGCCCTGGGAGTCAGGAGTCCTGCTTGTGCTGTGGGTCTAGGGGTGCTCGTCACAAGGTCAGTGGCTCAAATCCATCAGTTGCTCCAGGGGAGAAAGATGATGCTGTCTGCCCCCTGCCTCCCCCCCAAAAAATATCTACAGTCTCAAACTCTGCATAGAGTGGCCAGGAATAAGCACCAATGCATAGCACTAAGTTTTGGGAGGAGGGAACCCCCTGGAGTATAATTATTTTTCTCCCAGTTTAAGAATGAATGAGGCAAGGGTCCAAAGTGGCCTGGGCTCGCCTCGGGAGTTAAGGGGATTGGAAGCATAGGGCTGCCCCCTCCATGGCCAGTCTGTGTATCTGTAAAGGATTTGGGGCGCAATGTAAGGGGGAACAGGCTCGGGTCCTTCTACCAACACCTTTCACCAGCCTCACCATCTGCAAGGACAGTCCTATCCCTGGGGTTGCTAGCTCACTTGAAGATTTCAGGGAAGGCTCTCATACACGGGACGTTCTGCGTGGTGCAAATAGTTCAACGCTTTGTTGCTAACTGAAAGGCCGGGGTTTTGAGTCCACCTGGATGCACTTGAGAAATCAAAAACCCGGTTCTTGCAAACCTCCTGTCACAAGACAGAAGGTCCGGAAACCACGCCTCCTAGACACATCGACCATGCTTGGAAACTCTTATGTGCTTCCTACTATCGGAGTTGAGTTTCTCAATCTATCTCTCAACAGGGACATGGAGAGAGAGAGAAAGGGGGAGCAGAAGAAGACGGGGGAGCATGTCTTCCCGATACATGTGGACGTATCTGAGTTGACTTGCTGGAAACTATCTTCATCATGAATATTCATGAACTGAAATAAGAACAGCCCTATGGTATACCAGGATGCCAAAGTTGTGTGTTTGTGTGTGTGTGTGTGTGCATGTGTGTGTGTGTGTGTAAAACACAAGCCCAGACACTGAGCATGGAGATACACACGCACTTGACTGTGCATCAGGTTGCTTCCCACCACCCTTTTCCCCTCCCCTTGGGAGAGAGTCCTAGCTCTACCCCTTACTGACTGGGTGACTCAGAGGCTCATCTGTAAATGGGGGCCACAATGCCACCCCATGATGGCTGCTGGGGTGATGATAAGAGATGACAGCAGTGATGGAACCTGGCACACATCAGTTATCTTCAATAAATAGGGGTACTCACCACAGACCACCCAACAGCATCCAGACGCAAAGTCCCAGAAGGAATGGGACAGAAATGAGTCAGCCCCCTCCTTCTTACCTCTTCCTCTGCAGGGCTGAAGCCAGGGGTCCTGACTGGAGCATGGGGTACTCCAGCCCAGCGTCCACGGTTCTCTGGCAGGGGCCGTAAGGGCAGGCCAGAGCACAGTCCCCGCAGGCTGGACATGTCTGGATGGGATGGTGCAGAAGCTGGTCTAGGAGGAGGAGGCCAGGGACAGCAGGCAGTCAGGGCCTGGCCGGGCAGAGACCTCACACCTAAAGCCACTCCCCCACTCTTCATTGGGCCTGAACCTGTGTCAGGAGTCATTAGAGGGTCACAGGGTCCCTGACCCCTAGGCTGGCCACCTGTGGTGTTGATCTGGTGGGGAGCACTATGCTCTGAGCTGTGAACCTGTCTGTGAGCTGAAAGGAGGTGGGGCTGGTGCCTGGGAGGCTGTGCTAGGAGTCCAGAGTTTGTGTGTTCTATGCAATAGCTTTGGAGAGTTGGTTGGCTCAGATATTGGGGCCTGCCCTGGCAGTTTTATGGGGGAGACAGGGTCAGGGTTCATGAGTTCAGATCATGATTAGGGGAAACCAAGTGGTACTGAACTTCTAGGAGGTGGGCTGCAGCATGCTCCTGAGGGGAGGCCCAGAGTGTTGGGCCCAAGCCAAAGCAGCCAGTGCCCTCTGGAGTCTCCCCTGCTGTCGTGTAGGGGGAAGGGTACTGAGGGAGAGGTAGGCAGGTGCCAACTCAGCCACAGAGGTCTTCTGAACAGCCCTGTGAGAAAGTCACTCTGTCTCAGCTTGTACAGCTGGGAAACAGGCTCGGCTCTCCCGCCCCCGGCCCTGAAGTCGCCCCTTCAACCAAGTCGATCTATGGCGTTTCTGAGAGTATACATTCTTACTGGAGAAGACAGTCTTACCATCTTACCTTCCTCCCATGCGACGGTTGGTGGGTTTGGACTATCGACTTTCTGGTTAGCAGCCCAAGGTCTTGCCCACCGTGCCACCTAGCCTCAAATCCCCAATCCACTGTCAGAGTTGATTTCAGCTCTATATAGGGTCTCGATGCTGTAAATCTTTAAGAGATGATAGCCTCTTTCCCACAAGGTCGCATTAAAAACAAATAACAAAACTCACTGCTTCAAGTTTAGGGCCATCTAACATAGGCCCAATGGGACAGAGTAGAATTTCTCCTTTGAGTTTCTGAAGCTGTAAATCTTTATACATCTTCATCTTTCTCCTATGGAGCTGGCTGGCAGTTTTGAACTGCTGACTCTATGGTTAGCAGCCCAATACCTAACTGCTCTGTTCCAGGTCAGAGTCCACATTCATTTCTATTTCCTTTCCGGAGGCCGACGCCATCCTGCTCATCCCACTGGGGTCTCAGCACGGAGTAGATTGGGTTCACTTGAGTGCAGGAAAGACGCTGTGAGCAGACAAGAGCCTCTTCTCCAGAAGGAAAAGGTCCAGGCCTCTGGCAGGCATGGCACCCTCTTACCTCCCCCTAGCTGCCCCTAGGGGCGGGGCCAGGCCTCTAGCCACCTCTGGACCCAGGGCCATAGGCAGGCTGAGCTGTTATTTTAATTCTGGGCACCAGGTGGCAGCCTCTGGGCACCAGGTGGAGCTAAGGGAAGGAAACCCGGATGGCAGGGAGATGCAGGTTCAGAAACTGCGTGTTCCTGGGCCCACAGCAGCAGTAGCAGGTCTTTCAGGGGAACAGGAGTGGGGAGAATATGTGCGTGTTTTCGGGGGAGGGCAGAGGCAGGAGAAACAGGTCCCACCTGAAGTTCTGGTGTAACTGGGTTTCTTTCTCACCGCTACTTGAGAGCTATCATCCTCCTCTGGGGCATAACCTTGAGCCAGTGCAACCAGTATTTACAAAATATTTTTTCCTTAAAATGAACTTTTCACATTTCAATAATGTATTAGAAGGTTTTTAAAAAATCATTTCATTAGGGGCTCATACAACTCTTATCACAATTCATACATACATCAAAAGCGCATAGCACCCCTGAAACAGAAATCAGGGTCACTTGCCACAAGAGGCAGTGACCATGAAATAAACTATGGTGTTGACAAAGATTATTGAAAGTACCATGAACTGCCAAAAAGAACAAACAGTGAGAATGTACAGTGAGAATGTTCCTTACAGACAAGGATGACGAGACGTCATCTCATGTACTTTGGATGTGTTTATCAGCAGAAACCCCGAACCCCCAAACCACGTTCCCTTCCATCGAGCCCATTCTGACTCAGAGTGACCCTCTAGGGAAGGAGAGAACTGTCCTGTGGGTTTCTGAGGCTGAACCTCTTTACAGAAACAGGGAGTCTCATCTTTCTCCCGAGGAGCTGCTGGTGGTTTCCAACTGCTGACCTCTAGTCTAATATCTCAATGTGTGACCACACATTGCCAGTCCCTGGAAAAGGACATCATGCTTGGTACAATGGAGGGGCAGTGAAAGAGGAAGGCCTTTGACAAGATGGATTGATACATTAGCCGCAACAATGAACTTAAACGGAACTATTGTGAGGATGACACAGGGTTGACTGGGCAGTTTTTGTTCTATTGAACACAGGGCTGCTATGCCAGAACCAACCCGAAGGCAGTGAACCACAACCACATGATATCAACTAATCAATAATATTAAGCACTTACATGGCTGCGTGCCAGGCACCAACCATCTACTTTAGTTTCCCATCACCCTATGGGGTGAGGATCGATCTTGACCCAGCAAACAGACCAAGGCCCCAGATGTTGATGAGTGGCACCTGAAGGGTTTGGATTGCCCCAGTGTTGTTTTCCTTCTTCATTATGAATTCGGTGAAGAATTACAGGGCAGATCAGTTTTCCACTCAACAATTCACACACATTTTGTTTCATGACATTGGTGCAATTTCCACATGGGAGTATCACTTACCCCACGTCTTCCCTGTTTCCCATTTCCATTCCTCCTTTTTACCTACTATGTCTGAGCTTCATCCTGGGGTAAATGCTGCCCTCTTGATCTCGAATGGCTATCCTGTGGCGTGCCAACCTCCTAGTGCACAGCTCCCCTTGTGGACTTGTCTGTGGTTTTGGGGTACATTCATTTTCAGACTTGAAGATTGCCAAGGAGCATAGTGTCTGGGCTTCCACCTCTGTTAAACCAGTAAGCCTGGTCTCCATTATGATTCTGAGTTTTCCCCACATTTTTCTCCCAATTTAATCCAGACCTTCTAATGGGACCCCTTTCTGAGCAGTAGGAAGTGATAGCCAGACTCCATCTAGCTTCTTGTCTCAGGGTGGTGAAACTGATGTCCACGGTCCCTTAGTCCACCGAACTGATGCTTTCTCTGCGTCTTCCACTGTTTTCACTCTTCCTCCTTTCGGACAGAGAGAGACCAAGAGTGAGTCGCACCGACTATGATGGACGCCTGTGAGCTTTAAAGCCCCCCAGGATGCTCATCTAAGTGGGATGCAAAGCCGTTGTCTTTGTTAACCAAGCTAGAGAACAGAACTTCAAAGTGGTACCTTGTCCTTCACCCTGCAAAATGTCCCTCAATTAAATGCACCCACACGGATACGCATGTGCACGTGCATCTCCTACACAAACCCACAAGTGCAGATCTGCGTGCACGCGCACAGGGGACGGATGCATTGCTCTGTCAAAGGAACAGTGGCACACTCCCCCTTCCTGAACACCCCTCTCAGTGTCTCCAGGGCCTGCTGAGTGCTTTCCTGGGGCCCAGGTGCAGGAGACTTGAAGCCAGGAGGGGCAGTGTTGTGTCGCCTGTTTGCAGGGTCGGGGGTCCAGGTAGGTCTTGGAGACTCAGTGGGACAGTAAGAGCTCCTGGGCGCATTCTAAGGAAGTTGACTGAAGGTGGGGACTAAGCGACTGCCCCCCCCCCGCCCCGCCTCCCGAACTTGGCCATCCTAGGCAAGCCCTGGAGCCTGCCCTGTAAGGAACCAACAGTGCTCCGGGAGGGCGAGGCGGGGCCGGCGGGGGCTCGGGGGCGGGGAGGGAGCCGAGGAGGGCTGGAGTGTATATGTTGGGCAGAGGGGGGCTGTACGCTGAAAAGATACTGCTCCTCCCAGCGCTCACTTCCCAGTGCTTCTTGCCTCTGCAGAGTTCTTGGTCCCGGGAGCACCCGGCGCACGCCCTCTGCCGGGGTCCCTACTCTCCGTCTCCGCTCTCTGCGCGCTCGATGGCGGCCCCCACTCGCTAGTGCGCGGCGGGGCACGTCGGGGACCCGGCCCGCCCGAGCCCCGCGCAGGCGGCCGGCATGGGGAGGCGCTGCTGCCGGCGGCGGCTGGCGGCGGCCGCGCGGTGGGGGGCCGCGCTCCTGCTGCTGCTCTGCGCCGCCGGCGCCCTGCGCTCCGGTGAGTGTCCGGGAGCCCGGGGACCGCTCCTCCCTCGACCCGGGACAACCCCGCTGGGGAACGACCGAGGCTGGGCGGGCGGTGGGGTCGTCCGCCTCGGCCTGGCCGAGAGGATCCTTCGTGTTTCCTAGACGATGTGGGCGCCGAAGGGCATTTGGCCAACCCAGGCAGGAGACGCTATTGACCTTCCCCTCCCTAAGCGCCCGGATGCGCCTCTCGGAAGAGGTTCGGAGCGGGTGGGGCAATGCGGAGAGGGGTCTGGCTGGAAGCTAGTTGAAGCTGTCTCCCCTAGAGCTGTCTCTCTGGGCAATGGGTGCGGGTTCGTTCTCTCTGGCGCTCCAGGATCCACCCCGAAGTCCACCCTGGGAAGAACTTGTACCTACCTCGTGGTCTGGTTGGGGAAAGTGAGGCAGCCAAGTTGGACTCCTCAGGCCAGGCAGGCAGGGTGGGGAGCCTCCACTCACCTTCCTTCCTCTGGTCCTCTCATCAGCCCTGCACAGGGTAGGCCTTGCCGCTAGTCTACGGTGGCTAGATGCCGTCAGGGGGTTTCCAGAGCATAGAGACCCTGTGCACAATTGTCCATTTGCTTGAGCCCCCGGTGGCAGCCACTGTGTCACCCCTTCTCATTGAGGGTTTTCCTCTTTCTCGCGGCCCCCCACCCACGTTCCCGTACACAATGTCCTTCCTGTCCCAGGGACTGGTCGCTCCTGACCGCAGGTCCCACATCTGTAAGAGGAGGTCTTGCCATCTTGTCTCTTAGGAGCATTCTGGCTGTCATTCTTCCAGCAGGATTGGTCTGCTCTTTTGGTCGTCTGGGGTACTTTGCCAGCTATAAATCAAATATTCTTTTGTATTAATTGGGATTCATGTATATAGCAAATCATTCTGGAGTTTACCAGATGTGCAACCACAATCCATTTCCAAACATTCTTTTGGATCCAAACACATGGACCCTTTGACACCACCACCTCTGTGTCCTCCTCCCGCAAAAAGCCCTTATTCCATCTGCTGACTCTCCAGGATGACCGGTCCTGTTGTCATCTTCGTTGGTCTTCCTGTTCAATGTGCAACTTTCACATGCGTCTGAGGTGATTGGAAACATCACAGCTTGGGTCAGGTGCACTTTAGTCTTCAAAGGAACATCCTGGCTTTTCAGCACAGACATGGCTATTTTCTACCTTTACCAAATAGGGAAACTGAGGCTGTGGATGGCAAACAGGCTGCCAACACCATCTGCCCGGGGCTCCCAGTTGGAATCTTTGTTCCCGACCTCTGTGACTCTCTCTGTCTTTCCTGGCTAGGGTGGGAGTGAAGTGGGAGGTTTCCTCATTCTCCTCCCACCCCCAGGCCCCATCCTTGAATAGGACGTGAGGCTGGGTACCTCGTGCGCAGAGTGTGGGGACAGTAAGAAATTGACCCCGGGTGGGCAGGTACTAGAGAAGTGGGATGGATGGCAGCTCCAGAGGTCTGCGCCAACCCCCGGGCTCCTTAGTTGCTCACTGAAGAACTTGGCTGGGCCCAGCTTGGTTGGTGAAGGGCATTCTGGGCAGGGGTGCAGGGTTGGTGGGACATAAGGATCACTCTGTCGCCCTTGGGTCGGACTCCAGCTCTGCCATTCACCTGCTAGGGGACCTCTTCCTTCTCCTCCAGGGCAACTGAAAGCCATGGAGGTCACGGGCAGCAAAAGAATCTCCTCCTGTACTGCTTTCATGCTTAGGGGTGATGCTGTGCCCACCTGGGGTGAAGGGCCTCCTTTCTCTGGTTCCCTCTGGGATGGAGGCCAGAGTCAGGCCAGGGTCTGGGTGAGCTGGTTTGGGGAGTCCTTGTCAGTGCTCACACAGGCTCGGCCCTCTTGCTCACATTGCCCCTTCCATGTCGGGACACAGCCTGGACAACTCTGTAGCCCTGGGATGTGCTGAAGCCACTCATTCTGCCTGCACGACTCCACCCACGAGCTGGCCAGTCATCTGGGCAGCAGAGCTGAGCAGGGGAAGTGTCCTATGTACAGCCTGGGGTGTCCTGGACCACAGGAGTCTTGGTGTCTGTGGCTGGAACCGTTTCTCTTCTCCCCTGTCATTCCTTAAGCTTCTCCACTGCTCAGGATGAGACAGGGCAGGGATCAGACCAGTGGGTACAAGACAGAGTCCCAGGACATCTGGGAGTAGGTGCCTTGGGGGATCCGTAGGTGGGCTGCTATGCTGGGGCAGTGTGGGTATGATATGGAGGGTCTCTGTGAAGCAGAAATCCCTCCAGAGTTGAGAGAAGAAACATGAACTAAGGCACTTGGCCTTCTTCCCTATCCGCAAAAGCCCTTGGGGGGAGAAGAGCGGGCACTGGAGACAATAGCACCCTTGCCTCGTCTTCACCTGAGCTGCCACAGATCTGCCCTTGCCCATGACTCTTCCACTCAGCGGGGATGACCTCTCTTTGCTGGTCTAGAATGCCCTTCCTGACACCTGCATCCCTCCCCATCAACTGGCACCTCCCGCCCCTCGCCCTCACACACACAAACATGCATCCACTCCTCTGTCTTCCAGAATTTCTCTTGGATTTTGGAAGGTTTCTCCTGGTGGCTTAGCACCCGCCACCAGAGCGCTCTGGGTCACTTTGGACAAGCAAGGGTTCATCAAACTCACTGCCTCCTCCCACTCACCCCAACCGCACATCTTCTGCTCAGGCCACCGTGCACAGCCCCTGACCTCAGGAGCCCCGGGAGCGGAGTGCTAATGATGGGCTCCGGGCCTTGCAGCTGGCTGGGAGGGAAAGGCCTGGTTCTGTCACACCTGTCACACTGGAAGCAGGGCTGCCAGAGTGAACCTGAGTCTAAGGGGGCCTATTTCTCAGCTCCCAGGACCCCACTGCCAGCGATGGCCTACTCCCCAGAATCAGGAGGACGAGGAAGACTTCCAGGGAAGATGGAACAGGGGGTCCAGTACCCCCGGCCCACTCACTTAACTCTAGGGATCTAGTCCATGGTTACGACCCTGGCCCCCTTCAGCCGCTTTCCGCTTCCCGCACCCTCGTCTGAGGTTGGTGACCGCTATGCCCAGGGTCTGTGAATTTGCCTTTCCCAGAGTTGAGTCAGGCTCTCCAACAAGGGTCACCTCCGGGGCCTGGATGGACATGTAGGGCGGCATTGTTCCTGGACCAACCACTCGGAGTGCCTGCTTGGGGGTGGGGGTGGAGTGGGGATAGCCTGGCTGGTTTCGGGCAGCAGGGGACAGCAAGAATAACATTTGCATGCACCCTATCCCCTTGTGAACCTTACATTTTTTCCTGTTGAGTATCCAAATCTCAAACACAAAACAAACAAAACTCTCCCTGCCATCAAGGCGATTCTGACTAGTCACACCGCCCCTGTGGGTTTCCCAGACTGCAAATCTTTCTGAGAGCAGAGAGCCTCATCTTTCCCCGACCAGAGTTGCAGCTCGTGGTTTTGAACTGCTGGCTCTGCGGTTGGCAGCCCAACATGTAACCCGCTACCCCACGGGGGCTTGCCTTCTATAGTGACTACTCCAATCACTTGCATTTTATGTTGATTTCAAAAATCACCGCTCTACCAGCTCTGCTTCCCAGACATACCCGGAGAGAGACAAAATGCTGCCTCCAGCCCAGGGGTAGCTACTGGTCCCCAGGGGTCTTCATGGAAAGTGCCCACCGCACCTCTGCAGGAGATCTGCCCAGGGCTTCTTTCTGTTCACAAGGGACTGAGCATCCTACCTGATGTTTACAATTCATTCGTGATTTTCTTGGAGCTAGGGGGTCCTAGGGAAGAGGATGAGTGGAGGGGGAAAAGGGGAAAGATCTTTCCATCCAGGATGCTTCCTCAGCCCCCTCCCTGTTTGACTGGGCTGGCCTTATTTCTCCCCGGGCCCCAGCCCTCTCTTCGAACCCAGCTCCTGTTCCACGGCATGTACTCACGAGACCTTCTCTGGCAGCGTCTTGTCTAGAGAATCTACAGAGAACCTTTGGTAGGGACCCTGGATGACCTATCTCTTTTTTCTCTGGGATCCAGGCATCTGGGCATGAAGGGCAGCAAGGACGCAGGTGCTGCTGTCCACAGGACCTGTGATGGCCCGTGCAGCAGCACCGTATGTACGCATGGTGTTCCATAAGACAGTGTCTCGTCCTGCAAAGATCAGTGCGGAAGAGCACAGAGACCCCTGGGGAGTCATGTCTCCAGGGCTGCCATGGGTCCGTTAGGAAGAACGGGGTTGGCCTTGGAGCTGAGCAGGGCCTCAGGTCTTCTCTAGTGCAGAGGGTAGGAACCATGGCTGGCCTAGCTGAAGGAGCTCTGAGTAGACAGACTGTCCCAGCTCCATGTCTTGTGTCACGATCTCCTGCTCAACCCCCTGCAGGCCTAGCTCAAGCTGTTGGCTCTACTCTGTAGCCTGCCCTTCAACTCCCTTGCCCTTCCATGTACACCCTGATTCCTTCCTCAGTCCTGGCCCCTGGTCATGAACAAGCAAGTGAGGAGCCTGGGTCTATGAAGCACCCACTACTGTTTCAGTGAGGACCGATCCCACGAAGACTCACTGAAAGCCAGAAAAGCTCAATGTAGCTACTTTCGAGCATGGTTGGATGTGAAATCTGGAGGCTCAAACCAGGTCTCCCGCTCTGGATGTAGACTTTGCCGGTGTAGCTTCAATGCCAGCCAGCGCGCCAGCACCTCCACCAGTTTAGCAATCCCAGCCTTTGACAGCAGCTCCAGCCCAAGTCTCCAGGATGTGTTTCGTTGGCCTGAGTTGGGTCACATGGTGTCTGCCTCTGAACCAACGGTTATGGCAAGTAGGGATGGGATGCTTTGATTGGCCAGGCCTGGGTCATATGCCTATCCCAACAGCTGTAAGTCATGCAACTACCCAAACCACATAATAAAAACCAGGCTGATGTTCAAGGGAAAGCAAAGGTGTGTGTGTGTGTGTGTGTGTGTGTGTGTGTGTGTGTGTAAAATGGGGGGGGACTGGTGAGATAGAATGACTGGACATATTTCATGCCACTGCCCATTCTCAGGCATGGCTTGAGTGTCCACAGCTCAAAGGCATCTTCCAGGGCCCCAGGGAGTATGCCGAGAAAAAGCAAGTTAGCAGGATGTCCAGTTACCTGAGTTGAGGCATTAGGTACCAGAACAGGAATTAGCAATACCACAGGGCAGAGGAAAAAGCCCAAAGTGAAGAGAAAGTGGCTTGCTCAAAGTCAGCGAACTAGGAAATGTGGGGATTGGGATTTAAAGCCCTGTTAAATCCCGAGGAGCCTGGGGGCATAATGGTTACAAAATGGGCTGCTAACAGCAAGGTGAGCCCTTGAAACCGCCAGCAGCTCTGAATGAGAAAGACAGGACTTACTAGTTCTGTGAAGAGCTACAGTCTCGGTAATGACTGTACAACTCTTCTTGGTATGATTCAACTATTGCATCGTGGGATGTGTGGATTAAGTGGGAATCAAACTGTTAAAAAACAACAATGAAAAATGGTTTCAGAATCAGCAATTCACAGGGGGCAAGTTACCGTGTCCAAAAGGGTCACAAGTTGGCATCAGATTGTTTTGACGACAGTGAGCTTATTTTGTTTGCTTTCTGGTTAAATCCCAAACTCCGCAGTCTTTCCAGTCTTCGAGGCAGGAGCATTTAGACTGGGCTTTGGAGGCTACACAGGAGTTTTCCAGGTGAGAAAACAAGGAAAGTCATTGTAGACCATGGGAATGACCCATCTCAAAACACGCCAGCTGATTGATGTGTTGTGGGATGGGCTAAGGGCTGCGCTTGAGTCTCATGAGACGGAATGGTGAGTTGAAAGCTTGAACAGTACTGTCAGGTGGGGTCCACTCATGAACAGCCTTAAGTCAGCAGCTGGGTAACCAGCTCTCCTGGTGACCATGGGGGCCACTGGTCTTGAAATAAGTGTTTATTGACATTGGGCAAAGTACAAAGCTGTCCTTCTGGGCAATCGGCCTACACATAGAGTAGATGCTTTGAGCAGTACTCATTGCTGTGCTAAAGGTGGGGGGCAGGGCTGTGGAAGGTGGTGGAAAGGCCATTGCAGACTGATCAGGGAAGCTCTCTGTAGGGGAGACACTAGTTGAGATGGGAAGGGGAAGAAGCAGTTGCTTTTCTGAAAGTCCCTGGGGGAATTGCCCAGGCAGAGGCCTGAGATGGGACTGGCCAGATGTGTTGGAGGTTGGCAGCAAGATCAGGGTGGCTGGAGCCCAGTGAGTGAGCAGGGAGGTGGATAAGCACCTGAAGGGGCCCGAGGAAGGAAACAGACTGTGTTATTAGCCAGTGGGACCCACGTCGATCATCCAGCTGGGGAAACGGATTCCCTGGGATAAGAAGGAGAAATAGAAAGAAGGGGAGAAGGTCCCTGTGACTGTCCTGTGGGGAGGGTGGGGGCTCACCTGGCAGGGAGGGGAGGCCTGTAGGGAAAGCCTGAGTGATAGGGATCTGTATCAGAACTGGCAGGGCTATCCCAGGAAGGAGTGATCTAATCCCATTGTAGCTCCATTCTAGGTGGTTTGTGGAATCCAGAGAACAGAGTGTGAATTCTAAATGCAAGTGGAGAGCTGCCTCTCAGAATTGCTTTTGCTTGTGGGGACCAGCTTGTTCTTCTCCATGCCGTGGCCTAACCACTTGGGGGACGTGCTTCAGGGACGACCCCCCAAAGCCAAGCTCACAGCCCACTGGTTGGGAGGTGGGGCCTACAGATACAGAGTTACCATGTCCTTCAAGCCTGGCCACCCCGGGAGGCTGGTCTGACAACATTGATCAGTTAGAATTTACTAACTAGAAACTGCTTGTCGTAGTCTTTGATGGCAAGATGTGGCAGTTACCAGATGGCTTCTCACTGAATGGTGAAAATTCAAATTGCTCCCACACTGTTTGTCTAGTGCCCCTCACCCCTATAGAGGGCTGCATGCAGGCCTGGACGGCCAGACTGGACTTACCGGCCTTCTGTTTCTCCGTGCGCGCACTCAGCTGTTATTTCATTTGGCACGGGATATATTTACAGATAGCCAGTGCCTGCCTTGACACCCTGTGGTCTTGAGTAAACCTATGCCCATCCCTGAGCTCTCTTCAGGGGGAAAACAAAGAAGACCACCAGCCTAGGAGGGAGCTATGGGCAAGGTGTGTGGGTAGCGAGCATGGCCCAGAGTGGGGCCCAAAAGGCAGGACAGCATGGGTACTGAGGACATGGCTCTGGCACCAAGAGCCTGGGTTCAAATTCTCTTTCCAGCATTCACTTGGCGCAGGACCTAGGGCTAGTGCAAAGCCCGGCGCACAGTGCCAGGAACTCCGGAAGCACCTGGGAGGGTCTACAAGCCCCAGAAGCCTAAGACCCCTGGCTGTGTCACATGTAGTCACCAGTGCTGTCCCTCCATCCCACTTTGCTGGCTGCTAGGTTCAGATTAAGAGCTACCCCCATCTCACAGGGCACCATGAGTCCTCATGCTACCCACTGGTGGTGTGTTAGTCCAGGTTGACTAGAGAAACAAATTCACAGACACTCATATGTGTATAAGAAAGAGCTTTATTTAAAAGAGCAATTGTATATTGAGAAACATCCCAGCCCAGTCCAGATCAAGTCTCTAAGTCAGATATTAGCCCATGTGTCTGATACCAGTCTATAAAGTCCTCTTCAGACTCACGCAATGACATTGAATGCAGGAAGATCACAGGCCAGTGGGTGGAAAGTCTTATGGTTCCAGTGGCGGTGGAAGCATCTCAGCACTAGCATGGGTTTCCGCATGGCTCCTCCAGCTCCAGGGCTCTGGCTCCATCGGCATGGCTCTATGTGGCTTGTCAACAGGAAGACTAAGCAGAGAGAGTGTGTGTCCCATCCCCATGGAGGAAGACAGGAGCTCCCAGAATCCTCAGGAGAAGGCCATGCCCACACTGAAGCATTATTGGCTACAAACTGATTGACAGGCTAGACTCCACCCCTTTGCTCAAGTTGACAAGAGATTATGTATGTAACTGCCACTGCTGGGGAGGCGGGGCTTAGAGGTTTCCATAGCTGGCCCTCTAGTCATTCTAATTAATGCTCAGGCCCTGGACTCTTCCGGATAGGAGGGAGCGCATCCCCTATTCTAAACTCAGCTGTTTCAGAATCTTTTGTCGCTCTGTCTCTCACTCTGAGTTGTCTCTGTCCCGCCATTCTGGTTGGCTGGCTCCCTGTGTCTCTCCCTCTGTCTCTTGCTCCCCATTCCTCCCACCTCCATCATGTCTCCCACCCCCCACCCCCTCCATTCTCTCTCCTTTTCTCCATAACCTCCTGCTATTGTTCTTGTCCTCCTTCAATGCAAAAGACGACTGTCACATGGCTTCCCTACAGCCTCCCTGGGCTCTTCAGCTCTGCCCTAAGTCCCCTCCCCAGATAACCTGCTGGTTCCCACTTGTCTGTGCAGGGAGGCTGGGATTTGGAGGACACCGGAGAAGGAGAAGCAGTATTTCCTAGTGTTTGGGCCAGCTCTTACCCTGAGATCCCAGCCTCTTGCTGCCCAGAGTAGGGAACTAGACCCAGTAGCTCTTTCTCTTCCCATTAATGACTCTCCCGGGCCCATCCACCACTCTCCGTGGATAGCTGTCCCTCCTGCCAGGCCTGACTTGTGATTACTGGGTGAGGTCTGCAGTGGGCAGGGACGGGGATGGGTGGAGGCGGCCTTGCCTATAATTGCTGGCCACCGAGGGCCTGCTATTTTGGGCCTCCATCTGTTATTTGCTTCCACCATGGGCCCCTGGGCTCGGCGGTGGGGGATCACTTTCCTGCAGGCTGTGATCTGGCAGGACATGAAAAGTCCCTGGTGACGTGGTGGTGATGAGTCGGGCTGTGAGCTGCAAGGTCAGCAGTTGGAACCCACCAGGTGCTCTGCGGGATTGATGGGGCTCTCTACTCCCGTAAAGAGTGAACAGCCTCAGAAACACACAGGGGCCGTTCAGCGCTGTCACACAGGGTCCTTGTCAGTCAGAACTGGATCCAGGGCTGTGAGTCTGGCAAGCAAGGATTGGTGTTTCCAGAAGGCTAGATGGTCCCGGGAGCAGGGGCAGGCCCCAGACATTGTGGGCAACTTTCCCCGCCTCTGCCTCAAATTCCAGCCTGGTGGGAACCAGTCCTTCCACGACCCGTAGGCTGTGACCCCAGGAGAGTTCAACTCTGTGCGGCCTCTGCCCCAGAGTCAGCAGAAACACCCCAAGGAGCCTCCACTTTGCGGGGCTCAGGTGGAGGCTATGCAGACCTACTCAGGGGGCTTGACTGCTTCTGGAAGGAGGCCAGCAGCAGCAGGCCAGGCCCACAGCGACCCACCTGGAGCCTCCCACACGTGCACCTGGAGGGGCCAGTCCGCATTTCGGCACGTTCCGGCCAGATCATGCAGGAAGGTAGCCATGTGTCCCATTGAGAGCCCTGAGTCTCGAGACTGGGGGTGAGGGTCCAGTCCCGGGAGTGCATCAGACGCCTCCGCTCTCGGCTGCTTTCTCAGACAAATCTTCAGTCAGAGTCCAGGAAGGGGGCTCAGACGGAGTGAGTGAGTTTATTTTGGGTTGTAGCACCATGAATTGGTGCCCATGGACACCTAAGCGAGTCTGAGAGTGCTGCTGGATGGACATTCAAAATGTTTGTACCGCGGGTGGAGGGCCTGTCAGTATTGGCTGGCTTCCCATAGCACGCCTCCCTTTATAGTTGGTGTGAGATCTGGATTGACAAGAGAAACAAAATTCACAGACACTCATATGCGTATAAGAAAGAGCTTTAAATCAAAGAGTAATTGTGTATTCAGAAAACATCCCAGCCCAGTCCAGATTAAGTCCATAAGTCTGATATTAGCCCATATGTCTGATACCAATCTACAAATTCCTCTTCAGATGCACGCAACACATGCAATGATGCCAAATGCAGGAAGATCACAGGTCAGTGGGTGGAAAGTCTTGTGGATCCAGTGGCGGTGGAAGCATCTCAGCACTGGCAGGGGTCTCCAAGCGGCTCCTCCAGCTCCAGGGCTCTAGCGTAGCTCCATGTGTCTTGTCAGCAGGAAGACGAAGCAGAGTGTCTATGTATCTGGTCTTTAGCAAGCTATTTAGCTCCATGGTGCCTCCAAATGAGGTCATCCAGCTGCAACCTGATTGACAGGCTAGACTCCACCCCTTCGCAAGTTGACAGGAGGTTATGTAACTGCCACAGTTGGCGTGGCACCCCCAAAGTCCCTGCTGCGTGTCCTTGTCATCTGGCCAGACTCCAAGGGTTAGTTCTGGTATTTATGAGAGCTGTGCACAATTCAGTCCATGCCCCCTTTCCACCTTCCCCTCTGCCCCATGTGGGGGCTTCCCTCCCTTTGGAGAACTATAAAGGAAATGTCCCTTCTCTGCCACTACCTTCCTCTGTGCTGGGCCACCACTCCCTTTTCTTCCTCGCCCACGCTCTATGTAGCACGGTGTCAAGTGTGTGACTTTGGTTTGACTAAAAGACTCCTCTGATGTAGCCTTGTCACTCCTTCCAGGGGGAAATTCAGCGCAAGTGCTGACGGTGCATCAAAGCGAAAGAGAATGATCAGGCTTGGAAATAAAGGTGGAAACAACGAAGCGATCTGAGAGAGGCGAGACACCAGCTGACCCTGGAAAAGCATTAGGCGACCATCAGTCAACAATCGAAACCATTTTAAAGGATAAAGTGAGACTAATAGAGCCGATGAAAGGTTCTGCGCCGTTCAAAGTGGCAATTACCGCTAAGCCACACAGTGGCTTTTATTATTGAAATGGGAAGGTTATTGATACTTGGTTAGACATCAAAATCTGTGTCATGTGCCTATTAGCCCTTATTTCAGTGCAAGAACAGGCTGAAAGCCTTTTCAGGGATTGGAAAGCCGTACATCCAGCAACAAGGGGCAGTGACCGTGGCACACAGAATTTTTTCTTCCCAGTGGGAGTTGGAATAACTGTTTTCATGTGAGGGCAAATTTGCACAATAGTGAAGTCCAAAGTGCAGCAGCTGTGAGTGCAGGTCTAAGCGCTGTGATTGATTTTCTTTAAATGTTGAGAAAATTATTGAGTAGGGAGCTTCTTTGCCAGACCAAATATTTAAGGTAGAGGAGTCTGCTTTATTTATTTATTGGGTGGTAGTGGGAGGGAGAAGCCTGTAAAAGGAAACCTACATCTCAAAAGAGAAGAAAGAAAAAGAAAATGCACTGAGGCACAAAGCATCGTGGGATAATGTGTTAGTCTGGGGAAACTAGGGAAACAAATCCACAGAAACTCATGTATAGAAGAGTTTTATATAAAGGGTAAGTGTACATTAAGAAAGCATCCCAATCCAGTGTTGTCCAAGCCCTAAGTTCAACATTAACCCATCTGTCCGACACCAATTTACAAAATCCTCTTCCCTCTCACAAAACACACACAATGACACTGACTGCAGGAGGAAAGCGGAATCACTGAGCTTGTAAGCATCTCAGCACTGGCAGGGGTCTCCACACGGCTGCTCCAGCACCCAGGGCTGCATTGGGGTAGGTCCATGTGGCTTCTCC